>NC_142465.1:2500000-3125000 GCF_049115385.1 Moschus berezovskii
CATACTTCACGACGGGAAAGTCCGGATTCCATTCCAGACAAAGCAGGGGAATCTACTGTCATCTGGAAAAGAGGACAGGAATACAGGGCACTTTGTCAGTTGTGGCAGGAAGCTCGGTGTTCATCTCGATTTGGGCTGGGTTTTGTTGGTGTAATTTTTGAGACGCATAAAGGATCTTAAGTAACCTGTCGAGTTTTAAGCGGGAATGTGGGATTTCTCTTGAGAATATGCAACGGAAATGTTCCTCATCTTGCCTTGAGGGCAGAATACTGTGGGTTTTCTCAAGTTGCGGTGGGAAGCTTGGAGTCCCTCTCGAGTTGCGATGGGAAAATCAGGATCTCGCTTGTGTTGCTTCAGGGAAGTCAGGTCTCCTATCATGTTGGAAGGAGAAATTCGGGATTCTTCTCAAGGCGCAGCAGAGGAATAGGTCCGCATCTAGCGTTGGGTATATAAATTGTGTGCTCCTCTTCAGTGGGGACAGATAGGTCGGGGAAGTTTTTGAGTCATATAAATGGTACAAGTACCCATTCAAGTTTCAAGCAGGAATGTGGGATTTCTCTTGGGACTCTGCAAAGGAAATGTTCCTCATCTCGCCTTGAGGACAAAATCTTTCGATTTTTCTCGAGTTGAGGTGGGAAGCTTGGAGTTCTTCTCGTGTTGCGACGGGGACCTCAGGAGTTCGCTCGTGTTGCCCCGGGGAAGTCAGGTCTCCTATCGTGTTGGAAGGGCATCCTCGGGATTCCGCTCGAGGTGCAGCAGAGGAATAGGGACGCATCTAGCCTTGAGTCGGCCAACTGTGTGTTCCTCTCCAGTGGTGACAGGGATGTCAGGGTTGCTCTCAAAATTCCCCTGGGGAGTTAGGCCTCGTCTCGTGTTCAGACATGGAACTCCGCTTTCTTCTCGAGTTGTAAAAAGGGTGTTGGACCACAGTTGAGTTGAATTTGTACCTGGAGATTGTATCAAGAATACTCAGGGAGTCAGGTCTCCACTTGTCTTGTGAGTTGATGCTTGAGGATACATTTGAATCTGTGCAGTGGAATCAAACAATATCTCCCATGGGTGGGAACATCAGTATCTTTTCCAATCGTGTTTTTGAAACCTGGGGATACTGCTGAGTTTCAAGGTAGTACCGGCCTCCTCGTACTGTGCGACGGGAATGTCCGGGTTCCAATCCAGACAAAGCAGGGGAATAGACTGTCATCTGGAAAAGAGGACTGGAAAACGGGGCACATTGGCAGTTGTGACAGTAAACTCTGTGTTACTCTCGATTGGGGCTGGGTTTGTCAGTGTAATTTTTGAGTCTCATAAAGGATGTTAAGTAACCTGTCGAGTTTCAAGCAGAATGTGAGATTTCTCTTGAGAATCAACAATGGAAATGTTCCTCATTTCGCCTTGAGGGCTGACTCTTGTGGGTTTTCTTGAGTTGTGGCGAGAAGCTTGGGTTCCCTCTCGAGTTGCCACGGGGACCTAAGGAACTCTCTTGTATTGCTTCAGGGAAGTCAGTTCTCCTTTTGTGTTGGCAGGGAAACTTCGGGAATACTCTCGAGGCATGGAATGGGAATAGGGCCCCATCAAGAATTGAGTCTATAAATTGTGTGCTCCTCTTCAGTGGAGATGGCTCTGTCAGGGAAATTTTGAGTCACATAAAGGGTGTCAAGTCCCCGTTCATGCTTCAAGTGGGAATGTGGTATTTCTCTTGAGACTTTGCAACAGAAATGTTCCTCATCTCGCCTTGAGGGCAGAATCTTGTGGTTTATCTGGACATGTGGTGGGAAGCTAGGGGTTCTACTCGAATTGTGAAGGGGACCTCAGGGAATCGCTCAGGTTGCACCAGGGAAATCAGGTCTCCTATTGTGTTGGAAGGGGAACCTCGGGATTCCTCTCGAGGTGCAGCAGAGATATAGGGCCACATCTAACCTTGAGTCGGTCAACTGTGTGTTCCTCTCCAGTGACAACAGGGATGTCGGTGTTGCTCTCAAAATTCCCCTGGCGATTCAAGCCTTGTCTAGTGTTCAGACATGGAACTCCGCTTTCTTCTCGAGTTGTAAAAAGGGTATTGGGCCACAGTCAAGTTGAATTTGTTCCTGGAGATTGTATCGAGAATGCTCGGGGAGCCAGGTCTCCACTCATCTTGTGAGTAGATACTCGAAGATACATTTGAATCTGTGCAGTGGAATCAAACAATATCTCGCGTGGGTGGGAACATCGGTATCTTTTCCAATTGTGTTTTTGAAACCCCAGGGATACTGGTGAGTTTCAAGGTAGTACCGGCCTCCTCGTACTGTGCGACGGGAATGTCTGGATTCCATTCCAGACAAATCAGGGGAATCGACTGTCATCTGGAAAAGAGGTCTGGAAAACAGGACACTTTGGCAGTTGTGACAGGAAACTAGGTTTTCATCTCGATTTGGGCTGGGTATGTTGGTGTAATTTTTGAGTTGCATAAAGGATGTTAAGTAGCCTATCCAGTTTCAAGCGGAATGTGGGATTTATCTTGAGAATCAAAAACGGAAGTGTTTCTCATCTTGTCTTGAGGGCTGACTCTTGTGGTTTTTCTAGTTGCAGCAGGAGGCTTGGGGTACTTCTCGAGTGGCGACTGGGACCTCAGGAACTCACTCGTGTTTTCCCAGGGAAGACAGATCTAATTTTGTGTTGAACAGGAACCTAGGGAATCCTTTTGAGGCACGACAGAGGAATAGGGCCGCATCTAGTGTTGTGCAAGTAAATGGTGTGCTCTTCCATGTGGATGGCTAAGTCTTGCAAATTTTACAGTCGCATAAAGGGTATCAATTATACGTCTGAGTTTCAAGCAGAAATGTGGGATTTCTCTTGAGATCTGCAGAGTAAATGTTCCTCATCTCTCATTGAGGGGAAAATCTTGTGGTGTTTCTCGAGCTGTGGCAGGAAGTTTGGGGTTCTTCTCGAGTTGCGACTTGGACCTCAGGAACTCCCTTGTGTTGCCCCAAGGATGTCAGATCTCCTATCGTGTTGGAAGGAGAATATTGGGATTCCTCTCGAGGCGGGGCAGAGGAATAGGGCCACATCTAGCCTTGAGTCGGTCAACTGTGTTCCTCTCCAGTAGTGTCAGGGATCTCGGGGTTACTATGTAGGTTCTACTGGGGAGTCAGCCTCGTCTCGATTTGAGGTACGGAATTCTGCTTTCTTTTTGAGTTGTAAAAGAAGAGTCAGTCCTCAGTTCCTGCTCTGGCGGTACCATAGGGCATTTTCTATAGTATTAGCATGGCTGTCAGGTTTCCCATCATATGGAGGGATACTCGGTGTTCCATTGGAGCTGTGCAAGGACATCAGGACCTACCTCGGTTGGAGGAGGAACTCAGAGTCCTTTATCCTTGCATCAGGATCCACGGGATAGCACTTGAGTTTCAACAGGAGACAGAGGCCTCCTCTTGTGGTGGGAGAAGAAGGAAGGATTCCTCATGACATGAATCAGTGATTGATCGCACATATCGTGAGGATGTGGGGATTAAGGAGCTCTTCTAGAGGTGTGCACAGAAACTCGGGGCTTCTCTCGATTGAAGACGGGTATTCTGGGAGCACTTGATATGTAAATATGGATTCAAGCCTCCTATCGAATCTTGAGAGAGAACTCGGGATTGCTGTCCAGGCGCTGCAGGAAAAAAATGGCCTCATGTTTCGTTGCCTTGGGCATCTGGTGGCTTTTAGCGAGTTGTGGAAGGAAGTTTGGCTTTTGCTTCGAGTTATGATGGGGAACTCAGGGAGACTATCGTGTTGAATCAGGGAAGTAAGTAACGAGGGAAAGGTCATGATTGCTCAAGTCACTGCCTAGGAGTCAGGTTTCAATCCTCATTGAAAGGGGTAACCACAAAGTGTTTCTCGAGTTGGGGCAGGAATCTTTCGGATTCCTCCAGTTGCAACAGGTGCCTCACGGAGACTCTCAAGTTGTAGCTGGGAAGTCCAGAATCATTTTCAGGTGTGAGTAGCCTTTGGGATGCCTCTCGAGTGAGTGCAAAGGCCTAGGGTCTCATCTGGAGTTGAAGCGCTAACCTCACAGTGCCTCTCCAGTTCTGATATGGATCTCAGTGTTCCTATGAAGTTTCAACAGGGGAGTCATGCCACGTCTCTTGGTGAGGCATGGAACTCCGCTATCTTTTAGAGTTGTTAAAAGGGTGTGAGATTCCTGTCGAGTTGAATTTCTGTCCTGGGGCTTTTTCTCAGTGATGCACCTGGGAAGTCAGGCCTCCCTTCGTGGTGTTAGTTGATCCCGGGGGTTCTATTTGAATCAGTACAGTGGAATCAGGTCTTAAATCGAGTGGGAGGGGAAATCCTTGTCATTGTGAATTATGGCATGACCCACCTAGGTCCTCTCGAGTTTAAAGAAGAGGAGATCTGCCCCTTCAGATTCGACGGGAACATCGGGATTCCATCCCAGACGAATCAAGGGATTCGATCCTCATCTTGAGATGACGAGTGAAAACGGGGCTCTTCTTGAGCTGTGGCAGGAACCTCGCTGCTCCTCTCGAGTTTGGCCGGGTATCTCGGGGATCTTCTTGAGTTTTGTATAGTGTGCCAAGTATTCTTTCGAGTTTGAAGAGGGAATGTGGGATTTCTTTTGAGCCGCTGTAGCGGAAAGGGGAGTCCTGTAGCGTGGAGTAGAGAATTTCATGGTTTTTCTCGAGTTGCGGCTTGAAGCTTGGAGGTCTTCTCGAGTTACGACGTGGACATCTGGGTCTCGCTAGTGTTGCCTCAGGGAAGTCAGGTCTCCTTTGGTGTTGAAAGTAGAAACTCGGGATTCCTTTTGAGGCGCTGCAGGGCATGAGGGCCGCATTTAGACTTGAGTCGGTAAACTCAGTGTTCCTCTCCAGTGGCCACAGGGATCTTGGGGTTGCTATGGAGATTCCACTGGGAAATAAAGCCTAGTCTTTGTTGAAGATGGAACTCGGCTTACCCCCTGAGTTGTAAAAGGGATGTCAGTTCTACTGACTGCTCAAGCGGGGAATTACGGCTTTCTCGAGAATCTCAGCGGGGGATTCATGCCTACGATCATTTTGGGAGGTGATACCCCGTATTCCACTGGAGATGAGAGAAGTGCAACACGGCTCATCTGTAGTTGAGTGTGAATTCGGTGTCCTTGGACCTAGCTGCAGAATCCACGGGGATGCCTGCGAGTGTCAGTAGAAGTGACAGGACTCGTCTAGTGTTGCTACGGGAAGTTGGGATTCCTCTTCAGTTGAAAGTGAAATGGCCCATTTTGATCAGGTGAGGTGTGATCACGGGTCTCCTCTTAAATTGTGGTGGGCATTTGGAGTTCTTCTCTCATCAGGTCGGGTATTTCTGAGCGACACTTGAGTTGAATTAAGGAATTCAAGCCTCATATTGAATTTTGAGAAGGAACTCGGGACTTCTGTCTAGGCGATGCAGGAACAAAAGGGCCTTTTCTTGCTTTGAAGGAGGAATTTCGATGTCTTTCTCCAGTTGTTGCGTCCTCTACAGTAACGACGGGAATATCATGGAGCCTTCCGTGTTGTCTCTGGGAAGAGAGAAAGCCTTTCTATTTGCAAGGGGAACCTCGGGATTCCTTTGGAGTCACTACAGAGAAATAGGTCTGCATCTAGATTCAAGTCCATCAACTCATGATTCCTCTCCAGTGGAAACAGGGTTCTCGTGATTGCTCTCAAAATTCACCTGGGGAGTCAGGCCTCGTCTCGTCTTCAGACATGGAACTGTGCATTATTCTCAGGCTGTAAAAGGGGTGTTAGGCCACAGTCGAGTTGAATTTCTACTGGGAGATTGCATCGAGAATGCTCGGGCAGTCAGGAATCCACTCGCATGGTGAATTAATACTCTAGGATAGATTGGAATCGGTGCAGTGGAATCAGACAATATCATGAGTGGTTGGGGACATTGGTACCTTTTTGAATTGTGTTTTGAAACCCTGGGGATCCTCCGAAGTTTCAAGGTGATACTGGCCTCCTCAAAATGTGCGATGGGAAATTCCGGATTCCATTGCAGACAAAGAAGGGGAATCGACTCTCATCTGGAAAAGAGGACTGGAGAATGGGGCACTTTGTCAGTTGTGGCAGGAAACTGGGTGTTCCTCTCGAGTGCAGACGGGTATGACGGTGTAGTTTTGAGTCGCATAAAGGGTGGTAAGTAACCTTTCGAGTTTCCAGATGGAATGTCGGATTTCTCTTGAGAATAGGCATCGGTAATATTCCTCATCTCGCCTTGAGGGGAATATCTTGTGGTTTTTCTCGAATTGCTGCAGGAAGCTTGGGGTCCCTCTCGAGTAGCGATTGGGACCTCAGGAATTAGCTCGTGTTGTCCCAGAGAAGTCAGGTGTCCTCTCGTGTTGGAAGGGGAATGTCAGGATTCCTCTCGAGGTGTGGCAGAGGAATAGGGCCTCATCTAGAGTTGAGTCTTTTTATTGGATGATCCACTCCAGTGGGGACGGCTATATCGGGAAACTTTTTGAGTTGCATAAACGGTGTCAAGTACCCGATCGAGTTTCAGGCGGGAATGTCTGATTTCTCTTCTGACTCTGCAGCAGAAAATTTCCTCATCTCACATCAAAGAGAGAATCTTGTGGTTTTTCTCGCGTTGTGGCAGGAATCTTGGGGTTTCTCTCGAGTTGCGACTTGGACCTCAGGAACTCGCTCGTGTTGCCCCAGGAATGTCAGGTCTCCTTTCCTGCTGGTAGGGGAACTTTGGGATTTCTCTCGAGGCGTGACAGAGGAATACGGCCACATCTAGCCTCGAGTCAATCAACTCTGTGTTCCTCTCCAGTGGCGACAGGGATCTCGAGGTTAATATGTAGATTCTACTGGGGAGTCAGCCTCATCCAGATTTGAGGTACGGAATTCTGCTTTTTTATCGAGTTGTAAAAGAGGAGTCAGTCCTTGATTCCTGCTCTGGCGGTTCAATAAGACATTTTCTATAGTCTCAGCATGGGTTTCAGGTCACCCATCATGTTGTGAAGGGATACTCAGTGTTCCATTGAGGCTGTGCAAGGACATCAGGACCTACCTCGGTTGGAGGAGAAACTCAGAGTTCTTTATCCTTTTAGCAGGATACACGGGAGAGCACTTGAATTTCAATAGGAGACAGAGGCCTCCTCTTGTAGTGGGAGAAGAAGGAAGGATTCCTCCTGAGTTGAAGCAGGGATTGAAAGCACATTTCGTGGGGAGTTGGGGATACGGAGCTCTTCTAGAGGTGTGCACAGTAACTTAGGACTTCTCTCGATTGAAAACCGGTATTCTGGGAGCCCCTTGAGTTGTAAATATGGATTCTAGCCTCCTATCGAATCTTGAATGTGAGCTCGGGATTGCTCTCCAGGTGCTGCAGGAAAATCAATGACCTCTTGTTTCATTGCCTTGGGAATCTCTTGGCTTTTGGTGAGTTGCGGAGGAAACTTTGGCTTTCCTTTAAAGTTATGATGGGGAACTCAGGGAGACTCTCGTGATGCGTCAGGGAAGTAAGTTACGAAGGTAAATTCGAGATTACTCTAGTCACTGCAGAGGAGTCAGTCTTCAATTCGCATTGAAAGGGGTAACCCCAAAGTGTTTCTCGAGTTGAGGCAGGATGTTTCAGATTCCTCGAGTTTCAACAGGTGCATCACGGAACCTCTCAAGTGGTCGCTGAGAAGTCCGGAATCCTTTTGAGGTGAGAGTAGCCTTTGGGATGCCTCTCGAGTGAATGCAAAAGCCTAGGGTCTCATCTGGAGTTGAAGCGCTAACCTCAGGGTGCCTCTCCACTTCTGACATCAATCTCAGTGTTCCTATGAAGTTTCAACAGGGGAGTCATGCCACGTCTCTTGTTGAGGCATGGAACTCCGCTATCTTTTAGAGTTGTTCAAAGGGTGTGAGATTCCCGTCGAGTTGAATTTCTGTCCTGGGGCTTTTTCTCAATGATGCACCTGGGAAATCAGGCCTACGTTCTTGGTCTTAGTTGATCCCAGGGGTTCTATTTGAATTGGTACAGTGGAATCAGATCTTAAGTCGAGCAGAAGGGGAAATCGGTGTCAGTTGGAATTGTGGCACGACCCACCGGGGTCCTCTGGAGTTTAAAGGGGAGAACGTCCTCCCCTTCAGATTCGACGGGAACATCGGGATTCCATCTGAGAAGAATCAAGAGAATGGATCCTCATCTTGAGATGACGAATGGAAAACAGGGCTATCCTTGAGCTGTGGCAGGATCTTCGTTGCTCCTCTCGAGTTTGACCAGATTTTTTGGGGTAATTCTGGAGTTGTGTATACGGTGCCGAGTATTCTTTCGAGTTTAAAGAGGAAATGTGGGATTTCTTTTGAGCCGCTGCAGCGAAAGGGGTGTCCTGTAGCGTGGAGTAGAGAATTTCATGGTTTTTCTCGAGTTGCAGCTTGAAGCCTGGAGGTCTTCTCAAGTTAAGACTTGGACTTCTGAGACTCACAAGTGTTGCCTCAGGGAAGTCAGGTCTCCTTTCGTGTTGAAAGTAGAAACTCGGGATTCCTTTCGAGACCCTGCAGGGCATGAAGGCCACATTTAGACTTGAATCGGTAAACACAGTGTTACCCTCCCATGGCCACAGGGATCGTGGGCTTGCTATGGAGGTTGCACTGGGAAATAAGGTATAGTCTTTGTTGAAGATGGAACTCTGCTTACCACGAGTTGTAAGAGGGATGTCAGGCCTGCTGTCTGCTCAAGCGGGAATTTACAGCTTTCTCAAGAGGCTCATAGGGAAATTCATGCCTACAATCATGTTGGGAGGTGATACTCCGTATTTCACTGGAGCTGGGTTAAGCACAACACGAATCATCTCTAGTTGAGTGTGAACTCGGAGTCCTCGGACATTACTACAGAATCCACGGGGTTGCCCGCGAGTGTCAATATAAGTGACAGGATTCGTCTAGTGTTGCTATGGGAAGTTGAGTTTCCTCTTCAGTTGAAAGTGGAATGGCCCATTATGTTCAGGTGAGGTGTGATCACGGGGCTCCTCTTAAATTGTGGTGGGAAATACGGAGTTCTTCTCTCATCGGGACAGGTATCTCTGGGTGACCCTTGAGTTGCATCAAGGAATTCAAGCCGCATATCGAATTTTGAGAAGAAACTCGGGACTTCTGTCTAGGTGATGCAGGAAAAAAAAGGGCCTCTTCTTATTTGAAGGGGGAATCTCGATGTTTTTCTCGAGTTCCTGCGTCCGCTCGAATAAGGAAAGGAATATCAGGGAGCCTCCCGTGTTGTCTCTGGGAAGACAGAAAGCCTTTCCATTTGCAAGGGGAACCTCGGGATTCCTTTGGAGTCACTGCAGAGAAACAGGCCTGCATCTAGATTCGAGTCCATCAACTCATGATTCCTCTCCAGTGGAAACAGTTTTCTCTTGGTTGCTCTCATAATTCACCTGGGGATCAGGCCTCGTCTCGTGTTCTGACATGGAACTGCGCATTATTCTCTAGTTGTAAAAGGGGTCTTAGGCCACAGTCGAATTGAATTTGTACCTGGAGATTGTACAAAAATGCTCGGGGAGTCAGGTCTCCACTCGCCTTGTGAGTTGATACTCGAGGATGAGGATAGATTGGAATCGGTGCAGTGTAATCAGACAATATCACGAGTGCTTGGGGACATCGGTACCTTTTAGAATTGTGCTTTGAAACCCCAGGGATCCTCCAGAGTTTCAAGGTGATACCAGCCTCCTCATAATGTGCAACGGGAAAGTCCAGATTCCTTTGCACACAAAGCAAGGGAATCGACTCTCATCTATAAAAGAGGACCGGAAACGGGGCAATTTGTCAGTTGTGGCAGGAAACTGGGTGTTCCTCTCGAGTGGGGCCGGTTATGGTGGCGTGGTTTTGAGTCGCATAAAGGATGTTAAGTAATCCTTCAAGTTTCCAGAGGGAATGTGTGGATTCCCTTGAGAATCTGTAGCGGAAATGTTCCTCATCTCACGTTGAGGGGAGAATCTTGTGGTTTTTCTCGAATTGCAGCAGGAAGCCTGGGGTCCCTCTCGAGTAGCGATTGGGTCTTCAGGATCTTGCTCGTGTTGTCCCAGGGAAGTCAGGTCTCCTCTCGTGTTGGAGGGGGAACCTCGGGATTCCTCTCAAGATGCGGAAGAGGAATAAGGCCTCATCTAGTGGCAAGGCACTCCAGTACTCTTGCCTAGAAAATCCCATGGATGGAGGAGCCTGGTAGGCTGCAGTCCGTGGGTTCGCTAAGGGTAGGACACGACTGAGCGACTTCATTTTCACACATTGGAGAAGGAAATGGCAACCCACTCCAGTGTTCTTGCCTGGAGAATTCCAGGGACGGGGGACCCTGGTGGGCTTCTGTCTATGGGGTCACACAGAGTTGGACACGACTGAAGTGATGCAGCAGCAGCAGCAGCAGAGTTGAGTCCATTTACTGGGTGCTCCTCCCCAGTGGGGACGGCTATATCACATAAATTTTTGAGTCGCATAAAGGATGTCAAGTACCCGTTCCAGTTTCAAGTGGGAATGTGGGATTTCTCTTGAGACTCTGCAGCGGAAAAGTTCCTCATCTCGCATTGAAGGGAGAATCTTGTGGTTTTATTCGCGTTGTGGCGGGAAGCTTGGGGTTTCTCTCGAGTTGCGAATTGGACCTCAGGAACTCGCTCCTGTTGCCCCAGCGATATCAGGTCTCCTTTCCTGTTGGAAGGGGAATTTTGGTATTCCTCTCCAGGTGCAGCAGAGGAATAGGGCCACATCTAGCCTTGAGTCTGTCAACTGTGTGTTCCTCTCCAGCGGCAACAGAGATCTGGGGGTTACTATGTAGGTTCTACTGGGGAGTCAATCTCGTCCCGATTTGAGGTACGGGATTCTGTTTTCTTATCGAGTTGTAAAATAGGAGTCAGTCCTCGGTTCCTGTTCTGGCGGTTCAATAGGGCATTTTCTATACTCTCAGCATGGTTGTCAGGTCTCCCATCATATTGAGAAGGGATACTCGGTTTTCCATAGAGCTGTGCAAGGACATCAGGACCTACCTAGGATGGAGGAGGAACTCAGAGTCCTTTATCCTTTCAGCAGGATACACGGTAGAGCACTCGAGTTTCAATGGGAGACAGAGGCTTCCTCTTGTGGTGGGAGAAGAAGGAAGGATTCCTCATGAGTTGAAGCAGGGATTGAAAGCACATTTCGTGAGGAGGTGGGGAATACGGAGCTCATCTGGAGGTGTGCACAGAAACTCGGGGCTTCTCTCCATTGAAGACGGGTATTGTGGGAGCCCCTTGAGTAGTAAATATGGATTCTAGCCTCCTATTGAATCTTGAGCTTGAACTCGGGAATGCTCTTCAGGTGCTTCAGGAAAAAAAATGGCCTCTTGGTTCGTTGCCTTGGGCATCTCGTGGCTTTTGGCGAGTTGCAGAGGGAACTTTGGCTTTCCTTTCGAGTTACGATGGGGAGCTCAGGGAAACTTGTGTTGCGTCAGGCAAGTAAGTTACGAAGGAAAGCTCGAGATTGCTAGAGTCACTGCAGAGGAGTCGGGCTTCAATTCGCATTGAAGGGGATACCACATAGTGTTTCTCGAGTTGGGGCAGGAATATTTCGGGTTCCTCGAGTTGCAACAGGTGCCTCACGGAGCCTCTCAAGTGGTCTCTGGGAAGTCCGGAGTCCTTTTGAAGTGTGAGTATCCTTTGGGATGCCTCTCAAGTGAGTGCAAAGGCCTAGGATCTCATCTGGAGTGGAAGCGCTAACCTCAGGGTGCCTCTCGAGATTTGACATCGATCTCAGTGTTCCTATGAAGTTTCAACAAGGAAGTCATGCCACGTCTCTTGTTGAGGCATGGAACTCCGCCATATTTTCAAGTTGCTAAAGGGGTGTGAGATTCCTGTCGAGTTGAATTTCTGTCCTGAGGCTTTTTCTCAATGATGCACCTGGGAAGTCAGGCCTCCCTTCGTGGTGTTAGTTGATACCAGATGTTCGCTCTGAATCGGTACAGTGGAATCTGGTCTTAAGTCAAGCAGAAGCGGAAATTGGTGTCATTTTGAATTGTGGCACGACCCACCGGGGTCCTCTAGAGTTCAAAGGGGAGAAGGTCCTCCACTTCAGATTCGAAGGGAACATGGGGATTCCATCCCAGACGAATCAAGGGAATCGATCCTCATCTTGAGATGACGAGTGGAAATTGGGGCTCTTCTTGAGCTGTGGCAGGAACCTCGCTTCTCCTTTCGAATTTGACCGGGTAACTCGGGGAACTTCTGGAGTTGCGTATAGGGTGCCGAGTATTCTTTCAAGTTTGAAGAGGGAATGTGGGATTTCTTTTGAGCTGCTGCAGCGCAAAGGGGCGTTCTGTGGGGGAGAATTTCATGGTTTTTCTCGAGATGCGGCTTGAAGGTTGGAGGTCTTCTCGAGTTACGACCTGAACCTCTGGGGCTCGCTAGTGTTGCCTCAGTGAAGTCAGGTCTCCATTGCTGTTGAAAGTAGAACCTCGGGATTCCTTTCGAGGCGCTGCAAGGCATGAGGGCCGCATTTAGACTTGAGTCAGTAAACTCAGTGTTCCTCTCCAGTGGCCACAGGGATCTTGGGGTTGCTACGGAGGTTCCACTGGGTAGTCAGGCCTAGTCTTGTTGAAGATGGAACTCTGCTTTCTCCCCGAGCTGTAAAATGGATGTCAGTCCTGCTAAGTGCTCAAGCGGGAAATTTCGGCCTTTTCGAGAGGCTCAGCGGGGGATTCATGCCTACCAACATTTTGGGAGGTGATACTCCGTATTCCACTGGAGTTGGGTTAAGCGCAACACGACTCATCTCTAGTTGAGTGTGAACTCAGAGTCCTTGCTGCAGAATCCACGGGGTTTCCCGCGAGTGTCAACAGAAGTGACAGGACTCGTCTCGTGTTGCTAGGGGAAGTTGGGATTCCTCTTCAGTTGAAAGTGGAATGGCCTAATTATGATCAGGTGAGGTGTGATCACGGGGCTCCTCTTAAAATGTGGCGGGAAATTCGGAGTTTTCCCTCATCAGGATGGGTATCTCTGGGCGACCCTTGAGTTGCATCAAGGAATTCAATCTGCATAATGAGTTTTGAGAAGGAACTCGGGTCTTCTGTCTAGGCGATGCAGGAAAACATGGGCCTCTTCTTGCTTTGAAGGAGGAATCTCGATGTTCTCTAGTTGCTGCGTTTTCTCGAGTAAAAACGGGAATAGCAGGGAGCCTCCCATGTTGTCTCTGGCAAGACAAAAAGCCTTTCCATTTTCAAGGGGAACCTCAGGATTCTTTTGGAGTCGCTGCAGAGAAACAGGTCTGCATCTAGATTCGAGACCGTCAACTCATGATTCCTCTCCAGTGGAAACAGGGTTCTCGTGGTTGCTCTCAAAATTCACCTATGGGTCAGGCCTCGACTCGTGTTCAGACGTGGAACTTCATATTATTCTCTAGTTTTAAAAGGAGTGATAGGCCACAGTCGAGTTGAATTTCTACCTGGAGATTGTATCGAGAATGCTCGGGCAGGCAGGTCTCCACTCGCCTTGTGAGTTGATACTCGAGGATAGATTAGAATCGGTGCAATGGAATCAGACAATATCACGGTGGTTTGGGACACCTGTACCTTTTTGAATTGTGTTTTGAACGCCCGGGGATCCTCCCAAGTTTCAAGGTGATACCGGCCTCCTCATAATGTGCGACGGGAAAGTCTAGATTCCATTGCAGACAAAGCAGGGGAATAGACTCTCATCTGGAAAAGAGGACTGGGAAAAGGGGCACTTTGTCAGTTGTGGCAGGAAACTGGGTGTTCCTCTCGAGTGGGGCTGGGTATGGTGGTGAAGTTTTGAGTAGCATAAAGGATGGTAAGTAAACTTTCGAGCTTCCAGAGGGAAATTGGCATTTCTCTTGAGAATATGCATCGGTAATGTCCCTCATCTCGCCTTGAGGGGAATACCTTGTGGTTTTTCTCAAATTACAGCAGGAAGCTTGGGGTCCCTCTTGAGTAGCGATTCGGACCTCAGAAATTGGCTCGTGTTGTCCCAGGGAAGTCAGGTGTCCTCTTGTGTTGGAAAGGAAACGTCAGGATTCCTCTCGAGGTGTGGCAGAGGAATAGGGACTCATCTAGATTTGAGTCCTTATGTTGGGTGCTCCTCTCCAGTGGGGATGGCTATATCGGGGAACTTTTTGAGTCGCATAAAGGGTGTCAAGTACCCGATCGAGTTTCACGCAGGAATGTGGGATTTCTCTTAAGACTCTGCAGCGGAAAAATTCCTCATCTCACATCGAGGGGAGAATCTTGTGGTTTTTCTCGCATTGCGGCGGGAAGCTTGGGGTTTCTCTCGAGATGTGACTTGGACCTCAGGAACTCGCTCGTGTTGCCCCAGGGATGTCAGGTCTCCTTTGCTGTTAGAGGAGGAATTTTGGGACTCCTCTCGAGGCGCGGCAGAGGAATAGGGCCACATCTAGCCTTGATTCTGTCAACTGTGTGTTAATCACCAGTGGCAACAGGGATCTCGGGGTTGCTATTAGGTTCTACTGGGGAGTCAGCCTCGTCCCGATTGAGGTACGGAATTCTGCTTTCTTATCAAGTTGTAAAAGAGGAGTCAGTCCTCTGTTCCTGCTCTGGCGGTTCAAAAGGGCATTTTCTATAGTCTCAGCATGGGTTTCAGGTCTCCCATCATGTTGTGAAGGGATACTCAGTGTTCCATTGGAGCTGTGCAAGGACATCAGGACCTACCTTGGTTGGAGGAGGAACTCAGAGTCCTTTATCCTTGCAACAGGATACACGGGAGAGCACTCGAATTTCAACAGGAGACAGAGCCCTCCTCTTGTGGTGGGAGAAGAAGGAAGGATTCCTCCTGAGTTGAAGCAGGGATTGAAAGCACATTTCGTGAGGAGTTGGGGAATACAGAGCTCTTCTAGAGATGTGCACAGAAACTCGGGGCTTGTCTCGATTGAAGAAGGGTTTTCTGGGAGCCCTTGAGTTGCAAATATGGATTCTAGCCTCTATAGAATCTTGAGAGTGAACTCGGGTTTGCTCTTCAGGCGCTGGAGGAAAAAAAATAACCTGTTGTTTCGTTGCCTTGGGCATCTCGTGGCTTTTGGCGAGTTGTGGAGGGAATTCGGGCTCCTTTCGAGTTACAATGGGGAATTCAGGGAGTCTAGTAAGTTACTAGGGGAAGCTCGAGATTGCTCAAGTCACTGCAGAGGAGTCGGGCTTCAATTTGCATTGAAAGGGGTAACCGCAAAGTGTTTCTCGACTTGGGGCAGGAATCTTTCGGATTCTTCGAGTTTCAACAGGTGCCTCACAGCGATTCTCAAGTTGTCTCTGGGAAGTCTGGAATAATTTTGAGGTGTGTGTAGACTTTGGGATGCCTCTTGAGTGAGTGAAAATGCCTAGGGTCTCATCTGGAGTTGAATCGCTAACCTCAGGGTGCCTCTCCAGTTCTGACATGGATCTCAGTGTTCCTATGAAGTTTCAACAGGGGAGTCATGCCAGGTCTCTTGTTGAGGCATGGAACTCCGCTATCTTTTCGAGGTGATAAAAGGGTGTGAGATTCCTGTCGAGTTGAATTTCTGTCCTGGGGCTTTTTCTCAATGATGCAACTGGGAATTCAGGCCTCCCTTCGTGGTTTTACTTGATCCCTGGGTTTCTATTTGAATCGGTGCAGTGGAATCAGGTCTTTAGTCGGGCGGAAAGGGAAATCGGTGTCAATTTGGAATGTGCACGACCCACCGGGGTCCGCTCGAGTTTAAAGGGGAGAAAGTCCTCCCCTTCAGATTGGACGGGAACATGGGGATTCCATCCCAGACGAATCAATGGAATGGATACTCATCTTGAGATGAAGAGTGGAAAACGGGGTTCTTCTTGAGCTGTGGCAGGAATCTCGCTCCTCCTCACGAGTTTTGCTGGGTATCTCGGGGAACTTCTGGAGTTGTGTATAGGGTGCCGAGTATTCTTTCGAGTTTGAAGAGGGAATGTGGGATTTCTTTTGAGCCGCTGTAACAGAAAGGGGCGTCCTGTAGCGTGGAGGGGAGAATTTCATGGTTTTTCTCGAGATGCGCCTTGAAGGTTGGAGGTCTTCTTGAGTTATGACGTGGACCTCTGAGACTCGCTAGTATTGCCTCAGGGAAGTCAGGTCTCCATTCGAGTTGAAAGTAGTACCTCGGAATGCGTTTCGAGGGGTTCCTGGGCATGAGGTCCGCATTTAGACTTGAGTCAGTAAACTCAGTGCTCCTCTCCAGTGGCCACAGGGATCTTGGAGTTGCTATGGAGGTTCCACTGGGAAGTCAGGCGTAATCTTTGTTGAAGATGGAATTCTGCTTTCCACCTGAGTTGTAAAACGAATGTCAGGCCTGCTGACTGCCCAAGCAGGAAATTTTGGCCTTTTCGAGAGGATCAGCGGGGGATTCATGCCTATGATCATGTTGGGATGTGATACTCTGTATGCCACGACTCATCTATCAGTTCAGTTCAGTTAAGTCGCTCAGTCGTGTCTGAATCTCCGTGACCCCATGAATCATAGCACGCCATGCCTCCCTGTCCATCACCAACAGGCGGAGTTCACTCAAACTCATGTCCACAGAGTCGGTGATGCCATCCAGCCATCTCATTCTCTGTCTTCCCCTTCTCTTCCCGCCCCCAATCCCTCACAGCATCAGAGTCTTTTCCAGTGAGCCAACCCGACGCATGAGGGGGCCAAAGTATTGCTGTTTCAGCTTTAGCATCAGTCCTTCCAATGAACACCTAGGATTGATCTCCTTTAGAATGGACTGGTTGGATCTCCTTTCTGTCCAAGGGACTCTCAAGGGACTCTCAAGTGTCTTCTCCAACACCACAGTTCAAAAGCATCAATTCTTCGACGATCAGCTTTCTTTACAGTCCAACTCTCACATCCATACATGGCGACGGGAAAAGCCATAGCCTTGACTAGATGGACCCTTGTTGGAAAAGTAATGTCTCTGCTTTTTAATATACTATCAAGGTTGGTCACAACTTTCCTTCCAAAGAGTAAGCGGCTTTTAATTTCATGGTTGCAATCAGCATTCGCAGTGATTTTGAAGCCTGAAAAAATAAAGTCTGACACTGTTTCCACTGTTTTTCCATCTATTTCCCGTGAAGTGATGGGAACAGATGACATTATCTTTGTTTTCTGAATGTTGAGCTTCAAGCCAACTTTTCACTCTCCACTCTCCTCTTTCACTTTCATCAAGAGGCTTTTGAGTTCCTCTTCACTTTTTGCCATAAGGGTAGTGTCGTCTGCATATCTGAGGTTATTGATATTTCTCCCAGCAATCTTGATTCCAGCTTGTGCTTCTTCCAGCCCAGCGATCCTCATTATGTACTCTGCATATAAGTTAAATAAACAAGGTGACAATATACAGCCTTGACGTACTCCTTTTCCTATTTTGAACCAGTCTGTTGTTCCATGTACAGTTCTGACTGTTGCTTCCTGACCTGCATACAGGTTTCTCAAGAGGCAGGTCAGGTGGTTTGGGATTCCCATCTCTTTCAGAATTTTCCACA
Source organism: Moschus berezovskii (assembly GCF_049115385.1). NCBI lineage: Eukaryota > Metazoa > Chordata > Mammalia > Artiodactyla > Moschidae > Moschus > Moschus berezovskii. Next base: position 2,517,407 of record NC_142465.1, read on the forward strand.
GTTTACTGTGATCCACACAGTCAAAGGCTTTGGCATAGTCAATGAAGCAGAAATAGATGTTTTTCTGGAACTCTCTTGCTTTCACCATGATCCAGCGGATGTTGGCAATTTAATCTCTGATGCCTCTGCCTTTTCTAAAACGTGCTTGAACATCTGGGAGTTCACGGTTCACATATTGCTGAAGCCTGGCTTGGAGAATTTTGAGCATGACTTTACTAGCGTGTGAGATGAGTGCAATTGTGCGGTAGTTTGAGCATTCTTTAGCATTCCCTTTCTTTGGGATTGGAATGAAGACTGACCTTTTCCAGTCCTGTGGCCACTGCTGAGTTTTCCAAATTTGCTGGCATATTGAGTGCAGCACTTTCACAGCATCATCTTTCAAGATTTGAAATAGCTCAACTGGAATTCCATCACCTCCACCAGCTTTGTTCGTAGTGATGCTTTCTAAGGCCCACTTGACTTCACATTCCAAAATGTCTGGCTCTAGGTCAGTGATCACGTTATCGTGACTATCTTGGTCGTGAAGATATTTTTTGTACAGTTCTTCTGTGTATTCTTGCCACCTCTTCTTAATATCTTTTGCTTCTGTTAGGTCCATACCATTTCTGTCCTTAATCGAGCCCATCTTTGCATGAAATGTTCCCTTGGAATCTCTAATTTTCTTGAAGAGATCGCTTGTTTTTCCTATTCTGTGGTTTTTCTCTATTTCTTTGCATTGATCCCTGAGGAAGGCTTTCTTTTCTCTCCTTGCTATTCTTTGGAACTCTGCATTCAGATGCTTATATCTTTCCTTTTCTCCTTTGCTTTTCGCTTCTCTTCTTTTCACAGCTATTTGTAAGGCCTCCTCCAACAGCCATTTTGCTGTTTTGCATTTCTTTTCCATGGGGATGGTCTTGGTCCCTGTCTCCTGTACAATGTCACGAACCTCCGTCCAGAGTTCATCAGGCAATCTATCTATCAGATCTAGTCCCTTAAATCTATTTCTCACTTCCACTGTATAATCACAAGGGATTTGAGGCGGCGCAGACATGAGAGACGCCGGCCCCGGCACAACCAACCATGCAAAGAGGCGGGGCCGTGAGGAGCTACCCCACTCCTGAAGCCAGGGCCGGAGGCCGAGAGGAGCTACCCTACGTCCAATAGGCGGTGGCTGCACGGGCGCAGGAGGGCCAAGAGGAGCTACTCCAAGTTCAAGGTCAGGTGGGGTGGCCTTGAGGAGATACCCCTCATCCAAGGTAAGCTGCAGTGGCTGCGCTTTCTTGTAGCAGCTGTAAAGAGATATCCCACGCCCAAGGTAAGAGAAACCCAAATACGACGGTAGGTATTGTGAGGGGGCGTCAGAGGGCAGACACATTAAAATCATAATCACAGGAAACTAGTCGATCTGATCACATGGACAACAGCCGAATGTGGTCCACTGGAGAAGGGAATTGCAAACCACTTCAGTATACTATCCTTGAGAACCCCATAACAGTATCAAAGGGCAAAATAATCGGATACGGAATGAGGGATTCCCCAGGTCGGTAGGTGCCCAGTATGCTACTGGAGATCAGTGGAGAAATAACTGTAGAAGAAATGAAGGGATGGAGCAAAAGTAGATGTGACTGGTGATAGAAGCAAAGTCCTGTGCTGTAAAGAGCAATATTGCATAGGAACCTGGAATCTTAGGTCCATGAATCAAGGAAATTGGAAGTGGTCAAACAGGAGATGGCAAGAGTGAACATAGGCATTCTAGGAATCAGTGAACTAAAATGGACTGGAATGGGTGAATTTAACTCAGATGACCATTATATCTACTACTGTGGGCAGGAATCCCTTAGAAGAAATGGAGTAGCCATCATGGTCAAAAAAAGAGTCCGAAATGCAGTCCTTGGATGCAATCTTAAAAACGACAGAATGATTTCTGTTCATTTCCAAGGCAAACCATTCAATATTACAGTAATCCAGGCCTATGCCCCTACCTCAAACGCTGAAGAATCTGAAGTGGGACGGTTGTATGAAGACCTACAAGAACTTTTAGAACTAACACCCAAAAAAAGATCCTTTTCATTATAGGGGACTGGAATGCAAAAGTAGGAAGTCAAGAAACACCTGGAGTAACAGGCAAATTTGGCCTTGGAGCACGGAATGAAGCAGGGCAAAGGCAAATAGCGTTTTGTCAAGAGAACGCACTGGTCATAGCAAACACCCTCTTCCAACAACACAAGAGAAGACTGTACACATGGACATCACAAAATGGTCAACACCGAAATCAGATTGATTATATTCTTTGCAGCCAAAGATGGAGAAGCTGTATACAGTTAGCAAAAACAAGACCAGGAGCTGACTGTGGCTCAGATCATGAACTCCTTATTGCCAAATTCAGACTTAAATTGAAGAAAGTAGGGAAAACCACTAGACCATTCAGATATGACTCATCTATAGTTAAGTGTGATTTCGGATTCCTTCGACCTTGTTGCAGAATTCACGCAGTTGCCTGCAAGTGTCAATATTAGTGACAGGACTCGTCTAGTCTTGCTAGGGGAAGTCGGGATTCCTCTTCAGTTGAAAGTAGAATGGTCCATTATGATCAGGTGAGGTGTGATCACGGGGCTCCTCTTAAATTGTGGTGGGAAATTCGGAGTTCTTCTCTCATTGGGACAGGCATCTCTGGGCGACCCTTGAGTTGCATCAAGGAATTTAAGCCGCATATTGAATTTTTAGAAGGAACTCGGGACTTGGGTCTAGGCGCTGCTGGAAAAAAAGGGCCTCTTCTGGCTTTGAAGGAGGAATCTCGATGTTTTTCTCGAGTTGCTGCATCCTCTCGAGTAACGTCGGTAATATCAGGGAGCCTTCCGTGTTGTCTCTGGGAAGACAGAAAGCCTTTCCATTTGCAAGGGGAACCTCGGAATTCCTTTGGAGTCACTGCAGAGAAACAGGTCTGCATCTAGATTCGAGTCCGTCAACTCATGATTCCTCTCCAGTGGAAACAGGGTTCTCGTAGTTGCTCTCAAAATTCACCTGGGGAGTCAGGCCTCGTCTCAGGTTCTGACATAAAACTCCGCATTATTCTCTAGTTGTAAAAGGGGTATTAGGCCACAGTCGAGTTGAATCTCTACCTGGAGATTGTATCGAGAATGCTCAGGCAGTCAGGTCTCCACTCGCCTTGTGAGTTCATACCCGAGGATAGATTGGAATCGGGGCAGTGGAATCAGACAATATCACAAGTGGTGGGGTTCATCAGTACCTTTTTGAATTGTGATTTGAAACCCCGGGGACCCTCCCGAGTTTCAAGGTGATACCAGCCTCCTCATAATGTGCGACGGGAAAGTCCGGATTCTATTGCAGACAAAGCAGGGGAATCAACTCTCATCTGGAAAAGAGGACTGGGAAACGGGGCACTTTGTCAGTTGTGGCAGGCAACTGGGTGTTCCTCTCGACTGGGGCCGGGAAATATGGTGTAGTTTTGAGTCTCATAAAGGATCGTAAGTAACCTTTCAAGTTTCCAGAGGGAATGTGGGATTTCTCCTGAGAAACTTCAGCGGAAAAGTTCCTCATCTCGCCTTGAGGGGAGAATTTTGTTGTTTTTCTCGAATTGCAGCAGGAAGCTTGTGGACCCTCTCTATTAGTGATTGGGACATGAGGAACTCGCTCCTGTTGTCCCAGGGAAGTCAGGTCTCCTCTCGTGTTGAAAGGGGAACGTCAGGATTCCTCTCGAGGCATGGCAGCGGAATAGGGCCACATCTAGCCTTGAGTCGGTCAACTGTGTGTTCCTCTCCAGTGGCGAAAGGGATCTCGGGGTTACTATGTAGGTTCTACTGGGGAGTCAGCCTCGTCTCAATTTGAGGTACGGAATTCTGCTTTCTCATCGAGTTGTAAAAGAGGAGTCAGTCCTCGGTTCCTGCTCTGGCAGTTCAATAGGGCATTTTCTATAGTCTCAGCATGGGTGTCAGGTCTCCCTTCATGTTGTGAAGGGATCCTCGGTGTTCCATTGGAGCTGTGAAAGGACATCAGGAAATACTTCGTTTCGAGGAGGAATGCAGAGTCCTTTATCCTTTCAGCAGGATCCTCTGGAAAGCACTCGAGTTTCAATAGGAGACAGAGGCCTCCTCTTGTGGTGGGAGAAGAAGGAAGGATTCCTCATCAGTTGAAGCAGGGATTGAACGCACAAATCGTGAGGAGGTGGGGAATATGGAACTCTTCTAGAGGTGTGCACAGAAACACGGGCCTTCTCTCTGTTGAAGACGGGTATTCTGGGAGCCCCTTGAGTTGTAAATATGGATTCATGCCTCCTATCGAATCTTGAGAGAGACTACGGGATTGCTCTCCAGATGCTGCAGGAAATAAATGGCCTCAAGTTTCGTTGCCTTGGGCATCTCGTGGCTTTTGTCGAGTTGAGGAGAGAAGTGTGGCTCCTTTTGAGTAACGACTGGGAATTCAGGGAGACTCTTGTGTTGCATCAGGGAAGTAAGTTACGAGGGAAAGGTTGAGATTGCTTGAGTCACTGCAGAGGAGTTAGGCATCAATTTGCATTGAAAGGGTTAACAACAAAGTGTTTCTCGAGTTGGGGCAGGAATATTTCAGATTCCTCGAGTTGCAACAGGTGCCTTACGGAGCTTCTCAACTGGTCTTGGGGAAGTCTGGAATCCTTTTGAGGTGTGATTTGACGTTGGGATGCCTCTCGAGTGAGTGCAAAGGCCTAGGGTCTCATATGGAGTGGAAGCGCTAACCTCAGGGTGCCTCTCCAGTTCTGACATGGATCTCAGTGTTATTATGAAGTTTCAACAGGGGAGTCATGCCAGATCACTTGTTGAGGCATGGAACTCCGATATCTTTTCGAGTTGTTAAAGGGGTGCGAGATTCCTGTTGAGCTGAATTTCTGTCCTGGGGCTCTTTCTCAATGATGCACCTGGGAAGTCAGGCCTCCCTTCGTGGTGTTAGTTGATCCTGGGGGTTCTCTTTGCATCAGTACATTGGAATCAGGTCTTAAGTCGAGCGGAAGGGGAAATGGTGTCATTTTGAATTGTGGCACGACCCACCAGGGTCCTTTCGAGTTTAAAGGGGAGAACGTCCTCCCCTTCAGATTTGACAGGAACATCGGGATTCCATCCCAGACAAATCAAGGGAATCGATCCTCATCTCGAGATGACGAGTAGAAAACGGGGATCTTCTTGAGCTGTGGCAGGAACCTCGCTGCTCCTCTCGAGTTTGGCCGGGTATCTCGGGGAACTTCTGGAGTTGTGTATAGGGTGTTGAGTATTCTTTCGAGTTTGAAGAGGGAATGTGGGATTTCTTTTGAGCTGCTGCAGCGCAAAGGGGCGTCCTGTAGCGGGGAGGGGAGAATTTCATGGTATTTCTCGAGTTGCAGCTTGAAGCTTGGAGGTCTTCTCGAGTTACGACATGGACCTCTGGGACTCGCTAGTGTTGCCTCAGGGAAGTCATGTGTCCATTCGTGTTGAAATTAGAACCTCGGAATGCGTTTCGAGGTGCTGCTGGGCATGAGGGCCACATTTAGACTTGAGTCAGTAAACTCAGTGTTCCTCTCCAGTGGACACAGGGATCTTGGGGTTGTTATGGCGGTTCCACTGGGAAGTCAGGCCTAGTCTTTGTTGAAGATGGAACTCTCCAAACCACAATGAAACACCCTTTCACACCAGTCAGAATGGCTGCTATCCAAAAGTTTACATGCAATAAATGCTGGAGAGGGTGTGGAGAGAAGGGAACCCTCTTACACTGTTGGTGGAAATGGAAACTAGTACAGCCACAATGGAGAACAGTGTGGAGAATCCTCAAAATCCTGGAAATAGAACTGTCATATGATCCAGCAATCCCACTCCTGGGCATACACACCGAGGAAACCAGAATTGAAAGAGACACATGTACTCCAATGTTCATTGCAGCACTCTTTATTATAGCCAGGACATGGAAGCAACCTAGATGTCCATCTGCAGATGAATGGATAAGAAAGCTGTGGTACATATACACAATGGAATATTACTCAGCCATTAAAAAGAATGCATTTGAATCAGTTCTAATGAGGTGGATGAAACTGGAACCTATTATAAAAATATGGAACTCTGCTTTCCCCCCAAGTTGTGAAAGGGATGTCAGACCTACTGTCTGCTCAAGCGGGAAATTTTGGCTTTTTCGAGAGTCTCAGCGGGGGATTCATGTCTACGATCATGTTGGGAGGTGATACTCCGTATTCCACTGGAGCTGGATTAAGCGCAACAGGAATCAACTGTAGTTGAGTGTGAACTTGGAGTCCTTGTACCTTGTTGCAAAATCCATGTGGTTGCCCACGAGTGTCAATACAAGTGACAGGACTCGTCTAGTGTTGCTAGGGGAAGTTGGGATTCCTCTTCAGTTGAAAGTAGAATGGTCCATTATGATCAGGTGAGGTGTGATCACCGGGCTCCTCTTAAAATGTGGTGGGAAATTTGGAGTTCTTCTCTCATTGGGATGGTTATCTCTGGGCGACCCTTGAGTTGCATCAAGGAATTCAAGCTGCATATCGAATTTTTAGAAGGAACTCGGGACTTGGGTCTAGGCGATGCAGGAAAAAAAGGGCCTCTTCTGGTTTGAAGGAGGAATCTCGATATTTTTCTCAAGTTGCTGCATCCTCTCGAGTAACCACGGGAATATAAGGGAACCTCCCATGTTGTCTCTGGGAAGACAGAAAGCCTTTCCATTTGCAAGGGGAACATAGGGATTCCTTTGGAGTCACTGCAGAGAAACGGGTCTGCATCTAGATTCGAGTCCATCAACTCATGATTCCTCTCCAGTGGAAACAGGGTTCTCGTGGTTGCTCTCAAAATTCACCAGGGGAGACAGGCCTCCTCTTGGGTTCTGACATAAAACTCCGCATTATTCTCTAGTTGTAAAAGGGGTGTTAGGCCACAGTCGAGTTGAATTTCTACCTGGAGATTGTATCGAGAATGCTCGGGCAGTCAGGTCTCCACTCGCCTTGTGAGTTGATACTCGAGGATAGATTGGAATCGGTGCAGTGGAATCAGACAATATCACAAGCGGTTGGGGACATCGGTTCCTTTTTTAATTGTGTTTTGAAACCCCGAGGATCCTCCCGAGTTTCAAGGTGATACCGGCCTCCTCATAATGTGCGACGGGAAAGTCCGGATTCTATTGCAGACAAAGCAGGGGAATCGACTCTCATCTGGAAAAGAGGACTGGAAAACGGGGCACTTTTTCACTTGTGGCAGGCAAATGGGTGTTCCTCTTCAGTGGGCCCAGGTATGATGGTGTAGTTTTGAATCGCATAAAGGATGGTAAGTCACCTTTCGAGTTTCCAGAGGGAATGTGGGATTTCTCCTGAAAATCAGCAGCGGAAATATTTCTCATCTCGCCTTGAGGGGAAAATCTTGTGGTTTTACTTGAATTGCAGCAGGAAGCTTGCGGTTCCTCTCGAGTAGCCATTGGGACCTCAGGAAAACGTTCGTGTTGTCCAAGGGAAATCAGGTCTCCTCTCGTGTTGGAAGGGGAACTTCGGGATTCCTCTCGAGGCGCCGTAGAGGAATAGGGCCTCATCTAGAGTTGAGTCCTTATATTGGGTGCTCCTCTCCAGTGGGGACGGCTATGTCAGGGAACTTTCTGTGTCGCATAAAGTGTGTCAAGGACCCGTTCGAGTTTCAAACAGGAATGTGGGATTTCTCCTGAGACTCTGAAGCGGAAATGTTCCTCATCTCGCATCGAGAGGAGAATCTTGTGTTTTTTCTCGCGTTGTGGTGGGAAGCTTGGGGTTTCTCTCGAGTTGTGACTTGGACCTCAGGAACTCGCTTGTGTTCCCCAGGGATGTCAGGTCTCCTTTCCTGTTGGAAGGGGAACTTTGGGATTTCTCTCGAGGCACGGCAGAGGAATAGGGTCACATCTAGCCTTGAGTCAGTCAACTGTGTGTTCATCTCCAGTGGTGACAGTGATCTCGGGGTTACTATGTAGGTTCTACTGCGGAGTCAGCCTCGTCTCCATCTGAGGAATGGAATTCTGCTTTCTCATCGAGTTGTAAAAGAGGAGTCAGTCCCCGGTTCCTGCTCTGGCGGTTCAAAAAAGCATTTTCTATAGTCTCAGCGTGGGTGTCAGATCTCCCATCATGTTGTGAAGGGATACTAGTGTTCCACTGGACCTGTACAAGGACATCAGGACCTACCTCGGTTGAAGGAGGAACTCAGAGTCCTATATCCTTGCAGCAGGATCCTTGGGAGAGTTTCAGTAGGAGACAGAGGCCTCCTCTTGTGGTGGGAGAAGAAGGAAAGATTCCTCATCAGTTGAAACAGGGATTGAACATACATATCATGAGGAGCTGGGGAATACGGAACTCTTCTAGAGGTGTGCACAGAAACTCGGAGCTTCTCTCGATTTAGACGGGTATTCTGGGAGCCCACTGAGTTGTAAATATGGATACAAGCCTCCTATCGAATCTTGAGAGAGAACTCAAGATTGCTCTACAGATGCTCCAGGTAAAACATGGCCTCATGTTTCGTTGCCTTGGTCATCTCGTGGCTTTTGTCGAGTTTAGGAGGGAAGTCTGGCTCCTTTCCAGTTACGACAAAGAATTCAGGAAGACTCTCGTGTTGCATCAGGAAAGAAAGTTACGAGGGGAAGCTCGAGATTGATCGAGTCACTGCAGAGGAGTCGGGCTTCAATTCGAATTGAAAGGGGTAACCACAAAGTGTTTCTCGAGTTGGGGCAGGAATCTTTTGAATTCCTCGAGTTGCAACAGGTGCCTTACGGAGCCTCTCAAATTGTCTCTGGGATGTCCAGAATCATTTTCAGGTGTGAGTAGACTTTGGGCTGCCTCTCGAGTGAGTGCAAATGCCTAGGGTCTCATCTGGAGTTGAATCGCTAACCTCAGGGTGCCTCTCCAGTTCTGACATGGATCTCAGTGTTCCTACGCAGTTTCAACAGGGGAGTCATGCCAGGTCTCTTGTTGAGGCATGGAACTCTGCTAACTTTTTGAGGTGTTAAAGGGGTACGAGATTCCTGTGGAGTAGAATTTCTGTCCTGGGGCTTTTTCTCAGTGATGCACCTGGGGAGTCAGGCCTCCCTTCGTGGTGTTAGTTGATCCCGGGGGTTCTCTTTCAATCGATACAGTGGAATCAGGTCTTAAGTCGAGCGGAAGGGGAAAGTGCTGTCATTTTGAATTGTGGCACTACCCACCGAAGTCCTCTCGAGTTTAAAGAGGAGAACGGGGCGGGCATCTGAGCTGCGCCATGCACTTGGCTCCGAGGCGTCACCGTCAATGGCTCTTTTGCGGGCCCCGCCGCAGCCGACCCGGCTCCTCGGTGGAGAGAAGATGGTGGGCCGGAACAGCGCCATCGCCGCCGGCATGTGCGGGGCCCTTTTCATCGGTAACTGCATTTACTTCGACCGCAAGAGACAGAGTGACCCCAACTTCAAGAACCGGCTGCGAGAACGAAGAAAGAAACAGAAGCTTGCCAAGGAGAGAGCTGGGCTTTCCAAGTTACCTGACCTTAAAGATGCTGAAGCCGTTCAGAAATTCTTTCTGGAAGAAATACAACTTGATGAAGAATTACTAGCTCAAGGTGAATATGAGAAGGGTGTGGACCATCTGACAAATGCAATTGCTGTGTGTGGACAGCCACAGCAGTTACTGCAAGTGTTGCAACAAATTCTTCCACCACCAGTGTTCCAGATGCTTCTGACTAAGCTCCCAACAATTAGTCAGAGAATTGTAAGTGCTCAGAGCTTGGCTGAAGATGATGTGGAATGAGAAACAAATGTCAACATAATGATCTCAATTAAAGCGTATTTTTAAAATCTTAACTCAGAAGATGACCGGCTCTGGGGGAGGAAGGGCAAATAAGCTTGTTATGGACTGTCCTCCACAGTGAAGTCTACCAAAGTTAATTTTTACTTTGTGTAGATCCATTTGTCTGTTTTATTTATTTTTCCCAGTGAAAAGTGTATTTTGATAGAGAGCTTTTCATTTTATAAATACACTATGAATTACTGAAATATGCATTTGTTTATTCCTAAAATGTGTAATTAGAATGTACAAATAACATCCCATTACTTACATTAAAAATACCCAGTGCTCAGTTTTGGAAGATAGGCCCAAAACAGTGTAGAAGAAAACTGAAGAATATACTTGTTTTGCTCTGCATCAGAAAGTTGGCTGGAAACTTGTGTTGATCAAAAATGAGCATTAAAATAAGAGATTATTTCTTTTATTTAATCTCTTAAATATGTGTAATGTGCTGCTATGCTATAATAACAACTTCACCCCCTCCCTTGAAATGTTTTCTTTAAATCAGTGGGTTTGATGTGTTCTGGATATTTATCTTCTTGTATTTTAGATACACGTAGTTGCAGATAGCACCAGGAATTAGATGTTTATACATTCTTAATCTGGCTGAGTAAGCTTTACCAGTTAATGCCTGCCTCATATATAAACTGAGGAAATGGGTCTGCTAATTCAGCTTCTAATTCCTTTGGTTTTGTGCAGCATTTTCAAATCCCTCTTTCTGAGGGAAATACCTGTTGGGGCAGCCAGCCCTTGTGTTTTCTTATACTCTGAATTTTGCATGCTTTCCTGACTTAGTATTTTTGAATTGGTTTTTTAAAAGATATAATGTGTTGATTTTCACTGAAATCATGGTTCTGTCACTACTTTTGTAAACTAACCTGAAACGTAACCTTCACTGTAACTGAGACGATATGCTTGTAAAAGTTTTGTTCCCGTTTGCTTTCATCCTCAGTGTTCCTCCTCAATCCCCTGCCAACCCTTATCTTGTATGAGAACAAGGTGTATCTTTGTGGCTGAAGACTTGAATGAAAGATAATGGAACCTTTTATTCTCTGAATAGTGACATGTTATCTGCAGCCACAGATTAAATATCAGACCTAAGAATAAAGATCCTTGGTACTTAAAAAAATAAATAAATAAAGGGGAGAACGTCCTCCCCTTCAGATTCAAATGAAACATTGGGATTCCATACCAGACGAATCAAGGGAATCGGTCCTCATCTTGAGATGACGAGTGGAAAACGGGGCTCTTCTTGAGCTGTGCCAGGAAGCTCGCTGCTCCTCTCGAGTTTGGCTGGGTATCTCGGGAACTTCTATCGTTTCCCTTAGGGTGCCAAGTATTCTTCCGAGTTTGAAGAGGGAATGTGGGAATTCTTTTGAGCCATTGGAGGGGAAAGGAGCGTGGAGGGGGTGATTTCTTGGTGTTTCTCGAGATGCAGCTTGAAGCTTGGAGGTCTTCTCGAGTTACGACGTGGACCTCTGGGACTCGCTAGTGTTGCTGCAGGGAAGTCAGGTCTCCATTCGTGTTGAAAGTAGAAACTCGGAATGCGTTTCGAGGCGCTGCTGGGCATGAGGGCCGCATTTAGACTTCAGTCGGTAAACTCAGTGTTCCTTTCCAGTGGCCACAAGGATCTTGGGGTTGCTATGGGGGTTCCACTGGGAAGTCAGGCCTAGTCTTTGTTGAAGATGGAAAACAGCTTTCCCCCCGAGTTGTAAAACGGATGTCAGGCCTGCTGTCTGCTCAAGCGGGAAATATAGGCTTTTTCGAAAGTTTCAGAGGGAGATTCATGCTTACGATCATCTTGGGAGGTGTTACTCCGTATTCGACTGGAGTTGGATTAAGTGCAACACGACTCATCTATAGTTGAGTGTGAACTTGGAGTCCTTGGACCTTGTTGCAAAATCCACGTGGTTCCCCGCGAGTGTCAATACAAGTGAGAGGACTCGTCTAGTCTTGCTAAGGGAAGTCGGGAATCCTCTTCAGTTGAAAGTAGAATGGTCCATTATGATCAGGTGAGGTGTGATCACGGGGCTCCTCTTAAATTGTGGTGGGAAATTCGGAGTTCTTCTCTCATTAGGACACGTATCTCTGGGCGACCCTTGAGTTGCATCAAGGAATTTAAGTCGCATATTGAATTTTGAGAAGGAACTTGGGACTTGGCTCTAAGCGATGCAGGAAAAAAGGGGCCTCTTCTGGCTTTGAAGGAGGAATCTCAATGTTTTTCTCGAGTTGCTGCATCCTCTCGAGTAACGTCGGGAATATCAAGGAGCCTCCCGTTTTGTCTCTGGGAAGACAGAAAGCCTTTCCATTTGCAAGGGGAACCTCAGGATTCCTTTGGAGTCACTGCAGAGAAATAGGTCTACCTCTAAATTCGAGTCCGTCAACTCATGATTCCTCTCCAGTGAAAAAAGGGTTCTCGTGGTTGTTCTCAAATTCACCTGAGGAGACAGGCCTCGTCTCGGGTTCTGACATAAAACTCCGCATTATTCTCTAGTTGTAAAAGGGGTGTTAGGCCACAGTCGAGTTGAATCTCTACCTGGAGATTGTATCGAGAATGCTCGGGCAGTCAGGTCTCCACTCGCCTTGTGAGTTGATACTCGAGGATAGATTGGAATCGGTGCAGTGGAATCAGACAATATCACAAGCGGTTGGGGACATCGGTTCCTTTTTTAATTGTGTTTTGAAACCCCGAGGATCCTCCCGAGTTTCAAGGTGATACCGGCCTCCTCATAATGTGCGACGGGAAAGTCCGGATTCTATTGCAGACAAAGCAGGGGAATCGACTCTCATCTGGAAAAGAGGACAAGAAAACGGGGCACTTTGTCAGTTGTGGCAGGCAACTGTGTGTTCCTCTGGAGTGGGGCCGGGTATGATGGTGTAGTTTTGAGTCGCATAAAGGATCGTAAGTAACCTTTCGAGTTTCCAGAGGGAATTTGGGATTTCTCCTGAGAATCAGCAGCGGAAATGTTCCTCATCTCACCGTAGGGGAGAACTTATGGCTTTTCTCGAATTGAAGCAGGAACCTTGCGGTCCCTCTCGAGTATCGATTGGGACCTCAGGACCTCGCTCGTGTTGTCTCAGGTAAGTCAGGTCTCCTCTCATGTTGGAAGGGGAAGGTCAGGATTCCTCTTGGGGCACGGGAGAGGAACAGGGCCTCATCTAGAGTTGAATCCTTATATTGGTTGCTCCTCTCTAGTGGGGACGGCTATATCGGGGAACTTATTGAGTCACATAAAGGGTGTCAAGTACCTGTTCTAGTTTCAAGTGGGAATGTGGGATATCTGCTGAGACTCTGCAGCAGAATTGTTCCTCATATCACATTGAGGGGAGAATCTGGTTGTTTTTCTCCTGTTGCAGCGGGAAGCTTGGGGTTTCTCTCGAGTTGTGACTTGGACCTCAGGAACTCGCTAGTGTTGGCTCAGGTATGTCAGGTCAACTTTCGTGTTGGAAGGGGAAATTTGGGATTCCTCTCGAGGTGCGGCAGAGGAATAGGGCCACATCTAGCCTTGAGTCGGTTAACTGTGAGTTCCTCTCCAGTGGCAACAGGGATCTCAGCGTTACTAAGTAATTTCTACTGGGGAGTCAGCCTCATCTCCATTTGAGGTATGGAATTCCGCTTTCTCATTGAGATGTAAAAGAGGAGTCAGTCCTCGATTCCTGCTCTGGTCATTAAATAGGGCATTTTCTATAGTCTCAGCATGGGTGTCAGTTCTCCCATTATGTGAAGGGATACTCGGTGTTCTGTTGGAGCTGTGCAAGGACATCAGGACCTACCTCGGTTGGAGGAGGAACTCAGAGTCCTTTATCCTTGCAGCAGGATCCACAGGAGAGCACTCGACTTTCAATAGGAAACAGAGGCCTCCTCTTGTGGTGGGAGAAGAAGGAAGGATTCCTCATGAGTTGAAGCAGGGATTGAATGCACATATCATGAGGAGGTGGGGAATACGGAGCTCTTCTAGAGGTGTGCACAATAACTCGGGACTTCTCTCGATTGAAGACGGGTATTCTGGGAGGCCCTTGAGTTGTAATTATGGATTCAAGGTTCCTATTGAATCTTTAGAGAGATCTCAGATTGCTTTCCAGGCGCTGCAGGAAAAAAATGGCCTCATGTTTCTTTACCTGGGGCATCTCGTGGCTTTTGGCGAGCTGCGGTGGGAAGTTTAGCTTTCCTTTCGAATTACGACAGGGAACTCAGGGATGTAAGTTACGAGGGAATGCTCGAGATTACTCGAGTCACTGCAGAGGAGTCGGGCTTCAATTCGCATTGAAAGGGGAACCACAAAATCTTTCTCGAGATGGGGCAGGAATCTTTCGGATTACTCGAGTTGCAACAGGTGCCTCACGGAGGCTCTCAAGTGGTCTCTAGTAAGTCCGGAATCCTTTTGAGGTGTGAGTGACCTTTGGGATGCCTCTCGAGTGATTTCAAGGACTAGGGTCTCAATTATAGTTGAAGCGCTAAATTCAGGATGCCTCTCCAGTTCTGACATCGATCTCAGTGTTCCTATGAAGTTTCAACAGGCGTGTCATGCCACGTCTCTTGTTGAGGCATGGAACTCCGCTATCTTGTCGAGTTGTTAAAGGGGTGCGAGATTCCTCTCGAGTAGAATTTCTGTCCTTGGGCTTTTACTCAATGATGTACCTGGGAAGTCAGGCCTCCCTCCATGGTTTTAGTTGATCCCATGGGTTCTACTTCAATCGGTACTGTGGAATCAGGTCTTAAGTCGAGTGGAAGGGGAAAGCGGTGTCATTTTGAATTGTGGCATGACTCACCAGTGTCCTCTCGAGTTTAAAGGTGAGAACCTCCTCCCCTTCAGATTCGAAGGGAACATCGGGATTCCATCCCAGACGAATCAAGGGAATCGGTCCTCATCTTGACATGATGAGTGGAAAACTGGGCTCTTCTTGACCTGTGGCAGGAACCTCGCTCCTCCTCTCGAGTTTGGCCAAGTATCCTGGAGAACTTCTGGAGTTGCGTATAGGATGCCGAATATTCCTTCGAGTTTGAAGAAGGAATGTGGGGTTTCTTTTGAGCCGCTGCAGTGGAAAAGGGCATCCTGTAGCGTGGAGAGGAGAATTTCATGGTTTTTCTCGTGTTGCAGCTTGAAGCTTGGAGGTCTTTTCGAGTTACGACTTGGACCTCTGGGACTCGCTGGTGTTGCCTCAGGGAAGTCAGGTCTTCTTTGGTGTTGAAAGTAGAAACTCCAGATTCCTTTTGATGCGCTGCAGGGCATTTGGACCACATTTAGACTTGAGTCGGTTAACTCAGTGTTCCTCTCCTGTGGCCACAAGGATCTTGGGGTTACTATGGAGGTTCCACTGGGAAGTGAGGCCTAGTCTTTGTTGAAGTTGGAACTCTGCTTTCCCCCCGAGTTATAAAAGGGATGTCATGTCTGCTGTCTGCTCTAGCTTAAAGTTTCGGATATTTCAAGAGGCTCAGCGGGAGATTCATGCCTGCGATCATATTGGGAGGTGATACTCCATATTCCATTGGAGCTGGATTAAGCACAACACGACTCATCTATAGTTGAGTGTGAACTCGGCGTCCTTGGACCTTGCTGCAGAATCTGCAGGGTTGCTCATGAGTGTCAGTAGACGTGAGAGGACTCATCTAGTGTTCTAGGGGACAATGGGATTCCTCTTCAGTTGAAAGTGGAATGGCCCATTATGATCAGGTGAGGTGTGATAACAGGGCTCCTATTAAATTGTGTCAGGAAATTCGGAGTTCTTCTCTCATCCAGACGGGTATCTCTGGACAACCCTTGAGTTGCATCATGGAATTCAAGCCGCATATCGAATTTAAGAAGGAACTCAGGACTTCTGTCTAGGCGATGCAGGAAAAAAGGGGCCTCTTCTGGCTTTGAAGGAGGAATCTCGATGTTTTTCTCGAGTTGCTGCGTCCTCTCGAGTAACCAAGGGAATATCAGGGAGCCTCCCGTTTTGTCTCTGGGAAGAGAGAGAGCCTTTCATTTTGCAAGGGGAACCTCGGGATTCCTTTGGAGTCGCTGCAGAGAAACATGTTGGCATCTAGATTCGAGTCCGTCAATTAATGATTCTCGCAGTATAAACAGGGTTCTCATGGTTGCTCTCAAAATTCACCTGGGGATTCAAGCTTCATCTCCTGTTCAGACATGGAACTCTGCATTATTCTCTAGTTGTAAAAGGGGTGTTAGGCCACAGTCGAGTTGAATCTCTACCTGGAGATTGTATCGAGAATGCTAGGGCAGTCAGGTCTCCCCTCGCCTTGTGAGTTGATACTCGAGGATAGATTGGAATCGGTGCAGTGAAATCAGACAATATCACGAGTGCTTGAGGACATCAGTACCTTTTGAATTGTGCTTTGAACCCCAAAGATCCAACCGATTTTCAAGGTGATACAAGAGTCCTCATAATGTGCGACGGGAAAGTTCTGATTCCATTGCAGACAAAGCAGGGGAATCGACTCTTATCTGGAAAGGAGGACTGACAAACGGGGCACTTTGTCAGTTGTGGCAGGCAACTGGGTGTTCCTCTCTAGTGGGGTCGGGTATGGCGAGGTAGTTTTGAGTCGCATAAAGAATGGTAAGTAACCTTTCGAGTTTCCAGAGGGAATGGATGATTTCTCTTGAGAATCTGCAGCGGAAATGTTCCTCATCTCGCCTTGAGGGGAGAATCTTGTGCTTTTTCTCAAATTGCAGCAGGAAGCTTGGGGTCCCTCTCGACTAGCGATTGGGACTTCAGGAACTCAGTCATGTTGTCCCAGGGAAGTCAGGTCTCCTCTTGTGTTGCAAGGGGAACGTCGGGATTTATCTTGAGGAGCGGCAGAGGAATAGGGCCTCATCTAGAGTTGAGTTCTTATATTGGGTGCTCCTATCCAGTGGGGACGATTATACAGGAAACTTTTTGAGTTGCATAAAGGTTTTTAAGTACATGTTCCAGTTTCAAGCGGAAATGTGGGATTTATCTTGAGACTCTGCAGCGAAAAATTCCTCATCCCTTATAGAGGGGAGAAACTTGTGGTTTTTCTCGCGTTGAGGCATGAAGCTTGGGGATTTTCTCGAGTAGCGACTTGGACCTCAGGAACTCGCTCGTGTTGCCCCAGGGATGTCAGGTTTCCTTTCCTGTTGGAAGAGGAACTTTGGGATTCCTCTTGAGGTGCGGCAGAGGAATAGGGCCACATCTAATCTTGCGTCGGTCAACTGTGTATTCCTCTCCAGTGGCGACAGGGATCTCGGGGTAACGATGTAGGTTCTACTGGAGACTCAGCCTCGTCTCGATGATGCATGGAATTCTGCTTTCTCAACGAGAAAAAGATGTAAAAGCTGAGTCAGTTCTCGGTTCCTGCTCTGGCAGTTCAATGGGGCATTTTCTATAGTCTCAGCATGGGTGTCAGGTCTCTCATCATGTTGTGAGGGGATACTCGGTGTTACATTGGAGCTGTGCAAGGACATCAGGACCTACCTCGGTTGGAGGAGGAACTCAGAGTCCTTTATCCTTGCAGCAGTATACACGGGAGAAAACTCGAGTTTCAATAGGAGACAGAGGCCTCCACTTGTGGTGGGAGAAGAATGAAGGATTCCTCATGACTTGAAGCAGAGATTGAACGCACATATCTTGAGGAGGTGGGGAATACGGATTTCTTCTAGAGGTGTGCACAGAAACTCGGGGCTTCTCTCGATTGAAGACGGGTGTTGTGGGAGCCCTTTGAGTTGTAAATATGGACTGAAGCCTCCCATCCAATCTTGAGAGAACTCGGGATCTCTCTCCCGGCGCTGCAGGAAAAAAATGGCCTCATATTTCGTTGCCTTGGGCATCTCATGGCTTATGGCGAATTGCAGAGGGAAATGTGGCTTTCCTTTCGAGTTACGACGGGGAACTCAGGGATACTCTCATGTTGCGTCATGGAAGGACGTTACGAGGGAAAGCTCGAGATTGCTTGAGTCACTGCAGAGGAGTCGGGCTTCAATTGGCATTGAAAGGGGTAATCACAAAATGTTTCTCAAATTGGGGCTGGAATCTTTAGGATTCCTCGAGTTGCAACAGGTGCCTAAGGGAGCCTCTCAAGTTGTCTTGGGATATCCGGAATGCTTTTGATGTGTGAGTAGCCTTTGGGATGCTTCTTGAGTGAATTCAAAGGCCTAGGGTCTCATGTGGAGTTGACGTGCTAACCTCAGGTTGCCTCTCCAGTTCTGACATGGATCTCAGTGTTCCTATGAAGTTTCAATAGGGGAGTCATGCCACATCTCTTGTTGAGGCATTGAACTTCGCTATCTTCTCGAGTTGTTAAAGGAGTGCGAGATTCCTGTTGAGTTGAATTTCTGTCCTGAGGCTATTTCTCAATGTTTCTCCTGGGAAGTCAGGTCTCCCTTCATGGTATTAGTTGATCCCGGGGGTTCTCTTTGAATGGGTAGGGTGGAATCAGGTCTTAAGTCGAGCAAAAGGGGAAACCAGTGTCATTTTGAATTGTGGCATGACCCACTGGGGTCCTCTCGAGTTTAAAGGGGAGAACGTCCTCCCCTTCAGATTTGACGGGAACATCATGACTCCATCCCAGACAAATCAAGGGAATCGATCCTCAACTTGAGATGACAAGTGGAAAACGGGGCTCTTCTTGAGCTGTGGCAGGAACCTCGCTGCTCCTCTCGAGTTTGGCCGGGTATCTCAGGGAATTTCTGGAGTTGTGTATAGGGTGCTGAGTATTCTTTCGAGTTTGAAGAGGGAATGTGGGATTTCTTTTGAGCCGCTGCAGCGGAAAGGGGCGTCCTGTAGCGTGGAGGGGAGAATTTCATAGTTTTTCACGAGTTCGGCTTGAAGTTTGGAGGTCTTCTCGAGTTACGACATGGACCTCTGTGACTCGCTAGTGTTGCCTCAGAGAATTCAGGTCTCGTTTAGTGTTGAAAGTAGACCTCGGGATTCCTCTCCAGGCGCTGCAGGGTATGAGGGCCACATTTAGACTTGAGTCGGTAAACTCAGGTTTCATCTCCAGTGGCCACAGTGATCTTGGAGTTGCTATGGAGGTTCCACTGGGAAGTCAGGCCTAGTTTTGTTGAAGATTGAACTCTGCATTCCCCCCTAGTTGTAAAATGGATGTCAGGCCTGCTGACTGCTCAAGCGGGAAATTTCAGCTTTTTTGAAAGCCTCAGTGGGGAATTCATGCCTACGATCATGTTGGGAGGTATTTCATTCTGTATTTCATTGGAGCTGGGTTAAGCACAACATGACTCATCTATAGTTGAGTGTGAACTCGGAGTACTTGGACATTGCTGCAGAATCCACTGGGCTGCCCGCGAGTGTAAATAGAAGTGACAGGACTCTTGTAGTGTTGCTAGAGGAAGTTAGAATTGCTCTTCAGTTGAAAGTGGAATGGCCCATTATGATCAGGTGAGGTGTGATCACGGGGCTCCTATTAAATTATGTCAGGAAATTCGGAGTTCTTCTCTCATCCAGAAGGGTATCTCTGGACAACCCTTGAGTTGCATCATGGAATTCAAGCCGCATATCGAATTTAAGAAGGAACTCGGGACTTCTGTCTAGGCGATGCAGGAAAAAAAGGGTCTCTTCTGGCTTTGAAGGAGGAATCTCGATGTTTTTCTCTAGTTGCTGCGTCCTCTCTAGTAATGACGGGAATATCGGGGAGCCTCCCGTTTTGTCTCTGGTAAGAGAGAAAGCCTTTCATTTTGCAAGGGGAACCTCGGGATTCCTTTGGAGTCGCTGCAGAGAAACATGTCGGCATCTAGATTCGAGTCCGTCAACTAATGATTCTCGCAGTATAAACAGGGTTCTCGTGGTTGCTCTCAAAATTCACCTGGGGAGTCAGGCCTCGTCTCATGTTCACACATGGAACTTGGCATGACTCTCTAGTTGTAAAAGGGGTGTTAGGCCACAGTCGAGTTTAATTTCTACCTGGAGATTGTATCGAGAATGCTCGGGCAGTGAGGTCTCCCCTCGCTTTGTGAGTTGATACTCAAGGATAGATTGGAAACGATTCAGTGGAATCAGAAAATTTCACGAGTGGTTGGGGACATTGGTACCTTTTTGAATTGTGTTTTGAAACCCCGGGGATCCTCCCGAGTGTCAAGGTGATACCAGCCTCCTCATAATGTGTGACGGGAAAGCCTGGAATCCATTGCAGAGAAAGCAGGGGAAATCGACTCTCATCTGGAAAAGAGAACTTGAAAATGGGGCACTTTGTCAGTTATGGCAGGTACCTGTGTGTTCTTCTCTTGTGGGGATGGGTTTGGCAGTGTAGTTTTGAGTCGCATAAAGGATGTACGTAACCTTTCAATTTTCCAGAGGGAATGAGGGATTTCTCTTGAGAATCTGCAGCAGAAATGTTCCTCATCTTGCCTTGAGGGGAGAATCTTGTGGTTTTTCTCGAATTGCAGCAAGAAGCTTGTGGTCCCTCTCGAGTAGCGATTGGGACCTCAGGAACTCGCTCCTGTTGTCCCAGGGAAGTCAGGTCTCCTCTCGTGTTGGAAGGGGAACGACAGGATTCCTCTTCCAGCTCGGCAGAGGAATAGGGCCTTATCTAGACTTGAGTCCTTAAATTGGGTGCTCCTCTCCATTGGGGACGGCTATATATTGGAACATTTTTAGTCGCATAAATGGTGTCAAGTACCTGTTCGAGTTTCAGGCGGCATTGTGGGAATTCTCTTGAGATTCTGCAGGGGAAAATTTCCTCATCTCGCATCGAGGGGAGAATCTTGTGGTTTTCCTCGTGTTGCCGTGGGAAGCTCGAGGTTTCTCTTGAGTTGCGATTTGGACCTCAGGAACACGCTCATATTGCCCCAAGGATGTCAGGTCTCCTTTCCTGCTGGATTGGGAATTTTGGGATTCCTGCCAAGGCACGGCAGAGGAATAAGGCCACATCTAGCCTTGAGTCGGTCAACTCTGTGTTCCTCTCCAGTGGCAACAGGGATCTAGGGGTTACTATGTAGGTTCTTCCAGGGAGTCAGCCTAGTCTCAATTTGAGGCATGGAATCTGCTCTCTCATGGAGTTGTAAAAGAGGAGTCAGTCCTCGGTTCCTGCACTGGCGGTTCAACAGGGCATTTTCTCTAGTCTCAGCATGGATGTAAGGTCTCCCATCATGTTGTGAAGGGATACTCGGTGTTCCATTTGAGCTGTGCAAGGACATCAGGACCTACCTCGGTTGGAGGAAGAACTCAGAGTCCTTTATTCCTGGAACAGGATCCACGGGAGAGACCTCAAGTTTCAATAGGAGACAGGGGCCTCCTATTGTGATGGGAGAAGAAGTAAGGACACCTCGTGAGTTTAATCAGGGATGAATGCACATATCGTGAGGAGGTGGGGAATACAGAGCTATTCTAGAGGTGTGCACAGAAACTCGGGGCTTCTCTCGATTGAAGACGGGTATTTTGGGAACCCCTTGAGTTGTAAATATGGATTCAAGACTCCTATCTAATCTTGAGAGAGAACTCGGGATTGCTCTCCAGGCGCTGCAGGAATAAAACAGCCTCATGTTTCGTTGCCTTGGGCATCTCGTGTCTTTTGGCGAGTTAAGGAGAGAATTTTGGCTTTCCATTTGAGTTACTATGGGGAACTCAGGGAGACTCTCGTATTGCGTCAGGGAAGTAAGTTACGAGGGAAAGCTCGAGACTGCTCGAGTCACTGCAGAGGAGTTGGGCTTCAATTCACATTGAAAGGGGTAACCACAAAGTGTTTCTCAAGTTGGGGCAGGAATATTTTTGATTCCTCGAGTTGCAACAAGTGCCTCACGGAGCCTCTCAAGTTTTCTCTGGGAAACCTGGATCCTTTTGAGGTTTGAGTAGCCTTTGGGATGCCTCTCGAGTGAGTGCAAAGGCCTAGGGTCTCATTTGGAGATGAAGGGCTAACCTCAGGATGCCTCTCCAGTTCTGACATGGAGCTTAGTGTTCCTATGATGTTTCAACAGACGAGTCATGCCAGGTCTCTTGTTGAGGCATGGAAGTCCGCTATCTTTTCGAGTTGTTAAAGGAGTGCGAGATTCCTGTCGAGTTGAATTTCTGTCCTGGGGCTTTTTCTCAATGATGCACCTGGGAATTCATGCCTCCTTTCATGACGTTGTTGATAAAGGGGGTTCTATTTGAATCGGTACAGTGGAATCAGGTCTTAAGTCGAGCGGAAGGGGAAATCGGTGTCATTTTGAATTGTGGCACGACCCACCAGGGTCCTCTCGAGTTTTCAGGGGAGAAGGTCCTCCCCTTCAGATTTGACAGGAACATCGGGATTCCATCCCAGACGAATCAAGAGAATCGATCCTCACCTTGAGATGACGAGTGGAAAACGGGGCTCTTCTTGAGCTGTGGCAGGAATCTCGCTGCTCCTCTCGAGTTTGGCAGGGTATCTTGGGGAACTCCTTGAGTTGCGTAGAGGGTGCCAAGAATTCTTTTGAGTTTGAGGAGGGAATGTGGGATTTCTGTTGAGCTGCTGTAACGGAAATGTGCGTCCTGTAGCGTGGAGGGGAGAATTTCATGGTTTTTCTTGAGTTGCGGCTTGAAGCTTGGAGGTCTTCTCCAGTTAAGACGTGGACCTCTTGGACTCGCTAGTGTTGCCTCAGGGAAGTCAGGTCTCCTTTCTTGTAGAAAGTAGAACTTCGGGATTCCTTTCGAGGTGCTGCAAGGCATGAGGCCCGCATTTAGAATTGACTGGGTAAACTCTGTTCCTCTCCAGTGGCCACAATAATCTTGGGGTTGTTATGGCGATTCCACTGGGAAGTCAGGACTATTCTTTGTTGAAGATGGAACTCTGCTTTCCCCCCGAGTTGTAAAAGGGATGTCAGGCCTGCTGTCTACTCAAGCGGGAATTTTCGGCTTTTTCAAGAGACTCAGTGGGGGATTGATGCCTAGGATCATGTTGGGAGGTGATACTCCGTATTTCACTGGAGCTTTGTTAAGCACAACACGAATCATTTATAGTTGATTGTGAACTCAGAGTCCTTGGACCTTGCTGCAGAATCCACGGGGTTGCCCACGAGTGTCAATAAAAGTGATAGGACTAGTCTAGTGTTGCTAGGAGAAGTTGGGATTCCTCTTCAGTAGAAAGTGAAATGGTCTATTATGATCAGGTGAGGTGTGATCACGGGGTTCCTCCTAAATTGTGGCGGGAATTTCGGAGTTCTTCTCTCATTAGGACACGTATCTCTGGGTGACCCTTGAGTTGCATCAAGGAATTCAAGCCGCATATCGAATTTTGAGAATGAAGTCGGGACTTCTGTCTAGGCGAATAAGGAAAAAAAAGTGCCTCTTCTTGCTTTCAAGGAGGAATCTCAATGATTTTCTCGAGTTGCTGCGTCCTCTCGAGTAACCAAGGGAATATCAGGGAGCCTACCGTGTTGTCTCTGGGAAGACAGAAATCCTTTCCTTTTGCAAGGGGAACCTCGGGATTCCTTTGGAGTCGCCGCAGAGAAACAGGTCTTCATCTAGATTCGAATCCGTCAACTCATGATTCCTCTCCAGTGGAAACAGGATTCTCGTGGTTGCTCTCAAAATTCACCTGGGGAGTCAGACTTCGCCTCGTGTTCAGACATGGAACTCCGCATTATTATCTTTTTGTAAAAGGGGTGTTAGGCCACAGTCGAGTTGAATTTCTACCTGGAGGTTATATCGATAATGCTCGGGCAGTCAGGTCTCCACTCGCCTTGTGTGTTGATATTCGAGGATAGATTGGAATTGGTGCAGTGGAATCAGACAACATCACGAGTGGTTGGAGACATCGGTACATTTTCGTATTCTGTTTTGAAACCCCGGGGATCCTCCCGAGTTTCAAGGTGATAACAGCCTCCTCATAATGTGCGATGGGAAAGTCCGGATTCCATTGCAGACAAAGCAGGGGAATCGACGCTCATCTGGAAAAGAAGACTGGAAAACGGGTCACTTTGTCAGTTGTGGCAGGAAACTGGGTGTTCCTCTTGGGTGGGGCTGGGTATGGTGATGTAGTTTTGAGTCCCATAAAGGATGGTAAGTAACCTTTCGAGTTTCCAGAGGGAATGTGGGATTTCTCTTGAGAATCTGAAACAGAAATGTTTCTCGTCTCGCCTTGAGGGGAGAATCTTGTGGTTTTTCTCTAATTGCAGCAGGAAGCTTAGGGTCCCTCTCGACTAGCCACTGGGACCTAGGAACTCGCTTGTGTTGTCCCAGGGAAGTCAGGGGTCCTCTCGTGTTGGAAAGGTATTGTCAGGATTCCTTTCGAGGTGCGGCAGAGGAATAGGGCCACATCTAGAATTGAGTCCTTATATTGGGTGCTCCTCTCCAGTGGGGACGGTTATACTGGGGGACTTTTTGAGTCGCATAAAGGGTGTGAAGTACCCATTCGAGTTTCAGGCGGGAATGTGGGATTTCTCTTGAGACTCTGCGGCAGAAAAGTTCTTTATCTCGCATCGAGGGGAGAATCTTTTGGTTTTTCTCGCGTTTTGGCGGGAAGCTTGGGGTTTTTCTAGAGTTGGGACTTGGACCTCAGGAACTCACTTGTGTTGCTCCAGGGATATCATGTCTCCTTTCGTGTCGGAAGGGGTTCTTTGGGATTCCTCTCGAGGCATGGCAGAGGAATAGGGCAACATCTAGCCTTTAGTTGGTCAACTCTGTGTTCCTCTCAAGTGGCAACAGGGATCTCGGGGTTACAACGAAGGTTCTACTGGGGAGTCAGCCACGTCTCGATTTGAGGTATGGAATTCTGCTTTCTCTTCGAGTTGTAAAAGACGAATCAGTCCTCGGTTCCTGCTCTGGCGGTCCAATAGGGCATTTTCTATAATCTCAACATGGGTATCAGGTCTCCCATCATGTTGTGAAGGGATATTCGGTGTTCCACTGGAGCTGTGCAAGGACATCAGGACCTACCTCTGTTGGAGGAGGAACTCAGAGTCCTTTATCCTTGCAGCAAGATCCTCGGGAGAGCACTCGAGTTTCAATAGGAGACAGAGGCCTCCTCTTGTGGTGGGAGAAGTAGGAAGGATTCCTCATGAGTTGAAGCAGGGATTGAACGCACATATCTTGAGGAGGTGGGGAATACGGAGCTCTTCTAGAAGTGTGCACAGAAACTAGGGCTTCTCTCTACTGATTACGGATATTCTGGTAGCCCCTTGAGTTGTAAATATGGATTCAACCCTTCTATCGAATCTTGACAGAGAACTTGGGATTGCTGTCCAGGCTCTGCAGGAAAAAAATGGCCTCATGTTTCGTTGCCTTGGGCCTTTCGTGGCTTTTGGCGAGTTGCAGAGGGAAGTTTGGCTTTCCTTTCGAATTACTATGGGGAATTCAGGGAGACACTCGTGTTGCAACAGGGACGTAAGTCACGAGGGAAAGCTCGAGATTACTCAAGTCACTGCAGAGGAGACGCGCTTCAATTTGCATTGAAAGGGGTAATCACAAAGTGTTTCTTTAGTTCCGGGCAGGAATCTTTCGGATTCGTCGATTTGCTACAGGTGCCTCACGGAGCCTCTCAAGTTGTCTCTGGGAAGTCCGGAATCCTTTTGAGGTGTGAGTGGCCTTTGGGATGCCTCTCGAGTGAGTGCAAAGACCTAGAGCCTCATCTGGATTTGATGCACTAACCTCAGGGTGCCTCTCCAGTTCTGACATGGATCTCAGTGTTCCTATGAAGTTTCAACAGACGAGTCATGCCAGGTCTCTTGTTGAGGCATGGAACTCCGCTATCTTTTCGAGGTGTTAAAGGGGTGCGAGATTCCTGTCGCATTGAATTTCTGTCCTGGGACTTTTTCTCAATGATGCACCTGGGAAGTCAGGCCTCCCTTCGTGGTGTTAGTTGATCCCGGGGTTTCTATTTGAATCGTTAGAGTGGAATTAGGTCTTAAGTCGAGCGGAAGGGGAAATCGGTGTCATTTTGAATTGTGGCACGACCCACCGAGGTCCTCTCGAGTTTAAAGAGGAGAAGGTCTTCCCCTTCAGATTCGACGGCAACATGGGGATTCCATCCCAGACGAATCAAGGGAATCGATCCTCATCTTGAGATGACGAGTGGAAAACGGGGCTCTTCCTGAGCTGTGGCAGGAAACTCACTGCTCCTCTCGAGTTTGGCCGGGTATCTCAGGGAACTTCTGGAGTTGCGTACAGGGTGCTGAGTATTATTTCTAGTTTGAAGAGGGAATCTGGGATTTCTTTTGAGCCGCTGCAGCGGAAAGAGGTGTCCTGTAGAGTGGAGGGGAGAATTTCATGGTTTTTTTTTTTTTTTTAAGTTGCGGCTTGAGGCTAAGACTTCTTCTCGAGTTACGATGTGGACTTCTGGGACTCACTACTGTTGCCTCAGGGAAGTAAGGTCTCCTTTCCTGTTGAAAGTAGATTCTTGGGATTCCTTTCGAGGCATTGCAGGGCATGAGGGCCGCATTTAGACTTGAGTCGGTAAATTCAGTGTTCTTCTCCTGTGGCCACAGGGATCCTAGGTTTACTATGGAGGTTCCACTGGGAATTCAGGCCTAATCTTTGTTGAAGATGGAACCCTGCTTTCCCCCCGAGCTGTAAAAGGGATGTCAGGCTTGCTGTCTCCTCAAACGGGATACTTCGGCTTTTTCGAGAAGCTCAGCGGGGTATTTTTGCCTATGATCATGTTGGGAGGTGATACTCCGTATTCCACTGGAGATGGGTTAAGTGCAACACGACTCATCTCTAGTTGAGTGTGAACTCGGAGTCCTTGGACCTTGCTGCAGAATCCACGTGGTTCCCCGCGAGTGTCAATAGAAGTTTCAGGACTCGTTTCGTGTTGCTAGGGGAAGTTGGAATTCCTCTTCAGTTGAAAGCGGAATGGCCCGTTATGATCAGGTGAGGTGTGATCACGGGGCTCCTCTTAAATTGTGGCAGCAAATTCAGAGTTCTTCTCTCATTGGTACAGGTATTTTTGGTTGACCCTTGAGTTGCATCAAGGAATTCAAGCCCCATATTGAAATTTGAGAAGAAACTCGGAACTTCTGTCTAGGTGATGCAGGAAAAAAAGGGCCTCTTCTTGCTTTCAAGGAGGAATCTCGCTGTTTTTCTCAACTTGCTGTGTCCTCTTGAGTAACAACGGGAATATCAGGGAACCTCCCATGTTGTCTCTGGGAAGACATAAAGCCCTTCCTTTTGCAAAGGGAACCTCGGGATTCCTTTGGAGTCGCTGCAGAGAAACAGGTCTGCCTCTAGTTTCGAGTCCGTCAACTCTTAGTTCCTCTGCAGTGGAAACAGGGTTCTCGTGGTTGCTCTCAAAATTCACCTGGGGAGTTAGGCCTCGTCTCGTGTTCAGACATGGAACTCCGCATTATTCTCTAGTTGTAAAAGAGGTCTGAGGCCACAGTCTAGTTGAATTTGTACCTGGAGATTGTGTCGAGAATGCTCAGGCAGTCAGGTCTCCACTCATCTTGTGAATTGATACTCGAGGATAGATTGGAATCAGTGAAGTGGAATCAGAAAATTTCACGAGTGGTTGGGGACATTGGTACCTTTTTGAATTGTGTTTTGAAACCCTGGGGATCCTCCCGAGTTTCAAGGTGATACTGGCCTCCTCATAATGTGCGACGGAAAGTCCGAATTCCATTGCAGACAAAGCAAGGGAATCGACTCTCATCTGGAAAAGAGGATTGGAAAACGGGGCACTTTGTCAGTTGTGGCAGGCAACTGGGTGTTCCTCTCGAGTGGGGCCGGGTATGACGGTGTAGTATTGAGTAACATAAAGGATGGTAAGTAATCTTTCGAGTTTCCAGAGGGAATGTGGGATTTCTCTTGAGAATCTGAAGCGGAAATATTCCTCATCTCCCCTTGAGGGGGGAATCTTGTGGTTTTTCTCGAATTGCAGCAGGAAGCTTGGGGTCTTGCTCATGTAGCGATTGGGACCTCAGGAACTAGCTCGTGTTGTCCCATGAAAATCGGGTCTCCTCTCGTGTTGGAAGGGGAACGTCAGGATTCTACTCAAGGTGTGGTAGAATAATAGGGCCTCATCTAGAGTTGAGTCCTGGTGCTCCTCTCCA
Organism: Moschus berezovskii; assembly: GCF_049115385.1. Lineage (NCBI taxonomy): Eukaryota > Metazoa > Chordata > Mammalia > Artiodactyla > Moschidae > Moschus > Moschus berezovskii. The sequence continues at coordinate 2,545,085 of NC_142465.1, forward strand.
GAGGGGACGACTATACTGCGTAACATTTTGAGTTGCATAAAGGGAGTCAAGTACCCATTTGAGTTCAAGCGGGAATGTGGGATTTCTCTTGGACTCTTCAGCAAAAAAGTTCCTTATCTTACATCGAGGGGAGAATCTTTAGTTTTTTCTCTTGTTTCAGTGGGAAGCCTGGGGTTTTTCTTGAGTTGCGACTTGGACCTCAGGAACTCACTCGTGTTGCCCCAGGGATGTCAGGTCTCCTTTCCTGTCAGAAGGGGAACTTTGGGATTCCTCTCGAGGGGCGGCAGAGGAATAGGGCCACATCTAGCCTTGAGTCGGTCAACTGTGTGTTCCTCTCCAGTGGCAACAGGGATCTCAGAGTTACTATGTAGGTTCTACTGGGGATTCAGCCTCGTCTTGTTTTGAGGTACGGAATTCTACTTTCTCATCGAATATTAAAAGAGTAGAGTGTCCTCAGTTCCTGCTCTGGCAGCTCAATAGGGCATTTTCTATACTCTCAGCATGGGTGTCAGGTCTCCCATGATGTTGTGAAGTGATACTCAGTCTTCCATTGGAGCTGTGAAAGGACATCAGGACCTACCTCGGTTAGAGGAGGAACTCAGAGTCCTTTATTCTTGCAGTAGGATCCACGGGAGAGCACTCAAATTTCAATAGGATACAGAGGTCTCGTCCTGTTTTGCGAGAAGCAGGAAGGATTCCTCATGAGTTGAAGCAGGGATTGAACGCACATATTGTGAGAAGGTGGGGAATACGGAGCTCTTCTAGAGGTTTACACCTAAACTCGGGGCTTCTCTCGATTGAATATGGGTATTCTGAGAGCCCCTCGAGTTGTAAATATGGATTCAAGCCTATTATCGTATCTTTAGATTGACCTCCGGATTGCTCTCCAGACGTTGCAGGGAAAAAAATGTCCTCATGTTTCGTTGCCTTGGGCATCTCTTGGCTTTTGGCGAGTTATAGAGGGAAGTTTGGCTTTCCTTTCGAGTAACAAGGGGACCTCAGGGAGATTCTCATGTTGCATCAGGGAAGTAAGTTACGAGGGAAAGCTCAAGATTTCTCAAGTGACTGCAGAGGAGTCGGGCTTCATTGGCATTGAAAGGGGTAACCATAAAGTGTTTTTCGAGTTGGGGCAGGAATTTTTCGGGTTCTTCGAGTTGCCTCAGGTGGCTCACGAAGCCTCTCAAGTGGTCTCTGGGAAGTCCGGAATGCTTTTGATGTGTTGTAGCCTTTGGGATGCCTCTCGAGTGAATACAAAGGTCTATGGTCTCATCTGGAGTTGAAGCGCCAAACTCAGGGTGCCTCTCCAGTTCTGACATGGATCTCAGTGTTCCTATGAAGTTTCAAAAGGGGAGTCATGCCAGGTCTCTTGTTGAGGCATGGAACTCCGCTATCTTTTCGAGTTGTTAAAGGGGTGCGTGATTCCTGTCGAGTTGAATTTCTGTCCTGGGCATTTTCTCAATGATGCACCTGGGAAGTCAGGCCTCCCTTCGTGGTGTTAGTTGACCCGGGGGTTCTATTTGAATCGGTACAGTGGAATCAGGTCTTAAGTCGAGTGGAAGGGGAAAGCGGTGTCATTTTGAATTGTGGCTTGACCCACCGGGGTCCTGTCAAGTTTAAAGGGGATTTGAAGGGAACATCGGGATTCCATCCCAGACGAATCAAGGAATCGATCCTCATCTTGAGATGATGAGTGGAAAACGGGGCTCTTCTTGACCTGTGGCAGGAACCTCGCTGCTCCTCTCGAGTTTGGCCGGGTATCTCTGGAAACTTCTTGAGTTGCGAAGAGGGTGCCGAGTGTACTTTAGAGTTTGAAAACGGAATTTGGAGTTTCTTTTGAACCGCTGCAGCGGAAAGGGTCGCCCTGTAGCGTGGAGGGGAGAATTTCATGGTTTTTCTCGAGTTACGGCTTGAAGCATGGAGGTCTTCTCGAATTGCCATGTGGACATCTGGGACTCACTAGTGTTGCCTCAGGGAAGTCAGGTCTCCTTTCGTGTTGAAAGTAGAACCTCGGGATTCCTTTCGAGGCGCTGCAGGGCATGAGGGCCACATTTAGACTTGAGTCGGTAAACTCAGTGTTCCTCTGCAGTGGCCACAGGGATCTTGGGGTTGCTATGAAGGTTCCACTGGGAAGTCAGGCCTAGTCTTTGTTGAAGGTGGAACTCTGCTTTTCCCCCGAGTTCTGAAAGGGATGTCAGATCTGCTGTCTGCTCAAGCGGGAATTTTCGGCTTTTTCGAGATGCTCCGCGGGGGATTCATGCCTACGATCATGTTGGGAGGTGATACTCCGCATTCCAATGGAGCTGGGTTAAGCGTAACACGACTCATCTCTAGTTGAGTGTGAACTCGGAGTCCTTGGACCTTGCTGCAGAATCCACGGGGTTGCCTGTGAGTGTCAATAGAAGAGACAGGACTCGTCTAGTGTTGCTAGGTGAAGCTGGGGTTCCTCTTCAGTTGAAAGTGTAATGGCCCATTATGATCAGGTGAGATGTGATCACGGGGCTCCTATTAAATTGTGGCGGGAAATTCGGAATTCTTCTTTCATCGGGACAGGTATCCCTGGGCGACCCTTGAGTTGCACCAAGGAATTCAAGTCGCATATCGAATTTTGAGAAGGAACTCGGAACTTGGGTCTAGGCGGTGCAGGAGAAAAAGGACCTCTTCTTACTTTGAAGGAGGAATCTTCGATGCTTTTCTTGAGTTCCTGCATCCTCTCAAGTAACAACGGGAATATCAGGGAGCCTCCCGTGTTGTCTCTGGGAAGACAGAAAGCCTTTCCATTTGCAAGGGGAACCTCGGGATTCCTTTGGAGTCGCTGCAGAGAAACAGGTCTGCATCTAGATTCGAATCCGTCAACTCATGATTCCTCTCCAGTGGAAACAGGGTTCTCGTGGTTGCTCTCAAAATTCTCCTTGGGAGTCAGGCCTCAACTCGTGTTCAGACATGGAACTCTGCATTATTCTCTAGTTGTAAAAGGGGTGTTAGGCCACAGTCGAGTTGAATTTCTACCTGAAGATTTTATCGAGAATGCTCGGGCAATCACGTCTCCACTAGCCTTGTGAATTGATACTCGAGGTGTAGATTTGAATCGGTGCAGTATAATTAGACAATATCACGAGTGGTTGGGGACATTGGTACCTTTTTGAATTGTGTTTTGAAACTTCGGGGATCCTCCTGAGTTTCAAGGTGATTACAGCCTCCTCCTAATTTGCGACGGGAAAGTCCGGATTCCATTGCAGACAAAGCAGGGGAATCGACTCTGGAAAAGAGGACTGGAAAACGGGTCACTTTGTCAGTTGTGGCAGGAAACTGGGTGTTCCTCTCGAGTGGGGCCAGGTGTGGTGGTGTAGTTTTGAGTCGCATAAAGAATGGTAAGCAACCTTTCAAGTTTCCAGAGGGAATGTGGGATTTCTCTTGAGAATCTACAGCGGAAATATTTCTCATATCGCCTTTAGGGGAGAATTTTGTGGTTTTTCTCTAATTGCAGCAGGAAGCTTGGGTTCCCTCTCAGGTAGTGATTCAGACCTCAGGAACTCACTCGTGTTATCCCAGGGAAGTCAGGTCTCCTCTCGTGTTGGAAGGGGAACTTCGGGATTCCTCTTGAGGCACGGCAATGGAATAGGCCCTCATCTAGCGTTAAGTCCTTATATTGTGTGCTCCTCTCCAGTGCGGATGGCTATATTGGGGAACTTTTTGAGTCGCATAAAGAGTGTCAAGTACCCGTTCGAGTTTCAAGCGGGAATGTGGGATTTCACTTGATACGCTGCAGCAGAAATGTTCCTCATCTTGCATTGATGGGGGAATCTTGTGGTTTTTCTCGAGTTGCGGCGGGAAGGTTAGGGTTTCTCTCAAGATGTGACGTGGAAATCAGGACTCGCTCATGTTGCCCCAGGAATGTCAGGTCTCCTTTTCTGTTGGAAGGGGAACTTCGGGATTCCTCTCAAGGCGCAGCAAGAAATAGGCCACGTCTAGCCTTGAGTTGGTCAACTGTGTTCCTCTTCAGTGGCAACAGGGATCTCTGGGTTATTATGTAGGTTCTACTGGGGAGTCAACCTCGCGATTTAAGGTATGGAATTCTGCTTTCTCATCAAGTTGTAAAAAAGGAGTCAGTCCTCGCTTAGTGATCTGGTGGTTTAATAGGGCATTTTCTATAGTCTCAGCATGGGTGTCAGGTCTCCCATCATGTTCTGAAGGGATACTCGGTGTTCCATTGGAGCTGTGCAAGAACATCAGGACCTACCTCGCTTGGAGGAGGAACTCAGAGTCCTATATCCTTGCAGCAGGATCCACAGGAGAGCACTCGAGTTTCAATAAGAGACAGAGGCCTCCTCTTGTGGTGGAACAAGCAGGAAGTATTCCTCATGAGATGGAGCAGGGATTGAATGCACATATCATGAGGAGGTGGGGAATACGGAGCTCTCCTAGAGGTGTGCACAGAAATTTGTGCCTTCTCTCGATTGAAGACGGGTGTTCTGGTAGCCCCTTGAGTTGTAAATAAGGATTCAAGCCTCCTATCGAATCTTGAGAGACAACTCGGGATTGCTCTCTAAGCGCTGCAGGAAAAAAATGACTTCATGTATTGTTGCTTTGGGCATCTCGTTGCTTTTGGCTAGTTGTGGAAGGAAGTTTGGCTTTCCTTTCGAGTTACGACAGGGAATTCAGGGAGACTCTCGTGTTGCATCAGGGAAGTAAGTTACGAGGGCAAGCTCAATATTGCTTGAGTCACTAGAGAGGAGTCGGGCTTCAATTTGCATTAAAAGGGGTAACCATAAAGCGTTTCCCGAGTTGGGGCAGGAATTTTTCGGAATCCTCGAGTTGGAACAGGTGCTTCACGGAGCCTCTCACGTGGTCTCTGGGAAGTCTGGAATCCTTTTGAGGTGTGAGTAGCCTTTGGAATGCCTCTCGAGTGAGTGCAAAGGCCTAGGGCCTCATCTGGAGTTGAAGCGCTAACCTCAGGGTGCCCCTCCAGTTCTGACATGGATCTCAGTGTTCCTATGAAGTTTCAACAGACGAGTCATGCCAGGTCTCTTGTTGGGGCATGGAACTCTGCTCTCTTTTCGAGTTGTTAAAGGGGTGCGTGATTCCTGTCGAGTTGAATTTCTGTCCTGGCGCTTTTTCTCAATGATGGACCTGGTAAGTCAGGCCTCCCTTCGTGGTGTTAGTTGATCCTGGGGGTTCTATTTGAATCGGGACAGTGGAATCAGGTCTTAAGTCGAGAGTTAGGGGAAATCGGAGTCATTTTGAATTTTGGCACGACCCACTGGGGTCCTCTCAAGTTTAAAGGGGAGAACGTCCTCCTCTTCAGATTCGACAGGAACATCGGGATTCCATCCCAGATGAATCAAGGGAATCGATTCTCATCTTGAGATGATGAGTGGAAAGCGGGGCTCTTCTTGAGCTGTGGCAGGAACCTCGCTGCTCCTCTCGAGTTTGGCCGGGTATCTTGGGGAACTTCTTGAGTTGCGTAGAGGGTGCCGAGTATTCTTTCGAGTTTGTAGATGGAATGTGGGATTTCTTTTAAGCCGCTTCAGTGGAAAGGGGCGTCCTGTAGCGTGGAAGGCAGAATTTCATGGTTTTTCTCAAATTACGGCTAGAAGCTTGGAGGTCTTCTCCAGTTACGACGTGGACCCCTGGGACTCCCTAGTTTTGCCTCAGGGAAGTCAAGTCTTCTTTCTTGTTGAAAGTAGAACCTCGGCATTCCTTTCGAGGCAATGCAGGGCATGAGGGCCACATTTAGACTTGAGTCAGTAAACTCATTGTTCCTCTCCAGTGGCCACAGGGATCTTGGGGTTGCTATGGAGGTTCCACTGGGAAGTCAGGCCTAGTCTTTGTTGAAGGTGAAACTCTGCTTTTCCCCCGAGTTCTGAAAGGGATGTCAGATCTGCTGTCTGCTCAAGCGGGAATTTACGGTTTTTCGAGAGCCAAAGTGGGGGATTCATGTCTACTATCATGTTGGGAGGTGATACTCCGTATTTCACTGGAGCTGGGTTAAGCAAAGCATGACCCATCTCTACTTGAGTGTGAACTCGGAGTCCTTGGACCTTGCTGCAGAATCCACGGGGTTGCCCTTGAGTGTCAATAGAAGTGACAGGACTCATCTAGTGTTGCTAGGGGAAGTGGGGATTCCTCGTCATTTGAAAGTGGAATGGCCCTTGTCTTCAGCTGAGTTGTGATCATGGGGTTCCTCTTATATTGTGGCTGGAAATTCGGAGTTCTTCTCTCATCGGGACGGGTATCTCTGTGATGCTCTTGAGTTGCATCAAGGAATTCAAGCCACATATCGAATTTGTATAAGGAACTCGGGACTTCTCTCTAGGCGTTGCAGGAAAAAAGGGCCTGTTCTTGCTTTGAAGGAGGAATCTCGATGTTTTTCTCAAATTGCTGTGTCCTCTCGAGTAACGACAGGAATATCAGGGAGCCTCCGTGTTGTCTCTGGGAAGACAGAAAGCTTTTCCATTTGAGGGGACCTCGGGATTCCTTTGGAGTCGCTGCAGAGAAACAAGTCTGCATCTAGATTTGAGTCCGTCAACTCATGATTCCTCTCCAATGGAAACAGGGTTCTCGTGGTTGCTCTCAAAATTCACCTGGGGAGTCAGGCCTCGTCCCGTGTTCAGACATGGAACTCCGCATTATTCTCTAGTTGCAAAAGGGGTGTTAGGCCACAGTCGAGTTGGATTTGTACCTGAAGATTGTATCGAGAATGCTTGGAAAATCAAGTCTCCATTCGCCTTGTGAATTGATACTTGACGTTAGATTGGAATCGATGCAATTGAATCAGACAATATCATGAGTGGTTGGGGACATCGGTATCTTTTTGAATTGTTTTTTGAAACCACTGGGATCCTCCCGAGTTTCAAGGTCATATTGGCCTCCTCATAATGTGTGACGGGAAATTCTCGATTCCACTGAGACAAAGCAGGGGAGTAGACTGTCACTTGGAAAGGAGGACTGGGAAACAGGGCACTTTGTCAGTTGTGGCAGGAAACGGTGTTCCTCTCGAGTGGGGCCGGGTATGACGGTGTAGTTTTGAGTCGCATAAAGGATAGTAAGTAACCTTTCGAGTTTCCAGAGGGAATGTGGGATTTCTCTTGAAAATCTGCAGTGGAAATGTTCCTCATCTCGCCTTCAGTGGAGAATCTTGTGGTTCTTCTCGAATTGCAGCAGGAAGATTGGGGTCCCTCTCGAGTAGCGATTCGGACCTCAGGAACTCGCTCGTGTTGTCCCAGGAAAATCAGGTCTCCTCTCGTGTTGGAAGGGGAAGGTCTGGATTCCTCTTGAGGCACGACAGAGGAATAGGGCCTCATCTAGAGTTGAGTCCTTATATTGGGTGCTCCTCTCCTGTGGGGATGGCTATATCGGGGAAAATTTTGAGTCACATAAACGGTGTCAAGTACCCATTTGAGTTTCAGGCGGGAATGTGGGATTTCTCTTTGACTCTGCAGCGGAAAAGTTCCTCATCTCGCATCGAGGGGAGAATCTTGTGATTTTTCTCGCGTTGCAGCGGGAAGCCTGGGTTTCCCTTGAGTTGCAACTTGCATCTCAGGAACTCGCTCGTGTTGCCCCAGGAATGTCAGGTCTCCTTTCCTGTCGGAAGGGGAACTTTGAGATTCCTCTCGTGGGGAGGCAGAGGAAGGCTGCCACATCTAGCCTTGAGTCGGTCAACTGTGTGTTCCTCTCCAGGGGTGACAGGGATAGCGGGGTTACTATGTAGGTTCTACTGGGGAGTCAGCCTCATCTCGATTTGACGTATAGAATTCTGTTTTCTCTTCGAGGTGTAAAACATGAGTCAGTCCTCTGTTCCTGCTCTGGTGGTTCAATAGGACATTTTCTATAGTCTCAGCATGGGTGTCAGGTCACCCATCATGTTGTGAAGGGATACTCGGTGTTTCATTGGAGCTGTGCAAGGACATCAGGACCTACCTCGGATGGAGGAAGAACTCAGAGTCTTTTATCCTTGCAGCAGGATCCACGGGAGAGCACACGAGTTTCAATAGGAGACAGAGGCCTCCTCTTGTGGTGGGAAAATAAGGAAGGATTCCTCATGAGTTGAAGCAGGGATTGGACGCACATATCGTGAGGAGGTGGGGAAAACGGTGCTCTTCTAGAGGTGTGCACAGAAACTCGGGGTTTCTCTCTATTGAATACGGGTATTTTGGGAGCCCTTTGAGTTGTAAATATGGATTCAAGCCTCCTATGGATTCTTAAGAGAGAATTCGGGATTGCACTCCAGATGCTTCAGGAAAAAAATGGCCTCATATTTCGTTGCCTTGGGCATATCGTGGCTTTTGGGGAGCTGGAGAGAGAAGTTTGGCTTTCCTTTCGAGTGACGATGGGGAACTCAGGGAGACTCTTGTGTTGTGTCAGGGAAGTAAGTTAAGAGGGAAAGCTCGAGATTGCTCAAGTCACTGCAGAGGAGTCGGGCTTCAGTTGGCATTGAAAGGGGTAACCACAAAGTGTTTCTCGAGTTGGGGCAGGAAACTTTCGGATTTCTCGAGTTGCAACAGGTGCCTCACGGAGCCTCTCAAGTTGTCTCCGGGAAGTCCGGAATACTTTTGAAGTGTGAGTATATTTTGGGATGCCTCTCGAGGGAGTGCAAAGGCCTAGGGTCTCATGTGGAGTTGAAGCACTAACCTCAGGGTGCCTCTCAATTTCTGACACGGAGCTCACTGTTCCTATGAAGTTTCAACAGGGGAGTCATGCCAGCTCCCCGAAAACTCGGTTTCTCTATGGAACTGTCTTCTCCTTAGGGAGTGTTCCATAGTAGGAAAACTGACTTCAGGTCTGCCTCAAGAGTTTTCAGTTCCAAGATTGCCCTTGATTCTAGAGTTCAGTCAGCCAGGGCGTTCTGTCCACAGTGTGTTGTCAGCACTCTGGGGCGGGGGGGCGTTGTGGGGTGTCCTCCCTTCAGCTCTGAGCCCCAAGGTGGGTGAGGTGCTGAGGCGGTGTCCCCTGCAGACCGTGCACCCTCCAGCACTGAGGGAGTGCCTCCTGTGTCGCTCAGAGCCTCCCACGTTCTGGTGAAAAGCCGCCTGCATCAGAAAAGCTGGGGTTTTGTGGTTGGCAAATTCCATATTAGATCTGCATTTTCCTTTTTCACTTAATACAGTGTGAAGATTGGCATGTTGGAAGACAGTGGTCCAAGGACATGTGTTTGAGTTTTTCTCATCTCATCAGTAGATTTAAGAAGTTTTCTTTAGACACAGTCTTGGCAGTTATAGCAATTTACAAAAGGGGACAGAATCCAAAGACCCGCCTCGTGGTGAGCAGGGGGCCTTGGGTCTGGGTACAGCCGGGTGGCTGGGGGCCCCGAGGCCTGCCTGGTGCCACACCCGCACAGCGGTTCCCCTGTCCCTAGTCCACGTTCAGAGTGGCTGCAGGCCGGCGACCCTGCACAGGACCTGGCAGAGCTGCTGCTCAGATTGTTCTCGTCACGTCAGCTGAGGCCGAGGTGCCCGTCCCTGTCGGCCGAGCGTGGGGGGTCTGGGGGAAAGGCAGGGAGTGAAGGGCACAACCAGCAAATGCAAGTGGTGCCGCCTCACTTTTGACGCCATAGACAGACTGCTTTGTAGGCCGTGTTTGAGCACAGACGAGCTCAGAAAGATTGTCTTTCCCCATCCCCGCAGGAAATATGGAATGGTTATATATTAATATTCTTATTTTTACAGCAAGTTGTCAGGTAAAAGTGATTTTCCCTATGCAACAAGTTGACTTGATGTAAATGGTAAATTCTGTCCATCAACTTATCAACAGTGAAAAACTTTCAAGATGTATAAGTAGAAGTGAAACTAGAGAGTTAGTTCCTGTAAGAATCTTATATTTTAATTTGAAAATCATTTTATTTGCATAATCGAGTATTTAAACTGCTGTATAACATCCTCCATGACACACTAGGGGAGAAGAGCAGTAACCATGAATTCTAGGTTAATACGGCACATTGACATGAATCCAGAAACTCACACAAAGCTGGGGGAGAACTTCATCAAGTGATGCGTTTGTACATATACAACCTAAAAAAAAAAGAAAGATCAACTCAGCACTTCATCTGGTCTGGGGACTTGTATTTAGAAACTCCAGCTTGTTCGTGAATCTCTGTTTTGACTGTACAGAGCTCCCGATTCCCAGTGGAAAAGACTTTAGGCACTGACGTGCATCTCTGCCCTGAGAGCAGGGAAAAGGTAAAGGCTGTCAACTTCGGGTATCTCCTCAAAGGGAGACAGTCGCCACCCAGGCCCCGTCAGAATGTTAGAGTAAGTAAGTGCAATCAAACGTGAATGATCGGGGCCACTTTGTAAGACTCAGTGCTAGTTACTCTAAGTTTGAGAATCTTCAAAAGAGGGAAAGTTGAACCTTTTTGCTGAGATGTTAATTGAGCAACTGTCTCTGGAATTTGCTAATCGTGACACAGAATGCCAGCCCAAATGTGTTGTCGAGACACACTCCCCTGCTGACAAAGGCACGTGACGGGTTTTATTCTATTTTAGGTTGATCGAAGAGAAGAACACGGAGCAGTCGGCCGAGGAGACTGAGAGCAGTGTGGGCAGCGGGAGCTTAGGCAACCTCCGTCATTTTATTTATTATTTATTTATTTATTTATTTTTTCAGCTTGTCAAATTTATATTTTATTAAAGGGATGTCTATGTGTCCTGTCAATGGGTTTATGTCTTCTTTCAGTGTATTTATTTATTAATTATTATTATTCTTTTTGGAGGCTAATTACTTTACAATACTATATTGGTTGGTTTTGCCATACATGCTCCCTCAACCTGTATCCCGCCTCCTCGCTTGCCAGCTCCTGCTCGCACAGCAGTGGGCGCTCCAAGCCCCAAAGGAGGCGGCACAGCCCGCCTCAGGAAGTAGACAAGCTGGGCATCACGACTGGGATATGTGTCTGCCTCCCCCCTGCCGCGTCCCTCCCCCAGCACACTGGTTTTCTTTTGTTTGTTTGTTTTTTCTCTTTTTACCCAGAAGAAAACCAGGTACATTTGCTACGCTCAGAGGTCTAAGATTTTTTTAAAACTGCCTAGTCTTTAATCATTCCATAATGGCACCGTGACAAATTCAGTTCAGTTCAGTTCTGGACCACTGGCTTAGCACGTCATCGTGAACTCAGCCAGAGCCTGCCTCTGTAACATTGGGCCTGGCCTGTGCTGGGCACAGCAGCTGCAGGGAAGTTTCTCTTCTCAGGGAGCAGACAGCTTCATGAAAGTAACCATAGGCAGCTCTCATGGCGTGTGAAAACCGTGCCGCACATTTTCCACTGGGGATGACTGGCTGCAGGGTGCAGGGCATGCGGTGGGGACAAAACCCAAGAATCTCAACTGGTCTGCTTGCTGATGGGCCTGGCCGTGTGCTCAGGCCAGCTGTACGTGTGAAACCAGGTTAAAAGCCGGAGGCCCCAGGGAAGAAGTCGGGCTTCCTCACTCTTCCGAGTCTAAAAACAGGATGACTACCTAGGGCTTTTGGTGACAGAGTGTGTGGCTCTAAAGCACATGTCCCAGCTTGCTTCCATGTTTAGCTTAGGTTTTGTGAGTGCATTGCTCTTTACCCCATGAAATCACGTGTACAACACTCTGCTTTGTAACTGCACTTGCATTATCACTGTTTCCGTTACCACCCATTTCATGTTAGCTATATTGTTAGTCAGCATATAATTAAATTCACTGTGAATCATTTTAGTGGCATGTGAAGTGGTAACTAGTCCATGTTGTGGTCTTCTGACACGCTGTTTTTATAATTTGCATCATTGACTAAGTAGTTGAAATTTAAAATTCTTTGACGATTTCTCTGTGGTTTCATGCTTGATTTCTTTCTGAGTATTTGTAAAAGAACAGTTCTGTATATGTTTTCCTTGCTGTTGGACTTCTCTGATGGTGTGTCTGCTTTCGTCATTGGTTTTGATTTCCTGTCTCATCCTGCTGTCTGCTTAGTCGTTGTCAGTCAGGCAACGGTCAATCAGTCGTTGTCAATCAGCTGTCGTTTGCCCATCCGTCTCCCCTCCCCCGTCCTCCCACTTGCTCTGGTCATACCAGTGCTGTGGTCCACAGTGTGTGTCCCCTTAGTCGGGTTTGTGCTTTGTCTTCATGTCTCATTAAATGGTGTGTTTCCCCCATAGCAGTAAGTTTGAATTAGCGTATCACTAAGCAGTTACAGGAGAAGGCAATGGCACCCCCACTCCAGTACTCTCGCCTGGAAAATCCCATGGACGGAGGAGCCTGGTAGGCTTCAGTCCATGGGGTCGCGAAGAGTCAGACACGACTGAGCGACTTCACTTTCCGTTTTCACTTCCATGCATTGGAGAAGGAAATGGCAACCCACTCCAGTGTTCTTGCCTGGAGAATCCCAGGGACGGGGGAGCCTGGTGGGCTGCCATCTATGGGGTCGCACAGAGGGGACACGACTGAAGCGACTTAGCAGCAGCAGCATGCAGTTATAAGCATAATGTAGATGGATCCTAAACTACATAACATGTGTAATTCATAAATGAGATGATCCTTACATAAAGAAATGACCCTCTTAAGTGTAGATTTAATGGACTTTTGACACAATATCCTTTCTGTGTAGGTGCTTGTATTTAAGACTCTCAATGTCATCAGCTTTTGCACAGTTAATGTCTCTCTTAGACTTTAAAAAATTATCTTCTATGGTTAATGACTGCACCTGCTATTATGCTAGTTTTCATTCTCACATATTTTCACAGGGAACCTGCTTTAATGAATTTATTTTGAGAAGTTTTAAATCAAATTCTTTGTAAGGATTTTACATAAATATCCAATAAGTGGTCAGATTTCTTCAATGTTGAAATAGGTATTATGGTACCTTCCTCATCAGTTAAATTACTAATTTAATGTTTAACATTTTTTTTTTTTGAGAGAAACTAATTTATAGAGAAGTTTGGCTGAGAATAGACAACTGTTAAGGCCCTTTATTGTACAGAATGCTGTGCTTTATTAAATCACGATATTGTAATGGAATTGTATCGTCTGAGTAATAATTGATAGTGTTTCTCTAGTAAATCTTCAATAGCTTATTTAATTTCTGTGGTCAAAAATATGTTCTGTTTCCAGTTACATGTTCTCTAAATCTTCATCTCACTTATATGTTTGCAGTCTTTTTTGCTTTACTGTCTTTGCCTATACTGATTCTTGAATTTCTAGCTTCAGAGTCACAATAAATCTGGTTTCTTTTCATTTCTTTGCATGCATCTATCAACCTAGTGATTTAAGGAAGCATCGTTGAAAGGTAAACTCCTTAGTACTTTAGCATGCCTTTATTTCTCTGTGAAGTATTAAACAGTCCTTATCGTTTAACATGAATGAACACTATGTGGTTATGTACTGGTGAATAATTGACGTTTTAATGGAAGTAACGAAGCTCACCTACCACTTAAAATATGCTGATGGTTCTGTTGGAAATAGGTCATTTGTTGGGACAATTGTAACAGTTTGCTTTCTCCCACTTGTTTGCCTTCTAATCATCTCATGCTTATTTATAATAGACATAGTATCATTGGTTATTTTTAAAGTTTTCTTTACTTATTTTTTTTTGCCATGCTGCACAGCTTATGGGATCTTAGTTCCGCAACCAGGGATCAGACCAGTGTCCCGGCAGTGAAAGTGCCAAGTCCTAACCTCTGACCACCATGGAATTTACACTCAGTGTTTTCTTAAAAGTCACGACTGTTAGATTTTCTTAAAAGACATAGATGTTAGATTTGGGGGAAGCCAATTTACTGACGGTGGGTAGCAGTGTGCAGGAGACTCTGTGTACCGGGCACCGTGTCAAGTGCTTTCCAAGTTTGTCATCTCATCCCACAGACACCCAGGTGAGGTCTAGGCTGCTCTTATCCCCATTCAGCAGACATGGACACTGAGGCTGGGAGAGCCCAGGCTCACACACACAGCAGAGCGGTGCGGACTGGTCTGATCAGAGCCTGGACGTGTACCCGTGGTGCCGTCCAGCTCTCTTTCCTCCTGAGGCTCTCGTGTCCATCACGGCATCCCCGATGGAGGGAGCATCAGGAGGGAGCTCGGTGCCGCTCCCCTCGGATCACTTAGATGAGCCCCTGTTGTTGGGATCCAGTGCCCCGAGGGTTGGCCTTCCTTGTCCCTCTCCCGCTCACAGCCCGCTGACCGAGGACTCCTGGGGCCTTCCCGCAGGACTCGGGCAGCCGCACTCTGGTTCAGGCAGCTCAGTGCCCAGGAGCCCTCCTGCTGGGCACAGCAGGGCAGCGCCATCACCCTGGGGTTGGTGGCCGGGATGTGCCGCTCTGTCAAACCTCAACATGGATCATCCGTAGACACCCATATGTCCCCTCCCTTTTGAACCTAACTCAAATCTCCCTCCCTATTCCACTGCTCTAGGTTGATACAAGATCATCTCTTAGTGAGACCTAGGGGTGCTTTATGGCAACCACAGTGAGCGAATTACACTCGAACTGTGTGTAAGCACTTCAAGGTGTAGCCCCCAGTCTGTGTGTTCCCGAGAAATCCAAGGCAGACCCGTGGTGTTCGCATGGAGGGGTTAGGTACCTTTTCTGTGTTTCTCTGGTCGTGATGGGTTCCAGTAACCTGCATCATCACTACAAATGATCTTGGGTGGTGGCACAAGCGGTGTGCTTTCCTCCTTCAAACAGAAAGGTCTGGACGGCTTTGCTGAGAGGTTTCTTACTTTTGAAACTGGTGCTTCTGAGCAGCGTCTGGCGATGAGCACAGTCCTTTCATCAGGGCAGTTCATGCCATGCAGGGTTCACGGTGCTGGCATTGCTCTGCCCTCCTACCCGGCAGGGCCATCTGGTTGTTGGGTTCCAGGGAGGGCAGAGCCCGGCTGCAGGGAGGCTCTGGTCAGGGGTCTCTGCACTCAGTCGGGTGCTCTCGCTGCCCCACAGCCCTGCCTCTCTTGAACAAGACAGTCCTTGAAGATGGCATTAAGCTATAACAAGGGTTTATTTTGTACTTGGGGGAAAGCATAGCTAATAGATTTTCAAATAAGTTTCTGGTTATAATGTAAAGCCTGTGAGATTGCCTTTTACGACAGTCTTTTGTTACCCAATTTTACACTTACCTCATTCCCTCAGCTGCCAGCTATCCGGGAAGAGGTAGGAGGCATCAAATGCAAAACCTCAACCCCTGCCCCACCGCGGGCCCTTCGGCTGGACCAGCTGCACACGGGGTCGCTGCGCACAGCCAGCCACGAGGCCATCAGGGACGCCTGCAAGTAAGGGGCCTGCGCGCCTCGGCATCAGTTTCAGGAGCCCTGCGCCTCTTGTCTTGAAAGAGTTGCAAGGATGATTTTACATGAATCCCACTGGGTTCGGTGCCTGGGTTTAGTGGTGGACTTCAGGTGCTGGGGGAGGAGAGCTCAGTGACCTCAGTGATTTTAGGAAACATCTGTCTCGATGGATTGACTCCTGTGGGAGCTTTCCTCCTGCTCTTGCTAGAGGTCTGCCCGGCCCGGGGTGCGTTCCTGCTGGTGGCGACCCCTTGCCTCTCGGGTTCACTCTTGAGGGTCCCTCCCTTTTCCTCAAGCGTCTCCTCTCAGGAGACTCTGTCCACTCCCGTGACTGACACTGTCCTCATTCAGACCACCACCTGCTGATCTCCTGTCCTGAGCCAGGCAGCACTCGATGGAGGGCACGTGTGGTCACCTGACCAGCAGCCCTGCACGGTGACCGTCGCTCTCCTGCCACTGCCAGGGGCAGTCACCGTGCGGGAGGCAGGGCTACTACCCAGAGCGGGGGAGCTCGCCTTCTCTGGGAGTGTCGTCACCTGCCGAGCAGCGACCCTGAAGGAAGGTTGGAGCACCCTCTGCACCAGCTGGCCTGGGGTCAAGTCCTCCTTGGGGGAGAGCTAGAGGCAGGGAATCGCAGCTTCCCGGGGTGGTTGTCTGTGGCCAGGAGCCTGCTTTGCTCGTGTGGAGTGTGCTTGGTGAAGGAGACTCCACGGTCTGCTGTGAGGTTAAGGTGCGGGTGTTGCTGGGTGCCCCGTTCTATCAGTAGGTCCTGTGGACGGGTGTGTGTTTGCACAAGGGTGCCAGATAACGGTCGTTTTCTCTCCCCGAAGCTCGACAGGCTCCCAGCAGCAGCAGCCAGGACTCGCCGCACAAAGCAGCAAAAGACAAAAGCATCAGGTACTCCATCAGCCGCATATTTCAAAAGAAGTAAAAGAGCCGGCCTGGACACCCCGGCAAGGAGGCATTAGGACCAGGTGGGTGCTTCACCGTTCAGAGTTAGGGGGCCTGCAGGCATGTCCCTTCTGTGTCTCCCCCGTCATCCCCACGAGGCACCTGTCACTGACGCTGGGGGTCCTCCTGGGAGCAGGAACGGAGGAGGCATCTGTCTTCTCGGTGGGTCTGAGATGATCTGATGAGTTAATGAGTGGTTGGGTGGATGGATGGATGAATTCGTCAGTGGATGGGTGGATGGATTAATGAGTGGATGAACAGATGGCTGGCTGGATGGGTGGATGAAGGGAGCATGGAATGAATAAAGCAGATGTTTATACTCCAGTGCTAGAAACATAGTCTCAGAAATTGCTTGAGTAGGAGCTGGGCAATGGTTGTTTCCTCCAGAACAGTGACAGGTGTTTGGAAACAGCTAAGTGCTCATCAGTGAGGGGTGAGGTACAATCTGTGGACAGCCCACAAGGAACAGCCCCCTCCTTCCTGCCACCGTCCCCACCCCCAGGAGCCCGTCAGGGGCTCTGCCCACGGCCCCCGCCCCACCCCACAGCCGCGCAGGTCCTCCTGGGGGCTCCTCAGCACACAGTGTCATCACCAGGCCCCCACCTCGCTCGGCACCATCTCCTGGAGGACAGGGTGTGTTCCTGCCTCTCCAGCCAGATATTTGCTGAGTGTCTTGTTTGTGCTGGGTGTGGGATGTACAGGGGTAAGTAATGCAGATGTGGTCTGGAGCACAGTTTAGGGACAAGAGGGGAAAAGGAGCAGGTTATTACATCTCTCCCTGTTATTCAGAAATACAGCACTGCGAGGGATGCTGCACATGCCCCTCACCAAGCAGGGGCTGCCACCTCCCGATTTACAGAGGAGACATGGCCCCGCGGTTAGGGAGAGGTGAGGCAGGTTCACACCCACGCAGCGGGACCGGGCACTTTGCCGAACCCCAGCCACCTCTCCGGTGGATGCAGCAGGAATGAGATGGTTCTATGGCATCACTGATTCAATGGACGAGAGTTTTAGCAAACTCCAGGAAATAGTGAAAAGGACAGGAAAGCCTGGAGTGCTGCCGTCCACGGAGCGGCAAAGAGTCGGGCACAACTGAGTGACTGAACTAAAACCTGAGTGTGTGCTGAACTGCTTCAGTCGTTTCCGACCCTCTGCAAGCCCAGGAACTGTAGCCCAGTAGCTCCTCTGTCCAGGGGATTCTCCAGGCAAGAATACTGGAGTGGGTTGTCATGCCCTCCTCCAGGGCATCTTCTTGACCCAGGGATCGAACCCACGTCTCTCGTTATCTCTTGCATTGGCAGGTAGGATCTTTACCACGAGTGCCACCTGGAAAGCCCCAGTGAGTGCTGACAACTAGGAAATGCAGAAAATAAGGGCTGCTCCTAAGTTAAACCAAAAGAGCAGCAAGCACAGGTTGTAAAGTGGGAAACGCAGGATGAGCGACAGCAGTGCTGATGGAAACAAGCTAGAATGCGCTCACCCACATAAAGAAAATACCCGTGCCATTCGGAAGAGGAGCCCGTCAGCCCTCGAGGGACAGTAGAACCGGAATGGAAACCGAGGCCATGGTCAGCAGTGCCCACCTACACGGCCCGAGTGGAGTAGTGTCACTCACCGGGCTTCCTGCGTCCCCAGAGCTGCTGGCGGTAACATCTCTGAGTGCTAGACTGGGCAGCGTCCCCGACTGAGCTAAGACATCACTGCTCTCCTTCCAGTGCTGCTGCGGGGCCCTCTGTGGGCGGCCACGCTCATCCCCTGCCCTGCCACCCTCTGGGGCCCGGCTGTCCCCTGGGATCTTTTCAGCGCTTGATCTTGGGTGTTCCCAGCCCTCTGCCACGCAGGACTGGGACGCAACTCAGGACTTGGGCTTGAGACATCAAGGAGACCGTGAATCTGGACGGACACCGCCCTGGGGCCTGTGAGAGAGCAGGAAAGCAAAGCCCCCACGGGGAAGAAGCAGAGCTGGGGAACGTGCCCTCAGCCACCACTGCTTCTGCGCAAGTGCCTCTTCTTTGCTTCTCCTTGACCTGAAAGGAACCCCAGCTGCTGCTGCTCCGCAGGTGATTCCTAAAAATGCACCTCCTGCAAGAGCTGTTGTCCTGCTGCACTGGGGCTGCCTGAGTGTGCTAAGGAGTGTCAGAAAACTGGGGATGCCACACCTCATACTGGAGGTGGAGGGCCTGATACTGGGAAGGGTCTAATGCCTGGGGAGGGTCTGAGGGTGAGGGGGGCCAGATGCTGGACTAGGGTCTCATGCTGGGGGAGGGCATGATGCTGGACTAGGGCCTGATGCTGGGGAACGGCCTGATGCTGGACTAGGGTCTGATGCTGGGAGAGGACCTGATACTGGATTAGGGTCTGACCCTGGGGGAGGGTCTGATGCTTGGGAAAGGTCTGATCCCGGGGGAGGGCTTAATGGTGGGGGGGAGAGCCTGATAGTGGACTAGGGCCTGATGCGGGGGAAACCTCTGATGCTGGCCTAGGGTCTGATGCTGAAGTAGGGCCTGATGCTGGGTCGTGTCTGAAGCGAGGCTAGGCCCTGATGTTGAGGGAGGTTCTGATGCTGGAGTGGGCCTGACGCTAGGGGCAAACGTCTGATGCTGGGGGGACCCTCTGATGCTGGATTAGGGTCTGATGCGTGGGGAGGGCCTGATGCTGGGGGAAGGCCTGATGCTGGACTAGGGCCTGATGCTGGGGGAAGATCTGATGCTGGACTAGGGCCTGACACTGGGGGTGGGCCTGATGCTAGGGGGAAGGTCTGATGATGGGGTGCAGCCTGCTCCCAGATGTTCACAGAGTTGAGTATAAACCTCTGTGAGAAATCTTTTCCTCATACATTCCTAGCCGCCCTTCTATGTTCTCTTTTCCTGAAGCATAGTTGCTGTGCACTATCGGTTTGATTTCTGCCATACATCAGCATGAGTTAGCCATAGGTGTACGTGTGTCCCCTCCCTCTTGAATCACCCCCCACCTCCCCTTGCTGCATTCTTGTTTCTATGGATACATGAATAGTAAAGATTGTTGACTGAGATAACATGAAAAGCTCCCACACACAAGCGTGCACACACACACTCCCTAGTGCATCATTCGGGTCCGCGTCAGGGTTGCCCTCGGCCGACCCCCTGGAACCCACAGTGCGCCTTGACACCTGCACTTTGTTCCCACCCTTGGCCCGCTGCCAACGCCTCAGCAGCAACGGGGCCCTGTCCCCGCAGATGCCGAAGTGATGGAACCCCTTGGCTCCGGAGCCAAGGGCACGAACACCCCGTCGGTCGTCCTTTGCGGACACCTATGTCTTCGCCTTCTGGCCTTTCCACTGTATCCATCGGCTTCTCCTACCAGAATGTCCGTGTGATGACACGGGCTCCCATTACCAGCTCTGGTCTGTTCTCAGGGAGAGGACAGCTTACCCTCGGCACTCTTGATTGGCAGTGGGAAATTTTGCTTCAATACTTTATTGAAAGAAAACAATAAATAATACTGCAATAAAAAAAAGTTCAGAAGTAGACTGTGCGTACTTTGTCACATATTCAGGAAGTTCACAAAAGAGTAATAGGAAAACAACGGTAAGAATGAATTGTACAAGTAAATTAAAGGTGGAACCTACATGTAAAGAGACATGCTGTCTCTGTCTACCGAGATCCAGCTGCATAATAAATATCGCACCATGATCTGAACGCATCTCTTGCTGGCTTTTTTAATGTGCCACTGAAAAAGTAAAAGTTACATTTGTACTTATACAATCCAGAATGGCTATGTCATTGCAATCTAAAAATGTACGCCTAGGTCCATTCTTTAAACATGTTTAGAAACAGATGTAAAAAGGTAAGGAAACGGTAACCCACTCCAGTATTCTTGCCTGGAGAATCCCATGGACGGAGGAGCCTGGTAGGCTACAGTCCACGGGGTCGCAAAGAGTCGGACACGACTGAGCGACTGGAACGGAACGAACGGAACGGAACGGACATACAAATAAGGCCTTTGTCAGAGCTGCACTACGCTGTCTGTCTGGGAAGTGGCACCTTCGCTGTCCAGCTGGATGGCTCCGCAGCGGGCACAGGGCATCGCAATTGGTCCCCGATGAGTCTCACCGGAGAGGAGGGATCCGAGTCCAGAGACTAGGTTACCGGAGAGATTTTCATAGCCGGCTTCTAGTCATCCTTTCAGCCCAAATTTCATCAGAAGCTCACATTTAACACCCAGTACTTTTAAATCACTTCACGCTGCAGACAAAAAGCATTTCTTGCCAGAAAAAGTACGGTTTAGGTCAGTCGTTAAAATCCAACAACCATTGGTTGGAATTAAGTTTGCTGATTTCAGAGTGATTGTTCGAGAGCTCGGTTACAGTCTGGAAGGGTAATGCACACTGTGTCGTGATTTTACAATCGCAGGAAAAGCCCTTCTCTCATGGTTTAACATGTAAAAGTTAAACAAGAATAATTACAATAAATGAATCATTTACAAAAGCCCTATATTTGTTCATAGGATTGACACAGACAAGCACTACAGTACATTCATTTGAAAGACTAAAATCAGGTATCATAACACGAATTGCTCTGAAAGGATATTTATAGCCTGAATATACAATAAAAAGTAAGTAATTATATAAATGAAGTCATAAGTTTACATAAACATAAGAAACATGGAATTCTAAAATATTTTCTCTATGGTATCCATGAGCTTTTCACTAATTAAAAACCCTGTCATAAAATATCTTCGGGTCCATATAACAAGTATCAACAGATTAAAGATTGCATCGAGTTGAAAATGTAGTCTATGTCGTATCCTGGACGCTGTCTAATCACCTGTAGAAGTAGTGTGGGTAAACTGGAAACACGCAGACGAGTCAGTCCTGGGACGGCGGCTGGTGCCCGAGCCCCTGCCCCCCCAGACACACCCCCCCCAACCCCATTCAGGGCTTCACGGGCTTTGAGAATTCAGAGAAACACGGAGGACCAAGCAGATGAAGGAGAGAACTCTGTGGCGGACTTTATTCTGACGTATAGCTAAAAGCTGCTGGTAACAATCCCCAAAACCCAATCCAGCTTTCTAGCTGAGAGGGGAACAGGACAGAGCATACAGCCTCCTGCCCTCAGAGCATCTGGAGCAGGGCTGGGCCACCGGGCCGGCCCCACCAGAGGACCGCCCAGAGCAGCACCTGCAAGGGAGGGTGGCCCCTCAGCGGCGGCCGAGCCCCAGATGCTGGTGCACCTCCGTGAGAAATGCTGGCCTCCACACAGAGAGGCCCAGGGCAGGGCAGCCTCGAGAACCCTGACGCCCTGGGCCCTGCTCCCTCCAAGACTGTGCATGCAGGGCATGGCCGGCAGCACTGCCTCTGTGGGAGGGACACCCGTGCACACGGACGCGTGGGAGCCTTGGGCCGTGCTCTGACCAGTCCGGCGCCAACCGGGCGCCAAGGTCACATTCTCTGCTGCTGAGGGCTCTCCCAGGCCGACCTCCAGAGACCCGCTGACCCTCCACTCCCAGGGTGTGGCCTCCATGCCCCCGCGGGACCAGGCTTGCCAGTACTCACCCCGAAGCTCAGCAGGAGCAAGTCCTGACTGCAGCGGAATCCAGCCTCTGCATTCCTGCCACGCTGCCTGATCCCACGAGCGCGGGAGGAAGCGTGCAAACACAGTGCGGCTAACCGTGCATGTCACACGAGGCACGAGGACACACACACACTCACACCCGCAGCAGAGCCCACTCCTACTGAGGGTCTGGGGAACCTCCTAGAGGGAGGGTGAGCCGGGGAGAGTGAGCCTGGCGGCTGCCATTTGTGAATCCTACCCACCCGGGGGCGGGCAGTCACACTAGAGCAGGAACGGCACAGTCGATGACAAAAACACCGACATGGGGACAGCTACTCCACGTGAGCAGCTGCCACTGTTTCTCCCTGGTCTCTCATCCCCTCCTTTCCTTAATTAACAACTGCCTGAATCTGCCCAATGGAACTCAGGGAAGGTCATGGAGGCTGAATGAAGGCCGTTAATCAAAGAAACGGGGGACACAGAATGCCTTGTGCTCAGGAGCCCCAGGGGGCCCTGCATGGTATCGCCTGTTGGCCCAGCTGCGGTTTGCTCATCCTGTCTTCCTATTCTGGGCCACCCTTCCCTCTTCCATCCCCTGCTACATTTCACTGTCAGGGCACCGACCATGACACCTGTTCTCCGGGTTCAACCACAGCAGGGTCGAAGGGCTGCAGCCTTTCAGCTTCCCCTCTGCTGGCACCTTCACCACACAGGACAGGGGCTGTGTGCACCCTGCTTGTTTACT
Source organism: Moschus berezovskii (assembly GCF_049115385.1). Taxonomy (NCBI): domain Eukaryota; kingdom Metazoa; phylum Chordata; class Mammalia; order Artiodactyla; family Moschidae; genus Moschus; species Moschus berezovskii. Next base: position 2,567,537 of record NC_142465.1, read on the forward strand.
GCAGCTGGAGACCACAGGTGGTGTGTTTGCTCGTGTGCTCACCCCTTTCGCTTCGGGCCAGGTTTGGGGGGTACTGGAGGAGCCCACCACAAGGCGCCCTGGAGGTGGGGCATCAAGGCCCGGACAGAAGGATCGGTTCTTCCAAAATTGCTGGGGATGGGGGATGGGGCAATTTCAGGGCCTCCTCCTCCTGACACTTGGGAGTCTGTTCTTTGTTTTACTTTGCGTGTTTGTCAGAGGCTTCCCCTTTCTCTGTGAGCACTTTCTGAGCCCCCTTCTGCTGTCCCTAGACCCTAGGAGAAAGCCTGGCGAAGGCGGGGACAAACTTGGGGCTGAAATCAAACAGATCATTTACTCTCTGTATATCTTTGGTCGAATTATTAACTCGTCCACACTTCGGTTTCCTTTCCAGGAACAGGCCAGAAACTCCTAGCTCCTGGGACACCCCAGAGGATGAAAGAAGGTGACCAGTTGACCGCCCATCCCCAGTCCTGGCACCAGCACACAAAGAAAGCAATGCCTTCTCTCTGTCCTCCCAAATGTCAGGCCCCAGAGTTTCCTCACTTATGATACCCGGCCCCCCACCCTACCCCCGCCCAGGAGAGGTATTCAGCTCAACTCAGTGTCAGGAGACATGGGGGCAGGTGAGGGAAATTGACGGTGATTTTCCACTAGCTGTTCAGCACTGCGCTGGATATTTTAGGCATTGCTAGATCTTTCAGGCATTATTTCGTTATTAGGCAGAAAGCACACAAAAATCGGTAATGACTCAGGCCTGCCTTGAACTTTCCTGCCTTCTGTGTGGCAGATTTCAGAGACTCAGGCCCTGGATTTCTCGTCCTCTGAGCCTGGCCACTGGGTGAGACCTGGTCCCCACTTTCCCTTTGCTGGCTGGCCCTGCAGGCCAGCACACAGACGCCTTCTTCAAAGTTTCACAGACAGACTGACAAAGGAAGTAACACAAGTTTCAGAATCTCACAGGGCTCTGTGACTGCAGTCTGGATTCTGCCCCCTTTTAAGAGCTGGTTCTGAGACACCCCTTGACCTCTTGCCTGTTGCAGCCATGCCTGGGGCTGGGGGTCTGCAGTCTCCTGTTTCTTTTCAAACCTGCCCCTAACACACCCCTGGCCAAAGAGTGTTCAGGCCACAGAGAGAGGGACCTTAGGACCTCCTGAGGCATTTGTGAGGAAACCCCCATGGGGAATTTTCTCAAAATGGGATTTGGAAATTCTGCACCTTAGTCACTCTGGACAGAGGCAGCTCTGGGCAGTGACAAGAGAGGAGGGACAGGGATTTAGATCTGGGCTCTGGCCCCAGTTCAGCTCCAGTCCTCTTTGTGAGATGGTGGCAGACCTCTGCCCTTTGAGGCCCTCCATTTCCTCATCTAGGAAGTGGAGGTTTGACAGTATTGTTCCTGAGGCTGTTCTCGGTTGAAAGATACAAAACTAGAGGATTTGTGGTATTCCAGAGGAGAGTTGGGGGTACGTGTGCTATTGCCCCTAAAATCGATTCACATCACTTCTCCTGCAGCTAAGGCTGAGGGGTTATCTTATCATCTCTTCTTCCTTCCCGTCCAAGGGAAGGGACTCACCAAGGCCCGGGACTCACCTTACTCCCTAGCTCATGAAGTCCTTGTGTGGGCAGTACTGGTCGGTCCTTTCACCTCACTCCCTCCGTCACTCCTTCCCTTTCTCCACCCCCCTCATCCCCCACCCCCGCCACCTTTCCATTCATTTCTACGTCTGTGACATGTAAAATTCTTCGGGGCTTCCCTGGTGGCTCAGTGGTTAAGAATCCACCTGCCAATGCAGGAAACACGGGTTCGATCCCTGGTCCAGGAAGATCCCACATGCTGTGTGACTACAAAGCCTTTGCGCCACAACTACTGAGCCTGTGCCCTACAGCCCAGGAGCCACAACTACTGAGCCCATGTGCCACAACTATTAAAGCCCGCACGCCCTAGGGCCTGTGCTCCACAACAAGGGAAGCCACCACAATGAGAAGCCTGTGCACTGCACCTTGAGGGCAGCTCCCGCCTGTGCAACTAGAGAAAAAAAGCCCTCATGGCAATGAAAATCCAGCACAGCCAAATAGAAATAAAATAATAAAAAATAGAATTCTTTATTAATGTAGAAAACAACTTAAGCAGGAGGGTATTGTACTGGGGGCGATGCTGAGTAGTTCACAGAGTGGACAGAGCATTGGAGAACCTGACTTGGAAAAAGGGCAAGTGAGAAACCAGGGCATCTGGGCGGCAGTGCTACTGGACGGTCTCATCAGGGTACCACTGTTGAAACAAACATACCCCAACCATGTTTCCTATCCACGTCTCAATCTATTAAAGATTCATAGTCCTAGGGGAGGGAGGGTAAACAGCCAAGCTGGTGTCATTTGCTTGCTTCTTCTGTGGGAGAGGATAGAACTCTGGGATTTGCAGTACCACTGAGACTGTAGAGCCTGGAGGAGAAATAAGTCCACAAAAGGATATCAAGATGATATTTGGAAGGGAGAATGGATACTGTGTAAGGAAGTTAAAAAACAAACACAGAAACATATTAAACCAATACTCCGCCCAAACATCCACCCATTAATCTCTCCATCTGTCCGTTTATCTAGCTATACTTTCAGCCAACCCAGAAACACGCTTAAAAAAAAAAAAAAAAAAGCCAAAACCTTTTATTTCGTATTGGGGTATGGTGCTGGAGAAGACTCTTGAGAGTCCCTTGGACTGCAAGGAGATCCAGCTATTCCATCTGAAAGGAGTTCAGTTCTGGGTGTTCATTGGAAGGACTGATGCTAAAGCTGAAACTCCAATACTTTGGCCACCTCTTGGGACGAGTTGACTCATTGGAAAAGACTCTGATGCGGGGAGTGATTGGGGGCAGGAGGAGACGGAGACGACAGAGAGTGAGAAGGCTGGATGGCATCACCCACTCGATGGACATGAGTTTGAGTGAACTCTGGGAGTTGGTGGACAGGGAGGCCTGGCATGCTGTGATTCATGGGGTCACAAAGAGTCGGACACGACTGAGCGACTGAACTGAACTGAACTGAACTGGTAGCTGATTATCAATGTTGTAATAGTTTCCGGTGAACGGTGAAGGGACTAGGCATACATATACATGTATCCCTTCTCCCTCAAACTCCCCTCCCATCCAGGCTGCTGCAAAACAGTGAGCAGAGTTCCCTGTGCTAGAGCAGTAGGTCCTTGTTGGTTATCTATTTTAAATATAGCAGAAGAAACACACTAAAAAAGCCGTTTTTTTTTTTTTTTTTTGGTCTGTGTGGCATGTAGGATCCTAGTTCCCCGACCAGGGATGGAACCTGTGCCCTCTTCATTGGAAGAGTGGAGTCTTAAACACCGGATCATCAGGGAAGTCCCTGAAGAAACACATTTTTATTTAGCACCTCTGGCTCAGATGGTAAAGCATCTGCCTGCAATGCGGGAGACCCATGTTCGATCCCTGGGTTGGGAAGATCCCCTGGAAAAGGAAATGGCAACCCGCTCCAGTACTCTTGCCTGGAAATTTCCACGGACTGAGGAGCCTGGTAGGCTACAGTCCATGGGGTCGCAAAGAGTAAGACACGACTGAGAGACTTCACTTTCACTTTCGTGTTCCAGAGGCCATACCAGGCACTTGATAGAGTGCAAACGTATCCCTCAGAAATATCCCAAGAGTCTTCTTGGATTTACATACAAAGGATGTATTACTGGAACTGAAACAAAGATGAGGACCCAGAGAAAGGAATTCATGTCTAGCCACGCACTGGAGGGCCTCTAACAACATTTCTAGGGACAGAGTGACTCGCTTTGCATGCGGGCAGACAAGGGATGGTTTTTGTGGACGTGTATTGCAGGAGATTGCTCACCACAAGTGCACAACAGGATGTGGCCAGGATTTAACCTCTGAATCCTAGGCTCTGCCTCTAGTCTCTTTACCTCTCTAGCAGTAAGGAAGTCCTAGTTCCTTTTTAACAGCTCTCAAACGGGGACTGTGAATATAAGAATCCCTGCCCGGCAGTGTTCTTGCCTGGAGAATCCCAGGGACGGGGGAGCCTAGTGGGCTTCCGTCTATGGGGTCACACAGAGTCGGACACGACTGAAGTGACTTAGCAGCAGCAGCAGCAGCCCGGTATAACTCAGAGAAGTTCTGTGAAGTGGGGTGAGTTAGTGGGTGTGAGGTACTTTCCAAGTACAAAGACAGAGAACTATTTTTGCCGTGCTTATTTCTGTCTCCAGAATGGCTAATGAGAACGCTCCTGGCTCACGTGTCCCTCTCATTTCTTTCCAGTCCTCACTGCCCTCCACCTAGCGGTCACCACGGAGAGATGAGATTTTTGGTTCTTTAGGCTGGCGGATGAATGTCCAGGATAATCACTGCTACTCACCTTGGATCTGTGAATGGTCAGGGCTCTGTGGGCCCCATGCTGGTTGGAAACAGTCCCTGGGTGAGTGTGTGTGTGTGTGTGTGTGTGTGTGTGTGTGTGAGCAGATCCCGGTTTCTTGTAGAAGTGAATACAGTGACTCAGAAAGCCCTGAAATACGTGGGTGGCTCAGCTTTCAGTTCACAGTAGAAAGGAGCTGGTTCTCCAAGTTTTTGCTAAGTCAGCACAAGAGATCAGAGCTGAGATCAGAGGGTGAAACAGATATTGTCTGGAAATTGCCCCATGCTTACAGGACCCAGGCCATGACCCTGGGTGAAGCTTGTCAATTCCCAGTGCCTGTTTTGTCATCTGTAAAATGGGTGGCTTGCCTGTTGGTGGTGTTGCTTAATCTTTGTCACTTGTCCTAGGATGAATGTCTGTCCAGGCACAGGCCCCCAGCTCATCTCTTGCAGCTAACAGTCATTCCTCATATGGAAAGCACTCTCTGCGCTGCCTTTCATTGCTGGTGGTCTACACACACTGCCACCTCTCTGGAGGGTTGCTTGGCAAAATTCATTCAAATTTTCAAAGCGCATACTGTATTTAATAAGCACTAGCAATTCTACTTCTAGGAATTGATCTTACATTCATATGCACACGTGCACAAACTAATATTTACAAAATAGTCATGGTCTGTAACAATGAACGCTGCAGACAGCCTCATTGTCCATCAGGAAGGGGCTGACTGGGGCTTCCCCCATGACTCAGTGGTAAAGAATCTGCCTATTGACATGCAGGAGCTGCAGCCGATGTTTGTGCGATTCCTGGGTCAACAAGAACCCCTGGAAGAGGGCATGGCAATCCACTCCGGTATTCTTGCCTGGAGAATTCTATGGACAGAAGAGCCTGGTGGGCTACAGTCCACAGGGTTGCAAAGAGTTGAAAACAACTGAAGGGCCTGAGCATGCAAGGGGCTGATTAATCTGGTGCTTCCATATAATGGAATTTTAGGCCGCTACTAAAAAGAATGATGTAGTTCTTTATGTGCAGTTATGAAATGATCTCCAAGATACAAGAGGCAAGAAACAGAGTAGCTTTTGAAGTGTGCTTCATGTGTGTGACAAAAGAAAACTCATCCATGCTTGTATATGTACAGATTCTCTTCTGGAGGCTCGTGGGAAACTAGTAATAATTACCTTCCCTTCCTATCAGAAAGGGCAATGCAAAGGAGGCCTGGGGGCATGGGTAAGAGGGGCAGTGCCTTTTTTCTTTTAAGCTTTCAGACACTTAAAACATGAGTTTAGGGACTTCCCTGGCAGTCCAGTGGCAAAGACTCCAAGCTCTTAATGCAAGGGGTACCGGGTTCAATCCATGGTAGGGGAACTAAGACCCTGCACACTGCATGGCAGAGCCCAAAAGAAAAAGGTGAGTTTATTTAGGACAAAAGTATACTTTGAAACATTGACATGAGTCCTTCTTTTTTAATTTGTTATTATTATTATTATTGTTTTACTTTTTGGCCACACTGCACAGCATGTGGGCTCTTAACTCCCTGACCAGGGGTTGAACCCAGGCTCCTGGCATTGGAAACACGGAGTATTAACCACTGGAGCACCAGGGAAGCCCCAACGTGTATCATTTTAAACAGTATAACCATTCAAAATTATTATAGTATTTATTTTCAGTTTCTGGTAAAAAAAAAAAAAATTACCTTTTTTACATGACTCCTTCACCAAACTTGTTTGATTTTTATTCTAAAATTTTAATTTTATATTGGGGTGCCACTTTGCTGACAAACGTCTGTATAGTCAAAGCGATGGTTTCTCCAGTAGTTATTTATGGATTTGAGAGTTGTACCATAAAGAAGGCTGAATGTCTAAGAATTGATGCTTTTGAACTGTGGTTTTGGAGAAGACTCTTGAGAGTCCCTTGGATTGCAAGGAAATCAAACTAGTCAATCCTAACGAAAAGCAGCCCTGAATATTCACTGGAAGGACTGACGCTGAAGCTGAAGCTCCAATCCGTTGGCCACCTGATGCGAAGAACTGACTCATTGGAAAAGACCCTGATGCTGGGAAAGATTGAAGGCAGGAGGAGAAGGGGACGACAGAGGATGAGATGGTTGGATGGCATCAATGGACATGAGTTTGAGCAACCTCCAGGAGAGAGTGAAGGACAGGGAAGCCTACTGTGCTGCAGTCGCAAAGAGAAGGACATGACTTAGCGACTGAACGACAACAGTTGATTAACGATGTTGTGTTTCATGTGTTCAAGAAAGTGATTCAGTTAAACATATACATGTATCTGTTCTTTTTCAAAATCTTTTCCCATTTAGGTTATTACAGAATATAGAGCAGAGTTCCCTGTCCTTGTTGATTATCTATTTTAAACGTAATAGTGTGTATATGTCAATCCTAAACTCCCAACTTATTCCTCCCCACCAGAGGGATGCTATTTTTGTATCTTCAGAATTTAGTATCATGTGCATTTTCTGTCAGTTTATAAACAGTCATCTGGCAGGAAGTGCCCAGGAGTCCCTTGACATTTCAGGCTCGGTCTTAGAGTCTCTTTGATCTCTAAATCCAATGAGGGACCCAGGTCTCACGGGGGTGGGACAACTCACCCAGAGGCTCATCCTTGCTGCAGTCTTTCACCCAATCCCTCGTCCCACCAGTTGCGTTGGCTTTTGGAATCGTGCTTTGGCCCCCAAAACACAGCCTTCTGTGCCTTCCCCTAGAAGAAGAATGATGTCTGAACCCTGGGAAAGGAGGGATGGATTACTATGTCCTCCGATAGAGGGTGTTGTGTAGTGGAAACTGCACCGGCTTTGCAGTTGCACAAGCTTAGTTTCCAATTCCAGCTTCTGCTGCCAAAGCTGTGAAAGTTCAAGAAACTGCCGTGATCTTTCTAGATGGTCTGCTCATCTGTAAAACGGGCTGACTGCTACTGAGTCCTGGGACTGGAAAGACGAGAGGAGGTCATTGTGTACAGTGCCTGGCACACAGCAGCTGCTCCGCGAATAGCTGCAGCTGCACCCATGGTCACTGAAGTTGGGGTGGCCTCTTCTCACGAGGGAGGGAAGAAACGGTGGTGGTTGGAATTGAGGGCCCCCTGAACTTGGCCCCTTGCTGGGTAGAGGTGAAAGGGCATGGTGCCTGCCTGCCAGGAATGCTCAGTGATTAAGTAGTCTGAGAGAACCTCAAGTCTGCAGCCGCCTCTCTGTAGCTCTGACGTCTGGAGATGGTGTGGTCGGCCCCAAGGTGACTGTTTGCAGGACGGGACTTGCCCTGGTGTTCATGGTGGTGACTCTGGTCAAGGAAGAGCCTGACTCAGGAAGAAGCAGGAGTGTTGGCAGCTGCTCTGGGAGGCTGGCATGACCCCGGCATCAGGGGTTCTTATTTCCTGACTCCACACGTGACTCTGCAGCACACTGGCCTTTCCTGCCACTTGGAAATTGTTTTTAAAATGGGGTTTTCCTCCCAGCTACAGAAACATCCACACCTTCAAGGCGGGGGCAGTGGTGGAGGGCACAGAGTTTCGAGTAAGGCCCGCCTGGGTTGGAGTCCTTGCCTGGATGTTGATTCACTCATTGGCTGCGTTCTTTAACTTTTCAGAGCCTCAGTTTCCTTGTCTGTGAAATGGGGATAATAATGCTGCCTACTTTTCACTGTGAGGATTCACAGAAATGTGTGAGGCAGTACAAAAATGTTGTCTCAGGAGAGGTGGTTAAAGCTGAGCTGATTGGTCTAAAATGAGGGCAAAAATCTTCTTAGGGAGGGAATTACTGTTGGGTTTGGGGAAAAGGTGCATAATGGGCATGTCTGATTAAAAAGGGGAGACTCCCTGCCTTACCCCACCCTTCCTCTGTTGTCTAGAGAGGGCTAATTTTTCTGCAAAAGAAAGAAACAGGTTTGAGAGTTTTTCATGGTCAGTGTGAGAGCTGGTGTGGAGTCGTGAGGGAGGAGAAGGGAGATGCCCAAGAGTCCCAGGTCTCGGGAAGAAAGTCAGGCCAGGAAGAGATTAATATCTTTCTGTCAGGAAATGGCCAGTGGATTTTAAAAATAAATTTATCTAGCTAGCTAGCTATTTATTTATTTTTGGCTGTGTTGGGTCTTTCTTGCTGTACCCGGGCTTTCTCTAGCTGAGGTGAGCAGGGGCCACTCTTCATTGAGGTGCGGGGCTTCAGTAGTTGGAGCTTAGTTGCCCCATGGTGTTTAGTTGCCCGTGGCACGTGACGTCTTCTGGAACCAGGGATCAAACACGTGTTCCCTACATTGGCAGGCAGATTCTTAACCGGTGGACTACCAGAGAAGTCTCTGGCCAGTGGATTTTTAAAGCAGGGGTTTTTACGGCTAATATCTCATTTTATTATTTATTTATTTTTAAATTTATTTATTTGGCTGGGCTGAGTCTTAGCTACAGCACGCAGGCTCTTCAATCTTTATTGCAGCATATGCGATCTGTAGTTGCTGCAACGAAACTCTTAGTTGCAGCATATGAACTCTCTTAGTTGTGGCATGTGGAATCTAGTTCCCTGACCAGGGATTGAACCAGGATCAGACACCCTGTATTGGGAGCACAGAGTCCTAGCCACTGGACTGCCAGGGAAGACCCTAATACCTAATTTTAAGTTCTCACCCAAATTATTCTGTGCTACATTCAGAACCTATCTTATGCCCAAATTTCCAGTAAACATCTGTTAACACCCAATAACTCACAGAGGGGTTACTTTGGGGAGATGAGGGCCCTGCGTGTGAAGGAAGGAAGAATTCAGTGGAAGCTGGGAACTGGAGAGGAGAGGTGGCAGGACCCAGCCCCAGCCTTCGGTTCTCACGAGGGCATGTGGATGGGCTGAGCTTCCTGACAGCTTGCAGACGCTGAGATGCCGGAGAGAACCAGTTTTGGGGATATTTTGGTGAGGCTCCAGATGACCCCAGAGCAGGACCTGCCAGGTGGGTGGCTTAAAAAGGAGGGAGGACACGCTGAGACTCAGGTCGAGGAGAACGGGGTGGGGCAGAGGCTGCAAGTGAGGGACCAGGGGCTCTGGCCACCACGCCCAGTGAGCAGACCGCGAGTCCCCGGAGCTCAGAGCAAGGTGAGGTGACACCTCCTCAGGCAGAAACCGGAACCCGCAGGGTGAGAGTCACACCCCTCACCCCCAGCCAGGGCCTCCAGGCCACTTCAGTGCCCCTTGCATCCCCAGGCCCTCTTGGAGAGGGTTTCCCATCGTCCATCCTTGAGGATGGGATCCAGTGTGGGATCAGTTCCCGAGAACAAAGAGAACATCCGTCTTTGGGGGTGTAGCTAAGTGGTGACATGTCCGTTTTTGACACTGCCGCATGATGCACAGTAAAGGATCACCCCGCTGTCGCAGATCAGCGACACTCTCCAGCCACAAAACCACCCTCTTGGGTTGCAGACACACAGGCTGCTCTCCGGCCTCAGTGCTGCAGATACTCAGAGCATCTGTCTCTGCAAAGCCCTGCTGGTGCGGCTGAGAGCACAAGGGACCCTCCTTTTTCTGACATGTAGCTGTCCTGTGACTTGTAGCTTCAGTCTCTTTTAAAAAAAGAAAGAAAGAAAGAAAACAACAAAACTTTTTATTTATGTGACTGGGCCAAGTCTTATTTGGGGCACATGGAATCTTCGATCTTTGCTGTGGCGTGTGGGGTCTAGTTCCCTGACTTGGGATTAAATCTGGGCCCCCTGCATTGGCAGTGTGGAGTCTCAGCCATTGGACTACCAGGGAAGTCGCCTTCAGTCCTCTTTATGAGGCTTAATTTCCCTCCCAGGGACCAGGTAGAAAAGGCTCAGAGAGTAGGATGTGGAATGGTTTTGTTAAAAAATTAGAAAGAAAAGAAATGGAAAGTATGGAGGTTGAGTCACAGGGCAGTGGGGCTAGACCCAGGCCACCAGGACATCAGGTGGGTAGATTTTCTCTTTACTGTTCTGTTGAACTTGTCCTTTCTCCCTTTCTGTTAAATAGGGAATAATTTAAACAATTCTTCCCCTATGGCTTTGGCAAGATTCTCTGAGATAATATAAAGGATTGAATAGGATTTAGCACAGATGGACATGAGTTTGTGTGAACTCTGGGAGTTGGTGATGGACAGGGAGGCCTGGCGTGCTGTGATTCATGGGGTTGCAGAGTCGGACACGACTGAGCGACTGAACTGAACTGAAGCACTCAGTACAGACCAGCCGATATGGTCTTGCTTATTCTCGCCTCCCCTTTGTACTTTTGGTCTCTCTCTCTCTTTTCGTTCTCTCTTGCCTCCATTTTTCCACCAGTGATAAGGTGAGTGTAAGCATCATTCAGAATCCCAATAGTAGAACAGACATGTGGACACAGGGGGACGGGAAGGATGAGACGAATTGGGAGATTCGGGTCGGCATATGCACACTCCCATGTGTACGATAGATAGCGAGTGGGAAGCTGCTGTATTGCACAGGGAGCTCACCTCAGTGCTGATGAGCTGGAGGGGTGAGATGGGGGTGCTGGGAGGCAGGTTTACGAGGAAAGGGATATGTGTGTCCAGCTGATGCCCTTTGCTGTATAGCAGAAAATGACTCAACATTGTAAAGCATCTATACTCCAATAAAAGACTTAAAAATGAGAAGAGAAAAAAAAAGGCATAAAGCACACCTAGAATAAACATCAAATGCTTATCATAAAAAAAGAAAAAAGAATCTCTATAGTGAGGAAAGGGGAACTTTCCTGTTAGGAGTGAGGATCTGGCTCCTGGTAATTAGGGATCGTCAAGATCCCAGGTTTTGGGCCCAGGCCAAAGCAGTGTGAACTTGCTACTTCCCTCAGCTCCTTGAAAGCCAGTTCCACCACTTACTAGCTGTTTGACCCTGGGCAAAGGGGTGAACTTAATCAAGCCTGTTTCCTTATTGGTAACATGGGGCTGATCCTGTGCAGGACACGCTGGGGCTGGGATAGTTGATCGGCATGTTCCATGTCATGGGCCCAGCTGAATGTGTAAGGCAGGTGCTCCAGATAAGTAGCTGCTTAAGCTAAGATGATGAAACTCTACTGCTCAGGCCAACAACCTGGGAGTCGTCGTCCTTGACTTTTCATTCTCACACACTTCTTTGAGCCTGGCGTGCTGCAGTCCATGAGGTTTGGAAGAGTTGGATGTGACTTGGCTACTGAGCAACAACAGCTTCCCTGGGAGATGATTCCAGGAATTTCCAGGAGGCACACAAAGAAATGGAGCATAAAAAGTAAGAATGCCCCTGCAGGTTTCTTTACTGAGCAGATTGCTATTGTAAATGGGCTTCCCTGGTAGCTCAGCGGTAAAGAATCTGCCTGCCAAGGCAAGAGACTGTAGGTTCGATCCCTGAGTTGGGAAGATCCCCTGGAGAAGGAAATGGCAACCCACTCCAGTGTTCTTGCCTGAAGAATCCCATGGACAGAGGAGCCTGGCGGGCTACCATCCACGGGGTCACACAGAGTTGGACATGACTGAGCAACTAAACAACAGCAAACCATCATAATGGGGCACTTTGGACTCAAAGTCCTCTTTGAGGACCCTGGCACATGGTGTGGAGGGAGAAGCTGAATGATTTGCCCACCAGCGTGGGTCTATCATTGATCAAGGGCTCTTCAGGATGACTTCCCCAGCATTCCCATCTTGCTGGGGGTGGGCCCTGGGGCAGGGAGGCAGCGGCTTGCTGTAGAGGGCCAGCCAGTGGTCGTGGGGCCTGGATTAAAAGGATGAGCTGGACCAGAAAGATTTCTCTGCTGTGGCCTTGGAGATGGAGAAAAAGTGGGGGCACAGGACCTTCCTCAGCTAGTAGGCGTGGACATTGAGCTGGGCGTGTAGATGCTATGACTATGGCCCATAGAGACAGGCATTGATCGGTCCCTCTGGGAGCCTTGGCATCAGACAGACACAGATTTGAATTTTGGCTTGGTCACTGACTAGCTGGGTGTGTTGGAGCAAGTTGCTTGAATTCTGAATTCTCCATGGTTTTCTCGTATGCCCTATGGCTAAAATCCCTGCCCTGCAGGGTAGATATTAGGATTAAGAGACATAAAGGATGCTGGGCGTCAGAAGAATTGATGATTTTGAACTGTGGTGTTGGAGAAGACTCTTGAGAGTCTCTTGGGCTGCAAGGAAATCAAAGCAGTCAATCGTAAAGGAAATCAGTCCTGAATACTCATTGGAGGAACTGATGCTGAAGCTGGAACTCCAATACTTTGGCCACCTGATGCAAAGAAATGACTCATTGGAAAAGACCTTGATGCTGGGAAAGATTGAAGGTGGGAGGAGAAGGCGACGACAGAGGATGAGATGGTTAGATGACCTCACCAACTCGATGGACATGAGTTTGAGTAAACTTCGGGAGCTGCTGATGGACAGGGAGGCCTGGTGTGTTGCAGTCCATGAGGTCGCAAAGAGTCGGACATGACTGAGCAACTGAACTGAACTGTAAGGTACCTGACACAGAACAAGATGGTCACTGAGTGTGATTTTCCTTTTCATTTCCCACTGCCCCACCCCTTGCTTCTTGGAGCTGGGCTGTGACAGGGTTGTGGGTCACAAGTGGGTTTGAGAATGGAGGCTTCTTAGGAAGAACTGAGGAGGACTCCAGCTAGAAAAGGGGAAGTGGAGGCATGCTCATGACTCAGAATTTCTATTTCAGGCTCCCAGGCAGGATTGGGAGGACAGTTCCCCAGCCATTGTGAGATATAAGCAGACAAGAACGAGCGAGGCCAGGGCTGGCTAGGCAGTGGGGGGTTTTCTGAGCTTGGGCCCTTCCCTTCCCCCTCCTCTCCCCTGGGGGGTGAGGGTGGGATGGTGGTCCTGGCAGGGACTCTGCTTTGTAGTAAGGCAAGAAAGGAGGTGGGGGAAGCACCCTGTCAGTTATGCAGCCAGGAGCCTCAGGCTGCTCTGTGAGCCCAGGAGGGAGACAGCTAGCTATCCAACTGGGGTCCACCCTCAGGATGAAGGGGCAAGGGCATCTGTGGGCAGACGAAAGTCTCAGGGAAGCCAGGGTGGGAGCACCTCCAGTGGACTCCTCCCTTGTAGGTCTCCATGCTGGAGACACAGGGTAACAAGAATGAGGGGAAATGATGCAAGTAAAACGCAAACACAGAAAACATTCAGATCATTAAAATGGATCCAAGTAATGCAGAAGCACCTAGAGCTATGGCTGGAATCTAAGTTATAGACTCAGGTTTATAGGAAAGAGAACTTTACCACTGTAACCTGGTCTGAAATGTATTTTTATCCTGCCCTGTTGCTGGCCTGGTGAGAAGCTTTGATGTCACCTTTCTGGGGGGTGTTGCAGGCATTGGGGCCCCCATTTGGTGACCTGTCACCACCAGTTACTGCTGAGCCTTCCTCCCTGGGGTTAGTGTGGACTGGGGGGTGTGGTGGTGTTCCGATAGTCTGGGGTTCGCTTGAGGACACAGAGACCTTCTCCAGGACTTGGGCCTTCTGTCTGAATGTTCTTCACAGCCCTTCTTCTTTGAGGTCTCCCCTGTGTCGGCCTAAAGAAAAAGACACAGTGGCTTCAGGTTTCCTTCAGGGACTGGCTGAGGACTGCAGCCCGGGAGCCAGCCTCTCAGTCGCTCTGCAGAGTTGCTCTAAGGAAGTGTGTGGGGGGAGCCAGGGTTTGTGCGACTATCGGCTGAGGGTTACGAGCAGTCAGCAAACACCTTGGTGAAAGGGCACCACTAGTCACGGAGCACAGCTGTCTCAGGTGAAAGGTGTCAGTGACGTTCAGTGCATGGGAAGAGGTGAGAATCCGGGTCATTCAAGTTCTTCCTGAGATAAGCAACTGAGGGGTCTGCTTCTCTGAGGCCCAGAGTGTCTCATCTTGTTGTGGTCTTCTCTTTTTTCCTTTATAAATTATGAAAGTATGATAACACATTTACAGGAGGCTTGGAAAACACAGAGCAAGGTTACATATAATTCCAATATACATTACAGTTTCTGTATTTATTTTTAAGTTTAAATTATGAAACTTTGATAACGCATTTACAGCAGTCTTGGAAAATACAGAACAAGGTTACGCATAGTTCCACTATATATTACAATTATTTTTTAAGTAGATAAATTAAGATTTCTTTTTAAGTTGGAGTTTCAATGTCAAACTCTCAAAAATTAATAGGATGAAAAGATAGAAAGGTAGAAGGATATGGTAGACCTGAGAAGCACTATGAACCAATTCACATAGTTAAGATTTATACAATTTTCACACAATATCAGAATACAAATTCTAGTCAAGTCCCCGTAGTCTATAAGCCAGGAGACACTGGAACATATACAGGGACATAAAACAAGGTGCAAAAATTTCATGGTCTGCAGGTACAGAAACCATGGAGTCTGTCCTCTTATCACTGAAGAATTATGTTAGAAATCAATATCAAAAGATATTTGAAAATAACCCACATGTTTTCAAGTACAGTGTGATGTTTACCAAGAGAGATCTTTGACTTAGCCTTTGAAAGCCTCAATAAAGATGAAAGACTGAAGAAACACAGAGGCTGATTGCAGAGAAGAAAGTGCTTAAATGAGAAATTAATGTCAAAATGGAAAATTAATATCGACGATACTTAAAAAACCCCATGTATTTTGAAATTAAATGTCCACTTTTAAATGACGGGTGTGTCTAAGAAGACATGACAGGGAAAATTAGAAAATGTCTGTACATCCTGTTGTGGGCTTCATTTCCCCTCAGAGCGTGCTGTCGGGCAGCTTCTGCAGCAGGTTATGACCTAACCTTCGTAAAGCCGGGTGCTGAGCAATGCTCTTGTTTATCTGTCTTGACACCTGCTTCCCGGCAGTGGTGCTGGGATGCGAGGTTGCACCTGCCTCCCTCCAGCCCAAACCAAGACTCCCTCTCTTTCTTTTCTTGGCCATGCCGAAATGCAGGATCCTAGTTCCTTGATCAGGTCAAACCCGGGGCCCTAGCAATGAAGGTCCAGAATCCTAACCACCGGGTCAGCAGGGAATTCCAACCCCACCTTTTTTTTTTTTTTTTTCCTTCTAAATGAGTGTTTCATTATCTTTCTTTCTTTTTTTTTAATTGAGGTGCAGTTGATTTACAATATTGTGTTAATTTCTGCTGAACAGCAAAGTGACTCTGTTATACACATGCATACATTTAAAAAATACCCTTTTCCTTTAAGGTTTATTCCAGGAGATTGGATACAGTTCCCTGTGCTATCCAGTAGGACCTTGTTGTTTATCCATTCTATTCTTTTTGGCTGTGCCACAGGGCATGTGGGATCTTAGTTCCCTGACTGGGGACAGAACACTCGCTCCCTGCAGTGGAAATCTTAACCACTGGACCACCAGGGAAGTCCCTGTTTATCTATTCTAAAGGTAATAGTTTGCACCTACTAACCCTGGACTCTCAGCAGAACTCTCTTTTTTTTTTGTCCTGGAAGAAATCCTCCCTCTTTAACAATTCTGGTGAAGACATGAAGGAAATGCACTTTGAATCTTCTTTTATTCTTTGTGCAGAGGGCGTCGGCTTTTAGAACACAAGCCAGAGACTTCCAGTTTTGCTCTCTGCCCTGCATCAACTCTCCCCTGCAAGGGCTGCAGGAGCCCTCAGGGAAGGGAAGAGGGGACAGAAATAGGAAAATATCCCTAAATATCCTGACAGGGAGTAAAATGTGGCAGTCTGTTTTCCAACAGTGCTCCCTTCCCCCTGTTCACTCCTAGAGCAATGTGTCCTGCATTTGCATGTGTGTGGATTTGGTAGCCTGGGTTAGTCCTTAAGAGGGTCATGCCCCTCTACAGCCAGGAGCATTTCCCCATCTCCTCCCCATTCCCTGTTTCCCATTTAAAAATGCCATGTAGATTACAGTTTAGAATGTGCTACACCTAGAGTAGAGCCAGACAGTTTGGTGACGTCAGCTCCCTCTGCAATACCAGCTGCCCTTCGCCTGGTAGATACGCAGTTCCCAAGAGCATAGTACAGAACTGCTATCTCTGCTTTACCGTTCCCCCAGCTCCCTATTAAAAAAATTATTGAAGGGCTTCCCTGGTGGCTCAGTGGTGGGGAATCTGCCTGCCAATACAGGAGACACAGCTTCGGTCCCTGGTTCGGGAAGTTCCCACATGCTGCAGAGCCGCTAAGCCTCTGCACCCTAACTCCTGAGCCTGTGCTCCAGGGCCTGGGAACCACAACCACTGAAGTCCATGCGTTCTGTAGCCTGTGCTCCAAAACAAGAGAGGCCACTGAAATGAGAAGCCCGTGCTCTGCAACGAGAGAGTGGCCCCTGCTCATCACAGCTAGAGAAAAGTCCAAGCAGTGACAAAGAACCGGCACAGCCAAAAAACGAAATAAAAAACTTAAAAGGAATTATTGAGGTGTGGCTTGCATAGAGCTAAGTGTGTGCCTCTTACGGCTTGATGAATTTTGGCACATGGATATGTGTATGTAGTCATCACCCAGACCCAGATAAAGAACATTGTCAGCTCCTCAGAAGTTTCTCTCTTGTTCACTCTCTTTTTTCGCCTTGCCAAAAGGCTTGTGGAATCTTAATTCCTTGAACAGGGATTGAACGCTGGCCACTGGGAGTGGAAGTGCAGAGTCCTAACCACTGGACCACCAGGGACTTCCCTCCCTCACATTTCTTTCTTTCTTTATTTTCTTTTTTTTTTTTTTTTGCAGTGAATCCCCTAAAAGTAACCACTATTTGATATCTATGACTGTTTTTTTTTCTTTTAAGACTTTTTGGAAGTGGATCATTTTTAAAAAGTCTTTGTTGAATTTGTCACAACATTGTCTCTGTTTTGGTTTTCTAGCCTCAAGACATGTGGGATCTTAGGTCCCCCTACCAGGGATCAGACCTGCACCCCCTGCCTTGGAAGGTGAAGTCTTAACCACTGAATCATCAGGGAAGTTCTTCTACGATGGTTTTGACTGTTCTTGATTTCACATAAATGGGAAAAAGTATTTACCCTCATGAGTCTGACTGTTTTGCTCCAAACCATGTCTGTGAAATCCATTCATACTGCATCTATCAGTGGTTTGCTGGGTGGTGTGTCCCATTGCATGGATGCACCACAATGACTAAGGCTGCACACAAGCTTCTCTGAATTCAAGTTTCCCCCCCAACCTCTGGTCTGAAGGGAGAATTGTATGACAAACTGCTCTCCACTTGTTCACCCAGTTCAGTTCAGTCGCTCAGTCTTGCCCGACTCTTTGTGACCCCGTGAACTGCAGCACACCAGGCCTCCCTGTCCATCACCAACTCCCGGAGTTCACTCACTCATGTCCATCGAGTCGGTGATGCCATCCAGCCATCTCATCCTCTGTCATCCCCTTCTCCTCCTGCCCCCAATCCCTCCCAACATCAGGGTCTTTTCCAATGAGTCAACTCTTTGCATGAGGTGGCCAAAGTATTGGAGTTTCAGTTTCAGCATCAGTCCTTCCAATGCACACCCAGGATTGGTCTTTGGGTTGGACTGGTTGGATCTCCTTGCAGTCCAAGGGACTCTCAAGGGTCTTCTCCAACACCACAGTTCAAAAGCATCAATTCTTCGGCGATCAGCTTTCTTCACAGCCCAACTCTCACATCCATACATGACCACTGGAAAAACCATAGCCTTGACTAGACAGACCTTGGTTGGCAAAGTAATGTCTCTGCTTCTTAATATGCTGTCTAGGTTTGTCATAACTTTCCTTCCAAGGAGTAAGCATCTTTTAGTTTCATGGCTGCAATCAGCATCTGCAGTGATTTTGGAGCCCAAAATAATAAAGTCTGACACTGTTTCCACCGTTTTCTCATCTATTTCCCACGAAGTGATGGGACCAGATGCCATGATCCTTGTTTTCTGAATGTTGAGCTTCAAGTCAACTTTTTCACTCCCCTCTTTCACTTTCATCAAGAGGCTTTTTAGTGCCTCTTCACTTTCTGCCATAAAGGTGGTGTCATCTGCATATCTGAGGTTATTGATATTTCTCCCAGCAATCTTGATTCCAGCTTGTGCTTCCTCCAGCCCAGCGTTTCTCATGATGTACTCTGCATAGAAGTTAAAAAAGCAGGGTGACAATATACAGCCTTGACGTACTCCTTTTCCTATTTGGAACCAGTCTGTTGTTCCATGTCCAGTTCTAACTGTTGCTTCCTGACCTGCATACAGGTTTCTCAAGAGGCAGGTCAGGTGGTCTGGTATTCCCATCTCTTTCAGAATTTTCCACAGTTTATTGTGATCCACACAGTCAAAGGCTTTGACATAGTCAATAAAACAGAAATAGATGTTCACCCTGAGGTCCCGCCTTCTACTCTTCTGCAACTCTTGAAGTAGAAGAGGCAGCGTTTCCAGGTTCTCCAGCTGTCTCTTACTTTATGCCTTCCTCCTTCCAAGGAGGCACTGGCCCTGCCTTCTTTCTTGAGCTGGGAGAGCAACTGGTTTGCCAAGAAGGACATTCAGTACGACAGGACCTGCTGCTGGACCTGTGTGGGACTCCCGATTGGGGAGGGCAGTTGGAGAGGGAGAAAACGGGCCAAAGGAATAGAGGGAAATCTCGGGTGTGGAGTCTGGATTTCTGCAAGGCTGTGGCATTCAGGTTGCACCAAGTTTAATCAGGTATTCCAGGGGCAGAGAACCTCCAACTGGAGTCTTGGTTTCATACAAGGATGCCCAAGATCAGAGGTCATCTTGGTTCCTAGCCTAGTGCAAAGCAGAGCAAGCTGGATTGACTCAGATAGGACTTGGAAAAGGCTGGCTGGACTGAGCTGGGGAAGCTGGCTGCGGCTGCTTGGGAGGACAGACCTTCACCTGGGAGGTCCCTGTCCCCAGGAAGCCTTAGCTAAAGGGTAGGATGGCCTTCTGGGGGCATCAGATGGCTTCTGAGCAGATGACTATTTCTGGACCCCACTGAGGAGTAGGGCACATCACACCGATACCCCACAGGCAACACGGTAGAGGGAGAAGTTTGTCTGCAGAGGTCAGGATGAGAGCTGGACTGTGGCAGATACGGTCCAGAAGGCCCCTTGAAGACTTTCTGTTTCCAGGAACCCTCATTTAAGTGTCCGCTTCAACCCTGACCTCTCCAGGAAATTCCCCATAATCCATAATACTCTCACTTCCTCTTTTCCAAAACTTTCCATCTCTCAGGATGGTGGGAATGGACAGCACCAGCCTGTGTGATAGTTTCCTAAAGGTACTGGCTCCTAAATTGAGGTGCCAATTAGGAGGATGACAGGCACATGACCCTGGTGAAGGACAAGGCTCTTCATCATGACTGCAAGTTCTTTGCCATCATCTCCTCTTCTCCCAGGCAATCCCACTGCATCTCAGATTATACCGTTACCGTGGCTCACTACTGGCTCACTACTTGCCCAAGCAATGTCTCAGCGTTGCCAATTCCCAGACAACCTTTTCCCTTTCTAAGTTAACCCTCCAGTATTAGTTTTGGAGAAAGTGGCTTTTCCCACCCCTGTTTATGTGTCACCTCCAAGTGCAGCCACATCTCCGTCCTGTCGGTAATATGAGGGACCCCATTCACTCTGCAGTTTGTCTGGTCTGATATTTGGAGGTACTAATTTTTGGCTTAAGTGGCAGAAATCTAGTTTAAATGAACTTGCTCATAAAGGAAACATAATGGTTCATGGAACTGGAAAGTGCAAGCAGCTCCCGGCTTCAGATCCAGCTTGATCCAGAGACTCAAACAATGTCATCAGGAGTTTCTTGCCCTCCACTTTTCACTTCTGCTTTTTCTGAAGATACAGAATAGTCGGGATACTCAGAAATTATCCAGAAATGCCTGGACACAGCTCTCTCTCTTTGAGAGAGCCAAGACTCAACTTCAGTCATTAGCTGTGGCCGTGTTGTGACAGAGTAAAACAAGGGACATGGCACACAGACTCAATTTCCCATCAAGTCCAGGCAGTAATCTAAAAGAGTGAAATAGGCCAGCTGGAGAATGCACGCCTCATGAAAAGAGGGGCAATCACTATGTGGGATGTTGACCCATGGCTACCAGATCTGTTCATTTTTTTTGAGTAGACATAGTGTTAACCTTTATTTCTGCATTATACTGTCTTGGATCAAACAAAATAATATTTTCAAAGTACATAAATCAGCAGGAAAAAGTGTATAACCAGTTTTCTCTGTAATAATATATTTTTGAATATAAAGGTCAAAAATCATCTTAATACTGATTTTATCCAAGAGATAGATCTATTTTCCGTATCAGCCTGACAATTAGGGACAAAAGAGGAAAAAATAAAAACAATAAAAGAAAATTTAAAATGGAAGCATTTAAAAATTATTTAAAACATTTTAATTTACTTATTTATTTTAATTGGAGGCTAATTACTTTACACTATTGTATTGATTTTCCCATACATTAACATGACTCTGCCCCGGGTGTACATATGTTCCCTATCTTGAACCCCCTTCCCACCTCCCTCCCCATCCCATCCCTCTGGTTCATCCCAGTACACCAGCCCCGAGCATCTTGTATCATGCATCGAACTTGGACTGGCGATTCGTTTCACATATGATAATATACATGTTTCAATGCCATTCTCCCAAACCATCCCACCCTCACCCTCTCCCACAGAGTCCCAAAGACTGTTCTATATGTCTATGTCTCTTTTGCAGTCTCGTACACAGGTTTCAGGTTTCCATCTTTCTAAATTCCATATATATGCATCAGTATACTGTATTGGTGTTTTTCTTTCTGGCTTACTTCACTCTGTATAATTGGCTCCAATTTCATCCACCTCATTAAAACTGATTCAAATGCATTCTTCTTGATGGCTGAAAAATACTCCATTGTGTATATGTACCAAAGCTTTCTTATCCATTCATCTGCAGATGGACATCTAGGTTGCTTCCATGTCCTGGCTATTATAAACAGTGCTGCAATGAACATTGGAGTACATGTGTCTCTTTCAATTCTGGTTCCCTCGGTGTGTATGCCCAGGAGTGCGATTGCTGGATCATATGGCAGTTCTATTTCCAGTTTTTTGAGGAATCTCCACACTGTTCTCCATAGTGGCTGTACTAGTTTGTATTCCCACCAACAGTGTAAGAGGGTTCCTTTCTCTCCGCACCCTCTCCAGCATTTATTGCATGTAGACTTTTGGATAGCAGCCATTCTGACTGGTGTGAAATGGTATCTCATTGTGGTTTTGATTTGCATCTCTCTGATTATGAGGGATGTTGAGCATTTTTTCATGTGTTTGTTAGCCATCTTTATGTCTTCTTTGGAGAAATGTCTGTTTAGTTCTTTGGCCCATTTTTTGATTGGGTCACTTAGTTTTCTGGAATTGAGCTGCAGGAGCTGCTTGTATATTTTGGAGATTAATCCTTTATCAGTTGCTTCATTTGCTATTATTTTCTCCCATTCTGAAGGCTGTCTTTTCACCTTGCTTAGAGTTTCTTTTGCTGTGCAGAAGCTTTTGATTTTAATTAGGTCCCATTTGTTTATTTTTGCTTTTATTTCCAATATTCTGGGAGGTGGGTCTTGGAGGATCCTGCTGTGATTTATGTCAGAGAGTGTTTTGCCTACGTTCTCCTCTAGGAGTTTTATAGTATCTGGTCTTACATTTAGCTCTCTAATCCATTTTGAGTTTATTTTGGTGTATGGTGTTAGGAAGTGTTCTAATTTCATTCTTTTACAAGTGGCTGACCAGTTTTCCCAGCACCACTTGTTAAAGAGACTGTCTTTTGTCCATTTTATATTCTTGCCTCCTTTGTCAAAGATAAGGTGTCCATAGGTGCGTGGGTTTATCTCTGGGCTTTCTATTTTGTTCCATTGATCTATATTTCTGTCTTTATGCCAGTACCATACTGTCTTGATGACTGTGGCTTTGTAGTAGAGCCTGAAGTCTGGCAGGTTAATTCCTCCAGTTCCATTTTTCTTCTTCAAGATTGCTTTGGCTATTCGAGGTTTTTTGTATTTCCATACAAACTGTGAGATTATTTGTTCTAGTTCTGTGAAAAATATCGTTGGTAGCTTGATAGGGATTGCATTGAATGTATAAATTACTTTGGGTAGTATACTCATTTTCACAATATTTATTCTTCCAATCCACGAACACGGTATATTTCTCCATCTATTAGTGTCCTCTTTGATTACTTTCACTAGTGTTTTATAGTTTTCTATGTACAAGTCTTTTGTTTCCTTAGGTAGATATATTCCTAAGTATTTAATTCTTTTCATTGCAACAGTGAATGGAATAGTTTCCTTAATTTCTCTTTCTATTTTCTCATTATTAGTGTATAGGAATGCAAGGGATTTCTGTGTGTTGATTTTATATCCTGCAACTTTACTGTATTCATTGATTAGCTCTAGTAGTTTTCTGGTAGAGTCTTTAGGGTTTTCTGTGTAGAGGATCATGTCAGCAGCGAACAGTGAAAGTTTTACTTCTTCTTTTCCAATTTGTATTCCTTTTATGTCTTTTTCTGCTCTGATTGCTGTAGCCAAAACTTCCAGAACTATGTTGAATAGTAGTGCTGAGAGTGGGCACCCTTGTCTTGTTCCTGACTTTAGGGGAAATGCTTTCAGTTTTTCACCATTGAGGATAATGTTTGCTGTGGGTTTGTTGTATATAGCTTTTATTATGTTGAGATATGTCCCTTCTACTCCCACTTTCTGGAGAGTTTTTATCATAAATGGATGTTGTACTTTGTCAAAGGCTTTCTCGGCATCTATTGAGATAATCATATGATTTTTATTTTTTAGGTTGTTAATGTGGTGTATTACGTTGATTGATTTGCGGATATTGAAGAATCCTTGCATTCCTGGGATAAAGCCCACTTGGTCATGATGTACGATCTTCTTAATATGTTGTTGGATTCTGATTGCTAGAATTTTGTTAAGGATTTTTGCATCTATGTTCATCAGTGATATTGGCCTGTAGTTTTCTTTTTTTGTGGGATCTTTACCAGGTTTTGGGATTAGGGTGATAGTGGCCTCATAGAATGAGTTTGGAAGTTTTCCTTCCTCAGCAATTTTCTGAAAGAGTTTGAGTAGAATAGGTGTTAGCTCTTCACTAAATTTTTGGTAGAATTCAGCTGTGAAGCCGTCTGGACCTGGGCTTTTGTTTGCTGGAAACTTTCCGATTACTTCCTCTATTTCCGTGCTTGTGATGGGTCTGTTCAGATTTTTTATTTCTTCCTGGTTCAGTTTTGGCAAGGTGTCCTTTTCTAGGAATTTGTCCATTTCTTCCAAGTTATTCATTTTATTGCCATATAATTGCTGATAGTATTCTCTAATAATCCTTTGTATTTCTGTGTTGTCAGTTGTGATTTCTCCCTTTTCATTTCTAATTTTATTGATTTGGTTCTTCTCCCTTTCTTTCTTGATGAGTCTGGCTAGTGGTTTGTCAATTTTATTTACCTTCTCAAAGAACCAGCTTTGGCTTTGTTGATTTTTGCTATGGTCTCTTTTGTTTCTTTTGCATTTATCTCTGCCCTAATTTTTATGATTTCTTTCCTTCTGCTAACCCTGGGGTTCTCCATTTCTTCCTTTTCTAGTTTCTTTAGACGTAGAGTTAGGTTATTTATTTGACTTTTTTCTTGTTTCTTGAGGTGTGCCTGTATTGCTATGAACTTCCCCCTTAGCACTGCTTTTACAGTGTCCCAGAGGTTTTGGGTTGTTGTGTTTTCATTTTCATTCATTTCTATGCATATTTTAATTTCTCTTTTGATTTCTTCTATGATTTGTTCATTATTCAGCAGTGTGTTGTTCAGCCTCCATATGTTGGCATTTTGAATAGTTTTTCTCCCGTAACTGAGATCTAATCTTACTGCATTGTGGTCAGAAAAGATGCTTGGAATGATTTCAATTTTTTTGAATTTACCAAGGCTAGATTTATGGCCCAGGATGTGATCTATCCTGGAAAAGGTTCCATGTGCACTTGAGAAAAAGGTGAAATTCATTGTTTTGGGGTGAAATGTCCTATAGATATCTATTAGGTCTAACTGGTCTATTGTATCATTTAAAGTTTGTGTTTCCTTGTTAATTTTCTGTTTAGTTGATCTATCCATAGATGTAAGTGGGGTATTAAAGTCTCCCACTATTATTGTGTTATTGTTAATTTCCCCTTTCATAATTGTTAGTAATTGTTTTACATATTGCGGTGCTCCTGTGTTGGGTGCATAAATATTTATAATTGTTATATCTTCTTCTTGGATTGATCCTTTGATCATTATGTAGTTTCCTTCTTTGTCTCTTTTCACAGCCTTTGTTTTAAAATCAATTTTATCTGATATGAGTATTGCTACTCCTGCTTTCTTTTGGTCTCTATTTCTGTGGAATATCTTTTTCCAGCCCTTCACTTTCAGTCTGTATGTGTCCCTCGATTTGAGGTGGGTCTCTTGTAGACAACATATATGGGGGTCTTGTTTTTGTATCCATTCAGCCAGCCTTTGTCTTTTGGTTGGGGCATTCAACCCATTTACGTTTAAGGTGATTATTGATAAGTATGATCCCATTGCCATTTTCATTATTGTTTGGGTTCAAGTTTATATACCCTTTCTGTGTTTCCAGTCTAGAGAAGATCCTTTAGTATTTGTTGGAGAGCTGGTTTGGTGATGCTGAATTCTCTCAGTTTTTGCTTGTCTGTAAAGCTTTTGATTTCTCCTTCATATTTGAATGAGATCCTTGCTGGGTATAGTAATCTGGGCTGTAGGGTATTTTCTTTCATCACTTTAAGTATGTCTTGCCATTCCCTCCTGGCCTGAAGAGTTTCTGCTGAAAGATCAGCTGTTATCCTTATGGGGATCCCCTTGTGTGTTATTTGTTGTTTTTCCCTTGCTGCTTTTAATATTTTTTCTTTGTGTTTGATCTTTGTTAATTTGATTAATATGTGCCTTGGGGTATTTCGCCTTGGGTTTATCCTGTTAGGGACTCTCTGTGTTTCTTGGACTTGGGTGATTATTTCCTTCCCCATTTTAGGGAAATTTTCAACTATTATCTCCTCGAGTATTCTCTCATGGTCTTTCTTTTTGTCTTCTTCTTCTGGGACTCCTATGGTTCGAATGTTGGGGCGTTTAATATTGTCCCATATGTCTCTAATATTGTCCTCATTTCTTTTAATTCGTTTTTCTTTTTCCGTCTCTGTTTCATTTATTTCTACGATTCTATCTTCTAGCTCGCTTATCCTGTCTTCTGCCTCCGTTATTCTACTGTTTGTGCCCTCGAGAGTGTTTCTGATCTCGTCTATTGTATTATTCATTGTATATTGACTCTTTTTTATTTCCTCTAATTCTTTATTGAACATTTCTTCCATCTTCTCCATCCTTTTCTCCAGTTTATTTATCTGTAACTCCATTTTGCTTTCCAGATTTTGAATCATTTTCACAATTAAAATTCGAAATTCTTTATCGGGTAGGTTCCCTATATCTTCCTCTTTTGTTTGTGTTGGTGGGCATTTATCCTGTTCCTTTACTTGTTGGGTATTTCTCTCCCTCTTCATCTTGCTTATATTGCTGTGTTCGGGTGGCCTTTCTGTCTTCTGACAGTCTATGGAGTTCTCTTTATTATGTAGTTACCTCGTCGTGTGTGGGGTTGGATGGGTGACTTGTCAAGGTTCCCTGGTTAGGGAAGCTTGAGTAGATGTTCTGGTGGGTGGAACTGGATTTCTTCTCTCTGGAGTGCAAGGAAGTGTCCAGTAATGAGTTTGAGATGTCCGTGGGTTTGGGGTGGCTTTGGGCAGCCTGTATATTGAAGTTCAGTGTTATTCTCCTGTGTTGCTGGATAGCTTGCGTAAGTATGTCTTTCACTGAAACTTGTTGACCCTTGGGTGGTGCCTGGTTTCAGTGTATGTATGGAGGCCTTTGATGAGTACCTATCAATTAATGTTCTCTGGAACCGGAGATCTCTGGTGTTCTCAGGATTTGGCCTTAAGCCTCTGCCTCTGGTTTTCAGTCTTATTCTTGCAGGAGGCTCAAGGCTTCTCCCTCTTCTGTTTTCTGGTCTCCTCAGTGTCTAATTCCCGTCCTGACACCAGGATGCAGTGGTGGACACTTTTTTTTTTCCCCCAGGCTCTCCTATTCAGTCCTGCTGTAGGGAGGGAGGAACAACTAACAAATATCCCTGGCGTCTGTGGGGAGTGCTCGCGGTGTCTCCGCTACACTGGGAATGCTCCCTCTCGAGGCGTGTGTGTTTTCCCTGTTTATGCTGCTTAGGCTTTAGTTTGCTCTGCTGCAAGCTCTCTGCGGCTGGTGCTGGGTTGCATGCACTTCCCAGGTCTGAGCGGCTCAGGTTCAGGTCCTCGGGTACTCGACAAAGGCACAGACTTGGCTGGGCCTGCGTTTTGTGCCTTCCCCGGTCCTAGCAGCTCAGGTGACCAGGCGTTTGGCGAGCGCAGTCGCTGCGACTTATCGCCTTCCCGGTCCCCTCCGCTCGGTTTTCTGGGAGTACAACCGGCGCAGTTTCTCAGGCGGATATCGACCGGCCCGAACCCAAGAAGTCCTGGCCAGCAAGGAAGCCTGCCTGCAGCTTGGCAGGGGAAGCCTCTCTGGGGCCGCGGCTGCCCCCGCCCCGGTGCTGGCTGCCCTCCCCGCCCGCGTCGGCGGGGGCTGGGGGCTGGCGCGCCCAAGCCCGGTTCTCCCTCCAAGCGCGGGCACCGGCTCTCCCTCCAAGCGCGGGCGCCGGCTCTCCCTCCAAGCGCGGGCGCCGGCTCTCCCTCCAAACGCGGGTGCCGGCTCTCCCTCTAAGCGCCGCCGCCGGTTCTCCCTCCAAGCACGCAGCCGTTCTCCCTCTAAGCGCAGCCGCCGGGTCTCCCTCCAAGCGCGAGCGCCGGCTCTCCCTCTAAGCGCCGCCGCTGGCGCTGGTTCTCCCTCTAAGCGCTGCTGCCGGCGCCTCCCTGCCCAGCCCCCGCCTGCTAGTGAGGGGCGCGGGCGTCTGAGCCGCTTCTCCGCTGAGAGTTTCCTCTGAGCACTTAGTCTGTGAGTTTTAATTATTTATGTCTTTTGTCTCCCAGTTATGCGGCCCTCTGAGGTTCCACTCGCCAGTGTTTCCAGGTGTTTGGAACCTTCTCTCTCTTTCTTTTTTTTTTTTTTTTAAGCCTCCCTTCCCGGGAGGGAGCTCCGTCCCTCCCTCTTTTGTCTCTCTTTTTATCTATTTCCTACCTCCTTTCGACGACTATGGGCTGCTTTTCTGAGTGCCTGATGTCCTCTGCCGGTATTCAGAAGTTTTTTTTTGTGGGATTTACTCAGCGTTCAAATGTTCTTTTGTTGATTTTGTTGGGGGGAAAGTGGCCGTCCTGTCCTATTCCTCCGCCATCTTCCCGTCGACCCCTCTTTAATTTATTTATTGATTTTAATGGAGGCTAATTACTTTACACTATTGTATTGATTTTCCCATACATTAACATGACTCTGCCCCGGGTGTACATATGTTCCCTATCTTGAACCCCCTTCCCACCTCCCTCCCCATCCCATCCCTCTGGTTCATCCCAGTACAACAGCCCCGAGCATCTTGTATCATGCATCGAACTTGGACTGGCGATTCGTTTCACATATGATAATATACATGTTTCAATGCCATTCTCCCAAACCATCCCACCCTCACCCTCTCCCACAGAGTCCAAAAGACTGTTCCATACATCTGTGTCTCTTTTGCTATCTCGTATATAGGGTTATCGTTATCATCTTTCTAAATTCCATATATATGCGTTAATATACTGTATTGGTGTTTTTCTTTCTGGCTTACTTCACTCTGTATAATAGGCTCCAGTTTCATTCACCTCATTAGGACTGATTCAAATGTATTCTTTTTAATTGCTGAGTAATACTCCATTGTGTAAATGTACCACAGCTTTCTTATCCATTCGTCTGTAGATGGACATCTAGGTTGCTTCCATGTCCTGGCTATTATAAACAGTGCTGCGATGAACATTGGAGTACATGTGTCTCTTTCAATTCTGGTTTCCTTGGTGTGTATACCCAGGGGTGTGATTCTGGGTCGTATGGCAGTTCTATTTCGAGTTTTTTATGGAATCGCCACACTGTTCTCCATAGTGGTTGTACTAGTTTGCATTCCCACCAACGGTGTAAGAGGGCTCCCTTCTCTCCACACCCTCTCCAGCATTTATTGCTTGTAGACGTTTGGATAGCAGCCATTCTGACTGGACTGAAATTGTACCTCATTGTGATTTTGATTTGCATTTCTCTGATTATGAGTGATGTTGAGCATCTTTTCATGTGTTTGTTAGCCATCTGTATGTCTTCTTTGGAGAAACGTCTGTTTAGTTCTTTGGTCCATTTTTTGGAATTGAGCTGCAGGAGTTGCTTGTATATTTTTGAGATTAATCCTTTGTCAGTTGCTTTTAATTTTAATTAGGTCCCATTTGTTTATTTTTGCTTTTTTTCCAATATTCTGGGAGGTGGCTCATGGAGGATCCTGCTGTGATTTATGTCGGAGAGTGTTTTGCCTATGTTCTCCTCTAGGAGTTTTATAGTTTCTGGTGTTACATTTAGATCTTTAATCCATTTTGAGTTTATTTTTGTGTATGGTGTCAAGGAGTGTTCTAGCTTCATTCTTTTACAAGTGGTTGACCAGTTTTCCCAGCAGCACTTGTTAAAGAGATTGTCTTTTCTCCATTTTATATTCTTGCCTCCCTTGTCAAAGGTAAGGTGTCCCTAGGTGCATGGATTTATCTCTGGGATTTCTATTTTGTTCCATTGATCTATATTTCTGTCTTTATGCCAGTACCATACTGTCTTGATGACTGTGGCTTTGTAGTAGAGCCTGAAGTCCGGCAGGTTGATTCCCCCACTTCCATTCTTCTTTCTCAAGATTGCTTTGGCTATTCTAGGTTTTTTGTATTTCCATACAAATTGTGAAATTATTTGTTCTATCTCTGTGAAAAACAATGTTGATATCTTGATAGGAATTGCATTGAACTTATAAATTACTTTGGGTAATATATTCATTTTCACAATATTTATTCTTCCAATCCATGAACACGGTATATTTCTCTAGTGTCCTCTCTGATTTCTTTCACCAATGTTTTATAGTTTTCTATATATAGGTCTTTTGCTTCTTTAGGTAGATATATTCCTAAGTATTTTATTCTTTTCGTTGCAATGGTGAATGGAATTGTTTCCTTAATTTCTCTTTCTGCTGCTGCTAAGTTGCTTCAGTCATTTCTGACTCTGTGTGACCCCATAGACGGAAACCCACCAGGCTCCCACATC
Source organism: Moschus berezovskii (assembly GCF_049115385.1). Taxonomy (NCBI): domain Eukaryota; kingdom Metazoa; phylum Chordata; class Mammalia; order Artiodactyla; family Moschidae; genus Moschus; species Moschus berezovskii. The sequence goes on from NC_142465.1 coordinate 2,597,044, forward strand.
CATGGGATTCTCCAGGCAAGAACACTGGAGTGGGTTGCCATTTCCTTCTCCAATGTGTGAAAATGAAAAGTGAAAGTGAAGTCGCTCAGTCGTGTCTGACCCTTAGCGACCCCACGGACTGCAGCCTACCAGGCTCCTCCATCCATGGGATTTTCTAGCCAAGAGTGCTGGAATGGCTTGTCATTGCCTTCTCCAGATTTCTCTTTCTATTTTCTCATTATTAATGTATAGGAATGCAAGGGATTTCTGTGTGTTGATTTTATATCCTGCAACTTTACTATAGTCATTGATTAGCTCTAGGAATTTTCTGGTAGAGTCTTTAGGGTTTTCTGCGTAGAGTATCATGTCATCTGCAAACAGTGAGAGTTTTACTTCTTCTTTTCCAATTTTGATTCCTTTTATGCCTTTTTCTGCTCTGATTGCTGTGGCCAGAACTTCCAAAACTATGTTGAATAGTCGTGGTGTGAGTGGGCACCCTTGTCTTGTTCCTGACTTTAAGGGAAACTCTTTCAATTTTTCACCATTGAGGATAATGTTGCTGTGGGTTTGTCATATATAGCTTTCATTATGTTGAGGAATGTTCCTTCTATTCCTGCCTTCTGGAGGGTTTTGATCATAAATGGATGTTGAATTTTGTCAAAGGCTTTCTCTGCATCTATTGAGATAATCCTATGGTTTTTACTTTTCAAATTGTTGATGTGGTGTATTACATTGACTGATTTGCGGATATTGAAGAATCCTTGCATCCCTGGGATAAAGCCCACTTGGTCATGATGTATGATCTTTTTGATGTGTTGTTGGATTCTGATCGCTAGAATTTTGTTAAGGATTTTTGCATCTATGTTCATCAGTGATATTGTCCTGTAGTTCTCTTTTTTCCTGGCATCTTTGTCAGGTTTTGATATTAGGGTGATGGTGGCCTCATAGAATGAATTTGGAAGTTTACCTTCCTCTGCTATTTTCTGGAAGAGTTTGAGTAGAATAGGTGTTAGCTCTTCTCTAAATTTTTGGTCGAATTCAGCTGTGAAGCCGTCTGGACCTGGGCTTTTGTTTGCTGGAAGATTTCTCATTACAGTTTCAATTTCCGTGCTTGTGATGGGCCTGTTAAGATTTTCTATTTCTTCCTGGTTCAGTTTGGGAAAGTTGTACTTTTCTAAGAATTTGTCCATTTCTTCCAAGTTGTCCGTTTTATTTGCATATAATTGCTGATAGTAGTCTCTTATGATCCTTTGTATTTCTGTGTTGTCTCTTGTGATCTCTCCCTTTTCATTTCTAATTTCATTGATTTGGCTTTTCTCCCTTTGTTTCTTGATGAGTCTGGCTAGTGGTTTGTCAATTTTATTTACCTTCTCAAAGAACGAGCTTTGGCTTTGTTGATTTTTGCTATGGTCTCTTTTGTTTCTTTTGCATTTATCTCTGCCCTAATTTTTACAATTTCTTTCCTTCTACTAACCCTGGGGTTCTTCATTTCTTCCTTTTCTAGTTGCTTAAGGTGTAGAGTTAGGTTATTTAGTTGACTTTTTTCTTGTTTCTTGAGATATGCTTGTATGTCTATGAACATTCCCATTAGCACTGCTTTTACAGTGTCCCAGAGGTTTTGGGTTGTTGTGTTTTCATTTTCATTCATTTCTATGCATATTTTGATTTCTTCTATGATTTGTTCGTTATTCAGCAACGTGTTGTTCAGCCTCCATATGTTGGAATTTTTAATAGTTTTTCTCCTGTAACTGAGATCTAGTCTTACTGCATTGTGGTCAGAAAAGATGATTGGAATGATTTCAATTTTTTTGAATTTATCAAGGCTAGATTTATGGCCCAGGATGTGATCTATCCTGGAGAAGGTTCCGTGTGCACTTGAGAAGAAGGTGAAATTCATTGTTTTGGGTTAAATGTCCTATAGATAACTGTTAGGTATAACTGGTCTATTGTGCCATTTAACGTTTGTGTTTCCTTGTTAATTTTCTGTTTAGTTGATCTATCCATAGGTGTGAGTGGGGTATTAAAGTCTCCCACTATTATTGTGTTATTGTTAATTTCCCCTTTCATACTTGTTAGTATCTGTCTTACATATTGCGGTACTCCTATGTTGGGTGCATATATAATTATAATTGTTATATCTTCTTCTTGGATTGATCCTGTGATCATTATGTAGTGTCTTTCTTTGTCTCTTTTCACAGCCTTTGTCTTAAAGTCTATATCATCTGAAACGAGTATTGCTACTCCTGCTTTCTTTTGGTCTTTATTTGTGAAATCAATCTTGAGAAAGAAGAATGGAACTGGGGGAATCAACCTGCGGGACTTCAGGCTCTACTACAAAGCCACAGTCATCAAGACAGTATGGTACTGGCATAAAGACAGAAATATAGATCAATGGAACAAAATAGAAAGCCCAGAGATAAATCCATGCACCTAGGGACACCTTACCTTTGACAAGGGAGGCAAGAATATAAAATGGAGAAAAGACAATCTCTTTAACAAGTGCTGCTGGGAAAACTGGTCAACCACTTGTAAAAGAATGAAGCTAGAACACTCCTTGACACCATACACAAAAATAAACTCAAAATGGATTAAAGATCTAAATGTAACACCAGAAACTATAAAACTCCTAGAGGAGAACATAGGCAAAACACTCTCCGACATAAATCACAGCAGGATCCTCCATGAGCCACCTCCCAGAATATTGGAAAAAAAGCAAAAATAAACAAATGGGACCTAATTAAAATTAAAAGCAACTGACAAAGGATTAATCTCAAAAATATACAAGCAACTCCTGCAGCTCAATTCCAAAAAATGGACCAAAGAACTAAACAGACGTTTCTCCAAAGAAGACATACAGATGGCTAACAAACACATGAAAAGATGCTCAACATCACTCATAATCAGAGAAATGCAAATCAAAATCACAATGAGGTACCATTTCAGTCCAGTCAGAATGGCTGCTATCCAAACGTCTACAAGCAATAAATGCTGGAGAGGGTGTGGAGAGAAGGGAGCCCTCTTACACCGTTGGTGGGAATGCAAACTAGTACAACCACTATGGAGAACAGTGTGGCGATTCCATAAAAAACTCGAAATAGAACTGCCATACGACCCAGAATCACACCCCTGGGTATACACACCAAGGAAACCAGAATTGAAAGAGACACATGTACTCCAATGTTCATCGCAGCACTGTTTATAATAGCCAGGACATGGAAGCAACCTAGATGTCCATCTACAGACGAATGGATAAGAAAGCTGTGGTACATTTACACAATGGAGTATTACTCAGCAATTAAAAAGAATACATTTGAATCAGTCCTAATGAGGTGAATGAAACTGGAGCCTATTATACAGAGTGAAGTAAGCCAGAAAGAAAAACACCAATACAGTATATTAACGCATATATATGGAATTTAGAAAGATGATAACGATAACCCTATATACGAGATAGCAAAAGAGACACAGATGTATGGAACAGTCTTTTGGACTCTGTGGGAGAGGGTGAGGGTGGGATGGTTTGGGAGAATGGCATTGAAACATGTATATTATCATATGTGAAACGAATCGCCAGTCCAAGTTCGATGCATGATACAAGATGCTCGGGGCTGTTGTACTGGGATGAACCAGAGGGATGGGATGGGGAGGGAGGTGGGAAGGGGGTTCAAGATAGGGAACATATGTACACCCGGGGCAGAGTCATGTTAATGTATGGGAAAATCAATACAATAGTGTAAAGTAATTAGCCTCCATTAAAATCAATAAATAAATTAAAGAGGGGTCGACGGGAAGATGGCGGAGGAATAGGACAGGACGGCCACTTTCCCCCCAACAAAATCAACAAAAGAACATTTGAACGCTGAGTAAATCCCACAAAAAAAAACTTCTGAATACCGGCAGAGGACATCAGGCACTCAGAAAAGCAGCCCATAGTCGTCGAAAGGAGGTAGGAAATAGATAAAAAGAGAGACAAAAGAGGGAGGGACGGAGCTCCCTCCCGGGAAGGGAGGCTTAAAAAAAAAAAAAAAAGAAAGAGAGAGAAGGTTCCAAACACCTGGAAACACTGGCGAGTGGAACCTCAGAGGGCCGCATAACTGGGAGACAAAAGACATAAATAATTAAAACTCACAGACTAAGTGCTCAGAGGAAACTCTCAGCGGAGAAGCGGCTCAGACGCCCGCGCCCCTCACTAGCAGGCGGGGGCTGGGCAGGGAGGCGCCGGCAGCAGCGCTTAGAGGGAGAACCAGCGCCAGCGGCGGCGCTTAGAGGGAGAGCCGGCGCTCGCGCTTGGAGGGAGACCCGGCGGCTGCGCTTAGAGGGAGAACGGCTGCGTGCTTGGAGGGAGAACCGGCGGCGGCGCTTAGAGGGAGAGCCGGCACCCGCGTTTGGAGGGAGAGCCGGCGCCCGCGCTTGGAGGGAGAGCCGGCGCCCGCGCTTGGAGGGAGAGCCGGTGCCCGCGCTTGGAGGGAGAACCGGGCTTGGGCGCGCCAGCCCCCAGCCCCCGCCGACGCGGGCGGGGAGGGCAGCCAGCACCGGGGCGGGGGCAGCCGCGGCCCCAGAGAGGCTTCCCCTGCCAAGCTGCAGGCAGGCTTCCTTGCTGGCCAGGACTTCTTGGGTTCGGGCCGGTCGATATCCGCCTGAGAAACTGCGCCGGTTGTACTCCCAGAAAACCGAGCGGAGGGGACCGGGAAGGCGATAAGTCGCAGCGACTGCGCTCGCCAAACGCCTGGTCACCTGAGCTGCTAGGACCGGGGAAGGCACAAAACGCAGGCCCAGCCAAGTCTGTGCCTTTGTCGAGTACCCGAGGACCTGAACCTGAGCCGCTCAGACCTGGGAAGTGCATGCAACCCAGCACCAGCCGCAGAGAGCTTGCAGCAGAGCAAACTAAAGCCTAAGCAGCATAAACAGGGAAAACACACACGCCTCGAGAGGGAGCATTCCCAGTGTAGCGGAGACACCGCGAGCACTCCCCACAGACGCCAGGGATATTTGTTAGTTGTTCCTCCCTCCCTACAGCAGGACTGAATAGGAGAGCCTGGGGGAAAAAAAAAAGTGTCCACCACTGCATCCTGGTGTCAGGACGGGAATTAGACACTGAGGAGACCAGAAAACAGAAGAGGGAGAAGCCTTGAGCCTCCTGCAAGAATAAGACTGAAAACCAGAGGCAGAGGCTTAAGGCCAAATCCTGAGAACACCAGAGATCTCCGGTTCCAGAGAACATTAATTGATAGGTACTCATCAAAGGCCTCCATACATACACTGAAACCAGGCACCACCCAAGGGTCAACAAGTTTCAGTGAAAGACATACTTACGCAAGCTATCCAGCAACACAGGAGAATAACACTGAACTTCAATATACAGGCTGCCCAAAGCCACCCCAAACCCACGGACATCTCAAACTCATTACTGGACACTTCCTTGCACTCCAGAGAGAAGAAATCCAGTTCCACCCACCAGAACATCTACTCAAGCTTCCCTAACCAGGGAACCTTGACAAGTCACCCATCCAACCCCACACACGACGAGGTAACTACATAATAAAGAGAACTCCATAGACTGTCAGAAGACAGAAAGGCCACCCGAACACAGCAATATAAGCAAGATGAAGAGGGAGAGAAATACCCAACAAGTAAAGGAACAGGATAAATGCCCACCAACACAAACAAAAGAGGAAGATATAGGGAACCTACCCGATAAAGAATTTCGAATTTTAATTGTGAAAATGATTCAAAATCTGGAAAGCAAAATGGAGTTACAGATAAATAAACTGGAGAAAAGGATGGAGAAGATGGAAGAAATGTTCAATAAAGAATTAGAGGAAATAAAAAAGAGTCAATATACAATGAATAATACAATAGACGAGATCAGAAACACTCTCGAGGGCACAAACAGTAGAATAACGGAGGCAGAAGACAGGATAAGCGAGCTAGAAGATAGAATCGTAGAAATAAATGAAACAGAGACGGAAAAAGAAAAACGAATTAAAAGAAATGAGGACAATATTAGAGACATATGGGACAATATTAAACGCCCCAACATTCGAACCATAGGAGTCCCAGAAGAAGAAGACAAAAAGAAAGACCATGAGAGAATACTCGAGGAGATAATAGTTGAAAATTTCCCTAAAATGGGGAAGGAAATAATCACCCAAGTCCAAGAAACACAGAGAGTCCCTAACAGGATAAACCCAAGGCGAAATACCCCAAGGCACATATTAATCAAATTAACAAAGATCAAACACAAAGAAAAAATATTAAAAGCAGCAAGGGAAAAACAACAAATAACACACAAGGGGATCCCCATAAGGATAACAGCTGATCTTTCAGCAGAAACTCTTCAGGCCAGGAGGGAATGGCAAGACATACTTAAAGTGATGAAAGAAAATACCCTACAGCCCAGATTACTATACCCAGCAAGGATCTCATTCAAATATGAAGGAGAAATCAAAAGCTTTACAGACAAGCAAAAACTGAGAGAATTCAGCATCACCAAACCAGCTCTCCAACAAATACTAAAGGATCTTCTCTAGACTGGAAACACAGAAAGGGTATATAAACTTGAACCCAAACAATAATGAAAATGGCAATGGGATCATACTTATCAATAATCACCTTAAACGTAAATGGGTTGAATGCCCCAACCAAAAGACAAAGGCTGGCTGAATGGATACAAAAACAAGACCCCCATATATGTTGTCTACAAGAGACCCACCTCAAATCGAGGGACACATACAGACTGAAAGTGAAGGGCTGGAAAAAGATATTCCACAGAAATAGAGACCAAAAGAAAGCAGGAGTAGCAATACTCATATCAGATAAAATTGATTTTAAAACAAAGGCTGTGAAAAGAGACAAAGAAGGAAACTACATAATGATCAAAGGATCAATCCAAGAAGAAGATATAACAATTATAAATATTTATGCACCCAACACAGGAGCACCGCAATATGTAAAACAATTACTAACAATTATGAAAGGGGAAATTAACAATAACACAATAATAGTGGGAGACTTTAATACCCCACTTACATCTATGGATAGATCAACTAAACAGAAAATTAACAAGGAAACACAAACTTTAAATGATACAATAGACCAGTTAGACCTAATAGATATCTATAGGACATTTCACCCCAAAACAATGAATTTCACCTTTTTCTCAAGTGCACATGGAACCTTTTCCAGGATAGATCACATCCTGGGCCATAAATCTAGCCTTGGTAAATTCAAAAAAATTGAAATCATTCCAAGCATCTTTTCTGACCACAATGCAGTAAGATTAGATCTCAGTTACGGGAGAAAAACTATTCAAAATGCCAACATATGGAGGCTGAACAACACACTGCTGAATAATGAACAAATCATAGAAGAAATCAAAAGAGAAATTAAAATATGCATAGAAATGAATGAAAATGAAAACACAACAACCCAAAACCTCTGGGACACTGTAAAAGCAGTGCTAAGGGGGAAGTTCATAGCAATACAGGCACACCTCAAGAAACAAGAAAAAAGTCAAATAAATAACCTAACTCTACGTCTAAAGAAACTAGAAAAGGAAGAAATGGAGAACCCCAGGGTTAGCAGAAGGAAAGAAATCATAAAAATTAGGGCAGAGATAAATGCAAAAGAAACAAAAGAGACCATAGCAAAAATCAACAAAGCCAAAGCTGGTTCTTTGAGAAGGTAAATAAAATTGACAAACCACTAGCCAGACTCATCAAGAAAGAAAGGGAGAAGAACCAAATCAATAAAATTAGAAATGAAAAGGGAGAAATCACAACTGACAACACAGAAATACAAAGGATTATTAGAGAATACTATCAGCAATTATATGGCAATAAAATGAATAACTTGGAAGAAATGGACAAATTCCTAGAAAAGGACACCTTGCCAAAACTGAACCAGGAAGAAATAAAAAATCTGAACAGACCCATCACAAGCACGGAAATAGAGGAAGTAATCGGAAAGTTTCCAGCAAACAAAAGCCCAGGTCCAGACGGCTTCACAGCTGAATTCTACCAAAAATTTAGTGAAGAGCTAACACCTATTCTACTCAAACTCTTTCAGAAAATTGCTGAGGAAGGAAAACTTCCAAACTCATTCTATGAGGCCACTATCACCCTAATCCCAAAACCTGGTAAAGATCCCACAAAAAAAGAAAACTACAGGCCAATATCACTGATGAACATAGATGCAAAAATCCTTAACAAAATTCTAGCAATCAGAATCCAACAACATATTAAGAAGATCGTACATCATGACCAAGTGGGCTTTATCCCAGGAATGCAAGGATTCTTCAATATCCGCAAATCAATCAACGTAATACACCACATTAACAACCTAAAAAATAAAAATCATATGATTATCTCAATAGATGCCGAGAAAGCCTTTGACAAAGTACAACATCCATTTATGATAAAAACTCTCCAGAAAGTGGGAGTAGAAGGGACATATCTCAACATAATAAAAGCTATATACAACAAACCCACAGCAAACATTATCCTCAATGGTGAAAAACTGAAAGCATTTCCCCTAAAGTCAGGAACAAGACAAGGGTGCCCACTCTCAGCACTACTATTCAACATAGTTCTGGAAGTTTTGGCTACAGCAATCAGAGCAGAAAAAGACATAAAAGGAATACAAATTGGAAAAGAAGAAGTAAAACTTTCACTGTTCGCTGCTGACATGATCCTCTACACAGAAAACCCTAAAGACTCTACCAGAAAACTACTAGAGCTAATCAATGAATACAGTAAAGTTGCAGGATATAAAATCAACACACAGAAATCCCTTGCATTCCTATACACTAATAATGAGAAAATAGAAAGAGAAATTAAGGAAACTATTCCATTCACTGTTGCAATGAAAAGAATTAAATACTTAGGAATATATCTACCTAAGGAAACAAAAGACTTGTACATAGAAAACTATAAAACACTAGTGAAAGTAATCAAAGAGGACACTAATAGATGGAGAAATATACCGTGTTCGTGGATTGGAAGAATAAATATTGTGAAAATGAGTATACTACCCAAAGTAATTTATACATTCAATGCAATCCCTATCAAGCTACCAACGATATTTTTCACAGAACTAGAACAAATAATCTCACAGTTTGTATGGAAATACAAAAAACCTCGAATAGCCAAAGCAATCTTGAAGAAGAAAAATGGAACTGGAGGAATTAACCTGCCAGACTTCAGGCTCTACTACAAAGCCACAGTCATCAAGACAGTATGGTACTGGCATAAAGACAGAAATATAGATCAATGGAACAAAATAGAAAGCCCAGAGATAAACCCACGCACCTATGGACACCTTATCTTTGACAAAGGAGGCAAGAATATAAAATGGACAAAAGACAGTCTCTTTAACAAGTGGTGCTGGGAAAACTGGTCAGCCACTTGTAAAAGAATGAAATTAGAACACTTCCTAACACCATACACCAAAATAAACTCAAAATGGATTAGAGAGCTAAATGTAAGACCAGATACTATAAAACTCCTAGAGGAGAACGTAGGCAAAACACTCTCTGACATAAATCACAGCAGGATCCTCCAAGACCCACCTCCCAGAATATTGGAAATAAAAGCAAAAATAAACAAATGGGACCTAATTAAAATCAAAAGCTTCTGCACAGCAAAAGAAACTCTAAGCAAGGTGAAAAGACAGCCTTCAGAATGGGAGAAAATAATAGCAAATGAAGCAACTGATAAAGGATTAATCTCCAAAATATACAAGCAGCTCCTGCAGCTCAATTCCAGAAAACTAAGTGACCCAATCAAAAAATGGGCCAAAGAACTAAACAGACATTTCTCCAAAGAAGACATAAAGATGGCTAACAAACACATGAAAAAATGCTCAACATCCCTCATAATCAGAGAGATGCAAATCAAAACCACAATGAGATACCATTTCACACCAGTCAGAATGGCTGCTATCCAAAAGTCTACATGCAATAAATGCTGGAGAGGGTGCGGAGAGAAAGGAACCCTCTTACACTGTTGGTGGGAATACAAACTAGTACAGCCACTATGGAGAACAGTGTGGAGATTCCTCAAAAAACTGGAAATAGAACTGCCATATGATCCAGCAATCGCACTCCTGGGCATACACACCGAGGGAACCAGAATTGAAAGAGACACATGTACTCCAATGTTCATTGCAGCACTGTTTATAATAGCCAGGACATGGAAGCAACCTAGATGTCCATCTGCAGATGAATGGATAAGAAAGCTTTGGTACATATACACAATGGAGTATTTTTCAGCCATCAAGAAGAATGCATTTGAATCAGTTTTAATGAGGTGGATGAAATTGGAGCCAATTATACAGAGTGAAGTAAGCCAGAAAGAAAAACACCAATACAGTATACTGATGCATATATATGGAATTTAGAAAGATGGAAACCTGAAACCTGTGTACGAGACTGCAAAAGAGACATAGACATATAGAACAGTCTTTGGGACTCTGTGGGAGAGGGTGAGGGTGGGATGGTTTGGGAGAATGGCATTGAAACATGTATATTATCATATGTGAAACGAATCGCCAGTCCAAGTTCGATGCATGATACAAGATGCTCGGGGCTGGTGTACTGGGATGAACCAGAGGGATGGGATGGGGAGGGAGGTGGGAAGGGGGTTCAAGATAGGGAACATATGTACACCCGGGGCAGAGTCATGTTAATGTATGGGAAAATCAATACAATAGTGTAAAGTAATTAGCCTCCAATTAAAATAAATAAGTAAATTAAAATGTTTTAAATAATTTTTAAATGCTTCCATTTTAAATTTTCTTTTATTGTTTTTATTTTTTCCTCTTTTGTCCCTAATTGTCAGGCTGATACGGAAAATAGATCTATCTCTTGGATAAAATCAGTATTAAGATGATTTTTGACCTTTATATTCAAAAATATATTATTACAGAGAAAACTGGTTATACACTTTTTCCTGCTGATTTATGTACTTTGAAAATATTATTTTGTTTGATCCAAGACAGTATAATGCAGAAATAAAGGTTAACACCATGTCTACTCAAAAAAAATGAACAGATCTGGTAGCCATGGGTCAACATCCCACATAGTGATTGCCCCTCTTTTCATGAGGCGTGCATTCTCCAGCTGGCCTATTTCACTCTTTTAGATTACTGCCTGGACTTGATGGGAAATTGAGTCTGTGTGCCATGTCCCTTGTTTTACTCTGTCACAACACGGCCACAGCTAATGACTGAAGTTGAGTCTTGGCTCTCTCAAAGAGAGAGAGCTGTGTCCAGGCATTTCTGGATAATTTCTGAGTATCCCGACTATTCTGTATCTTCAGAAAAAGCAGAAGTGAAAAGTGGAGGGCAAGAAACTCCTGATGACATTGTTTGAGTCTCTGGATCAAGCTGGATCTGAAGCCGGGAGCTGCTTGCACTTTCCAGTTCCATGAACCATTATGTTTCCTTTATGAGCAAGTTCATTTAAACTAGATTTCTGCCACTTAAGCCAAAAATTAGTACCTCCAAATATCAGACCAGACAAACTGCAGAGTGAATGGGGTCCCTCATATTACCGACAGGACGGAGATGTGGCTGCACTTGGAGGTGACACATAAACAGGGGTGGGAAAAGCCACTTTCTCCAAAACTAATACTGGAGGGTTAACTTAGAAAGGGAAAAGGTTGTCTGGGAATTGGCAACGCTGAGACATTGCTTGGGCAAGTAGTGAGCCAGTAGTGAGCCACGGTAACGGTATAATCTGAGATGCAGTGGGATTGCCTGGGAGAAGAGGAGATGATGGCAAAGAACTTGCAGTCATGATGAAGAGCCTTGTCCTTCACCAGGGTCATGTGCCTGTCATCCTCCTAATTGGCACCTCAATTTAGGAGCCAGTACCTTTAGGAAACTATCACACAGGCTGGTGCTGTCCATTCCCACCATCCTGAGAGATGGAAAGTTTTGGAAAAGAGGAAGTGAGAGTATTATGGATTATGGGGAATTTCCTGGAGAGGTCAGGGTTGAAGCGGACACTTAAATGAGGGTTCCTGGAAACAGAAAGTCTTCAAGGGGCCTTCTGGACCGTATCTGCCACAGTCCAGCTCTCATCCTGACCTCTGCAGACAAACTTCTCCCTCTACCGTGTTGCCTGTGGGGTATCGGTGTGATGTGCCCTACTCCTCAGTGGGGTCCAGAAATAGTCATCTGCTCAGAAGCCATCTGATGCCCCCAGAAGGCCATCCTACCCTTTAGCTAAGGCTTCCTGGGGACAGGGACCTCCCAGGTGAAGGTCTGTCCTCCCAAGCAGCCGCAGCCAGCTTCCCCAGCTCAGTCCAGCCAGCCTTTTCCAAGTCCTATCTGAGTCAATCCAGCTTGCTCTGCTTTGCACTAGGCTAGGAACCAAGATGACCTCTGATCTTGGGCATCCTTGTATGAAACCAAGACTCCAGTTGGAGGTTCTCTGCCCCTGGAATACCTGATTAAACTTGGTGCAACCTGAATGCCACAGCCTTGCAGAAATCCAGACTCCACACCCGAGATTTCCCTCTATTCCTTTGGCCCGTTTTCTCCCTCTCCAACTGCCCTCCCCAATCGGGAGTCCCACACAGGTCCAGCAGCAGGTCCTGTCGTACTGAATGTCCTTCTTGGCAAACCAGTTGCTCTCCCAGCTCAAGAAAGAAGGCAGGGCCAGTGCCTCCTTGGAAGGAGGAAGGCATAAAGTAAGAGACAGCTGGAGAACCTGGAAACGCTGCCTCTTCTACTTCAAGAGTTGCAGAAGAGTAGAAGGCGGGACCTCAGGGTGAACATCTATTTCTGTTTTATTGACTATGTCAAAGCCTTTGACTGTGTGGATCACAATAAACTGTGGAAAATTCTGAAAGAGATGGGAATACCAGACCACCTGACCTGCCTCTTGAGAAACCTGTATGCAGGTCAGGAAGCAACAGTTAGAACTGGACATGGAACAACAGACTGGTTCCAAATAGGAAAAGGAGTACGTCAAGGCTGTATATTGTCACCCTGCTTTTTTAACTTCTATGCAGAGTACATCATGAGAAACGCTGGGCTGGAGGAAGCACAAGCTGGAATCAAGATTGCTGGGAGAAATATCAATAACCTCAGATATGCAGATGACACCACCTTTATGGCAGAAAGTGAAGAGGCACTAAAAAGCCTCTTGATGAAAGTGAAAGAGGGGAGTGAAAAAGTTGACTTGAAGCTCAACATTCAGAAAACAAGGATCATGGCATCTGGTCCCATCACTTCGTGGGAAATAGATGAGAAAACGGTGGAAACAGTGTCAGACTTTATTATTTTGGGCTCCAAAATCACTGCAGATGCTGATTGCAGCCATGAAACTAAAAGATGCTTACTCCTTGGAAGGAAAGTTATGACAAACCTAGACAGCATATTAAGAAGCAGAGACATTACTTTGCCAACCAAGGTCTGTCTAGTCAAGGCTATGGTTTTTCCAGTGGTCATGTATGGATGTGAGAGTTGGGCTGTGAAGAAAGCTGATCGCCGAAGAATTGATGCTTTTGAACTGTGGTGTTGGAGAAGACCCTTGAGAGTCCCTTGGACTGCAAGGAGATCCAACCAGTCCAACCCAAAGACCAATCCTGGGTGTGCATTGGAAGGACTGATGCTGAAACTGAAACTCCAATACTTTGGCCACCTCATGCAAAGAGTTGACTCATTGGAAAAGACCCTGATGTTGGGAGGGATTGGGGGCAGGAGGAGAAGGGGATGACAGAGGATGAGATGGCTGGATGGCATCACCGACTCGATGGACATGAGTGAGTGAACTCCGGGAGTTGGTGATGGACAGGGAGGCCTGGTGTGCTGCAGTTCACGGGGTCACAAAGAGTCGGGCAAGACTGAGCGACTGAACTGAACTGGGTGAACAAGTGGAGAGCAGTTTGTCATACAATTCTCCCTTCAGACCAGAGGTTGGGGGGGAAACTTGAATTCAGAGAAGCTTGTGTGCAGCCTTAGTCATTGTGGTGCATCCATGCAATGGGACACACCACCCAGCAAACCACTGATAGATGCAGTATGAATGGATTTCACAGACATGGTTTGGAGCAAAACAGTCAGACTCATGAGGGTAAATACTTTTTCCCATTTATGTGAAATCAAGAACAGTCAAAACCATCGTAGAAGAACTTCCCTGATGATTCAGTGGTTAAGACTTCACCTTCCAAGGCAGGGGGTGCAGGTCTGATCCCTGGTAGGGGGACCTAAGATCCCACATGTCTTGAGGCTAGAAAACCAAAACAGAGACAATGTTGTGACAAATTCAACAAAGACTTTTTAAAAATGATCCACTTCCAAAAAGTCTTAAAAGAAAAAAAAACAGTCATAGATATCAAATAGTGGTTACTTTTAGGGGATTCACTGCAAAAAAAAAAAAAAAAGAAAATAAAGAAAGAAAGAAATGTGAGGGAGGGAAGTCCCTGGTGGTCCAGTGGTTAGGACTCTGCACTTCCACTCCCAGTGGCCAGCGTTCAATCCCTGTTCAAGGAATTAAGATTCCACAAGCCTTTTGGCAAGGCGAAAAAAGAGAGTGAACAAGAGAGAAACTTCTGAGGAGCTGACAATGTTCTTTATCTGGGTCTGGGTGATGACTACATACACATATCCATGTGCCAAAATTCATCAAGCCGTAAGAGGCACACACTTAGCTCTATGCAAGCCACACCTCAATAATTCCTTTTAAGTTTTTTATTTCGTTTTTTGGCTGTGCCGGTTCTTTGTCACTGCTTGGACTTTTCTCTAGCTGTGATGAGCAGGGGCCACTCTCTCGTTGCAGAGCACGGGCTTCTCATTTCAGTGGCCTCTCTTGTTTTGGAGCACAGGCTACAGAACGCATGGACTTCAGTGGTTGTGGTTCCCAGGCCCTGGAGCACAGGCTCAGGAGTTAGGGTGCAGAGGCTTAGCGGCTCTGCAGCATGTGGGAACTTCCCGAACCAGGGACCGAAGCTGTGTCTCCTGTATTGGCAGGCAGATTCCCCACCACTGAGCCACCAGGGAAGCCCTTCAATAATTTTTTTAATAGGGAGCTGGGGGAACGGTAAAGCAGAGATAGCAGTTCTGTACTATGCTCTTGGGAACTGCGTATCTACCAGGCGAAGGGCAGCTGGTATTGCAGAGGGAGCTGACGTCACCAAACTGTCTGGCTCTACTCTAGGTGTAGCACATTCTAAACTGTAATCTACATGGCATTTTTAAATGGGAAACAGGGAATGGGGAGGAGATGGGGAAATGCTCCTGGCTGTAGAGGGGCATGACCCTCTTAAGGACTAACCCAGGCTACCAAATCCACACACATGCAAATGCAGGACACATTGCTCTAGGAGTGAACAGGGGGAAGGGAGCACTGTTGGAAAACAGACTGCCACATTTTACTCCCTGTCAGGATATTTAGGGATATTTTCCTATTTCTGTCCCCTCTTCCCTTCCCTGAGGGCTCCTGCAGCCCTTGCAGGGGAGAGTTGATGCAGGGCAGAGAGCAAAACTGGAAGTCTCTGGCTTGTGTTCTAAAAGCCGACGCCCTCTGCACAAAGAATAAAAGAAGATTCAAAGTGCATTTCCTTCATGTCTTCACCAGAATTGTTAAAGAGGGAGGATTTCTTCCAGGACAAAAAAAAAAGAGAGTTCTGCTGAGAGTCCAGGGTTAGTAGGTGCAAACTATTACCTTTAGAATAGATAAACAGGGACTTCCCTGGTGGTCCAGTGGTTAAGATTTCCACTGCAGGGAGCGAGTGTTCTGTCCCCAGTCAGGGAACTAAGATCCCACATGCCCTGTGGCACAGCCAAAAAGAATAGAATGGATAAACAACAAGGTCCTACTGGATAGCACAGGGAACTGTATCCAATCTCCTGGAATAAACCTTAAAGGAAAAGGGTATTTTTTAAATGTATGCATGTGTATAACAGAGTCACTTTGCTGTTCAGCAGAAATTAACACAATATTGTAAATCAACTGCACCTCAATTAAAAAAAAAGAAAGAAAGATAATGAAACACTCATTTAGAAGGAAAAAAAAAAAAAAAAAGGTGGGGTTGGAATTCCCTGCTGACCCGGTGGTTAGGATTCTGGACCTTCATTGCTAGGGCCCCGGGTTTGACCTGATCAAGGAACTAGGATCCTGCATTTCGGCATGGCCAAGAAAAGAAAGAGAGGGAGTCTTGGTTTGGGCTGGAGGGAGGCAGGTGCAACCTCGCATCCCAGCACCACTGCCGGGAAGCAGGTGTCAAGACAGATAAACAAGAGCATTGCTCAGCACCCGGCTTTACGAAGGTTAGGTCATAACCTGCTGCAGAAGCTGCCCGACAGCACGCTCTGAGGGGAAATGAAGCCCACAACAGGATGTACAGACATTTTCTAATTTTCCCTGTCATGTCTTCTTAGACACACCCGTCATTTAAAAGTGGACATTTAATTTCAAAATACATGGGGTTTTTTAAGTATCGTCGATATTAATTTTCCATTTTGACATTAATTTCTCATTTAAGCACTTTCTTCTCTGCAATCAGCCTCTGTGTTTCTTCAGTCTTTCATCTTTATTGAGGCTTTCAAAGGCTAAGTCAAAGATCTCTCTTGGTAAACATCACACTGTACTTGAAAACATGTGGGTTATTTTCAAATATCTTTTGATATTGATTTCTAACATAATTCTTCAGTGATAAGAGGACAGACTCCATGGTTTCTGTACCTGCAGACCATGAAATTTTTGCACCTTGTTTTATGTCCCTGTATATGTTCCAGTGTCTCCTGGCTTATAGACTACGGGGACTTGACTAGAATTTGTATTCTGATATTGTGTGAA
Source organism: Moschus berezovskii (assembly GCF_049115385.1). Lineage (NCBI taxonomy): Eukaryota > Metazoa > Chordata > Mammalia > Artiodactyla > Moschidae > Moschus > Moschus berezovskii. The sequence continues at coordinate 2,613,830 of NC_142465.1, forward strand.
AATTGTATAAATCTTAACTATGTGAATTGGTTCATAGTGCTTCTCAGGTCTACCATATCCTTCTACCTTTCTATCTTTTCATCCTATTAATTTTTGAGAGTTTGACATTGAAACTCCAACTTAAAAAGAAATCTTAATTTATCTACTTAAAAAATAATTGTAATATATAGTGGAACTATGCGTAACCTTGTTCTGTATTTTCCAAGACTGCTGTAAATGCGTTATCAAAGTTTCATAATTTAAACTTAAAAATAAATACAGAAACTGTAATGTATATTGGAATTATATGTAACCTTGCTCTGTGTTTTCCAAGCCTCCTGTAAATGTGTTATCATACTTTCATAATTTATAAAGGAAAAAAGAGAAGACCACAACAAGATGAGACACTCTGGGCCTCAGAGAAGCAGACCCCTCAGTTGCTTATCTCAGGAAGAACTTGAATGACCCGGATTCTCACCTCTTCCCATGCACTGAACGTCACTGACACCTTTCACCTGAGACAGCTGTGCTCCGTGACTAGTGGTGCCCTTTCACCAAGGTGTTTGCTGACTGCTCGTAACCCTCAGCCGATAGTCGCACAAACCCTGGCTCCCCCCACACACTTCCTTAGAGCAACTCTGCAGAGCGACTGAGAGGCTGGCTCCCGGGCTGCAGTCCTCAGCCAGTCCCTGAAGGAAACCTGAAGCCACTGTGTCTTTTTCTTTAGGCCGACACAGGGGAGACCTCAAAGAAGAAGGGCTGTGAAGAACATTCAGACAGAAGGCCCAAGTCCTGGAGAAGGTCTCTGTGTCCTCAAGCGAACCCCAGACTATCGGAACACCACCACACCCCCCAGTCCACACTAACCCCAGGGAGGAAGGCTCAGCAGTAACTGGTGGTGACAGGTCACCAAATGGGGGCCCCAATGCCTGCAACACCCCCCAGAAAGGTGACATCAAAGCTTCTCACCAGGCCAGCAACAGGGCAGGATAAAAATACATTTCAGACCAGGTTACAGTGGTAAAGTTCTCTTTCCTATAAACCTGAGTCTATAACTTAGATTCCAGCCATAGCTCTAGGTGCTTCTGCATTACTTGGATCCATTTTAATGATCTGAATGTTTTCTGTGTTTGCGTTTTACTTGCATCATTTCCCCTCATTCTTGTTACCCTGTGTCTCCAGCATGGAGACCTACAAGGGAGGAGTCCACTGGAGGTGCTCCCACCCTGGCTTCCCTGAGACTTTCGTCTGCCCACAGATGCCCTTGCCCCTTCATCCTGAGGGTGGACCCCAGTTGGATAGCTAGCTGTCTCCCTCCTGGGCTCACAGAGCAGCCTGAGGCTCCTGGCTGCATAACTGACAGGGTGCTTCCCCCACCTCCTTTCTTGCCTTACTACAAAGCAGAGTCCCTGCCAGGACCACCATCCCACCCTCACCCCCCAGGGGAGAGGAGGGGGAAGGGAAGGGCCCAAGCTCAGAAAACCCCCCACTGCCTAGCCAGCCCTGGCCTCGCTCGTTCTTGTCTGCTTATATCTCACAATGGCTGGGGAACTGTCCTCCCAATCCTGCCTGGGAGCCTGAAATAGAAATTCTGAGTCATGAGCATGCCTCCACTTCCCCTTTTCTAGCTGGAGTCCTCCTCAGTTCTTCCTAAGAAGCCTCCATTCTCAAACCCACTTGTGACCCACAACCCTGTCACAGCCCAGCTCCAAGAAGCAAGGGGTGGGGCAGTGGGAAATGAAAAGGAAAATCACACTCAGTGACCATCTTGTTCTGTGTCAGGTACCTTACAGTTCAGTTCAGTTGCTCAGTCATGTCCGACTCTTTGCGACCTCATGGACTGCAACACACCAGGCCTCCCTGTCCATCAGCAGCTCCCGAAGTTTACTCAAACTCATGTCCATCGAGTTGGTGAGGTCATCTAACCATCTCATCCTCTGTCGTCGCCTTCTCCTCCCACCTTCAATCTTTCCCAGCATCAAGGTCTTTTCCAATGAGTCATTTCTTTGCATCAGGTGGCCAAAGTATTGGAGTTCCAGCTTCAGCATCAGTTCCTCCAATGAGTATTCAGGACTGATTTCCTTTACGATTGACTGCTTTGATTTCCTTGCAGCCCAAGAGACTCTCAAGAGTCTTCTCCAACACCACAGTTCAAAATCATCAATTCTTCTGACGCCCAGCATCCTTTATGTCTCTTAATCCTAATATCTACCCTGCAGGGCAGGGATTTTAGCCATAGGGCATACGAGAAAACCATGGAGAATTCAGAATTCAAGCAACTTGCTCCAACACACCCAGCTAGTCAGTGACCAAGCCAAAATTCAAATCTGTGTCTGTCTGATGCCAAGGCTCCCAGAGGGACCGATCAATGCCTGTCTCTATGGGCCATAGTCATAGCATCTACACGCCCAGCTCAATGTCCACGCCTACTAGCTGAGGAAGGTCCTGTGCCCCCACTTTTTCTCCATCTCCAAGGCCACAGCAGAGAAATCTTTCTGGTCCAGCTCATCCTTTTAATCCAGGCCCCACGACCACTGGCTGGCCCTCTACAGCAAGCCGCTGCCTCCCTGCCCCAGGGCCCACCCCCAGCAAGATGGGAATGCTGGGGAAGTCATCCTGAAGAGCCCTTGATCAATGATAGACCCACGCTGGTGGGCAAATCATTCAGCTTCTCCCTCCACACCATGTGCCAGGGTCCTCAAAGAGGACTTTGAGTCCAAAGTGCCCCATTATGATGGTTTGCTGTTGTTTAGTTGCTCAGTCATGTCCAACTCTGTGTGACCCCGTGGATGGTAGCCCGCCAGGCTCCTCTGTCCATGGGATTCTTCAGGCAAGAACACTGGAGTGGGTTGCCATTTCCTTCTCCAGGGGATCTTCCCAACTCAGGGATCGAACCTACAGTCTCTTGCCTTGGCAGGCAGATTCTTTACCGCTGAGCTACCAGGGAAGCCCATTTACAATAGCAATCTGCTCAGTAAAGAAACCTGCAGGGGCATTCTTACTTTTTATGCTCCATTTCTTTGTGTGCCTCCTGGAAATTCCTGGAATCATCTCCCAGGGAAGCTGTTGTTGCTCAGTAGCCAAGTCACATCCAACTCTTCCAAACCTCATGGACTGCAGCACGCCAGGCTCAAAGAAGTGTGTGAGAATGAAAAGTCAAGGACGACGACTCCCAGGTTGTTGGCCTGAGCAGTAGAGTTTCATCATCTTAGCTTAAGCAGCTACTTATCTGGAGCACCTGCCTTACACATTCAGCTGGGCCCATGACATGGAACATGCCGATCAACTATCCCAGCCCCAGCGTGTCCTGCACAGGATCAGCCCCATGTTACCAATAAGGAAACAGGCTTGATTAAGTTCACCCCTTTGCCCAGGGTCAAACAGCTAGTAAGTGGTGGAACTGGCTTTCAAGGAGCTGAGGGAAGTAGCAAGTTCACACTGCTTTGGCCTGGGCCCAAAACCTGGGATCTTGACGATCCCTAATTACCAGGAGCCAGATCCTCACTCCTAACAGGAAAGTTCCCCTTTCCTCACTATAGAGATTCTTTTTTCTTTTTTTATGATAAGCATTTGATGTTTATTCTAGGTGTGCTTTATGCCTTTTTTTTTCTCTTCTCATTTTTAAGTCTTTTATTGGAGTATAGATGCTTTACAATGTTGAGTCATTTTCTGCTATACAGCAAAGGGCATCAGCTGGACACACATATCCCTTTCCTCGTAAACCTGCCTCCCAGCACCCCCATCTCACCCCTCCAGCTCATCAGCACTGAGGTGAGCTCCCTGTGCAATACAGCAGCTTCCCACTCGCTATCTATCGTACACATGGGAGTGTGCATATGCCGACCCGAATCTCCCAATTCGTCTCATCCTTCCCGTCCCCCTGTGTCCACATGTCTGTTCTACTATTGGGATTCTGAATGATGCTTACACTCACCTTATCACTGGTGGAAAAATGGAGGCAAGAGAGAACGAAAAGAGAGAGAGAGACCAAAAGTACAAAGGGGAGGCGAGAATAAGCAAGACCATATCGGCTGGTCTGTACTGAGTGCTTCAGTTCAGTTCAGTCGCTCAGTCGTGTCCGACTCTGCAACCCCATGAATCACAGCACGCCAGGCCTCCCTGTCCATCACCAACTCCCAGAGTTCACACAAACTCATGTCCATCTGTGCTAAATCCTATTCAATCCTTTATATTATCTCAGAGAATCTTGCCAAAGCCATAGGGGAAGAATTGTTTAAATTATTCCCTATTTAACAGAAAGGGAGAAAGGACAAGTTCAACAGAACAGTAAAGAGAAAATCTACCCACCTGATGTCCTGGTGGCCTGGGTCTAGCCCCACTGCCCTGTGACTCAACCTCCATACTTTCCATTTCTTTTCTTTCTAATTTTTTAACAAAACCATTCCACATCCTACTCTCTGAGCCTTTTCTACCTGGTCCCTGGGAGGGAAATTAAGCCTCATAAAGAGGACTGAAGGCGACTTCCCTGGTAGTCCAATGGCTGAGACTCCACACTGCCAATGCAGGGGGCCCAGATTTAATCCCAAGTCAGGGAACTAGACCCCACACGCCACAGCAAAGATCGAAGATTCCATGTGCCCCAAATAAGACTTGGCCCAGTCACATAAATAAAAAGTTTTGTTGTTTTCTTTCTTTCTTTCTTTTTTTAAAAGAGACTGAAGCTACAAGTCACAGGACAGCTACATGTCAGAAAAAGGAGGGTCCCTTGTGCTCTCAGCCGCACCAGCAGGGCTTTGCAGAGACAGATGCTCTGAGTATCTGCAGCACTGAGGCCGGAGAGCAGCCTGTGTGTCTGCAACCCAAGAGGGTGGTTTTGTGGCTGGAGAGTGTCGCTGATCTGCGACAGCGGGGTGATCCTTTACTGTGCATCATGCGGCAGTGTCAAAAACGGACATGTCACCACTTAGCTACACCCCCAAAGACGGATGTTCTCTTTGTTCTCGGGAACTGATCCCACACTGGATCCCATCCTCAAGGATGGACGATGGGAAACCCTCTCCAAGAGGGCCTGGGGATGCAAGGGGCACTGAAGTGGCCTGGAGGCCCTGGCTGGGGGTGAGGGGTGTGACTCTCACCCTGCGGGTTCCGGTTTCTGCCTGAGGAGGTGTCACCTCACCTTGCTCTGAGCTCCGGGGACTCGCGGTCTGCTCACTGGGCGTGGTGGCCAGAGCCCCTGGTCCCTCACTTGCAGCCTCTGCCCCACCCCGTTCTCCTCGACCTGAGTCTCAGCGTGTCCTCCCTCCTTTTTAAGCCACCCACCTGGCAGGTCCTGCTCTGGGGTCATCTGGAGCCTCACCAAAATATCCCCAAAACTGGTTCTCTCCGGCATCTCAGCGTCTGCAAGCTGTCAGGAAGCTCAGCCCATCCACATGCCCTCGTGAGAACCGAAGGCTGGGGCTGGGTCCTGCCACCTCTCCTCTCCAGTTCCCAGCTTCCACTGAATTCTTCCTTCCTTCACACGCAGGGCCCTCATCTCCCCAAAGTAACCCCTCTGTGAGTTATTGGGTGTTAACAGATGTTTACTGGAAATTTGGGCATAAGATAGGTTCTGAATGTAGCACAGAATAATTTGGGTGAGAACTTAAAATTAGGTATTAGGGTCTTCCCTGGCAGTCCAGTGGCTAGGACTCTGTGCTCCCAATACAGGGTGTCTGATCCTGGTTCAATCCCTGGTCAGGGAACTAGATTCCACATGCCACAACTAAGAGAGTTCATATGCTGCAACTAAGAGTTTCGTTGCAGCAACTACAGATCGCATATGCTGCAATAAAGATTGAAGAGCCTGCGTGCTGTAGCTAAGACTCAGCCCAGCCAAATAAATAAATTTAAAAATAAATAAATAATAAAATGAGATATTAGCCGTAAAAACCCCTGCTTTAAAAATCCACTGGCCAGAGACTTCTCTGGTAGTCCACCGGTTAAGAATCTGCCTGCCAATGTAGGGAACACGTGTTTGATCCCTGGTTCCAGAAGACGTCACGTGCCACGGGCAACTAAACACCATGGGGCAACTAAGCTCCAACTACTGAAGCCCCGCACCTCAATGAAGAGTGGCCCCTGCTCACCTCAGCTAGAGAAAGCCCGGGTACAGCAAGAAAGACCCAACACAGCCAAAAATAAATAAATAGCTAGCTAGCTAGATAAATTTATTTTTAAAATCCACTGGCCATTTCCTGACAGAAAGATATTAATCTCTTCCTGGCCTGACTTTCTTCCCGAGACCTGGGACTCTTGGGCATCTCCCTTCTCCTCCCTCACGACTCCACACCAGCTCTCACACTGACCATGAAAAACTCTCAAACCTGTTTCTTTCTTTTGCAGAAAAATTAGCCCTCTCTAGACAACAGAGGAAGGGTGGGGTAAGGCAGGGAGTCTCCCCTTTTTAATCAGACATGCCCATTATGCACCTTTTCCCCAAACCCAACAGTAATTCCCTCCCTAAGAAGATTTTTGCCCTCATTTTAGACCAATCAGCTCAGCTTTAACCACCTCTCCTGAGACAACATTTTTGTACTGCCTCACACATTTCTGTGAATCCTCACAGTGAAAAGTAGGCAGCATTATTATCCCCATTTCACAGACAAGGAAACTGAGGCTCTGAAAAGTTAAAGAACGCAGCCAATGAGTGAATCAACATCCAGGCAAGGACTCCAACCCAGGCGGGCCTTACTCGAAACTCTGTGCCCTCCACCACTGCCCCCGCCTTGAAGGTGTGGATGTTTCTGTAGCTGGGAGGAAAACCCCATTTTAAAAACAATTTCCAAGTGGCAGGAAAGGCCAGTGTGCTGCAGAGTCACGTGTGGAGTCAGGAAATAAGAACCCCTGATGCCGGGGTCATGCCAGCCTCCCAGAGCAGCTGCCAACACTCCTGCTTCTTCCTGAGTCAGGCTCTTCCTTGACCAGAGTCACCACCATGAACACCAGGGCAAGTCCCGTCCTGCAAACAGTCACCTTGGGGCCGACCACACCATCTCCAGACGTCAGAGCTACAGAGAGGCGGCTGCAGACTTGAGGTTCTCTCAGACTACTTAATCACTGAGCATTCCTGGCAGGCAGGCACCATGCCCTTTCACCTCTACCCAGCAAGGGGCCAAGTTCAGGGGGCCCTCAATTCCAACCACCACCGTTTCTTCCCTCCCTCGTGAGAAGAGGCCACCCCAACTTCAGTGACCATGGGTGCAGCTGCAGCTATTCGCGGAGCAGCTGCTGTGTGCCAGGCACTGTACACAATGACCTCCTCTCGTCTTTCCAGTCCCAGGACTCAGTAGCAGTCAGCCCGTTTTACAGATGAGCAGACCATCTAGAAAGATCACGGCAGTTTCTTGAACTTTCACAGCTTTGGCAGCAGAAGCTGGAATTGGAAACTAAGCTTGTGCAACTGCAAAGCCGGTGCAGTTTCCACTACACAACACCCTCTATCGGAGGACATAGTAATCCATCCCTCCTTTCCCAGGGTTCAGACATCATTCTTCTTCTAGGGGAAGGCACAGAAGGCTGTGTTTTGGGGGCCAAAGCACGATTCCAAAAGCCAACGCAACTGGTGGGACGAGGGATTGGGTGAAAGACTGCAGCAAGGATGAGCCTCTGGGTGAGTTGTCCCACCCCCGTGAGACCTGGGTCCCTCATTGGATTTAGAGATCAAAGAGACTCTAAGACCGAGCCTGAAATGTCAAGGGACTCCTGGGCACTTCCTGCCAGATGACTGTTTATAAACTGACAGAAAATGCACATGATACTAAATTCTGAAGATACAAAAATAGCATCCCTCTGGTGGGGAGGAATAAGTTGGGAGTTTAGGATTGACATATACACACTATTACGTTTAAAATAGATAATCAACAAGGACAGGGAACTCTGCTCTATATTCTGTAATAACCTAAATGGGAAAAGATTTTGAAAAAGAACAGATACATGTATATGTTTAACTGAATCACTTTCTTGAACACATGAAACACAACATCGTTAATCAACTGTTGTCGTTCAGTCGCTAAGTCATGTCCTTCTCTTTGCGACTGCAGCACAGTAGGCTTCCCTGTCCTTCACTCTCTCCTGGAGGTTGCTCAAACTCATGTCCATTGATGCCATCCAACCATCTCATCCTCTGTCGTCCCCTTCTCCTCCTGCCTTCAATCTTTCCCAGCATCAGGGTCTTTTCCAATGAGTCAGTTCTTCGCATCAGGTGGCCAACGGATTGGAGCTTCAGCTTCAGCGTCAGTCCTTCCAGTGAATATTCAGGGCTGCTTTTCGTTAGGATTGACTAGTTTGATTTCCTTGCAATCCAAGGGACTCTCAAGAGTCTTCTCCAAAACCACAGTTCAAAAGCATCAATTCTTAGACATTCAGCCTTCTTTATGGTACAACTCTCAAATCCATAAATAACTACTGGAGAAACCATCGCTTTGACTATACAGACGTTTGTCAGCAAAGTGGCACCCCAATATAAAATTAAAATTTTAGAATAAAAATCAAACAAGTTTGGTGAAGGAGTCATGTAAAAAAGGTAATTTTTTTTTTTTTTACCAGAAACTGAAAATAAATACTATAATAATTTTGAATGGTTATACTGTTTAAAATGATACACGTTGGGGCTTCCCTGGTGCTCCAGTGGTTAATACTCCGTGTTTCCAATGCCAGGAGCCTGGGTTCAACCCCTGGTCAGGGAGTTAAGAGCCCACATGCTGTGCAGTGTGGCCAAAAAGTAAAACAATAATAATAATAATAACAAATTAAAAAAGAAGGACTCATGTCAATGTTTCAAAGTATACTTTTGTCCTAAATAAACTCACCTTTTTCTTTTGGGCTCTGCCATGCAGTGTGCAGGGTCTTAGTTCCCCTACCATGGATTGAACCCGGTACCCCTTGCATTAAGAGCTTGGAGTCTTTGCCACTGGACTGCCAGGGAAGTCCCTAAACTCATGTTTTAAGTGTCTGAAAGCTTAAAAGAAAAAAGGCACTGCCCCTCTTACCCATGCCCCCAGGCCTCCTTTGCATTGCCCTTTCTGATAGGAAGGGAAGGTAATTATTACTAGTTTCCCACGAGCCTCCAGAAGAGAATCTGTACATATACAAGCATGGATGAGTTTTCTTTTGTCACACACATGAAGCACACTTCAAAAGCTACTCTGTTTCTTGCCTCTTGTATCTTGGAGATCATTTCATAACTGCACATAAAGAACTACATCATTCTTTTTAGTAGCGGCCTAAAATTCCATTATATGGAAGCACCAGATTAATCAGCCCCTTGCATGCTCAGGCCCTTCAGTTGTTTTCAACTCTTTGCAACCCTGTGGACTGTAGCCCACCAGGCTCTTCTGTCCATAGAATTCTCCAGGCAAGAATACCGGAGTGGATTGCCATGCCCTCTTCCAGGGGTTCTTGTTGACCCAGGAATCGCACAAACATCGGCTGCAGCTCCTGCATGTCAATAGGCAGATTCTTTACCACTGAGTCATGGGGGAAGCCCCAGTCAGCCCCTTCCTGATGGACAATGAGGCTGTCTGCAGCGTTCATTGTTACAGACCATGACTATTTTGTAAATATTAGTTTGTGCACGTGTGCATATGAATGTAAGATCAATTCCTAGAAGTAGAATTGCTAGTGCTTATTAAATACAGTATGCGCTTTGAAAATTTGAATGAATTTTGCCAAGCAACCCTCCAGAGAGGTGGCAGTGTGTGTAGACCACCAGCAATGAAAGGCAGCGCAGAGAGTGCTTTCCATATGAGGAATGACTGTTAGCTGCAAGAGATGAGCTGGGGGCCTGTGCCTGGACAGACATTCATCCTAGGACAAGTGACAAAGATTAAGCAACACCACCAACAGGCAAGCCACCCATTTTACAGATGACAAAACAGGCACTGGGAATTGACAAGCTTCACCCAGGGTCATGGCCTGGGTCCTGTAAGCATGGGGCAATTTCCAGACAATATCTGTTTCACCCTCTGATCTCAGCTCTGATCTCTTGTGCTGACTTAGCAAAAACTTGGAGAACCAGCTCCTTTCTACTGTGAACTGAAAGCTGAGCCACCCACGTATTTCAGGGCTTTCTGAGTCACTGTATTCACTTCTACAAGAAACCGGGATCTGCTCACACACACACACACACACACACACTCACCCAGGGACTGTTTCCAACCAGCATGGGGCCCACAGAGCCCTGACCATTCACAGATCCAAGGTGAGTAGCAGTGATTATCCTGGACATTCATCCGCCAGCCTAAAGAACCAAAAATCTCATCTCTCCGTGGTGACCGCTAGGTGGAGGGCAGTGAGGACTGGAAAGAAATGAGAGGGACACGTGAGCCAGGAGCGTTCTCATTAGCCATTCTGGAGACAGAAATAAGCACGGCAAAAATAGTTCTCTGTCTTTGTACTTGGAAAGTACCTCACACCCACTAACTCACCCCACTTCACAGAACTTCTCTGAGTTATACCGGGCTGCTGCTGCTGCTGCTAAGTCACTTCAGTCGTGTCCGACTCTGTGTGACCCCATAGACGGAAGCCCACTAGGCTCCCCCGTCCCTGGGATTCTCCAGGCAAGAACACTGCCGGGCAGGGATTCTTATATTCACAGTCCCCGTTTGAGAGCTGTTAAAAAGGAACTAGGACTTCCTTACTGCTAGAGAGGTAAAGAGACTAGAGGCAGAGCCTAGGATTCAGAGGTTAAATCCTGGCCACATCCTGTTGTGCACTTGTGGTGAGCAATCTCCTGCAATACACGTCCACAAAAACCATCCCTTGTCTGCCCGCATGCAAAGCGAGTCACTCTGTCCCTAGAAATGTTGTTAGAGGCCCTCCAGTGCGTGGCTAGACATGAATTCCTTTCTCTGGGTCCTCATCTTTGTTTCAGTTCCAGTAATACATCCTTTGTATGTAAATCCAAGAAGACTCTTGGGATATTTCTGAGGGATACGTTTGCACTCTATCAAGTGCCTGGTATGGCCTCTGGAACACGAAAGTGAAAGTGAAGTCTCTCAGTCGTGTCTTACTCTTTGCGACCCCATGGACTGTAGCCTACCAGGCTCCTCAGTCCGTGGAAATTTCCAGGCAAGAGTACTGGAGCGGGTTGCCATTTCCTTTTCCAGGGGATCTTCCCAACCCAGGGATCGAACATGGGACTCCAGCATTGCAGGCAGACGCTTTACCGTCTGAGCTAGCGGTGCTGAATAAAAATGTGTTTCTTCAGGGACTTCCCTGATGATCCGGTGTTTAAGACTCCACTCTTCCAATGAAGAGGGCACAGGTTCCATCCCTGGTCGGGGAACTAGGATCCTACATGCCACACAGACCAAAAAAAAAAAAAAAAAAAAAAACGGCTTTTTTAGTGTGTTTCTTCTGCTATATTTAAAATAGATAACCAACAAGGACCTACTGCTCTAGCACAGGGAACTCTGCTCACTGTTTTGCAGCAGCCTGGATGGGAGGGGAGTTTGAGGGAGAAGGGATACATGTATATGTATGCCTAGTCCCTTCACCGTTCACCAGAAACTGTTACAACATTGTTAATCAGCTATCAGTTCAGTTCAGTTCAGTCGCTCAGTCGTGTCCGACTCTTTGTGACCCCACGAATCACAGCATGCCAGGCCTCCCTGTCCACCAACTCCCAGAGTTCACTCAAACTCATGTCCATCGAGTGGGTGATGCCATCCAGCCATCTCACTCTCTGTCGTCCCCGTTTCCTCCTGCCCCCAATCACTCCCCGCATCAGAGTCTTTTCCAGTGAGTCAACTCGTCGCAAGAGGTGGCCAAAGTATTGGAGTTTCAGCTTGAGCATCAGTCCTTCCAATGAACACCCAGAACTGATCTCCTTTCAGATGGAATAGCTGGATCTCCTTGCAGTCCAAGGGACTCTCAAGAGTCTTCTCCAGCACCATACCCCAATACAAAATAAAAGGTTTTGGCTTTTTTTTCTTTTTAAGCGTGTTTCTGGGTTGGCTGAAAGTATAGCTAGATAAACGGACAGATGGAGAGATTAATGGGTGGATGGTTGGTCGGAATATTGGTTTAATATGTTTCTGTGTTTGTTTTTTAACTTCCTTACACAGTATCCATTCTCCCTTCCAAATATCATCTTGATATCCTTTTGTGGACTTATTTCTCCTCCAGGCTCTACAGTCTCAGTGGTACTGCAAATCCCAGAGTTCTATCCTCTCCCACAGAAGAAGCAAGCAAATGACACCAGCTTGGCTGTTTACCCTCCCTCCCCTAGGACTATGAATCTTTAATAGATTGAGACGTGGATAGGAAACGTGGTTGGGGTATATTTGTTTCAACAGTGGTACCCTGATGAGACCTTCCAGTAGCACTGCCGCCCAGATGCCCTGGTTTCTCACTTGCCCTTTTTCCAAGTCAGGTTCTCCAATGCTCTGTCCACTCTGTGAACTACTCAGCATCGCCCCCAGTACAATACCCTCCTGCTTAAGTTGTTTTCTACATTAATAAACAAAGAATTCTATTTTTTATTATTTTATTTCTATTTGGCTGTGCTGGATTTTCATTGCCGTGAGGGATTTTTTTCTCTAGTTGCACAGGCGGGAGCTGCCCTCAAGGTGCAGTGCACAGGCTTCTCATTGCGGTGGCTTCCCTTGTTGTGGAGCACAGGCCCTAGGGCGTGCGGGCTTCAATAGTTGTGGCACGTGGGCTCAGTAGTTGTGGCTCCTGGGCTGTAGGGCACAGGCTCAGTAGTTGTGGCGCAAAGGCTTAGTAGTCACACAGCATATGGGATCTTCCTGGACCAGGGATTGAACCAGTGTTTCCTGCATTGGCAGGTGGATTCTTAACCACTGAGCCACCAGGGAAGCCCCGAAGAATTTTATATGTCACAGACGTAGAAATGAATGGAAAGGTGGGGGGGGGGGGGGCAGGGGGTGGAGAAAGGGAAGGAGTGACGGAGGGAGTGAGGTGAAAGGACCAACCAGTACTGCCCACACAAGGACTTCATGAGCTAGGGAGTAAGGTGAGTCCCGGGTCTTGGTGAGTCCCTTCCCTTGGACAGGAAGGAAGGAGAGATGATAAGATAACCCCTCAGCCTTATCTGCAGGAGAAGTGATGTGAATCGATTTTAGGGGCAATAGCACACGTACCCCCAACTCTCCTCCGGAATACCACAAATCCTCTAGTTTTGTATCTTTCAACCGAGAACAGCCTCAGGAACAATACTGTCAAACCTCCACTTCCTAGATGAGGAAATGGAGGGCCTCAAAGGGCAGAGGTCTGCCGCCATCTCACAAAGAGGACTGGAGCTGAACTGGGGCCAGAGCCCAGATCTAAATCCCTGTCCCTCCTCTCTTGTCACGGCCCAGAGCTGCCTCTGTCCAGAGTGACTAAGGTGCAGAATTTCCAAATCCCATTTTGAGAAAATTCCCCATGGGGGTTGCCTCACAAATGCCTCAGGAGGTCCTAAGGTCCCTCTCTCTGTGGCCTGAACACTCTTTGGCCAGGGGTGAGTTGGGGGCAGGTTGGAAAAGAAACAGGAGACTGCAGACCCCCAGTCCCAGGCATGGCTGCAACAGGCAAGAGGTCAAGGGGTGTCTCAGAACCAGCTCTTAAAAGGGGGCAGAATCCAGACTGCAGTCACAGAGCCCTGTGAGATTCTGAAACTTGTGTTACTTCCTTTGTCAGTCTGTCTGTGAAACTTTGAAGAAGGCGTCTGTGTGCTGGCCTGCAGGGCCAGCCAGCAAAGGGAAAGTGGGCACCAGGTCTCACCCAGTGGCCAGGCTCAGAGGACGAGAAATCCAGGGCCTGAGTCTCTGAAATCTGCCACACAGAAGGCAGGAAAGTTCAAGGCAGGCCTGAGTCATTACCGATTTTTGTGTGCTTTCTGCCTAATAACGAAATAATGCCTGAAAGATCTAGCAATGCCTAAAATATCCAGCGCAGTGCTGAACAGCTAGTGGAAAATCACCGTCAATTTCCCTCACCTGCCCCCATGTCTCCTGACACTGAGTTGAGCTGAATACCTCTCCTGGGCCGGGGTAGGGTGGGGGGCCGGGTATCATAAGGGAGGAAACTCTGGGGCCTGACATTTGGGAGAACAGAGAGAAGGCCTTGCTTTCTTCGTGTGCTGGTGCCAGGACTGGGGATGGGCAGTCAACTGGTCACCTTCTTTCATCCTCTGGGGTGTCCCAGGAGCTAGGAGTTTCTGGCCTGTTCCTGGAACGGAAACCGAAGTGTGGATGAGTTAATAATTCGACCAAAGATATACAGAGAGTAAATGATCTGTTTGATTTCAGCCCCAAGTTTGTCCCCGCCTTCGCCAGGCTTTCTCCTAGGGTCTAGGGACAGCGGAAGGGGGCTCAGAAAGTGCTCACAGAGAAAGGGGAAGCCTCTGACAAACACGCAAAGTAAAACCAAGAACAGACTCCCAAGTGTCAGGAGGAGGAGGCCCTGAAATTGCCCCATCCCCCATCCCCAGCAATTTTGGAAGAACCGATCCTTCTGTCCGGGCCTTGATGCCCCACCTCCAGGGCGCCTTGTGGTGGGCTCCTCCAGTACCCCCCAAACCTGGCCCGAAGCGAAAGGGATGAGCACACGAGCAAACACACCGCCTGTGGTCTCCAGCTGCAGTAAACAAGCAGGGTGCACACAGCCCCTGTCCTGTGTGGTGAAGGTGCCAGCAGAGGGGAAGCTGAAAGGCTGCAGCCCTTCGACCCTGCTGTGGTTGAACCCGGAGAACGGGTGTCATGGTCGGTGCCCTGACAGTGAAATGTAGCAGGAGATGGAAAAGGGAAGGGTGGCCCAGAATAGGAAGACAGGATGAGCAAACCGCAGCTGGGCCAACAGGCAATACCATGCAGGGCCCCCTGGGGCTCCTGAGCACAAGGCATTCTGTGTCCCCCGTTTCTTTGATTAACGGCCTTCATTCAGCCTCCATGACCTTCCCTGAGTTCCATTGGGCAGATTCAGGCAGTTGTTAATTAAGGAAAGGAGGGGATGAGAGACCAGGGAGAAACAGTGGCAGCTGCTCACGTGGAGTAGCTGTCCCCATGTCGGTGTTTTTGTCATCAACTGTGCCGTTCCTGCTCTAGTGTGACTGCCCGCCCCCGGGTGGGTAGGATTCACAGATGGCAGCCGCCAGGCTCGCTCTCCCCGGCTCATCCTCCCTCTAGGAGGTTCCCCAGACCCTCAGTAGGAGTGGGCTCTGCTGCGGGTGTGAGTGTGTCTGTGTCCTCGTGCCTCGTGTGACATTGCACGGTTAGCCGCACTGTGTTTGCACGCTTCCTCCCGCGCTCGTGGGATCAGGCAGCGTGGCAGGAATGCAGAGTCTGGATTCCGCTGCAGGCAGGACTTGCTCCTGCTGAGCTTCGGGGTGAGTACTGGCAAGCCTGGTCCCGCGGGGGCATGGAGGTCACACCCTGGGAGTGGAGGGTCAGCGGGTCTCTGGAGGTCGGCCTGGGAGAGCCCTCAGCAGCAGAGAATGTGACCTTGGTGCCCGGGTGGCGCCGGACTGGTCAGAGCACGGCCCAAGGCTCCCACGCGTCCGTGTGCACGGGTGTCCCTCCCACAGAGGCAGTGCTGCCGGCCATGCCCTGCGTGCACAGTCTTGGAGGGAGCAGGGCCCAGGGCGCCAGGGTTCTCGAGGCTGCCCTGCCCTGGGCCTCTCTGTGCGGAGGCCAGCATTTCTCACGGAGGTGCACCAGCATCTGGGGCTCGGCCGCCGCTGAGGGGCCACCCTCCCTTGCAGGTGCTGCTCTGGGCGGTCCTCTGGTGGGGCCGGCCCGGGGGCCCAGCCCTGCTCCAGCCGCTCTGAGGGCAGGAGGCTGTCTGCTCTGTCCTGTTCCCCTCTCAGCTAGAAAGCTGGATTGGGTTTTGGGGATTGTTACCAGCAGCTTTTAGCTATACGTCAGAATAAAGTCCGCCACAGAGTTCTCTCCTTCATCTGCTTGGTCCTCCGTGTTTCTCTGAATTCTCAAAGCCCGTGAAGCCCTGAATGGGGTTGGGGGGGGTGTGTCTGGGGGGGCAGGGGCTCGGGCACCAGCCGCCGTCCCAGGACTGACTCGTATGCGTGTTTCCAGTTTACCCACACTACTTCTACAGGTGATTAGACAGCGTCCAGGATACGACATAGACTACATTTTCAACTCGATGCAATCTTTAATCTGTTGATACTTGTTATATGGACCCGAAGATATTTTATGACAGGGTTTTTAATTAGTGAAAAGCTCATGGATACCATAGAGAAAATATTTTAGAATTCCATGTTTCTTATGTTTATGTAAACTTATGACTTCATTTATATAATTACTTACTTTTTATTGTATATTCAGGCTATAAATATCCTTTCAGAGCAATTCGTGTTATGATACCTGATTTTAGTCTTTCAAATGAATGTACTGTAGTGCTTGTCTGTGTCAATCCTATGAACAAATATAGGGCTTTTGTAAATGATTCATTTACTGTAATTATTCTTGTTTAACTTTTACATGTTAAACCATGAGAGAAGGGCTTTTCCTGCGATTGTAAAATCACGACACAGTGTGCATTACCCTTCCAGACTGTAACCGAGCTCTCGAACAATCACTCTGAAATCAGCAAACTTAATTCCAACCAATGGTTGTTGGATTTTAACGACTGACCTAAACCGTACTTTTTCTGGCAAGAAATGCTTTTGGTCTGCAGCGTGAAGCGATTTAAAAATACTGGGTGTTAAATGTGAGCTTCTGATGAAATTTGGGCTGAAAGGATGACTAGAAGCCGGCTATGAAAATCTCTCCGGTAACCTAGTCTCTGGACTCGGATCCCTCCTCTCCGGTGAGACTCATCGGGGACCAATTACGATGCCCTGTGCCCGCTGCGGAGCCATCCAGCTGGACAGCGAAGGTGCCACTTCCCAGACAGACAGCGTAGTGCAGCTCTGACAAAGGCCTTATTTGTATGTAAATCACCTTTTTACATCTGTTTCTAAACATGTTTAAAGAATGGACCTAGGCGTACATTTTTAGATTGCAATGACATAGCCATTCTGGATTGTATAAGTACAAATGTAACTTTTACTTTTTTCAGCGGCACATTAAAAAAGCCAGCAAGAGATGCGTTCAGATCATGGTGCGATATTTATTATGCAGCTGGATCTCGGTAGACAGAGACAGCATGTCTCTTTACATGTAGGTTCCACCTTTAATTTACTTGTACAATTCATTCTTACCGTTGTTTTCCTATTACTCTTTTGTGAACTTCCTGAATATGTGACAAAGTACGCACAGTCTACTTCTGAACTTTTTTTATTGCAGTATTATTTATTGTTTTCTTTCAATAAAGTATTGAAGCAAAATTTCCCACTGCCAATCAAGAGTGCCGAGGGTAAGCTGTCCTCTCCCTGAGAACAGACCAGAGCTGGTAATGGGAGCCCGTGTCATCACACGGACATTCTGTTAGGAGAAGCCAATGGATACAGTGGAAAGGCCAGAAAGCGAAGACATAGGTGTCCGCAAAGGACGACCGACGGGGTGTTCGTGCCCTTGGCTCCGGAGCCAAGGGGTTCCATCACTTCAGCATCTGCGGGGATAGGGCCCCGCTGCTGCTGAGGCGTGGGCAGCGGGCCAAGGGTGGGAACAAAGTGCAGGTGTCAAGGCGCACTGTGGGTCCCAGGGGGTTGGCCGAGGGCAACCCTGACGTGGACCCGAATGATGCACTAGGGAGTGTGTGTGTGCACGCTTGTGTGTGGGAGCTTTTTATGTTATCTCAGTCAACAATCTTTACTATTCATGTATCCATAGAAACAAGAATGCAGCAAGGGGAGGTGGGGGGTGATTCAAGAGGGAGGGGACACACGTACACCTATGGCTAACTCATGCTGATGTACGGCAGAAATCAAACCGATAGTGCACAGCAACTATGCTTCAGAAAAAGAGAACATAGAAGGGCGGCTAGGAATGTATGAGAAAAAGATTTCTCACAGAGGTTTATACTCAACTCTGTGAACATCTGGGAGCAGGCTGCACCCCATCATCAGACCTGCCCCCTAGCATCAGGCCCACCCCCAGTGTCAGGCCCTAGTCCAGCATCAGATCTCCCCCCAGCATCAGGCCCTAGACCAGCATCAGGCCTTCCCCCAGCATCAGGCCCTCCCCACGCATCAGACCCTAATCCAGCATCAGAGGGTCCCCCCAGCATCAGACGTTTGCCCCTAGCATCAGGCCCACTCCAGCATCAGACCCTCCCTCAACATCAGGGCCTAGTCCCGCTTCAGACACGACCCAGCATCAGGCCCTACTTCAGCATCAGACCCTAGGCCAGCATCAGAGGTTCCCCCCGCATCAGGCCCTAGTCCACTATCAGGCTCTCCCCCCCACCATTAAGCCCTCCCCCGGGATCAGACCTTTCCCAAGCATCAGACCCTCCCCCAGGGTCAGACCCTAATCCAGTATCAGGTCCTCTCCCAGCATCAGACCCTAGTCCAGCATCAGGCCGTTCCCCAGCATCAGGCCCTAGTCCAGCATCATGCCCTCCCCCAGCATGAGACCCTAGTCCAGCATCTGGCCCCCCTCACCCTCAGACCCTCCCCAGGCATTAGACCCTTCCCAGTATCAGGCCCTCCACCTCCAGTATGAGGTGTGGCATCCCCAGTTTTCTGACACTCCTTAGCACACTCAGGCAGCCCCAGTGCAGCAGGACAACAGCTCTTGCAGGAGGTGCATTTTTAGGAATCACCTGCGGAGCAGCAGCAGCTGGGGTTCCTTTCAGGTCAAGGAGAGGCAAAGAAGAGGCACTTGCGCAGAAGGCAGTTGTGGCTGAGGGCACGTTCCCCAGCTCTGCTTCCTCCCCGTGGGGGCTTTGCTTTCCTGCTCTCTCACAGGCCCCAGGGCGGAGTCCGTCCAGATTCACGGTCTCCTTGATGTCTCAAGCCCAAGTCCTGAGTTGCGTCCCAGTCCTGCGTGGCAGAGGGCTGGGAACACCCAAGATCAAGCGCTGAAAAGATCCCGGGGGACAGCCGGGCCCCAGGGGGTGGCAGGGCAGGGGATGAGCGTGGCCGCCCACAGAGGGCCCCG
Source organism: Moschus berezovskii (assembly GCF_049115385.1). Taxonomy (NCBI): domain Eukaryota; kingdom Metazoa; phylum Chordata; class Mammalia; order Artiodactyla; family Moschidae; genus Moschus; species Moschus berezovskii. The sequence goes on from NC_142465.1 coordinate 2,632,816, forward strand.
CAGCAGCACTGGAAGGAGAGCAGTGATGTCTTAGCTCAGTCGGGGACGCTGCCCAGTCTAGCACTCAGAGATGTTACCGCCAGCAGCTCTGGGGACGCAGGAAGCCCAGTGAGTGACACTACTCCACTCGGGCCGTGTAGGTGGGCACTGCTGACCATGGCCTCGGTTTCCGTTCCGGTTCTACTGTTCCTCGAGGGCTGACGGGCTCCTCTTCCGAATGGCACGGGTATTTTCTTTATGTGGGTGAGCGCATCCTAGCTTGTTTCCATCAGCACTGCTGTCGCTCATCCTGCGTTTCCCACTTTACAACCTGTGCTTGCTGCTCTTTTGGTTTAACTTAGGAGCAGCCCTTATTTTCTGCATTTCCTAGTTGTCAGCACTCACTGGGGCTTTCCAGGTGGCGCTCGTGGTAAAGATCCTACCTGCCAATGCAAGAGATAACGAGAGACGTGGGTTCGATCCCTGGGTCAAGAAGATGCCCTGGAGGAGGGCATGACAACCCACTCCAGTATTCTTGCCTGGAGAATCCCCTGGACAGAGGAGCTACTGGGCTACAGTTCCTGGGCTTGCAGAGGGTCGGACACGACTGAAGCAGTTCAGCACACACTCAGGTTTTAGTTCAGTCGCTCAGTTGTGCCCGACTCTTTGCTGCTCCGTGGACGGCAGCACTCCAGGCTTTCCTGTCCTTTTCACTATTTCCTGGAGTTTGCTAAAACTCTCGTCCATTGAATCAGTGATGCCATAGAACCATCTCATTCCTGCTGCATCCACCGGAGAGGTGGCTGGGGTTCGGCAAAGTGCCCGGTCCCGCTGCGTGGGTGTGAACCTGCCTCACCACTCCCTAACCGCGGGGCCATGTCTCCTCTGTAAATCGGGAGGTGGCAGCCCCTGCTTGGTGAGGGGCACGCGCAGCATCTGGTACACAGTCAATGCAGCATCGCTCACAGTGCCGTATTTCTGAATAACAGGGAGAGATGTAATAACCTGCTCCTTTTCCCCTCTTGTCCCTAAACTGTGCTCCAGACCACATCTGCGTTACTTACCCCTGTACATCCCACACCCAGCACAAACAAGACACTCAGCAAATATCTGGCTGGAGAGGCAGGAACACACCCTGTCCTCCAGGAGATGGCGCCGAGCGAGGTGGGGGCCTGGTGATGACACTGTGTGCTGAGGAGCCGCCAGGAGGACCTGCGCGGCTGTGGGGTGGGGCGGGGGCCGTGGGCAGAGCCCCTGACGGGCTCCTGGGGGTGGGGACGGTGGCAGGAAGGAGGGGGCTGTTCCTTGTGGGCTGTCCACAGATTGTACCTCACCCCTCACTGATGAGCACTTAGCCGTTTCCAAACACCTGTCACTGTTCTGGAGGAAACAACAATTGCCCAGCTCCTACTCAAGCAATTTCTGAGACTATGTTTCTAGCACTGGAGTATAAACATCTGCTTTATTCATTCCATGCTCCCTTCATCCACCCATCCAGCCAGCCATCTGTTCATCCACTCATTAATCCATCCACCCATCCACTGATGAATTCATCCATCCATCCACCCAACCACTCATTAACTCATCAGATCATCTCAGACCCACCGAGAATACAGACGCCTCCTCCGTTCCTGCTCCCAGGAGGACCCCCAGCGTCAGTGACAGTGCCTCGTGGGGATGACGGGGGAGACACAGAAGGGACATGCCTGCAGGCCCCCTAACTCTGAACGGTGAAGCACCCACCTGGTCCTAATGCCTCCTTGCCGGGGTGTCCAGGCCGGCCCTTTTACTTCTTTTGAAATATGCGGCTGATGGAGTACCTGATGCTTTTGTCTTTTGCTGCTTTGTGCGGCGAGTCCTGGCTGCTGCTGCTGGGAGCCTGTCGAGCTTCGGGGAGAGAAAACGACCGTTATCTGGCACCCTTGTGCAAACACACACCCGTCCACAGGACCTACTGATAGAACGGGGCACCCAGCAACTCCCGCACCTCAACCTCGCAGCAGACCGTGGAGTCTCCTTCACCAAGCACACTCCACACGAGCAAAGCAGGCTCCTGGCCACAGACAACCACCCCGGGAAGCTGCGATTCCCTGCCTCTAGCTCTCCCCCAAGGAGGACTTGACCCCAGGCCAGCTGGTGCAGAGGGCGCTCCAACCTTCCCTCAGGGTAGCTGCTCGGCAGGTGACGACACTCCCAGGGAAGGCGAGCTCCCCCGCTCTGGGCAGTCCCCCTGCCTCCCGCACGGTGACTGCCCCTGGCAGTGGCAGGAGAGCGACGGTCACCGTGCAGGGCTGCTGGTCAGGTGACCACACGTGCCCTCCATCGAGTGCTGCCTGGCTCAGGACAGGAGATCAGCAGGTGGTGGTCTGAATGAGGACAGTGTCAGTCACGGGAGTGGACAGAGTCTCCTGAGAGGAGACGCTTGAGGAAAAGGGAGGGACCCTCAAGAGTGAACCCGAGAGGCAAGGGGCCGCCACCAGCAGGAACGCACCCCGGGCCGGGCAGACCTCTAGCAAGAGCAGGAGGAAAGCTCCCACAGGAGTCAATCCATCGAGACGGACGTTTCCTAAAATCACTGAGGTCACTGAGCTCTCCTCCCCCAGCACCTGAAGTCCACCACTAAACCCAGGCACCGAACCCAGTGGGATTCATGTAAAATCATCCTTGCAACTCTTTCAAGACAAGAGGTGCAGGGCTCCTGAAACTGATGCCGAGGCGCGCAGGCCCCTTACTTGCAGGCGTCCCTGATGGCCTCGTGGCTGGCTGTGCGCAGCGACCCCGTGTGCAGCCGGTCCAGCCAAAGGGACCGTGGCGAGGCAGGGGTCGAGGTTTTGCCTTCGATGCCTCCTACCTCTTCCCGGATAGCTGGCGGCTGAGGGATTGAGGTAAGTGTAAAATTGGGTAACAAAAGACTGTCGTAAAAGGCAATCTCACAGGCTTTACATTATAACCAGAAACTTACTTGAAAATCTATTAGCTATGCTTTCCCCCAAGTACAAAATAAACCCTTGTTATAGCTTAATGCCATCTTAAAGGACTGTCTTGTTCAAGAGAGGCAGGGCTGTGGGGCAGTGAGAGCACCCGACTGAGTGCAGAGACCCCGGACCAGAGCCTCCCTGCAGCCGGGCTCTGCCCTCCCTGGAATCCAACAACCAGATGGCCCTGCCGGGCAGGAGGGCAGAACGATGCCAGCACCGTGAACCCTGCATGGCATGAACTGCCCTGATGAAAGGACTGTGCTCATCGCCAGACGCTGCTCAGAAGCACCAGTTTCAAGAGTAAGAAACCTCTCAGCAAAGCCGTCCAGACCTTTCTGTTTGAAGGAGGAAAGCACACAGCTTGTGCCACCACCCAAGATCATTTGTAGTGATGATGCAGGTTACTGGAACCCATCACGACCAGAGAAACACAGAAAAGGTACCTAACCCCTCCATGCGAACACCACGGGTCTGCCTTGGATTTCTCGGGAACACACAGACTGGGGGCTACACCTTGAAGTGCTTACACACTGTTCGAGTGTAATTCGCTCACTGTGGTTGCCATAAAGCACCCCTAGGTCTCACTAACAGATGATCTTGTATCAACCTAGAGCAGTGGAATGGGGAGGGAGATTTGAGTTAGGTTCAAAAGGGAGGGGACATATGGGTGTCTATGGCTGATCCATGTTGAGGTTTGACAGAGCGGCACACCCCGGCCACCAACCCCAGGGTGACGGCGCTGCCCTGCTGTGCCCAGCAGGAGGGCTCCCGGGCACTGAGCTGCCTGAACCAGAGTGCGGCTGCCCGAGTCCTGCGGGAAGGCCCCAGGAGTCCTCGGTCAGCGGGCTGGGAGCGGGAGAGGGACAAGGAAGGCCAACCCTCGGCGCACTGGATCCCAACAAGAGGGGCTCATCCAAGTGACCCGAGGGGAGCGGCACCAAGCTCCCTCCTGATGCTCCCTCCATCGGGGATGCCGTGATGGACACGAGAGCCTCAGGAGGAAAGAGAGCTGGACGGCACCACGGGTACACGTCCAGGCTCTGATCAGACCAGTCCGCACCACTCTGCTGTGTGTGTGAGCCTGGGCTCTCTCAGCCTCAGTGTCCATGTCTGCTGAATGGGGATAACAGCAGCCTAGACCTCACCTGGGTGTCTGTGGGATGAGATGACAGACTTGGAAAGCACTTGACACGGTGCCCGGTGCACAGAGTCTCCTGCACACTGCTGCCCACTGTCAGTAAATTGGCTTCCCGCAAATCTAACATCTATGTCTTTTAAGAAAATCTAACAGTCGTGACTTTTAAGAAAACACTGAGTGTAAATTCCATGGTGGTCAGAGGTTAGGACTTGGCACTTTCACTGCCGGGACACTGGTCTGATCCCTGGTTGCGGAACTAAGATCCCATAAGCTGTGCAGCATGGCAAAAAAATTAAGTAAAGAAAACTTTAAAAATAACCAATGATACTATGTCTATTATAAATAAGCATGAGATGATTAGAAGGCAAACAAGTGGGAGAAAGCAAACTGCTACAATTGTCCCAACAAATGACCTATTTCCAACAGAACCATCAGCATATTTTAAGTGGTAGGTGAGCTTCGTTACTTCCATTAAAACGTCAATTATTCACCAGTACATAACCACATAGTGTTCATTCACGTTAAACGATAAGGACTGTTTAACACTTCACAGAGAAATAAAGGCATGCTAAAGTACTAAGCAGTTTACCTTTCAACGATGCTTCCTTAAATCACTAGGTTGAGAGATGCATGCAAAGAAATGAAAAGAAACCAGATTTATTGTGACTCTGAAGCTAAAAATTCAAGAATCAGTATAGGCAAAGACAGTAAAGCAAAAAAGACTGCAAACATATAAGTGGGATGAAGATTTAGAGAACATGTAACTGGAAACAGAACATATTTTTGACCACAGAAATTAAATAAGCTATTGAAGATTTACTAGAGAAACACTATCAATTATTACTCAGACGATACAATTCCATTACAATATCGTGATTTAATAAAGCACAGCATTCTGTACAATAAAGGGCCTTAACAGTTGTCTATTCTCAGCCAAATTTCTCTATAAATTAGTTTCTCTCAAAAAAAAAAATGTTAAACATTAAATTAGTAATTTAACTGATGAGGAAGGTACCATAATACCTATTTCAACATTGAATAAATCTGACCATTTATTGGATATTTATGTAAAATCCTTACAAAGAATTTAAAACTTCTCAAAATAAATTCATTAAAGCAGGTTCCCTGTGAAAATATGTAAGAATGAAAACTAGCATAATAGCAGGTGCAGTCATTAACCATAGAAGATACTTTTTTAAAGTCTAAGAAAGACATTAACTGTGCAAAAGCTGATGACATTGAGAGTCTTAAATACAAGCACCTACACAGAAAGGATATTGTGTCAAAAGTCCATTAAATCTACACTTAAGAGGGTCATTTCTTTATGTAAGGATCATCTCATTTATGAATTACACACGTTATGTAGTTCAGGATCCATCTACATTATGCTTATAACTGCATGCTGCTGCTGCTGCTGCTGCTAAGTCGCTTCAGTCGTGTCCCCTCTGTGCGACCCCATAGATGGCAGCCCACCAGGCTCCCCCGTCCCTGGGATTCTCCAGGCAAGAACACTGGAGTGGGTTGCCATTTCCTTCTCCAATGCATGGAAGTGAAAACGGAAAGTGAAGTCGCTCAGTCGTGTCTGACTCTTCGCGACCCCATGGACTGAAGCCTACCAGGCTCCTCCGTCCATGGGATTTTCCAGGCGAGAGTACTGGAGTGGGGGTGCCATTGCCTTCTCCTGTAACTGCTTAGTGATACGCTAATTCAAACTTACTGCTATGGGGGAAACACACCATTTAATGAGACACGAAGACAAAGCACAAACCCGACTAAGGGGACACACACTGTGGACCACAGCACTGGTATGACCAGAGCAAGTGGGAGGACGGGGGAGGGGAGACGGATGGGCAAACGATAGCTGATTGACAACGACTGATTGACCGTTGCCTGACTGACAACGACTAAGCAGACAGCAGGATGAGACAGGAAATCAAAACCAATGACGAAAGCAGACACACCGTCAGAGAAGTCCAACAGCAAGGAAAACATATACAGAACTGTTCTTTTACAAATACTCGGAAAGAAATCAAGCATGAAACCACAGAGAAATCGTCAAAGAATTTTAAATTTCAACTACTTAGTCAATGATGCAAATTATAAAAATGGACTAGTTACCACTTCACATGCCACTAAAATGATTCACAGTGAATTTAATTATATGCTGACTAACAACATAGCTAACATGAAATGGGTGGTAACGGAAACAGTGATAATGCAAGTGCAATTACAAAGCAGAGTGTTGTACACGTGATTTCATGGGGTAAAGAGCAATGCACTCACAAAACCTAAGCTAAACATGGAAGCAAGCTGGTACATGTGCTTTAGAGCCACACACTCTGTCACCAAAAGCCCTAGGTAGTCATCCTGTTTTTAGACTCGGAAGAGTGAGGAAGCCCGACTTCTTCCCTGGGGCCCCCGGCTTTTAACCTGGTTTCACACGTAGAGCTGGCCTGAGCGCACGGCCAGGCCCATCAGCAAGCAGACCAGTTGAGATTCTTGGGTTTTGTCCCCACCGCATGCCCTGCACCCTGCAACCAGGCATCCCCAGTGGAAAATGTGCGGCACGGTTTTCACACGCCATGAGAGCTGCCTATGGTTACTTTCATGAAGCTGTCTGCTCCCTGAGAAGAGAAACTTCCCTGCAGCTGCTGTGCCCAGCACAGGCCAGGCCCAATGTTACAGAGGCAGCCTCTGGCTGAGTTCACGATGACGTGGTAAGCCAGTGGTCCAGAACTGAACTGAACTGAATTTGTCACGGTGCCATTATGGAATGATTAAAGACTAGGCAGTTTTAAAAAATCTTAGACCTCTGAGCGTAGCAAATGTACCTGATTTTCTTCTGGGTAAAAAGAGAAAAAACAAACAAACAAAAGAAAACCAGTGTGCTGGGGGAGGGACGCGGCAGGGAGGAGGCAGACACATATCCCAGTCGTGATGCCCAGCTTGTCTACTTCCTGCGGCGGGCTGTGCCACCTCCTTTGGGGCTTGGAACGCCCACTGCTGGGCGAGCAGGAGCTGGGAAGCGAGGAGGCGGGATACAGGTTGAGGGAGTATGTATGGCAAAACCAACCAATATAGTATTGTAAAGTAATTAGCCTCCAAAAAGAATAATAATAATAAATAAATAAATACACTGAAAGAAGACATAAAGCCATTGACAGGACACATAGACATCCCTTTAATAAAATATAAATTTGACAAGCTGAAAAAATAAATAGATAAATAAAAAATAAATAAAATGACGGAGGTTGCCTAAGCTCCCGCTGCCCACACTGCTCTCAGTCTCCTCGGCCGACTGCTCCGTGTTCTTCTCTTCGATCAACCTAAAATAGAATAAAACCCGTCACGTGCCTTTGTCAGCAGGGGAGTGTGTCTCGACAACACATTTGGGCTGGCATTCTGTGTCACGATTAGCAAATTCCAGGAACAGTTGCTCAATTAACATCTCAGCAAAAAGGTTCAACTTTCCCTCTTTTGAATATTCTCAAACTTAGAGTAACTAGCACTGAGTCTTACAAAGTGGCCCCTGATCATTCACGTTTGATTGCACTTATTTACTCTAACATTCTGACGGGGCCTGGATGGCGACTCTCTCCCTGTGAGGAGATACCTGAAGTTGACAACCTCTACCTTTTCCCTGCTCTCAGGGCAGAGATGCACGTCAGTGCCTCAAGTCTTTTCCACTGGGAATCGGGAACTCTGTACAGTCAAAACAGAGATTCACGAACAAGGTGGAGTTTCTAAATACAAGTCCCCAGACCAGATGAAGTGCTGAGTTGATCTTTTTTTTTTTTTTTTTGAGGTTGTGTATGTACAAACGCATCACTTGATGAAGTTCTCCCCCAGCTTTATGTGAGTTTCTGGATTCATGTCAATGTGCCGTATTAACCTAGAATTCATGGTTACTGCTCTTCTCCCCTAGTGTGTCATGGAGGATGTTATACAGCAGTTTAAATACTCGATTATGCAAATAAAATGATTTTCAAATTAAAATATAAGATTCTTACAGGAACTAAACTCTAGAGTTTCACTTCTACTTATACATCTTGAAAGTTTTTCAGTGTTGATAAGTTGATGGACAGAATTTACCATTACACCAAGTCAACATGTTGTATAAGGAAAAATCACTTTTACCTGAAAACTTGCTGTAAAAATAAGAATATTAATATATAACCATTCCATATTTCCTGCGGGGATGGGGAAAGACAATCTTTCTGAGCTCGTCTGTGCTCAAACACGGCCTACAAAGCAGTCCGTCTATGGCGTCAAAAGTGAGGTGGCACAACCTGCATTTGCTGGTTGTGCCATCCATCCCCTGCCTTTCCCCCAGTCCCCCCACGCTCGGCTGACAGGGACGGGCACCTCGGCCTCAGCTGACGTGACGAGAACAATCTGAGCAGCAGCTCTGCCAGGTCCTGTGCAGGGTCGCCGGCCTGCAGCCACTCTGAACGTGGACTAGGGACAGGGGAACCGCTGTGCGGGTGTGGCACCAGGCAGGCCTCGGGGCCCCCAGCCACCCGGCTGTACCCAGGCCCAAGGCCCCCTGCTCACCACTAGGCGGGCCTTTGGATTCTGTCCCCTTTTGTAAATTGCTATAACTGCCCAGACGATGTCTAAAGAAAACTTCTTAAATCTACTGATGAGATGAGTAAAACTCAAACACATGTCCTTGGACCACTGTCTTCCAACATGCCAATCTTCACACGGTATTAAGTTAAAAGGGAAAATGCAGATCTGAGTGGGAATTTGCTAACCACAAAACCCCAGCTTTTCTGATCCAGGCGGCTTTTCACCAGAACGTGGGAGGCTCTGAGCAACACAGGAGGGCACGCCCTCAGTGCTGGAGAGTGCACGGGCTGCAGGGGACACCGCCTCAGCACCTCACCCACCTTGGGGCTCAGAGCTGAGGGGGGGGGACACCCCACAATGCCCCCCACAGAGTGCTGACACCACACTGTGGACAGAACGCCTTGGCTGACTGAGCTCTAGAATCAAGGGCAATCTTGGAACTGAAAATTCTTGAGGCAGACATGAAGTCAGTTTTCTTACTATGGAACACTCAGACTTCTCTAAGGAGAAGACAGTTCCCCAGAGAAACCGAGTTTCCGGGGAGCTGGCATCAGGCGCACCCACCGGATCTCTTCGATGATGGTGTCCAGCTGCCCCTGAAGCATCACAGTCGGAGTCTCAGCATCGTTCTGCCCGCTGGGCGACAGCTGAGTGGCCGAGCTGAAGAGGGTGACCCCGTCGCCCTTGCCATCAGACACGCCCTCATCACTCTCGAACGCCTGGGCCACGTTGGCCAGCATGCTGGCTTGCTGCGCGCGATCCCAGCCCTGTTCCTTCAAGGTCTGCACCTGGGCACGAGAGGACCACGTCTCGTCAGCGACATTCAGGGAAGCTCAAGTCTATCAGGAACTGAACACAATTTTACATGGAAGCCCTGACTGAGGATAAATGGGCCATGCTTAGGAGACACTGGCATCTCTTAAGCGAGCAGTACTGAAGAAACGGGCAGGAGGAGAATTCAGTTCCCATATGGCCTGGTGACACTCAGCTCTTAGCGTGGACAGAAGGCAATCCTATGAGGTTATTCACAAGCGAGGGCTGATGGAGTCAGGGACAGAAAGCAAACATTAAAAAAAAAATACATCCATGCCCCCATCAGCCAGGCTGAAGGAAAATAAGGAAAAGCAATCCTTCAGCTCCAGAGCCGCTGGGTCCACCTCAGCTGTCATCACTTGTACTGGTTCACCGAGGAGGGCCATCCTCGCAGGTTCCCAGCCCTCCGTTTTCCAGGCTGGTCTGAACTCCCACAGACAGGAGAGAGCAGGGGCAGCCAGCGGACAGGAAGGCCAGCCCCGCCGCAGCTCTCCTCTCGGGGCACAGGCCCTCGGCTGTTCTGGGCGGCGGCCCCTCGCACTGCAAGGGCGGCTCTGTCATCAGAGACGCACGGGAGCGTGCCTGCGGGGCCCCGTGCTGCCCTCCCGCTCTCACACCTCACACCCTTCTCTCCGCAAATGTCCCCCCTGCCCCACTGTCACCCAGGTCCTGCCTTCTTTTCCCAGACATGACCTCAAAGCAACTGAGGGGCAGCCTCGAGATGCTGGCTTGCCGGTACCCTGTCCCCCGGGGCCAGTGCCCTCGCCCCGTCTTCGTCACGACCCCTCCCCAGGGCAGGGCCACCCCCTTCGCTGGCTCCAGGACCACCTGCCATCATTCCTGCTCCACTCCAGCGAACCAACTGCCTATTGGTTCACCCCCATTCACCCCCACGCCTTCAAATCGCACAACGGGAACCAGCAGATTCCTCCTCCAGGGCTCCCTGCAGCGCCTGCTGCGAGTCTCTGAAAGTTCCCTGGGAGCGGCCTCTACTGTACTCCTCCCTGCCTGGTCTCCAGCTCTCTGCAAGCAGGCAGTGTGCCCCGCCCCGCAGGGCAGCTCCCCGGGGGCTCTCAACCCCTGGACTGCCAGCAAAGCCCCAGAAATAAACTTCTAAGAAAGAAACGAAGGGGTGAGGGTGGACCGAGAACAAAGTTCGAGCACGGCGGCTGCTAACACTGGGGCCATCGGGGGATCTGGCTCACTGATGCTTTCTGTAAGGGTTGTGGGCGCACGTCTACGTCTGTTCCTTTACACACTGCCTGTGGATGCTGTCACGCTTATTGACTAGCATGAAATGCTGCTACTCAATTATTCGTAACCAGTAAAGACATTCACTCTGAGGCCCTCTTGGGAACAGTTTTCCAACTCCTGTCCTGGAGCTTTTCCCCACACACAGACCAAGCCGGGACAGGCCACACCAGATGTGCCTCTTTGTAAAGGGGCCATGGGGCTGGCTCACCTTATCCTCCAGATCATCCATTCTCTTATTGTGTTCTTCCTTCAAGTCGTCTCCCTGCCTTGCCTACAACAGGAAAAACAAAAACTCATGAACTTCAAGAGCAAAGTACGGTCCTTCTTTTAAAAGCACCGGGGAGGGGAGAAGGAACAAGATGGCGGAGGAATAGGACGGCGAGACCACTCTCTCCCCCACAAATTCATCAAAAGAACATTTGAACGCAGAGTAAAGTCCACAAAACAACTTCTAAATGCTGGCAGAGGACGTCAGGCACCCAGAAAAGCAGCCCATTGTCTTCGAGAGGAGGTAGGAAAAAACATAAAAGATAAAAAGCGAGACAAAAGAAGTAAGGATGGAGCTCCATTCCGGGAAGGGAGGCTTTAAAAAGAGAGAAGTTTCCAAACGCCAGGAAACACTCTCAATGGCGAATCTGTGGCGAGCCTTGGAAGCTCAGAGGGCCACATAACCCTCTTATTTTTTTAAAGTTTTTTTTAAAACCCACAGATTACCCGCCAAACGGTAACTCCCAGCAGAGAAGCAGCGCAGATGCCTGCATACGCCATTAGCAAGCGGGGGTTGGGCATGGAGGAGCTGGCTGAACTTAGAGAGAGGACTGGGCTTGAATGCCACGAGAACATTTTGAGAGAACTGGGGAGAGCAAAGCAGACTGTGGGACAGCTTCCCCACGAAAAGGCGGAAAGCTCTAACCTAAGACTCGGCCAGCCCCACTCACAGAATAAAGGACTGAGCAGAGTGAGCCGGCTGCGGTCGGCCCATCCCCCATCCCCCGCCGAGACAGGCAGGGAGCGCAGCCAGAGCCGGAGCGGGCAACCGCAGCCCCAGAAAGGCATCTGATACAAACTGCAGACAGGCTTCTTGCTAGTCAAGACTTCTTGGGCTCGGGCGGGTTGATATCCCCCTGAGAAGGTGCACCGGTTTTACACCCAGAAAACTGAGTGGCGGGGACTGGGGAGGCGATAAGTCGCAGAGACCGCGCTCGCCAAACACCTGGTCCCCTGAGCTGCTTGGACCAGGGAAGGCACAAAACGCAGGCCCAACCAAGTCTGCGCCTTTTTGGAGTACCTGAGAACCTGAACTTGAGCCGCTCAGACCTGGGAAGTGCATACAACCCGGCGCTGGCCTCGGACAGTTCCCGGCAGAGCAACCTAGAGCCTGTGCAGTGTAGACTGGGACAGCGTACGTGCTGTGAGCGGGGGCAAACCCAGTGTGGCCGAGACGCTGCGAGCACTCCCCACAGATGCCAGAGATATTCGTCTGCAGCGTTCCTCCTTTCCCAGAACAGGACTGAACAACTGAGCCTTAAAAAGTGTCCACCCACCCCCTAGTATCAGGGCGGAAATTAGACACTGAAGAGACAAGCAAACAGAAGCTAAAACAGAGGGAACCACCTTGGAAATGACAGATAGAGACGTCTAGATGCTACTCCAAGAATAAGACCAAAAACCAGAGGCAAGAGGCTTAAGCCCGAATCCTGAGAACACCAGAGAACTCCTGACTCCAGGGAACATTAATCGATAGGAGCTCATCAAACGTCTCCATACCTACACTAAAACCAAGCACCACCCAAGGGTCAACAAGTTCCAGAGCAAGACATACCACGCAAATTCTCCAGTAACACAGGAAACTAGCCCTGAGCTTCAATATACAGGCTGCCCAAAGTCACTCCAAACCCACTGACATCTCATAACTCATTACTGGACACTTCATTGCACTCCAGAGAGAACAAATCCAGCTCCACCCACCAGAACACCGACACAAGCTTCCATAACCAGGGAACCTTGACAAGTCACCTGTCCAACCCCACACACAGTGAGGAAACTACATAATAAAGAGAACTCCACAAACGGCCAGAAGAGGGAAAGGCCATCCCAAGCAAAGCATTATAAGCAAGATGAAGAGGCAGAGAAATACCCAGCAAGTAAAGGAACAAGATAAATGCCCACCAACACAAACAAAAGAGGAAGATATAGGGAATCTACCCGACAAAGAATTTCAAATTTTAGTGGTGAAAATGATTCAAAATCTTGAAAGCAAAATGGAGTTACAGATAAATAACCTGGAGAAAAGGATTGAGAAGATGGAAGAAAGGTTTAATAAGGACTTAGAGGAAATAAAAAAGAATCAATATACAATGAATAATGCAATAGATGAGATCAGAAACACTCTGGAGGGAACAAACAGTAGAATAACAGAGGCAGAAGACAGGATAAGCGAGCTAGAAGATAGAATTGTAGAAATAAATGAAACAGAGAGGAAAAAAGAAAAACAAATTAAAAGAAATGAGGACAATATTAGAGACCTCTGGGACAATGTTAAACGCTCCAACATTCGAATCATAGGAATCCCAGAAGAAGAAGACAAAAAGAAAGACCATGAAAGAATACTTGAGGAGATAATAGTTGAAAACTTCCCTAAAATAGGGAAAGAAATAATCACCCAAGTCGAAGAAACCCAGAGAGTCCCCAACAGGATAAACCCAAGGCGAAATACTCCAAGACACATATTAATCCAATTAACAAAGATCAAACACAAAGAACAAATATTAAAAGCAGCAAGGGAAAAAACAGCAAATAACACACAAGGGGATTCCCATAAGGATAACAGCTGATCTTTCAACAGAAACCCTTTAGGCCAGGAGGGAATGGCAAGACATACTTAAAGTGATGAAAGAAAATAACCTACAGCTCAGACTACTGTACCCAGCAAGGATCTCATTCAAATATGAAGGAGAAATCAAAAGCTTTACAGACAAGCAAAAGCTGAGAGAATTCAGCATTACCAAACCAGCTCTCCAACAAATGCTAAAGGATTTTTTCTAGACAGGAAAAACAGAAAGGGTGTATAAACTCGAACCCAAAGCAATAAAGAAAATGGCTACAGGATCGTACATATCAATAATTACCTTAAACGTAAATGGGTTAAATGTCCCAACCAAAAGACAAAGGCTGGCTGAATGGATACAAAAACAAGACCCCCATATATGTTGTCTGCAAGAGACCCACCTCAAAACGAGGGACACATACAGACTGAAAGTGAAGGGCTGAAAAAGATATTCCATTCTAATAGAGACCAATAGAAAGCAGGAGTAGCAATACTCATATCAGATAAAATAGACTTTAAAACAAAGGCTGTGAAAAGAGACAAAGAAGGAAACTACATAATGATCAAAGGATCAATCCAAGATGAAGATATAACAATTATAAATATTTATGCACCCAACATAGGAGCACCACAATATTTAAGACAATTACTAACAAGTATGAAAGGGGAAATTAACAATAATGCAATAATAGTGGGAGATTTTAATACCCCACTTACATCTATGGATAGATCAACTAAACAGAAAATTAACAAGGAAACACAAACTTTAAATGATACAATAGACCAGTTAGACCTAATAGATATCTATAGGATATTTCACCCCAAAACAATGAATTTCACCTTTTTCTCAAGAGCACATGGAAACTTTTCCAGGATAGATCACATCCTGGGCCATAAATCTAGCCTTGGTAAATTCAAAAAAGTTGAAATCATTCCATGCATCTTTTCTGACCACAATGCAGTAAGATTAGATCTCAATTACGTGAGAAAAACTATTAAAAATGCCAAAATATGGAGGCTGAACAACACGCTGCTGAATAATGAACAAATCATAGAAGAAATCAAAAGAGAAATCAAAATATGCATAGAAATGAATGAAAATGCAAACACAACAACCCAAAACCTCTGGGACACTGTAAAAGCAGTGCTAAGGGGGAAGTTCATATCAATACAGGCACACCTCAAGAAACAAGAAAAAAGTCAACTGATTAACCTAACTCTACATCTAAAGAACTAGAAAAGGAAGAAATGAAGAACCCCAGGGTCAGTAGAAGGAAAGAAATTGTAAAAATTAGGGTAGAGATAAATGCAAAAGAAACAAAAGAGACCATAGCAAAAATCAACAAAGCCAAAAGCTGGTTCCTTGAGAAGGTAAATAAAATTGACAAACCACTAGCCAGACTTATCAAGAAACAAAGGGAGAAGAACCAAATCAATAAAATTAGAAATGAAAATGGAGAGATCACAACTGACAACACAGAAATACAAAGGATTATTAGAGAATACTATCAGCAATTATATGGCAATAAAATGAATAACCTGGAAGAAATGGACAAATTCCTAGAAAAGTACAACTTTCCAAAACTGAACCAGGAAGAAATAGAAAATCTGAACAGACCCATCACAAGCACGGAACTAGAGGCTGAAATCAGGAATCTTCCAGCAAACAAAAGCCCAGGTCCAGACAGCTTCACTGCCGAATTCTACCAAAAATTTAAAGAAGAGCTAACACCTATTCTACTCAAACTCTTCCAGAAAATAGCAGAGGAAAGGAAACTTCCAAACTCATTCTATGAGGCCAACATCACCCTAATCCCAAAACCTGGTAAAGACCCCACAAAAAAAGACAACTACAGGCCAATATCATTGATGAACATAGATGCAAAAATCCTTAACAAAATTCTAGCAATCAGAATCCAACAACACATTAAGAAGATCATACATCATGACCAAATGGGCTTTATCCCAGGAATGCAAGTTTTCTTCAAAATCCGCAAATCAATCAGCGTAATACACCATATTAACAAACTGAAAAATAAAAATCATATGATTATCTCAATAGATGCAGAGAAAGTCTTCGACAAAATTCAACATCCATTTATGATAAAAACCCTCCAGAAAGTGGGAATAGAAGGGACATACCTCAACATAATAAAAGCTATATATGACAAACCCACAGCAAACATTATCCTCAATGGTGAAAAACTGAAAGCATTTCCCCTAAAGTCAGGAACAAGACAAGGGTGCCCACTCTCACCACTACTATTCAACATAGTCCTGGAAGTTTTGGCCACAGCAATCAGAGCAGAAAAAGACATAAAAGGAATACAAATTCGAAAAGAAGAAGTAAAACTATCACTGTTCACTGATGACATGATCCTCTACACAGAAAACCCTAGAGGCTCTACCAGAAAACTACTAGAGCTAATCAATGATTACAGTAACGTTGCAGGATATAAAATCAACACATAGAAATCCCTGGCATTCCTATACACTAATAATGAGAAAATAGAAAGAGAAATTAAGGAAACTATTCCATTCACTGTTGCAACGAAAAGAATTAAATACTTAGGAATATATCTACCTAAAGAAACAAAAGACTTGTACATAGAAAACTATAAAATGCTATTGAAAGCAATCAAAGACGACACTAATAGATGGAGAAATATACCATGTTCATGGATTGGAAGAATAAGTATTGTAAAAATGAGTATACTACCCAAAGTAATTTATACATTCAATGCAATCCCTATCAAGCTACCAACGATATTTTTTCACAGAACTAGAACAAATAATCTCACAATTTGTATGGAAATACAAAAAATCTCGAATACCCAAAGCAATCTTGAGGAAGAAAAATGGAACTGGGGGAATTAACCTGCCGGACTTCACGCTCTACTACAAAGCCACAGTCATCAAGACAGTATGGTACTGGCATAAAGACAGAAATATAGATCAACGGAACAAAATAGAAAGCCCAGAGGTAAATCCACGCACCTATGGACACCTCATCTTTGACAAAGGAGGCAAGAATATAAAATGGAGAAAAGACAGTCTCTTTAACAAGTGGTGCTGGGAAAACTGGTCGGCCACTTGTAAAAGAATGAAACTAGAACACTTCCTAACACCATACACAAAAATAAACTAAAAATGGATTAGAGCGCTAAATGTAAGACCAGAAACTATAAAACTCCTAGAGGAGAACGTAGGCAAAACACTCTCCGACATAAATCACAGCAGGATCCTCCATGACCCACCTCCCAGAATATTGGAAATAAAAGCAAAAATAAACAAATGGGACCTAATTATAATCAAAAGCTTCTGCACAGAAAAGGAAACTATAAGTAAGGTGAAAAGACAGCCTTCAGAATGGGAGAAAATAATAGCAAATGAAGCAACTGATAAAGGATTAATCTCCAAAATATACAAGCAGCTCCTGCAGCTCAATTCCAGAAAAATAAATGACCCAATCAAAAAATGGGCCAAAGAACTAAACAGACATTTCTCCAAAGAAGACATAAAGATGGCTAACAAACACATGAAAAAATGCTCAACATCCCTCATAATCAGAGAGATGCAAATCAAAACCACAATGAGATACCATTTCACACCAGTCAGAATGGCTGCTATCCAAAAGTCTACATGCAATAAATCTGGAGAGGATGTGGAGAGAAAGGAACCCTCTTACACTGTTGGTGGGAATGCAAACTAGTACAGCCACTGTGGAGAACAGTGTGGAGATTCCTCAAAAAACTGGAAATAGAACTGCCATATGATCCAGCAATCGCACTCCTGGGCATACACACTGAGGAAACCAGAATTGAAAGAGATACATGTACTCCAATGTTCATTGCAGCACTGTTTATAATAGCCCGGACATGGAAGCAACCTAGATGTCCATCTGCAGACGAATGGATAAGAAAGCTTTGGTACATATACATAATGGAGTATTATTCAGCCATTAAAAAGAAAACATTTGAATCAGTTCTAATGAGGTGGATGAAACTGGAGCCTATTATACAGAGTGAAGTAAGCCAGAAAGAAAAATACCAATACAGTATATTAACGCATATATATGGAATTTAGAAAGATGCAAATGATAACCTGTATACGAGACAGCAAAAGAGATACAGATGTATAGAACAGTCTTTGGGACTCTATGGGAGAGGGTGAGGGTGGGATGATTTGGGAGAATGGCATTGAAACACGTATGTTGTTATATGTGAAACGAATCACTAGTTCAGGGTCAATGCATGTTATAGGATGCTCGGGGCTGGCATGCGGGGATGACCCAGAGGGAGGATAAAGGGAGGAGGGAGGTGGGAGGGGGGTTCAGGAGGGGGAACTTATGTAAACCCGGGGCGAATTCATGTCAATGTATGGCAAAACCAACCAATATAATATTGTAAAATAATTTGCCTCCAATAAAAAATAAATTAATTACCAAAAAATAAATAAATAAATAAAAGCACCGGGGAGCCGTGACGTGAGCAGCCTGTGCGCTGGTTCTCGAGGCGGTCCCCTCCCACGGCCACCTCTGGTGGGCTCTTGAGCATCCCCAGAGCAGACGGGCAGGGGCAGAGAGAGGCAGGGACTTCACTTGTCAAAGGTCACTCCCAATGCTTCTCTTTGGCTGAGCACCTGGGGGACCTTAGTGTCACCAACCATTACCTGTTGGAGGAGCTCGGGGAGCAAGCAAATTTACACTCAGAAACAAGCAGACTTTAAAGGGGATCAGCTTACACACACGTTGGTAGAGAAAATTCCCAGTACATAAACAGAAGCTTGAGTCTGGTTTAAGGGGGTAAAATGAATTCAAGTTATAAAGCAAAAGGTGAGAAAATTCATTTTGGGAAAAAAGCCAGTGGAGATAGACGTTCACATATTTTTCTTTACATGCAACATCACTTAAATTCTTTGTAATGATTGCTGTTGTTCAGGCGTGTCTGACTCTTTGTGACCCCATGGACTGCAGCATGCCAGGCTTCCCTGTCCTTCACTATCTCCCAGAAGTTGCTCAAACTCACGTCCATCGGGTCAGTGATGCCATCCAACCGTCTCGTCCTCTGTCGCACCTTCTCCTCCTGCCTTCGATCTTTCCTAGCATCAGGGTCTTTTCCAATCTGTCAGTTCTTTGCATCAGGTGGCCAAAGTACTGAACCTTCAGCCTCAGCATCAGTCCTTCCAATGCATATTCAGGACTGATTTCCTTTAGGATTGATTGATCTCCATGCAGTCCAGGGGACTCTCAAGATTCTTCTCCAACACCTCAGTTCAGAAGCATCGATTCTTTGGTGCTCAGCTTCTTTACGGTCCAACTCTCACATCCATACATGACTACTGGAAAAACCATAGCTGTAACTACGTGTTCCTTTGGTGGCAAAGTAATGTCTCTGCTTTTTAATATGCTGTCTAGCTTGGCCATAGTTTTTCTCCCAATGATAATTCATATTCAGTTCAGTTCACTTGCTCAGTCGTGTCTGACTGTGCGACCCCATGAATCGCAGCACACCAGGCTTCCCTGTCCATCACCAACTCACAGAACTTGCTCAAACTCATGTCCATTGTGTTGGTGATGCCGTCCAACCATCTCATCCTCTGTCACCCACTCTCTTCCTGCCTTCAATCTTTCCCAGCATCAGGGTCTTTTCCAATATGAAAATTCATATTAAAAAACTGGAAATAATTACCTCAAGCAATTTTTAAATGTAATAACAAAGTTGGCAAGTCTGTGTTTTATAAAATGAGCATCAAGCTCGTGGTTTAAAAAGCTGTTTTACGACCTATTATATAAAAAAAAAAAAATGGAGAGAAGACAAAAGAATGATCTATTTGAGACTGGCCCTGTGTTAGAAATTGCTGAGGCTAATTGCTGGGTCATGGGCATTTATTATACTATATTATAGAAGTGGTATATGATTATACCACTTTTGTGCATGTTTGAAATTTTCCACCTTAAAAAATTAAAAAACAGGTTCAGTTCAGTTCAGTCGCTCAGTCGTGTCTGACTCTCCGCGACCCCATGAATCACAGCACGCCAGGCCTCCCTGTCCATCACCAACTCCCGGAGTTCACTCAAACTCATGTCCATAGAGTCGGTGATGCCATCCAGCCATCTCATCTCGGTCGTCCCCTTCTCCTCCCGCCCCCAACCTTTCCCAGCATCAGAGTCTTTTCCAGTGAGTCAACTCGTCGCATGAGGTGGCCAAAGTATTGCAGCTTCAGCTTTAGCATCAGTCCTTCCAATGAACACCCAGGATCGATCTCCCCCAGAATGGACTGGTTGGATCTCCTTTCGGTACAAGGGTCTCTCAAGAGTCTTCTCCAGCACCACAGTTCAAAAGCATCAATTCTTCGGCGATCAGCTTTCTTCACAGTCCAACCCTCACATCCATACATGACCATGGGAAAAACCATAGCCTTGACTAGACGGACCTTTGTTGGCAAAGTAATGTCTCTGCTTTTTAATATATTATCAAGGTTGATCATAACTTTCCTTCCAAGGAGTAAGTGTCTTTTAATTTCATGGCTGCAATCAGCATCTGCAGTGATTTTGGAGCCCAAAAAAACAAAGTCTGACACTGTTTTATTTTCTGTTAAAGTCTTCTCCAGCAACACAGTTCGAAAGCATCGGTTCTTCAATGCTCAGCCTTCTTTATGGTCCAATTTTCACACCCATACGTAACTACTGGAAAAACGATAGCTTTGACTATACGGACCTTTGTCGGCAAAGTGATGTCTCTACTTCTCAATATGCTGTCTAGGTTTGTCATAGCTTTCGAAGGAGTAAGCATTTTTAAATCTCATGGCTGTAGTCACAGTCTGCAGTGATTTTTGAGCCCAAGGAAACAAAACCTCTCACAGCTTCCACAGTACGGCATCGGCATTCAAATATTTTTAAAGCAAAACAAAAGTTTACTTTGAACTGGCTTAGTCATAAACAGCATCCCAAGCTCAACAGCCTCTGAGCAGCTGTTCTGAAAGTAAGGAAGTGCACCCCTGATTGGGAGACATTGAGCTCTCTGCCTAAGCGGGGAGGGCGCCTCACCGTGGGTCTCACCATGGGAGTCAGAACCACTGCCCCCTGGGAGCCCACGTCTGAGGCTCTGCAGTCCAGGCCCAGGAACACAGGCATGGTGGGGACAGTGCTGACACCTGAGGCTTTAAAACCCTCAGTAAACAATAGCATATGGTACGTAGTATTTTCTGATCTGCCTTTTGCAGCCACTATTTTGTATATCGTAATGCATTCCACCTCATACATTTCAATGACTTTCTAGTGTTTTATTTTTGTGGTGGGGCCAATGATACATGTTGGCACACACCGGCCCGACTCACTTTGTTTGAGAGAAGCCAGATTTGGTTTTCCTGGTTAAGTCCTGATTATCTGAGACCACACGGGAACAGGAGCGAGTAAGGCTCATCAAAACATAGGAAGGACAAATCCTAATCAGACCGGAGCTCTAACCCTGCCTTTTGTCACAATGACCCAGTTCTCAACAGGCTAGCCCACTGCCCTGAAGTTCCCTGCTGCTCTCTGCTCTTTCAGTAAAAACGCTAACAAGCCAACAGATTCACGTTCAAATAAAACAAGGGAGTCAGGAGAGGAATTCCACAAAATGGTTAAACCAAGTCCCAAATAATTCAAACCTGCAAGTTGCAGTCACCCCCAAATTTTAAAAAATGTATTTCTTTCCAGTACGCTGATTTACCATGATTTACCATGATGTACATCATGATTTACCATGATATACCGTGATGTACATAATTTACATGATGTACATGTTTTAGGGTCATAAGAACTTTACACGGGGACTTGATTTCCAACGTGGGAGGTCACATGAAAAGGTCTTTACCTTCCCTCCTCAGTACTTCAATACTATAAAAGTCAGACACAGTACAGTAAAGGCCATTACCTGTCGATGCATAGAATCCTCATTTGCGATTTCATTTTCAAGTTTATCATTGAAGTCATGCACATAGGCAGCTTCACGCTGTGTGGCGAGGGAGCGTTTCTCTAGGGTAATGATTCTCTTTTCCATGTCCTCCTTCTGGGCCATGGCCTACACCGGGCATTGCAGAGGAGAAAAGGTAAGTTGTTATCATGGAACACTCAGATACACTTAAGAGTAACAAAGCTGGACTAAATCCTAAGTTTCAAATCAAACATAAAGTCAGTGTACTCAAAATTAAACTCCTAGACGTGGCAGTTTTCTTGAATGTGAGCAAAAACACGCCTACCTCAAAGGTCACATTTGCCACGATGGGCAGCCATCTGTCGGAATGTTCTGCCCGACTAATCGGTTTACCAAGCTTCTTTGCTATATAATAAATCCAAACAGCAAACAAAAAGTATACTAATCTACCCTGTTATTGCAAGAATTCCAGGAGGGAAGGTATCTGGCATGAAGTCAGGACCTCTGTCTGCTACACCATACAGGCGGACGTGACCCAGAACAGGGAGGGACCTTCAACAGACCCAAGAGGGGGCTCTGAGGCTCGTTTCCTCGGGTAAAAGTTGGAAAAATCTCATGCAATTTCCTCAAAATTAAAGTAAGACTATTAATGAGTGGAAACAGAAGTCAAAGTGTAACACAACTGGAGGCAGCCTTCTCAAGCAGAGTTAAACCACATGTATGAAATGCTCAAACCAGGACCAGAACTTGCTGCTGGTGCGACTCCTGTCTGCCAGCTCAAAATCCATTTTGGGTCACTCTGCGGTCACTAAGTAACCAATGTAGGCGAAGTCCTAATATTAAAAGTGAAAGGTCTTAAAAACACTTTTTCCAGAATTCTCAACGTATTAAACTCTGTCACCTAATCTCCTCCTGTTGCCAAAGAGTAGTGTGAGAAGGTTATACAAACATGTGCAAATATTTCTGTTTTGAGTTCTCACACAGAATTCCTCACACCAAGCTACTAAACAAGTACACCTGCTGGAACACATGCTGGAGGGGCTCTGTCTGAGACGGTGTCACGGGGGAGGGGTGGGGCAGGGTGGGGGCTGTCTGTCTGCATACAGAGGAGAGATGAGGCTCACAGGAGGAGGCCTGAACCCCCAGCACTCTTCTGTTTTCACAATGACCGTTAGGTAGTTTCTCATAAATCATGACACCCGCAGACACGACTGCCAGAAACATCAGGAGTCTACGCGGTTACACAGCTCGGGCCTGAGGACCTGAGGGTGAGCAAGTGCCACTCGACTGGTCTGACCGCCGGGATCACCGTCACACATCCCTGTCAAGGAGCGGAAGCTCAGCAAACCAGAGAAGACGGCCAGGCAAGCTGCCTCGGCAGAGCCCACACAGCATGCTCCCATCTCTCCGAGAGAACGGCCTCCACAGACGTCACCAGACTCGGCTGAGCGAATCAGAAGGAAATCTCAGCATCGTCAGGAATACATTCGACAGGCAGGTGGGGGGGGCGGGTGAACTGGGAGACTGGGGCTGGCATGTATACACTGCTGATACTACGTATCAAGTCAACAGCCAGTAAGGACCTAGTGTACAGCACAGGGAAGGCTCCTCAGTGCTCTGTGGTGAAGGAAATGGGTAGGAAATCTAAACAACAGGGATATACGTAGATATATATATACATATACATGACTGATTCAGTTTGCTGCACAGCAGAAATTGATCCAGCAGTGTAAAGCAACTACATGCCAAGAAATGAATGAATGGATAAATGAATGTTTTAAAAGGAACACACTGGGCCCCCTAGAACTTGTAGAAATGAGGAGTCCACACCCAGGGTGCAGCACAGCGCAAGGGCTACCCTCATGTTGGTCCACTGCCAACGGACCGCCTGAATCAGGCCTCTTCTACCCCAGAGACCTCGACACAGAGGCGGGGAGAGAGCCTGTCGTGGTCTCACCAGAGCTCTGCTCTTACTCGTGCAGCCATCCCGAGGCTGAGATCACCGGGAGAACAAGGGACCCACAACCACCTCAGGGCAACAGACACGGCCGCCGTCACTCACTTCACGGACATCCCGCTCCAGCTTCATGTTCACTTCCTCAGACTTGAGGAGTTTCTTCCTGGCCATGTCCAGGTCCTCCTCCAGCTCTCTCACGTGGGCAGAGAGGGCTGCCAGGCGTTCTTTCATCTGGCTCTGCTCCCGCAACTGCTTGTCTATGACTTCCTGGAGCTCACTCATCTTAGCCAGGTTTTGCTCGTGGCTTAGAGAGCCATCAGAGGATCTCTGAGGGGGAAAGGAAGCCTTAGACAGCCTTGTTTTGGGAGGGAGGGGACACAGCACTTCCAGGAAATCGGCGAGGTCAAAACTGCCTTCTGCACCTATGGGAGTTCACAGGACCCTCACGGCCGCTCAGACCTACATGGTGCATTGGTGATTTTGTCCATCCCGATTAGAACCGGGTGATTAGAGTCAGACTTTGTCTTCTCCTGGACAAAGGGGTGCTTAAGAGATCCTGCAGCTCTGAGCCACAAATCTAGTTTGCTAGTCATTAAAATACCCCAGGTGGGCGGGTCCTCATTCAGAAAGATTAATAGCATGTGATTCCCACCACTACAGCCTTCATACATTTTTAAAACGAAAGGATACAAATGACAAACCTTTAACTGAAATTACACGATGACTGATCAAACTTACCTCTTTATGTGTAGCACCTAATTCTTCTTCTAACAAATGACACCTTTCGAGTGCTATACCTAACCGCTCTCTGAACTCAAATACAAGGCGTCGAGTCACTGTGTGTTGATGTGTGTATACACGTTAGTGCACTCCTCATTCTATACTCACTCTAATACATGGCTACTGTAACAGATTATCTTTAATGGCTCTCATTGATCTTAACATCAAGAAAATCTGCTTGTTAACAGCTTTAAATTCTAAGTTTGAGAGAACAAAATGTTATCCTAAATTAATTATATTGCCCAGTTTTTAACTGCAAATTGATATACAGAATATAATAAACCTTGAGACATTTATGCCAACTAATACTTTTTAACTGGGGGCTTCCCAGGTGGCTCAGTGGTAAAGAACCCGCCTGCCAACGCAAGAGGGCAGGTTCGATCCCTGGGTTGGGAAGATCCCCTGGAGTAGAAGATGGCCACCCACTCCAGTATTCTTGCCTGGGAAGCCCCATGAAGAGAGGAGCATGGTGGGCTATAGTCCACAGGGTCACAAAGATACAGACATGACTGAGCATATACGTAGGCAATGCTTTTTAACCATATAAAACTCTGACTTCTTACAGAAAAAATGTATTTACAAGAATTCAAGAAGCTCAAAAGTCAACTAGTTACATAAATACATGCATCATCCACCTAACAAGGCAGCAAGTGTACAAATTCAGGAGGTTGGGTGGCTGGTACCTTCTCATCCAGGGCCTTGTGGTGGTCAAAAAGAAATTTCAGCGCCCTGAGCACCTCCAACTCGCTGGTCATGCTGGCTGGGGGCTGCTCCTGCTGCTTGCCCGCCGTCATCTGGAGGGATGGCACATTCCGGGAAACCAGGTACTCCAGGTGCTCCAGCAGCAGCTGCAGGGTGGGGCCAAAGGAGCACCTTCAACCTCATACTTGCATTCAGGGCCGGTAACTCCTCTCAGCCTCACTCTAAAACCGAAACCATGCTAAGGCATGTCAGAATCCCGCCAGTTCAGTCTCAAGTTAGAGTGGACTTCCCAGGTGGCCCAGTTGTTAAGACTCCACACTTCTGCAGGGGTCATTGGTTTTAATCCCTGGTCGGGGAACTAAGATCCCACACAAAGTGTAGCATGGACAAAAATGTAAGTGAAGAGAACTCCCCCTCAAATGTAATAAAATTACATTAGCTCTCATCATAAATTTGAAGCAAGGTATGAGAACCACGAACTGATCCACCCCAGTCTGCTCAGTGGGACGATGTGAAAAATGACTTGAAAATCAGACAGAGTTTAAAGTCAGCAGCACAGAGCCCAGAGGTAACTGCCGTGAGGCAAATGTCAACACGTCAGAATCCCTCTACTGACCCTGGTGTTGTTCCTTTCGGCTCTGAGCTCAGCGAGTTCTTCTTCTCTTTCCAGGAGCTGCTTCCTATATACATTTACCTCCTTGGTAGAAGTCGGAAACTTCTAGAAAACAATTAAATGAGTCACTAAATGCAAACACAAGTTAAAAAGAGAGCGAGACAATGAAGACTGACCCTGTCAAGTCTCTCCAGGCTCCACACAAAGGATCTCCCTGCTCCCCCAGAGAAGAGGGGGTCCGCTGACCCCAAGACCACACACGCCACCACAACTCAGACCGGCCATCAGCCTCCACCACGACCTGGCTGGCACGCGGCAAGGGAGAACCCAGAATCCAAGCCTGCCTTCTCAAGACCCAGGGACATCTGAGAAACGTTCCTAAACATAAACCTAACAACAAAGTGGATGAAGAGATTCTTAAACGACACACAGACAAGTGACCTAGAATCACTGGGGAGAGTGAGGAAGAAAGGCAAGGTCTACAAGGCCACCAGGCTTTGGAGTGTTCCTCTGGGAAAAAGGCTGATGGCACCCCAAGGCCATCTGTTAGCTTGACTCTAGTGAAGTCACACAGTCATTCAATAAACTGGTTAAAATGTTTAATCAGACAGAGACGCTGGAGTGCTCCTCCCTGGGGTCAGGGGGGGACGGTGGGGGAAGGCTGCTGAGACTGAGCTTACAAGGACCCCCTAGCCTCAAGTCACTCAAACCCTGACTGTGTCCACTAGAGGTATGCGTCAGAGGAAACTCTGGAGAAGACAGCATCACCAGAACCTCTAGGGTTTTCCATACAGAATGCCCAACATGCAACCAAAAAAGCAAAAAAGGGTGTAACAGCAAATACGAGCAAGAGAAAAAGAAACGAAACAGACCCAGAGGTATCAATGTATATCAGCATATCAGAGGTGTGTGTGTGCTACAGGGATCAAATGCAAATGTCACCAGTTCAAAAATACACTTGAAAAAAGGAAAAATTTCTGAGAATCAAAAGCGATTCTAGAACTTTACAATAACAGTGAACTGAATTTAAGATCTCAGTCTCTGGGCTTAACATCAAATTGGACGTAGCTGAAGAGAGGATCAGTGAACTGAAGGATGGATCGGTTAAAAAAAAAAATATATATATATATATATATGGGGAAAAAAGGAGCCCATTGTTAAACTACGTTGTTAAAAACTATAAATGGGGACCCTCATGGTGGAGAAAAGACAGAAAGGGGAATAAGAAATGCCTACAGGGGTTGAAACTTAAGAGTCTCTTAATGAAAGTGAAAGAAGAGAGTGAAAAAGCTGGCATAAAACTCAACATGCAAAAAATGAAGATCATGGCATACGGCCCCATCACTTCATGGCAAATAAATGGGGAAACAATGGAAACAGTGACAGATTTTATTTTCTTGGGCTCCAAAATTACTGCAGATGGTGAAATTAAAAGATGCTCCTTGGAAGGAAAGCTATGAAAAACCTAGACAGCATATTAAAAAGCAGAGATATTACTTTGCCGACAAAGGTTCATTTAGCCAAAGCTATGTAGGAGCTCATTTAGTACTAGTACATTTGGTCAAAGCCAGCAGTCATGTATGGATGTGAGAGTTGGCCCATGAAGAAGGCTGAATGCCAAAGAATCAATGCTTCTGAACTATGGTGTTGGAGAAGACTCTTGAGAGCCCCGTGGACTGCAAGGAAATCCAACCTGTCAATCCTAAAGCAAATCAGTCCTGAATATTCATTGGAAAGACTGGTGCTGAAGCTCCAATACTTTGGCCTCCTGATGCGAAGAACTGACTCATTGGAAAAGAACCTGATGCTGGGGAAGACTGAAGGCAGGAGGAGAAGGGGACGACAGAGGATGAGACGGTTGGATGGTATTACCGACTCGATGGACAGGAGCTTGAGCAGGCTCCAGGAGTTGGTGATGGACAAAGAAGCCTGGCATGCTGCAGTCCATGGGGTCGCAATGGGTCAGACACTGAGTGACTGAACTGACTGACAGGGACAGTGGCAAGAGTTGGTTCAAGAATCAGTCCATTGACTCAAAAATGAAAACCACACATTGGTTTCAGCAGCTCTGCTGGTGCCTAAGGCAAGAAGAAAATGTTCAAGCTCAGAGGAAAAAAGGTGTGGCTTTGAATGGCACAGAAACACTGAGAGCTGACTTTTCAAGAACAAGGAAGTCAGAAGATAATGGACGGGCATCTGTAAAATGCTGAAAAACAACCACCCACCCACCTGGAATTCTATACCCCACAGAAACACTCTTCCAAAGTGAAAACAAAATAAAGACTTTTAGGGCAAATGGAAATGAGACAACTCATCACGCACAGACATGAACTAAAAAAATATTCAGGCAGCGCTTTGGGAAAAAGAAAAGTAGTCTCTGACAGAAATATAAAAAACAAGTAAAGACCAACAATGAGGTTAACTGTGAGGGTAAACATTAACTCTACAAAACCATGATGTTAACGCCAAAAATATATCTAACAATTTAAAGTATAACAGTGACAAGGAGGAGACAGTCGTGTCAGGGAGGCAATAAAAGTACTAAGTTAGACTTGAATGTAAAACACACGCTCTATCTGTGAATGGACACCCAACAACCTGACAGAGGAGTACAGAACTAGAAAAAGACTTCACACTTCTACAAGAAGCAAGAGAAAAGAACACAGAATAGGTGAGACAGACAGAAAACAAACAGTAACACGGTATCTATGCACTGAAATATCAACATTATAAATAGAGCAAATACTCTCATTAAAAGATAAAAACGATCAATTGATGACAATGAAAACTATACACTAGTCACAGAGGTTCCTGTTAAGATGGAAGATCTTTTAGACAGGTGAAGGTAAAAGATACCCAGGCAAACAAGGACAGAAAACTGATGTGGCAATAGCACTGTCAAATAGTGTCTAAAGTAAGAAGCATCACTAGCCTTAAAAAGGAGCTTCTCATACTGAAACAAGTTCAGTCCAGCAAGAACATGAGGATTCCACATTTGAATGTACCGAATAACATAACCTCAAAATATCAATACATAAAACTGACAGAAATAGAAAAGGAGTAACAGCCAAGTTCATACTCACAGTGGAAGACGTTAAAGACACATCTCTCAGGGAACTGGGCTCCCTGGGACGTAGTCACCCGCAGCCATGAAGTACCTGAATTGCGACTGGCTCTACGATGAGATGTGCTGCAAGCATGAAACACACACTGGATTTTAAAGACTTAGCGTGAACAAAAGAACGTGAAATATTTCATGAGGTTTTATCATGTTGATTACACACTGAAATGATAATATTTTTGGGTGTGTTAAAATAAAATACATTGCAAGTAATTTCACCTACTTCTGCTTTACAAAACGTGGCTACCGGAATCCGAATTACATGAGTCACAAACCTGATCTAACTGATACACACGGAATATTGCTTTCTCACTGATACATATTATTTTCAAGGGCCCAAGGAACATATCACAAAATGAATATATATTGGGCCATTAGGAAAGCTCAAACTCTTTCAAAGGACTGAACTAATGCGGGGTACACTTAGAGGCTGCAGTGGGCTGACGGTCTATGTGCCTCAAACTGCACCCCGCACGCGGTGATGAGCCCAGGAGGCAGGCACTCTGGGAGGGCTCAGGGCAGGAGGGAACGGGCACCCATGCTGTTAGGACAGGGAGAAGCAGCAGGCAGTCTAGGAACCAGGAAACAGGCCTCACCAGACGTGGCACCCGCTGGTGCTCTTGGGACTTGCCAGCCTCCAGTACTATAAGAAACAACTTTCTGTTGTTTTTCAGCTAGTCTATGGTATTTATAACAGTAGCCCCAAAAGACTAAGACGGGGCTCTTCATGGAACTAAGCTAGAAATCAAACAAGGGTCACTAGAAAAACAACCCCAAACATTAAGTTAAATGACATACTGCTTGAAGAATTTCACGAATAATCATTTTTAAAAAACACAATGAAAATTAGAAAATAATTTTCCATAAAAATCTGGCTTACTCAAACTTGTGGGACGCAGCAAACTGTGTTTAGAGGGTAACTTAAAGCCTTACACACATATACTGGGAAAGAAGGAAGGCTAAAAATCAATTAAGCCTCTATCCCTGCTGCTGCTGCTGCTAAGTCACTCCAGTCGTGTCCAATTCTGTGCGACCCCATAGACAGCAGCCCACCAGGCTCCCCCGTCCCTGGTATTCTCCAGGAAAGAATACTGGAGTGGGTTGCCATTTCCTTCTCCAATGCATGAAGTGAAAAGTCAAAATGAAGTCGCTCAGTCGTGTCCGACCCTTAGCGACCCCATGGGCTGCAGAAACCAGAAAAAAAGCAAAGCAAACAAAACACAAGGCAGATGGGGAAAAAAGGAGAAGAAAATAAGGAAACCGAAAGCAATATGGAATTTTTTCAAAACAAAGCCAAAAGTGGGCTCTTTGAAAGGACTGCCAAAACTGATAAACCCCTAGAGAGACTGATTAAGAAAAACAGACAAAGCACAGATCACCAGTATCAAGGATTTTTCTAAGGGGAGACAACACATCTTGCAGATAAAAAGATATGATGAACCACAGTTCACTTACTAATTGGAGAGTCTGCTGGCCTCAATAAATTCCTAGCAGCGGGGAAAGGCTTTACATAACTAGACCCAAGAAGACATACAAAATCAGAAATTTTTATTTGCATGAAAAACATTACATCTGAAATTAAAAGCCTCCCCACAATGAAACCAACTGGTTTTGCCAATAAATTCTTCCAAAAATCGAGGGAAGGAAACAGTAATCTCACAGGAACTCTGGGGATAAACAAGGAACACTCTCCAACCCTGTTTTATAAGACTAGCATAACCTTGATACTAAAACCAACAAGGAAGAAGTACAAGAAAGCAACATTACAGACTCTGGATATAGATGAAATCATCCTAAATAAAACACTAACAAATAAAATCCAACAGAAGGAGAATACATCAAGATTAGGTTGGTGTTGTTTTAGAATCACAAAATTTTTTAAAAGTTAAGTCACCACATAAAAGAAAAATCACCTGTTTCAAAATCTACAGAAAATAAACTTAAGAAAACTTAATGTAATAATTTTAGTGCATGACTAAGAAAAAACTCTTAGTAAACTAACAGAGAAGAATTTACATATTTTGATAAAAATATCCATAAAAAAGCTAATGTCATATGGGATGGTGAAATACTGAAAGGTTGAAAGGTTTTCCTCTGATAATGGGAAAGAGACAAGGGTACTTATTCTCAGTACTTCTGTTCACCATTGTACTCGGTACTGGAGATCCTAGTCCGTACAATAAGGTAAGAAAAAGAAAAGGGTTATCACAGTTGCGAAGGGGGAAAAAAGCACTTATTTGCAGACATAATTGTGTATACATAAGAAAATACAATTAGAATGATTTGAAATTAATGGATTTAGCAAGTGAATATAGAAAAGTCAATTCTATCTCTATTAGGAATTTATAATGGCACTGAAATATCAAGATATCTAATTAAACAAGTGCAAGACTTACAGCAAACTATAGACTTCTAAGATAAATTAAAGAAGATCTAAAAAAAATGGAGAGCTATCTATATTGTGTTCATGGATTATAAGAACAGCATAAAACACACACACACAGAGTTAACCGTGTGAGGCGATGCGAGTGTTGGGCAATCATTCCACGACATCTATGGGCATCAAGTCATCACAATCACAATGTAGACTTGAAATACACACAAACTGTATCTGTCAATGACTCCTTAGTGAAGCTGGGGGTCTAAAATCAGCGCCTGACACCTGGTAGCTGGAAGGCGTGGGAACCCGGGTTCACGGGCAGGCTGCACACACTCTTAATCACAGGTAAGTCCTGAAGCAACCCAGCAACTCTCCATTTTTCTGTTTCTGTTTTTCTCTGTTCCCCTTGCCATTTCTGTTGAACAGATTCCCAGTATCGAGTGAGCAGCGTCAATGCAGCGATAATGTTTCCCTATCTACGGCAGGAGCATGTAACCCCAGCAGACCTCCCAATTGCCCCGAGATAACTGGGGTGCCCCATCACAACAGAAAGCAAAGAAACGACATTCCCCGAGACAGAGCTGCCCGACAGCAGTGGCGACTATGGTCCACCAGACTTCCCAAGGGAACCCCCAGGGGCTTGGATCCCATGCTGGGCCCCTCAGCTTGAGGCCACACGTGCATTTCCACCATTCTGGGAGTCCTGGCAGAAGAAAGCCAGATCACAGAAGGGGGATGGTGTGGCCGGCCCATGGGACGCAGGGTAGGGCTGACTTGGGTCTGTGCTGGGCTCCACGTCCTGTCACCACCCTTGGAGTGTACAAAGTTCTTGGGATCATTGTAGGTTTTTAGCAAAAAACAATGGAGCCGAAGTCACTTAGGATGGTTTTTAAGAAGAAAACCTCACTGAGGATTCACTCAGCACCAGCCTCGGCACCTAGTAAGATGCAGACTTCCGGTGGTCATCCATGGCTGTGCCCATCACCCACCAGGGCAAGGGGAGGCCCCTGGACACCGGGTGCCACGTGGGGTTCTTCCCCCACTTTGAGTGAAGGGCTGCATCCCCCTGGATGAACCCAGCTCACCCCTCCACCTCTGATGCTGAGGCCCCCGTGCCTCCCACGACCGGAGGATCCAGCCTCTCCCGGGCCTCCATGTCACTGCACAGACCATGTCCGTGCGGCTTCAGCAGGCAGGGTGAGTCCTGCGCGGAGCTTCCCAGCTCGCTGGCCTCGCTGTCCACATCGGGGCTGGGCAGGAGCACCGCATGTCCACTGAACGAGTGGATGAGGGCCCCAACAATGCCAGGGATGATGAAGGGGAGGTGAAGGGGGCTGAGATCCAAGTGTCAGTCCCTGATTCAGGCAGCAGTGCGTATTGACTCATTTAACCTCATGACAAAACTGTGTGTCAGTGGGTGGGGGGTGGGTCCTGCCACTGTTCTCACCTTGGAGCTGGCAAGTTCACTCTCAGTGTCCAGGGACAGCTGCAGCCGCTGACCACAGACTGGACAACTTTAACACAAATTCATTCTCCCTCAGTTCTGGAGTCAGAAACCTGTGATCAAGGTGTGGGCAGGACTGAGCTCCCTCCAGAGGCTCCAGGGGAGGGTCCCTCTGGCCTTGTCCAGCCCTTGGGAGACCCCAGGCCTCCCTGGGCTTGTGGCCACATCACCCCAACCTCTGTGTCCATCTGCATAAACCTTCTCCCCTGGGTGACTCTGTGCCTCAGATCATGCCCTCTTCTCTTCCAAGGACACCCGTCATTGGATTCAGGGTCCACATGCATCCCGGGTGATCTGGTGCAGCGGTCAGGAACTTACTTCCATCTGCCAAGACTTTTCATCAGAATAAGGTCAGCTTGGCAGGCTGCAGAAGGATGGATGGCTTTTGGGGCCACCACTTAGCCCACTACACTTGTCATGAAGCCACAAGGCAGAGCCTCACTGGGCTTGGTGCAGGGAGCTTCGAAGAAGCAGGGCTCCAGTCCTGGGCTGCCTCAAGAACACACTTAGGATCAGGACACTCGGGCACAGGGACCAGATGGGCAAGGCTCAGAGGTGTGCTGGTGGGCGTGGGGCTCACCTGCAAGGGGCCTGGAGCTTGACATGATGGCCCAGGGGTGGGGGACACAGCGCATGGTTTGGGAATGGACACATCCCCGCACGGATGAGAGGAGGCAGGCACGGGGGCTCAGGCCAGGGGAGCCCAGATCTTCCTGCTGCCCTCAAGGGGCCGGTCAGATGGGCACAGGAGGGAGCCGTGGTTTCAGCGACCTGGGTCGGAGTCCTGGTCTGCTGCTGTGTTGTCTCTGGCGAGTGACTCAGCCTCTCTGAGCCCACCTTTTGCTCCTCTGCAAATCTTTGCCACACGTGACTATCTTCACAGTTGTGGGGAGTTCTTGGTGCTCTCAGCAGCCCCGCCCAACCCCATGACTGGGGCTATGCCGCCTCTCCACGACCTTGAGGCCGCTAAGACCACCCCTGCACAGACTCTCTTTGCAAAGAAGCTGGAAGCTGCTTCTCCTACCCCAGGAGCCCTGGGGCACCCAGACACAAGAGGCAGCAATGCCTCTAGCCTGGGGGCTCCCGGGCGAGGGGTTGACCACATGGGGCACTGGGAGTGACCGTGGATGGCCCCGTATGGCCAACTCCATCTTTCCTGTTGCAGCCCAGGTTTATTTCTGTGTGCTCTGCTCAGCCGCACGCAAAGACCCAAAATATATCCCTCCGAGTCCGTGGAGATTTCTCTCGACGGTGGTCAAGAAGCAGTGCCTGGGCTGGCATCCCTGGGAAAACACGCTCTGCTGTTGACATGAGCGACAGGGTCCCTTCAAGAAAAACATCTGGCCAGATCAGGAAAGGGTCGTGGGACTCACTGGACAAATGGGATATCCTCGTTCTTACACACATGGGATGTTTTAAACGCTGGCACCCAGCCTGACAACAGCCTGATCCTGGCGGGAAGAAACCGAGAGATGCAGGTCCCCTCCCCCAGTCGGACACCCCAGACGGTGGCTTCTGTCTGGACTGGCCCTGTGGGTGGGGAGTCTGGAGGGGCCTCGAGGCTTGGCGTGGGCGTGGGGAGGGCCAAGGGGCTCGGGGAGGCGACAGGGTCAGGGCCCTTGCAATGGACTGCCACCAAAGGCTGGACAAAGACAAGAAGTAAGAAAATGAATGCCACACCTTAAAGCTGCTCAAGAGCCAAGAAGGCCCAGAAGAGTGACCAGGACTGAGCCATCCAAGGTGGGGTAGTGGAGGAGGAGGCTCGCCCAGCTCAGACTGGACGGGGTTAAACCTCCGCTCCGGCTCAACTCACAGGAACCCCACCACAGTCACTCCTGACACTTTCCTTTTCGAAGGAAAAAGGGAATCACAGAACAAGCAACACCATCCCTGTGGGGGACTCTTGGCGGTCGAGGATGCCAAGGGCCCCTCTGCATCCGCACGGCTGCCTGAGCCTGCATGTTGTGCATCACAGTCACCCGTCTCCGCTGAGGGGCAGCCTCCGAGCTTGTTGGAAGGTTGGCCTCAGCGAGGCCGAAATGGGGTCCCTAGCTGCCCCCAGAGGGCTCCCAGGCAGCACACCTCCCCAGCCCACCCTGAGCCCACGGCTGCTGCCCACCCCAGAGGGCCCCGTCACTGCCATCAGGGAATTAGGGGGTGCCAAGTGCTCAGACCCGAGTGTGGTGGGGGCGCCTCCATGGCATCCTGTGTGTACCCCTCCTCGGCTCATGGTCCAGCAGGAGCTGCGGGGAGCGTGTGTACACGGCAGGGACACACAGGACGCCTCCTGAGCACTGCCAGGCCAGGAAGCCCTGGAGCCCCGATGGGAAGCCTGGGCCGGACTTCTGACCACCACAGGGGCCTGGTCAACCTCCCCTTCTCTGTGCCCTCGGCTTCCTCAGCTCCAAGGATAACACCACCTCTCGGAGAGCCTCTGATGCCAGGGCTGCTCTGTGGGAGGGATCGTGTTCTCCTCGAATGTGTTCAAGGCACGTGATGCCTGGTCAGTCCCTAATGACTGGCTGCATTCTTGGCAGGCCTGGGGCCTGCCTGCTCTTCCTGTTGGCACCAGGGTCCCACATGCATGTGAGTTGGCAGGCCTGTTCCAGGCTGGGTCTGTCTGCTTAGGTGACAGACGTGCCTCCTGGGAGGAAGAGCATCTGGCACGGGCTGGGCCCCATCCCCTGATTGGCGCCAGGACCAGCCTCCTTCTAGTTCCCGAATTGGGAAGACAGGGGCCATTTCTGGGTCACTTGAACGTGTCATCTCATGGGAGCGTGGCTTTATGATATTTGCTGAGTGATCCGGGGGGGTGGGGGGTGGGGGACAGTCCTGCTGAGCTCCTACTGTGTGCTGGCAGAGGATGTTCCCGCAGTCCTTCCTTGACTTCTGGCAGCATCCTCGGGTTCACTTTAATACTCTTGGATGAGGAGGCAGGCTTGACTGCCACAGGGGGCCGACCCTGGCTTGCTCACGCCCGCCTGCCACCTGGACAGCTCCTGGAGGGGACAAGAAAGGGCTCAGTCCCTGGGCAAGTATCTGCAGGGAGGCATTTCTGCACCATGGTTCCTGCTGACCACATCTGCACCACCCTGGAGGAGCGGCTGTGGTCACTCAGGCACGGTCACATGGGTGCTGGCCTAAGCATGCCTTCTACACAACCTGGACATGGTACCCTCGACTGTCTCCAGTGAGCCCGGACCCAGAACGTGGTCTCTGAGTTAACTGGAGCTGCAGGACTGGCTGGGGCGGATTTACCCCTCAGCTCTTGGCATAGGGTCTGGCTCCCAAGGCCTGGCTTGTTGAAGGAATAAAAGACATGTATTCATTCACAGGCCTGCTTTGATGATGGGTGGGTAGGTTACTCAGATCCACCCTCTCATGGTAAACAATTATTAAAAAAAAAAAAAAAGTGTCATGCCTTAAAGTTGCTGAATACCTGAGAAGACCCAGAGGAGCAACTGCCCAAGATGAGGGATCTAACAGAAGACCCCTCCCTCCCCATGGAGCCAGACTCCCAGAAGACGACACTTTCAGGTGACCCAGAAAGGGCCTCCCTCCTCCAACCACGGGAATTACAAGGAAGGTGGTGCTGGTGCCGAGCAGGGGAAGAAGCAGGTGAAGACCCCAGTGGGTGCAGGCACATCAGCCTGTGACCTTGGTTCAAGGGGATCCTATCCATGACGCCTCAGATGAGTGGAGAATGCAAGTGCAAAGTCTTTCTGGATAAGGGCACCTTCTTCCCAGGCTTGGGAACTGCTCCGTGGGTTATGGAAGGGTGGTGGCCAGTGGGGAAGAGCGCCAGGCCCATCAGGATGAAAGCCAGCCAGAGGAGAACCAGCAGAAGTGACCCCCTCAGCTTTGGGAGCGACTTCACTTCTGAGACGATTAGATGGATAATAAATCTAAGAAATCAGCTAAGCTCACCTCGCTTAGAGAAATAAACCTCAAGATAGAAAGGTCCTGCAAAGACAGGAAACCATTAAAGAAAATGACACAGCCAACTTGCGAAAGAACCAAACAGAACATGCAGAAATTAAAAAGTGTCATAACGAGAAGCAAAAATACAACAGACACGTTTGAAGACACTTGACCTCTTCCGGAAAGGGAGACACGTGGGCACAGAGCAGGGGCATGCTGATAACGTATGCATCCCCTTGCCCAACCCCCTGCTCTCCAGGAAGAAAAACCAACCCTGAACTGTAGCTGCATCATTTGCCAATTTCCGCAGTGTAAATACTCCCACAGTGGCCTGATTCATGTACCAAAGGGTTAACACCCTGCCGGCAGAATTCCCCATGAAACAGAACTACCGGCCAAGAGACACGGGAGGACGTCAGAACCGCAACCCGAGGGGCACAGATTTCAGCCCAAATACCTGGGACCTGGGCAGAGCCGACCTTGGGGAACTTTAAAGACAAGACTCTTTAAACATGTCTAGAATTCACTTTATAACTTTGCCATTTCCTTCTCCTGTTTATAACAAGTACACTTCCACAAAACCAAGAGAGGCCCAGAGGAAACCAGGTGGGGTGTATAAAAGCCTCAGCACTTAAGACTCAAGAGACATAAAAGCTTTACGGGCAAAGAAATGCATGTGTAATGGTGGAATTATGAATAGAGATATGAATAGCTTCGGGACTAGACAATGGTCCCTGACACCTCATTGTAGGACAGGCTCATGGCATAGGCACTAAGCCTGGGGGTACGAGTGAGATGGGGGCTGAAGACCACGTTTTGTTGTTGTTTAGTCACTAAGTCACGTCCGACTCTTTGAGACCCCATGGACTGCAGCACACCAGGCTTCCCTGTCCTTCACCATCTCCCAGAGCTTACTCAAACTCATGCCCATGGAGTCAGTGATGCCATCCAACCATCTCTTCCTCTGATGGCCCCTTCTCCTCCTGCCCTCAATCTTTCCCAGCATCAGGGTCTTTTCCAATGAGTCAGCTCTTCACATCAGTTGGTCAAAGTACTGGAGCTTAAGCTTCAGCATCATTCCTTCCAATGAATAATTTTCAGGGTTGATTTCCTTTAGGATGGACTGGTTTGATGTCCTTGCAGTCCAAGGGACTTTCAAGAGTCTTCTCCAACACCACAGTTCAAAAGTATCAATTCTTTGGTGCTCAGCCTGCTCTATAGTCCAGTTCTCATGGTTCAGGGCAGAGACTGACACGAGGGTGCAGCATCCAATTTCAAGTGCTGGTTCTGCCCCTGCCGGGCCCAGTGGCCTTGGTCTCCTTGCCCCACCTCTCAGAGCCTCTGTTCCTTCTCTCGGTAAAGGGATCTGACCCTGCACCACAAGCCGGGTCGGGATGGGGGTTTGTGTCCAGGCTGAAAGTCCCCGAGAACACCTGCTGCTGCACTGTCCTTACATGCGGAGTTGTCAAAATTAGACTTGAGGTGCCTCAAAGTCTAGAACCCCCACCCCACTGTCCAGGCTATGAGGACGGGCCCCCGCCCCCAACTCCATGCTCATCACCACACTTAGCCAAGTCGGGGAACCGTCTTGGACACCAGCTCATGCCCACAAGGCCTCAGCTGGAAACTGCAAGAAACACGTCCCTCTCCCCTGTCCCATGTCCCCTGGCAGGGAGGACGTGCCATCACCTCCATTCTACAGATGGAAAAACTGAGGTTCCCAGGGTGGAAGCCATGTGCCTGAGGCTGCTGAGCCCCCAGGAAGTGGTCAGTCTGGGTCTGGACCCGCACACGTGGCCTCAGAGGGGCTAGGCAGGGTCTGAGCCTCCCTGGGAGCTCAGGTACCCTCACCGCCTGACCGTGGGTCCTGGAGTCTGGTGTGGAGGCGGCTACCATCCTCCAGCAGGCAGCTCCTCGCTCTCTTTTCAAAAAACAACATCCACAAAGACAGGAAACAGATGCCGCCGTGGCCCACACCAGCTCCGGGGAGGAACGAGGAGAAACTACAGCCCGCCAGCCCTGGGGTGCGGTGGCGAGCCCTGAACGGCAGCTTGAAAGCAAATTGACCTTGTAAGGTTCATGTGTCTGAGGCCTTAACAATTCTGCCAAAGACGGAGTCAAGTTCAACATCAGGCCAGTGCAGGCCTCCGTCATCCCCAGTACACAGCCGGGATTTTCCTGTGTGGCCTTCTCGGAGTGGACATAAATAATGCCCTGGCTTTGAGGTTGGACTTGAAAAATGTTGATGGGTTTCAGTTACAAGGAAACATGTTGGCCCACAAGCTGCTCTTGTCTATTTCCCAGAAAACCTGGCCGCTGACCCCAACGCCATCGGAGGGACAGAAGAGTGGGGGGTGGGTGGATGAGGTGCTCCTGCAGAAGGAAGGCCTGGGCCACCTGCCTCCGGGACCTTCCCCCACCATTTCTATCCTGTCTGCTGTCCCAGGGGGTCTCTGACATGGCACCCCTCCTGGACCCTCATGTGTGAAACTGACTTCGGGGGCCGTCTTTTGGATCAAGGTGTCAGATCCTCATTTGACAACCAGGGTCCCTCTTGTGGGTGGCTGGGCAAGCAATTTTTAAGCCGAGTCCCTCTGGGCCCACGGTGCCTGGCAGAGGGTAGGGGGCAAGTGGGTCACCTGTGGTCACAGCCAATAGGCCAGGCTCAGCCTCCATCCGTCCTATACACGAAGTTATGGGCACGTTTTGTCCAGACCCGCCACTGCCCCCTCCACTGGGTTCCCGGCCCAGGGCACCCAGTATTGTGTGCGGTATCACTCTGGATAACCCAGTGATGTAATGCCTTCTTTCCCAGGTGGTTCAGCAGAAAAGAACCCGCCAGCCAATGTAGCAGATGCAGGAGACCTGGGTTCGCTCCCTGGGTTGGGAAGATCCCCTGGAGGAGGAAATGGCAACCTATTTCAGTATTCCTGCCTGAAAAATTCCACGGACAGAGGATCTTAGTGGCTAGAGTTCACAGGGCTGCAAAGAGTTGGACACGAATGAGCAACTGAACATGCACACAGTCGTGTAAATACTGTTGTTGTCTCTGTTTGACAAATGGTGAAGCTTCACTGCTGTTGTTGTTCAGTCATCAGATTTTGTCTGATTCCTTGTGACCCCATGGACTATACACTCCATGGAATTCTCTAGGCCAGAATACTGGAGTGGGTAATGTTTCCCTCCTGCAGGGGATTTTTCTGACTCCCCACATACTATAAGACTAAACTTGAGAATTCTTGTTTTTTTAATTTTATTTTACTTCAAATAGCCTTTGGGCATCTGAAAGGACAGTGTAGGTACTTTCAAGATGTCTTCTGCAAAACAAAGCCCTTTTGGCAAGTGTGGTCATAATATCCAGGTAGACGTTGCTGTTGTAAGTGTCACATCTCAGCCAGAAGGCAAATTCTGAGCTCTTCCTCTGGCAGAAACAAATTCACAAGATAAGCCAAGAAAGAGAGCTGGAAAAACAAACCACACCAACAACCAGAAAAGCATTTCTCACGAGACAAAGCTAGAAAATAATCCAACATCCCTGTGGCCCCAAAACCCTCTTGGAAATGAATGTTCAGTAAGGAAGAGACGAAACATGTCAAGTTCCAAAGACAGGCAATGCCCATGGCCAGTGTAGTTTAGAGACGGCCTGACCACTCAGATGAAGACGCACACCAATATAAACCCTTTGCAGGCAGCAGTGATGGTTGTCACCATAGGAAGTGTTTAGTCTGGTGACAACCCGCCTTGGGCACCACATAAGGGAACAGACCTGGTTCTCTTCCTTTGCCCCACACCATTCACTCATGAAGGCAGCTCAGGTGCTACCTTGTCCTGCCTGCCTGTCTGGCTCACCCATGAGCTGTGACCACCTGCAGGGAAGGACTCCGCCTTCTCTTCTCTGTGCGCCATGAACCTGCACACAGTGGGCCTTCAGAACCTCAGGAGACTCACCCCATCCCCACTATAGCCAGAACCCTCCCCAGGCATTAAAACAGCTGTGGAGTCACTTTGGCCCAAGCCCTGGTTACAGATCCCTGGAGCCTACTACAGCCTCTACAGTGCGATTAATCAGGTCCTTTATACACAGATTCCCGCCTATCAGGTCTGATCTTTGGATTCACTGTCACTCTATCCCTCCCCTGGCAGCAAGGTGGGCCGCGATGCAGACAACGGAGCTCATGAGCTGAGTTTCAAAGGACAGCGATGGATGCAACCTGTTGCAAACTAAAGGAGGGTCCCTGAATGTCTCAGAAAAGGCCTCCGGTGTGCAGGTGAGGAGGAGGGCCCCCACGGTGCAAAGGA
Source organism: Moschus berezovskii (assembly GCF_049115385.1). Taxonomy (NCBI): domain Eukaryota; kingdom Metazoa; phylum Chordata; class Mammalia; order Artiodactyla; family Moschidae; genus Moschus; species Moschus berezovskii. Next base: position 2,673,570 of record NC_142465.1, read on the forward strand.
AAGAGAGGTACTCAGGGGCAAAGGCTCTTGGCCTCTCCTGTAGCAGCTCCAGCTGGTAGCTCGTGAACCGTGGACAGCCAATGTGGTCACATGAGCATGACTCTTATTCCCTCACAAAGCAAGAAAAAGGGGGCAGGGTGTGGGAGTACCCGGAGGGTGTGGTGGGGTGGATGGAGGGACGTGTCCCTCCTCTCTTCAGTGCACATTGCTTTTGTGAGTCTCAGAGCTGCCAGAAGGCAGTCATCACGTCAGGTCCCCACAGTATCCAGTGAGGGCCGGGTGCCTTAGCCCCTGTCACATGGACAAGCCACACCATATGGCTTCCCTGAGTTCCAACAGCAGGATCTGGGGCTTTTGTTTAGGTACACACTTCCTTGCTGTAGCTGTGTCACCCCCTTCTTTGAGCCCCAGTTTTGTCCTCTAGAAAAAGGACATCGATTGCTACCTTAGCAGGTTGCTACCTTAATCCCATGAAGACTAATTAGGATAATCCTACAATTAATAGCTGGCCTTAAGAGATACTGGGCTTCCCTGATAGTTCAGCTGGTAAAGAATCCTCCTGCCATGCAGGAGACCCCAGTTTGATTCCTAGGTCGGGAATGCTGATCCGCTACAGAAGGGACCGGCTACCCACTCCAGTATTCTTGCACTTCTCTTGTGGCTCAGCTAACCTGGGTTCAATCCCTGGCCTGGGAAGATGCCCTGGAGAAGGGAAAGGCTACCCGCTCCAGTATTCTGGCCTGGAGGACCATGGACTGTACAGCCCATGGGGTCGCCAAGAGTCGGACATGACTGAGGGACTTTCACGTCACTTTCAAGAGATAGGACCTGAATCCAGATTAAACTGGAGTCTCCCAGCGTCATCTGGCATTTCTTCCCTGAAGCCAGCCAAAACCCACACAGGTGCATTTCCACGGTCTCCACTGACAGAAAACCCAGCGTGGTTCAAACAAGCTGACAGACAAGCGGGAGAGGACTCACGGGCAGACGGCTTCCCTCCGGTCTCAGGTGGAGCTCGTGGACCACAGCAGGAAACGGCGCTCTCAACCCGGGGCCCAGCAGCGGCCTCCTTCTCCTGCCGGCGGCTCTGCCCTGAAGGGCGCGGGAAAGCTGCCAACCGCTGCAGGCTTCCTTCACGCCCCTCCCACTGCTGTAGCCTGACCTCTCCTGGCCCCACCCCTTCCAGCCAACCAGAGCGCCTCTTCCCTTGATTCCAGCGTGAAGCCCGGCCCTGGGCCCTGATTGGTCACCGCCCCAGCCCTGAGCCAATCACGGTGGCCAGGGAGGATGGAACACACCGATTGGCCAGGTCCAGGTCATGTAACCACGCTCTCCCGGACGCGTGCCAGCCGCTCAGCCTGTGTCTGGGGTGGAGAGAGTGCGGTGCACCCGGCGCAGGGCTGAGATTCCAGTCACTGTGTCCGTGTGCTCAGTGTCCTGGGATGTGACTGTGCATCTTCTCTACACACTGCTGCGTTCTCTGCAGGAAAGATATTCATGAGACACCTCTTCCCTTCCCAAGTGCTGTTTCACGCACCCACATTCAAGGGAGCAAGACCTCCTGTTCGAAGGTAGGCTTGGAGATCCTCTCTTAACCTCTGGGCTTGTTTCTTGTATCAGTTCAGTTCAGTTCAGTCGCTCAGTCATCTCTGACTCTTTGCGACCCCATGAATCACAGCACGCCAGGGGCCTCCCTGTCCATCACCAACTCCCGGAGTTCACTCAAACTCATATCCATCGAGTCGGTGATGCCATCCAGCCATCTCATTTCTTGTATCATGTTAGAATAATTTATTCAGTCTTAAAACCCCGACGAGCACCGCCACATGCTGCTTTGCCTATCAGGATTCTTAGCTGTTCTGAGTAGAGGGCATGGCCCAGGGGCTTCCCAAAGGGAGGCACATGAGAGGCTGAATCGCTGAATCACTTTGCTGTACACCTTACACAAACAAATCATTGTAAATCAACAAGACTTCAATTTAAAGAAAAGATATTCCCTCATCAAAAATGGTTCGAAATTTTGTAAAAGTTTTTCCTTCAATTGTTGGTGTTTGGTATGTGTCTATTTGGTTTGGTGGTGTGTTTTGAGGTAGGGATGCAGCTTACCTTCCCACATGGATACCAAATTGTCCCAATGGGACAATTCGTTTGTCCTTTCTCCTGGAAATGTCCTTTCTGCGTTTCCACATTAAGAAGCTTTTTAAAAAATGCCGCGTATCAAGAACTTCAGATCTTTGGTAGTTTGTGCAGCACCCCAGAGGCATGTCTCCCCTTCTGTGACTTCTCTCCGCATCTCACCATTGCCAGTTTCTAGTGTGCACGGGTGCCCTCAGAGGGTTCTCTGCAGTGAGCTGTGTTTCTGTGAGGACAGAGGATGTGAGCACGGAGGAGGGGCTGTGTCCCCAGTGACCATGTGGCCGTGCTCAGCGACCCCGATATTGAGTCTGGCTGCGACTTCCTGAGGCAAGCTCTGCTTTTCTTCCTCTTGGTGTCTGGATACGCAAAGTGATTCTGGTGGATTGGGGCTTGGGTCCCTGGATCCAACAGTGGAGAGATACACCCACAGCCTGCTTTTCCTTTATAGTTTCCTCCTGTGGGCTCTGCTCAGCTGGTGTGGAGATATTTCTGTTCAAGGCTTGAGAGGTAGTCAGTCCTTCTGCTTCTCATCCCCTGCCTCGTCTGTACTTCTGTCTTTTTTTTTTTTTTTAATATAGCTAGTTTTCGATGTTGTTAGTCCTTGTGTCATTCTGACTCTCAGGCACCTGTGGTTTAATAGACCTCCAGCTCCAGAGAGCTCTTTGCCTGCTGGAGACATGGAGCACTCAGGGAGCAGCACCACATCACACTGGAGCCTGGCCCAGAGAGCAGCTTCTTGCCAGGATGGCTCCATTCCTGCTGTGGGGGTTCGGAGTTATCACATCTGATTGTGCATCCCCTGGGCCTCCAGTGCAGGCCCCACTCTGAGATCTGGAAAGGAGGTGGCTTCCCTTCCTGACACAAAACTAGTATTTTTTGTCCTCGTCCTTGTCCATTCCCATTTGGCTCGCAGGCTCTACACTTGACCCTCACCCACAGGATCAGAAGAGCCCAGTTCTAGAGAAGTTTCATACAAGGAGAGGCTCCCAGAGACACTCCAACCCCCGGGCCTAAGTAAGCATTTCCTTGGAGTTTCACAGCCCTGGGAGGAGATACTGGGTTTGTGTTCTTTTTACAGTTGAATATGTTGAGCCTCAGATCATTGTGCGATTTGCTCTGGGTCACTCTGCAGGTCAGTGGGTAAGGTGGGATTTGAACCCAGACTCTATGTCTTGGAGCTCGTGACTGTACAGGTGTTTCTGCTCCTCGGGTAAGTTTATTTCAGGGTTTTTTTTGTTGTTGTTTTTGATGCATTTGTATGTGGGGCTGTTCTGTTTTCTCTCTGATGGTTCATATCCTGCTATGCTGCTGAATTTCTTAGTTTTAATACTTGTTACTTGGTGGAGTTTTTAGGGTTTCATTTAAATGCTGTCATAATCGAATAGTGGCAGTGTAACTTCATCTGTTCCAATGGGGATGGCTTTTATTTCCTTTTCTTGCCTGGTTATTCTGGGTAGGACACCTCCACTACTTGTTGAACAAGATTGGTGAGAGTGGGTATCCTTGTACTATTCCTGATCTTTTAGGAAAATCTTTCATCTCTTTACCATTGAGTTGGATGTTAGCTGTGGGCTTGTCTTATATACCCTTTAGGATGTTCCATGTATAACCACTGTATTGAGAGACTGTACCAAAATTGATGTTAAACTTTGTCGAAAGCATTGTCTGCAATTATTGAGAAGATCACACGATTTCATTCTTAATTTTGTTTATATTGTGTATCACAGTGATTGATGTGCAGGTAAAAAATCATGCTTGCAGGCACAGAATAAATTCCATTTGATCATAGTGTATGATTCTTTTAGTGTATCTTCAATTTGGTTTGCTAATATTCTTTTGAGGATTTTTACATCCGTGTACACCAGGGTCAGGATTCTCTGGTTGTTCATATGGTAAAGAATCTGCCTACAATGCGGGAGACCTGGGTTTGACCCCTGGGTCAGGAAAATCCCCTCGGAAAAGGAATAGCTACCCCCGCCAATATTCTTGCCTGGAAAATTCTGTGGACAGAGGACCTGTCGGGCTACAGTCAATGGGTCACAAATAACTGGACATGACTGAGTGACTCACACTTAGAAGAGTGTTTCTTGACTTCCTTAATATCTAAATTTAAGATTTTATATCAGTCAAAAATTACAGTCTAAGGCAAAAATGTCAAGAGTCCTTAGAAGTAAATGACAATAAGGGCTGACAGTTGAAAGCAAGAAAGACTGCACATAATTTATTTTTCATAAGAATTTTAGATCTTCAGAGGAATTCTCATTAAACTGAATTAAAATGCAAGCTTTAGTTTAAAATGGAAAGCTTTTTTGGAATTATGTTTCTATGTTGAGACTGAAATTTTATTATTTATGTATGAGATATTGAGCAATACAGTGTAGCTATTAAAATCATATTTTCAATACCTTTAATGACATTTATAACCTCTTATAGTGGAAAAATTGCTAGGAATAGAAGATGATCCCATATAACTTTAGATGACAGTACAGATATGTTGAATGATAGTTTTCAGACTGTATTTATTTATTTTTGATTGAAGGATAACTGCTTTACGATGCTTGGTTGGTTTTCCTCATACAACAACACGATAGGCCATAAGTATATTATCCACTCTTTGGCGAGCCTGCCTCCCACTTCCTGCCATCCCACCCTCTAGGTCGTCACAGAGCACTATGCTGGGTTCCCTATGTTATATAGCACCTTCCCACTAGCTAGCTATTTTACGTATGGAGTGTACTCCGGGAGTTGCTGATGGACAGGGAGGCCTGGCGTGCTGTGATTCATGGGGTCGCGGAGAGTCGGACACGACTGAGCGACTGAACTGAACTGAACTGAGTGGCAATGTTTCAATGCTACTCTCTCAATTTGGCCCACCCTCTCCTTCTCCAGCTGAGTTCACAAATCCTTCCCCTACATCTCTGTATCTATTTCTACCCTTCAAATATTCACCAGTACCATTTTACAAGATTCCATGTGTATGCATTAATATACTGTATTTGTTTTTCTCTTTCTGACTTACTTCACTCTGTATCACAGTTTCTAGGTTCATCCACCTCAGTGAAACCAACTCGTATTTGTTCCTTTTCATGGCTGAGTAATATTCCATTGTGTATATGTTCCACAATTTATTTATCCATTTTTCTCTTGATAGACATTAGGTTGCTTCCATGCCCTGGCTATTTTAAATAGTGCTGCAATGGACATTGGGGTACATAAGTCTTTTTAGAGGTGTGGTTTTCTCAGGGTATATGGCCAGTAGGGGATTGTTGCATCATGCAGTAGTTTTATTCCTACTTTTTTAAGAAACCTTACTTTCCTTCTCCATAGTGGTTGTATCCATTTACATGTCTACGAACAGTGCAAGAGGGTTCCCTTTCTTCCATGTCCTGTCCAGCATTTATTATTTGTAGAATTGTTGATGATGGCCATTCTGACTGGTGTGAGGTGATAGCTCATGTAGTTTTGATTAGCATTTCCTTAATAATGAGTAATGTGGAGCATGTTTTCACCTTCTTAACGTCTTCTTTGGAGAAATGTATTCATGTCTTCTGCTCACTTTTCATTTGGTTGCTTTTTTTCTGATATTAGGCTCGATGATCTACTTGTGTACTCTGTAGGTAATCCTTTGTCAATTGCTTTGTTTACAATTATTTTCTCCTATTCTGAGGGTTGTCTTTTCATCTTATTTATAGTTTTCTTTGCTGCTTAAATACTTTGAAGTTTCCCTAGGTGCCATTTTTTTTATGTTTCTTTTTATTTCAGTCATTCTTGGAGGTGGATCAAAGAGGATCTTGCTATGATAAATCTCAAAGAGTGTTCTGCCTATGTTTTCCTCTAAGAATTTTATAGTTTCTGGCTTTCCTGTTGGTCTTCAATCCACTGTGAATTAGTTTTTGTGTACAGTGTGAAGAAGTTTTCTAATTTCCTTCTTTTGCATGTAGTTGTCCAGTTTCCCAGCACCACTTACTGAAGAGGCTCTCTTTTCTGTCCTTTCTCCATTGTACATCCTTGCCTCCCTTGTCAAAGAAAAGGAGTGCGGGTTTCTCTCTCAGCTTCGTGTCTTGTTCCATTGCTCTATGTTTCTGTTTTTGTGCCTGTACCATAGTGTCTTGGTAGTATAGTCTGAAGTCAGAAAGGTTGATTCCTCCAGTTCCACATTTCTTTCCAAGATTGCTTTGGCTTTTCTGGGTCTTTCTCCCCCTCCCCCCCCAATATAAATTGTAAAATTATTAGTCCTAGCTCTTTAAAAAATGTCACTGGTTGTTTGATAAGGATGAATTGAATCTGCAGATTGCTTTGGGTAGTGTAGTCATTTTCACAACATTGATTTCTTTCAATTCAAGAACATGGCATATCTTTCTATCCGTTTGTTTCATTTTTGCTATCTTTCATCATGCAGCCTGTCTTTCTGCATACACGTGTTTTGTCTGTTTAGGTAGGTTTATTCCTAGCTATTGGAGAAGAAAATGACAACCCACTCCAGTACGCTTGCCTGGAAAATCCCATGTATGGAGGAGCATGGTAGGCTACAGCCCATGGGGTCCCGAAGAGTCGGACCCGACTGAGTAACTTTACTTTCACATTTCACTTTCATGCATTGGAGAAGGAAATGGCAACCCACTCCAGTGTTCTTGCCTGGAGAATCCCAGTGACGGAGGAGCCTAGTGGTCTCCCATCTATGGGGTCTCACAGAGTCGGACATGACTTACGTGACTTAGCAGCAGCAGCATTCCTAGCTATGCTATTCTTCTTGTTGCAGTGGGGAATGGCACTTTTTCCTTAGTTTCTCTTTCTGATTTTTCTTGTTGTGCTATAAGTATGCAAAGGATTTCTGTGTATTAATTTTGTATCCTGTGCTTTACTAAATTCACTGAAGAGCTCTAGTAATTTCCTGGTTCTATCTTTAGGGTCTTCTGTGAATAGAAACAGGCCACCTGCAATCAATGAGAGATGGACTTCTTCTTATCCAATATGCATTCTTTATCGTTTTCTTCTCTGATTGCTGTGTGTATGACGTACAAATCTATATTGAATAATAGAAAGGAGCGCGGGCACCATGGTCTTGATCCTGATCTTAGTGGAAATGCTTAAAATTTGACACCATTGAGGATAATGTGCTGAGAGATTTCCCTTATGACCTTTATTATGTTGAGGTAGGTTTCATCCATGCCCATTTATGGGGCGTTTTTTAAATCATAAACTGGTGTTTAATTTTGTCAAAACCTTTCCTGGCATTGATGGAGATTATCATATGGTTTTTATCTTTCAATTTGTTAATATAGTGTATCACATTGACTGATGTGCACATAGTGAAGACTCCTTGCATCCCTGGGATAAACCCCACATGAACGTGGTGTGTAACCCTTTCCATGTGTCTTGTTTTGCTTTGCTCTTGCTCGCGTTTCCCCAGGATTGTTGCTCTGGTGCTCGTCAGTGATGTTAGCCTGTAGTTTTCTTTCCTGGGTGGCGTTCCTGCCTCATTGTGGTTCATGGTGATGATGGCCTCACAGAGTGAGTTGGGATGCTCCTCCCTCCACGCTTTTCTGGAGGAGTTTGACCACAGTAGGTATCATCACATCACTACCATTTGAGAGCATTCACCTGTGAAGTCCTGGGCATTTGTTTGTTGGAGACTTTTGATCACAGTTAGTAGTGCTTGTGATTGATGTGTTCATCGTTAGAGCTTGTGACTGGTGTTAGTGCCTGATTTATTCACATTTTCTATTTCTCCTGGTTCAGTCCTAGAAGACTGTACTTTTCTAAGAACCTGTCCATTTGTTCCAGGTTGTCCATTTTATTGTCATGCAGTTTTCTCTAATTGTCTCTTATGATCCTTTTTCTTTCTGTGTTGTCTGTTGTAAAGTCTCCTTTTTCATTTCGAGTTGATTTGAGTCTTCTCCCTATTTTTCTTGATGAGTCTGGCTAATGATTTGTCAATTTTGTTTATCTTCTCCAAGACATATCTTATTGTTTTATGGATCTTTGCTAGTGTTTCCTTCATTTCCATTTATTTCTGCTCTGATCTTTATGATTTCTTTCGTTCTGCTAACTTTGCAGATTTTGTGGCCCTTTTTCTTCTTTTTCTAGCTTCTTTAGGTGTTAGATTAGCTTGTTTATTTGATGTTCTTTTCATCTCTTTAGGTAGGCTTCTTGTATTGCTCTAAACTTTCCTCTTAGCATTGCTTTTATTGCATCACATAGGATTTGGGATGTCATTTATTCATTGCCCTTTGTTTTTAGGTATTTTTAAATTTCCTTTTTTATTTCTTCAGTGACCTGTTTGAGTTCTACATGTGTCTGTGTTTTTTACAAATCTTTCTTATAAACGATCCCTAATCAGTATCAGTGTGATCAGAAATGATGCTTGCTAGGATTTCAGTTTCTTACATTTGCCAAGGCTTGATTTGTGACCCAAGATGTGATCCATTCCAGAGAGTGTTTCATGTGCACTTGAGAAAAAAAAAATGCATTCTGCTGTTTGGTGATGGAATATGCTAGAGATACCAATAAGGTCCATCTAGTCTAATGTGTGATGTAAGGCGTATGTTTCTTTATTAATTTTCTTTGTGCATGATCTGTCCATTGGCATAAGTGGGGTGTTAAAATCCCCTAGTATTATTTTCTTACTGTCGATTTCTCATTTTATGGTTGTTGGTATTTGTCTTATGTATTTAGGTGCTCCTGTGTTGGATGCGTGTGTATTATTATTGCAATATCTTCTTCCTGGATTGATCTCTTTATCATTATGTAGTGTCCTTCCTTGTCTCTTGTAATAGTCTTTATTTAAAAGTCTATTTTATGTGCTATGAGAATTGCTACTCCAGCTTTCTTTTGATTTCCATTTGTATGGAATACCTTTTTCCAGGCCCTCAGTTTTAGTCTGTGTGTGTCCCTAGGTCTGAGGTGGATGTATTATCGACAACATTTATATGGGGCTTGTTTTTGTTTCCGTTCAGCCAGTCTGTGTTTCAGTTGGACCATTTAATCCATTTATAAAAATTTAGGGTAATCATTGATATGCACGATACTATTATTATTTACTTTATTATTCTGTTTTTTTTTTTTTATGTCTATTCACTCCCTTCTATTTCCTGTCTAGAGAATGTCCTTTAATATTTGTTGTAAAGCCACTTTGGTGGTGCTGAATTTCTTAACTTTTTCTTATTTGTAAAGGTACTGAGTTCTTTGAATGTGAGTGAGATCATAGCTGGTTGGAGTAATCTTGCTGGTAAGATTTTCCCTTTCATAACTTTACCTGTATCATGCCACACCCTTCTGGCCTGCAGCATTTCTTCTGAAAGATCAGCTGTTAACCTTATGGGGATTCCCTTGTTATTTGTTGCTTTGCCCTTTCTGCTTTTAATATTTTCTCTTTTTGTTAAATTTCTCTTAGTTTGATTAATATATGCCTTGGCATATTTCTCCTTTCATTTACCCTGTGTTGGACTCTCTGTGCTTCTTGGACCTGGGTGTGTTTCCTTCAACAATAGAGGGAAATTTTTGGCCATTGTTTCTTTAAGTGAGATTTCATCTTTCTCTCTCTGTTCTCCTTGAATCCCTATAATGTGAATGTTAATATGCTTGATATTGTCCATCAAATGCCTTATACTATCCTCAGTTTTCTGACTTATTTTTTTCTTTCTGATGCTCAAACTGGGTGATTTCCACCACTTTGTGTTTCAGCTTACTGATCTGTCCTCTGAATCATCTAATCTGCTCACTCATCTGCTGTATTTTTCATGTCCGTTATTGTATTCTTCTATTATAATCAGTTCTTTTTTATACTTATTGCCTCTCTGTGGAGGTTCTCACTCCGTTCTTTCATGCTTCCCCTGATAGAAGTAAACATCTTTTATTCATTGATTTAATGGGCCCACTGGGTCTTGCTGTGTCATTGGCTTTCTCTAGTTGCATAGAGTGGGGGCTACACTCTAGTTTTGTTGCGTGGGCTTCCCATTGTTCTGTCTTCTCCTGTTGTGGAGCACAGGCTTTAGGGTGCATGAGTTCAGTAGCTGTGACATGCAGCTTTACTTGTCCCGCAGCCTGGGATTTTAGTTCCCAGACCAAAGGTTGAACCCTTGTCGCCTACATTGTCAGGAAAATCTTAACAAATGAACCAGCAGGAAAGACCCAAGTATGATCCTTACTTTGCAGTCATCTGACATAGGTTATTTATCTCCATCTTGTTTAGTTCTTTTTCTGAGTTTATGTCTTAGCTATTCACATAGCATAGATTCTTTGTCTCTTTATTTTGCCTTTTTGTTTCTATGCATTAATATTAGGTAGATAAATTATATCTCCATGTTGAATAAGTGGATTTATGTAAAGTGTCTCCTGTGCTGCCCAAAGGAAGAGTTCCCCCCAGGTCACCAGAGACAGGAAATCCAGGGTGTCTCCTCTGTAGGCTGAGTGTGGTGTCCTGTTAGATGTACCCATGTTGCTTTGGGCATGCTGGTGGGTCTGGCTGGCCCCCAGTGCAGCTGAATTTGAGCCCTACCTCAACAGTCGCAGATGTACTTCTGGCTGGAGGTGATCTGGAGTGGAAATCACCTTGAGGGGATGCAAGTCACGGCTGAGTCCACCCACTGTGAGTGGTAGGAAAGGAGGCTATTGTGGGGGAATCCAGGCCCTTGGGGGTGAAGCCATTTTGGAGGAGCGTTGAAGGCGTGGCTGGGTTGGATATGTCTGTTCCACAGGGAACACAGAGACTAGCTGGGCAAGCAGTGCTGGCAAGGTAAGTGGGGAATGTCAAAAACGTCTCCTGCTAGCACTGGGCCAGCTGGGTACAGGGAGGATTTTTTTTTTAATGTCATCAATCAGTGACTTCATCCCTGGAGAAAGTTTCAAGAAATCCTTGCCCCTTTGGCACGTGTCCTAAAATCATTCTCCTTCCCATTTGACCTGGGCCAACGTTCAGCACTTAATTGGCACTAACCTATTAAGCATGGGGTCTTGGCTCACCACAGCCTCCAGCTCTCTCCCAGACATAGCTCTGCTGGTTTCAAATCAGGATATTATGGGGGCTCGTCTTCCTCATTCAGGTTACCAGGGCTCAGGTGCTCAGCATGTCCCCCCAGGGAAGACACCAAGTTGGAAATGTCCCCTCCTAATTCTGGGTCACCCATCAGGAGTATGGGTCCTGACTAGACTGAATCTCTGCCCTTCCAATGCATCTCCATGCGGTTTTTTCTTTACATCCTTAGTTGTGGAAGAGCTACTCTGCTAATTTTCAGGTTGGCATCTGGGTTTTCCATGTGAGGAAGCTCTCAGCATAGAAGAGAGGAAGTGTCTCCAAAAGTGCCATTTCCGCTTCTGTGGAAGCTCTCTCCTTGTGTAAGTCAGTGGTTCTCAAAGGGTCATCACTGGACCAGCAGTGTTAGCATCACCTGGGAAGTGGTTAAAAATGGAGATTCTCAAGGTCCACCCTGATCTACTCTATGAGACTCTCTGTATCATTCCTCCAAGCCTTACACATGCTCAACACTAAATCAATCTGAAACACATCTTCCCCAAGGTTCTGGGAGCACCGTGCCCCTTAGCTTTAACCAGGTACTACTCTTTTGGAATTTTAGGAATGGGGGGGCATGTTTCACCCTCTCACATGGAAGACAGTAAGGAATATCTAATAAGCTGGACACGATACTTCTCTCTCGTCACCCATTGTGAGAGTTCTTAGTACATAAAGTAAAAATAAAGGCCAATTGTATTGGTAAAGAAAATCCCACAGCAGGTTGGAAAGGTGCAGATGCCACATTAAGATCAAGGTCTTGCACAAGGTTCACGGGAGTACAGTTCAGTTCAGTTCAGTTCAGTCGCTCAGTCGTGTCCGACTCTCCGCGACCCCATGATCACAGCACGCCAGGCCTCCCTGTCCATCACCAACTCCCGGAGTTCACTCAAACTCATGTCCACAAAGTCGGTGATGCCATCCAGCCATCTCATTCTCGGTCGTCCCCTTTTCCTCCCGCCCCCAACCTTTCCCAGCATCAGAGTCTTTTCCAGTGAGTCAACTCGTCGCATGAGGTGGCCAAAGTATTGCAGTTTCAACTTTAGCATCAGTCCTTCCAATGAACAGGATGTATGGATATTTTGTAACTTCATGAAAAAGAAACAAGGGTGGAGCAGAGTAGCCACTGGGCTTCAGTGACCCCCTACTGCTTAGCTGTGCCCCTTTCTGCAGGTGTGATCACCACTGGACCCTGGGAAGAGTGCTTCACACCTGAAACTGTGAGGCACCCCAGCAGGCTGGCCTGTGGCCTCCTGGGCACCATCACCTGCTGCTGCTTCCTGAGCTGGCCACGTTTTCTCCCTCTTCCTTCATCTCTCCTGCCTTTATCTCCTCCTCTTTTGTGGGGTTGCCAGTACCTTGTTGGAGAAGGAGATGACAACCCACTCCAGTGTTCTTGCCTGGAGAATCCCAGGGACAGGGGAGCCTGGTTGGCTGCCGTCTATGTGATCACACAGAGTTGGACACGACTGAAGTGACTTAGCAGCAGCAGTAGCAGCAGCAGTACCTTGTGGTCTGTGCTGGGCCAATGAAGACAAACTTTTACACTTCCGAACTCTACTGGCCACCTGATGACACATCATCCTCCCGTGATCGTAACTCTGGCCCTGATGGGAGAGAGCTGTGTTCACTCACCACTGATGTACTCTCTTTTAGCTAAAGAAGGAATCCGTTCTAATCATGCCTTTTAGGTGGCTGGATTTACCAAACAGAAATAGAGGAATCACAGTTAAATTTGAATTTTAGGGAAACGATGGAAACTTTTTTTTTTTTTAGTAGAAGCCCATCTCCTGCAATACTTGGAATGTACTTATACTAAAAAATTATTCACTGAAAACCAAATTTAAGTAGATGTCTTGTATTTTACCTGACAGGCTTACTCCCAAGGTAAAGGGGAGTAAATTTCTTAGTTTTAATATTTGTTACTTGGTGCAGTTTTTAGGGTTTCATATAAATCCTGTCATAATCGAATAGTGGCAGTGTAACTTCATCTGTTCCAATGGGGATGGCTTTTATTTCCTTTTCTTGCCTAGTTATTCTGGGTAGGACAATTCCACTACTATGTTGAACAAGATTGGTGAGAGTGGGTATCCTTGTACTATTCCTGATCTTTTAGGAAAATCTTTCATCTCTTTACCATTGAGTTGGATGTTAGCTGTGGGCTTGTCTTTTATACCCTTTAGGATGGTCCACGTATAACCACTGTATTGAGAGATTGTACCAAAATTGATGTTAAACTCTGTCGAAAGCATTGTCTGCAATTATTGAGAAGATCACATGATTTCATTCTTAATTTTGCTCAAATTGTGTACCACAGTGATTGATGTGCAGATAAAAAAATCATGCTTGCAGGCACAGAATAAATTCCATTTGATCACAGTGTATGATTCTTTTAATGTGTCTTCTATTTGGTTTGCTAATATTCTTTTGAGGATTTTCACATCAGTGTACACCAGGGTCAGGGTTCTCTGGTTGTTCATATGGTAGAGAATATGCCTACAATGCGGGAGACCTGGGTTTGACCCCTGGGTCAGGAAAATCCCGTCGAGAAAGGAGTGGCTACCCCCGCCAATATTCTTGCCTGGATAATTCTGTGGACAGAGGACCTGTTGGGCTACAGTCAATGGGTCACAAATAACTGGACATGACTGAGTGACTCACACTTAGAAGAGTGCTTCTTGACTTTCTTAATATCTAAATTTAAGATTTTATCTCAGTCAAAAATTACAGTCTAAGGCAAAAGTGTCAAGAGTCCTTAGAAGTAAATGACAATAAGGCCTAACAGTTGAAAGCAAGAAAGACTGCACATAATTTATTTTTCATAAGAATGTTAGATCTACAGAGGCATTCTCATTAAACTGAATTAAAATGCAAGCTTTAGTTTAAAATGGAAACCTGTTTTGGAATTATGTGTCTATGTTGAGACTGAAATTTTATTATTTATGTATGAGATATTAAGCAATACAGTGTAGCTATTAAAATCATATTTTCAAAACCTTTCATGACATTTATAAGCTCTTATAGTGGAAAAATAGCTAGGGATAGAAGATGATCCCATATAGCTTTAGATGACAGTACAGATATGTTGAATGATAGTTTTCAGATTGTATTTATTTATTTTTGATTGAAGGATAACTGCTTTACGATGGTTGGTTGGTTTTCCTCATACAACAACACAAATAGGCCATAAGTATATTATCCACTCTCTGGTGAGCCTGCCTCCCACTTCCCAATATCCCACCCTCTAGGTCGTCACAGAGCACCATGCTGGGTTCCCTATCTTACATAGCACCTTCCCACTAGCTAGCTATTTTACGTATGGTAGTGGCAATGTTTCAATGCTACTGTCTCAATTCAGCCCACCCTCTCCTTCTCCAGCTGAGTTCACAAGTCCTTCGCCTACATCTGTGTATCTATTTCTGCCCTTCAAATATTCACCTGTACCATTTTACAAGATTCCATGTGTATGCATTAATATACTTTATTTTTCTCTTTCTGACTTACTTCACTCTGTATCACAGTTTCTAGGTTCATCCACCTCAGTTAAACCGACTCGTATTTGTTCCTTTTCATGGCTGAGTAATATTCCATTGTGTATATGTTCCACAACTTCTTTATGCATTGTTCTCTTGATAGACATTAGGTTGCTTCCATGCCCTGGCTATTTTAAATAGTGCTGCAATGGACATTGGGGTACATAAGTCTTTTTAGAGGTGTGGTTTTCTCAGTGTATATGGCCAGTAGGGGATTGTTGCATCATGCGGTAGTTTTATTCCTACTTCTTTAAGAAACCCACCTTCCTTCTCCATAGTGTTTGTATCCATTTACATGTCTACCAACAGTGCAAGAGGGTTCCCTTTCTTCCATGTCCTGTCCAGCATTTATTATTTGTAGAATTGTTGATGATGGCCATTCTGACGGTGTGATTTTGATTAGCGTTTCCTTAATAATGAGCGATGTGGAGCATCTTTTCACCTTCTTAACGCCCTCTTTGGAGAAATGTGTTCATGTCTTCTGCTCACTTTCACTTGGTTGCTTTTTTTCTGATATTAGGCTCGATGATCTACTTGTGTACTCGAGATAATCCTTTGTCAATTGCTTCATTTACAGTTATTTTCTCCTATTCTGAGGGTTGTCTTTTCATCTTGTTTATAGTTTTCTTTGCTGCTTAAATACTTTGGAGTTTCCCTAGATGCCATTTTTTTAATGTTTCTTTTTATTTCAGTCATTCTTAGAGGTGAATCAAAGAGGATCTTGCTGTGATAGATCTCAAAGAGTGTTCTGCCTTTGTTTTCCTCTGAGAATTTTATAGTTTCTGGCCTTCCTGTTGTTCTTCAATCCACTGTGAATTAATTTTTGTGTATAGTGTGAAGAAGTGTTCTAATTTCCTTCCTTTGCATGTAGTTGTCCAGTTTCCCAGCACCACTTACTGAAGAGGCTCTCTTTTCTGTCCTTTCTCCTTTGTACATTCTTGCCTCCGTTGTCAAAGAAAAGGTGCCTATAGGAGTGCGGGTTTACCTCTCAGCTTCGTGTCTTGTTCCATTGCTCTATGTTTCTGTTTTTGTGCCTGGACCATAGTGTCTTGGTAGTATAGTCTGAAGTCAGAAAGGTTGATTCCTCCAGTTCCACATTTCTTGCCAAGATTGCTTTGGCCTTTCTGGGTCTTTCTCCCCCACCCCCCCCATAAAAATTGTAAAATTGTTAGTCCTAGTTCTTTAAAAAATGTCACTGGTTGTTTGATAAGGATGAATTGAATCTGCAGATTACTTTGGGTAGTGTAGTCATTTTCACAACATTGATTTCTTTCAATTCAAGAACATGGCATATCTATCTGTTTCATTTTTGCTATCTTTCATCATGCAGCCTGTCTTTCTGCATACACGTGTTGGGTCTGTTTAAGTAGGTTTATTCCTAGCTATTGGAGAAGAAAATGGCAACCCACTCCAGTACACTTGCCTGGAAAATCCCATGGATGGGGGAGCCTGGTAGGCTACAGTCCATGGGGTCCCGAAGAGTTGGACACGATTGAGCAACTTCACTTTCACGTTTTACTTTCATGCATTGGAGAAGGAAATGGCAACCCACTCCAGTGTTCTTGCCTGGAGAATCTCAGGGACAGAGGAGCCTGGTGGGCTGCCATCTATGGGGTCTCACAGAGTCAGACATGACTGATGTGACTTAGCAGCAGCAGCATTCTAGCTATGCTATTCTTCTTGTTGCAGTGGGGAATGGCACTTTTTCCTTAGTTTCTCTTTCTGATTTTTCTTATTGTGCTATAAGTATGCAAAGGACTTCTGTGTATTAATTTTGTATCCCGTGCCTTACTAAATTCACTGATTAGCTCTAGTAATTTTCTGGTTCTATCTTTAGGGTCTTCTGTGAATAGAAACAGGCCACCTGCAATCAATGAGAGATGGACTTCTTCTTATCCAACTTGCATTCTTTTTCATTTTCTTCTCTGATTGCTGTGTCTATGACATACAAATCTATATTGAATAATAGGAAGGAGCGTGGGCACCATGGTCTTGATCCTGATCTTAGGGAAATGCTTAAATTTTGACACCATTGAGGATAATGTACTGAGAGGTTTCCCTTATGATCTTTATTATGTTGAGGTAGGTTTCTTCCACGCCCATTTATGGGGCGTTTTTTAAATCATAAACTGGTGTTTAATTTTGTCAAACCCTTTCTCTGCATGATAGAGATTACCATATGGTTTTTATCTTTCAGTTTGTTAATATAGTGCATCACATTGATTGATGTGCACATAGTGAAGAATCCTTGCACCCCTGGGATAAACCGCACTTGAACGTGGTGTGTGGTCCTTTCCCTGTGTTCTTGTTTTGCTTTGCTCATGCTCGCGTTTCCTCAGGATTGTTGCATTGGTGCTCGTCAGTGGCGTTAGCCTGTCGTTTTCTTTTCTGGGTTGTGTTCCTGACTCATTGTGGTTCAGGGTGATGGTGGCCGCACAGGATGAGTTGGGATGCTCCTCCCTCTGCGCTTTTCTGGAGGAGTTTGACCAGCACAGGTATCATCACATCTCTACCATTTGAGAGCATTCACCTGTGAAGTCCTGGGCATTTGTTTGTTGGAGACTTTTGAACACAGTTAGTAGTGCTTGTGATTCATGTGTTCATAGTTAGAGCTTGTGACTGGTGTTAGTGCTTGATTTATTCACATTTTCTGTTTCTTCCTGGTTCAGTCCTAGAAGATTGTACTTTTCTAAGAATCTGTCCATTTGTTCCAGGTTGTCCATTTCATTGTCATGCAGTTGTTTCTAATTGTCTCTTATGATCCTTTATCTTTCTGTGTTGTCTGTTGTAACATCGCCTTTTTCATTTTGAGTTCATTTGAGTGGGCTGCCGTCTATGGGGTCACAGAGAGTCGGACACGACTGGAGTGACTTAGCAGCAGCAGCATCGTATAAGGCTCAGAGACCCCGAGCTTTCCCGGATGTGGGATCTTTAGTGCCTAAACGCGAGAGACGCCGGCCCCGGCGGCGCAGACGCGACGCGAGAGATGCCGGCCCCGGCGCAACGAACCATGCAAAGAGGTGTGGCCGTGAGGAGCTACCCCACACCTGAGGCCAGGGCCGGCAGCCGAGAGGAGCTACCCCACGTCCAACAGGCGGTGGCTGCGCGGGCGCAGGAGGGCCGAGAGGAGCTGCTCCGCGTTCAAGGTCAGGAGGGGCAGCCTTGGGGAGATACCCCTTGTCCAAGGTAACGTACAACAGCTGCACTTTGCTGGAGCGGCTGTGAAGAGATTTTCCATGACCAAGGTAAGAGAAACCCAAATAAGACGGTAGGGATTGTGAGGGGGCATCAGAGGGCAGACACACTGAAATCATAATCACAGGAAACTAGCCGATCTGATCACATGGACCACAGCCGAATGTGGTCCACTGGAGAAGGGAATGGCAAACCACTTCAGTATACTTGCCTTGAGAACCCCATGAACAGTAACAAAGGGCAAAATGATAGGATGCTGAATGAGGAATTCCCCAGGTCGGTAGGTGCCCAGTATGCTACTGGAGCTCAGTGGAGAAATAACTATAGAAGGAATAAAGGGATGGAGCAAAAGCAAAACCAATACCGAGTTGTGGATGTGACCAGTGATAGAAGCAAGGTCCGGTGCTGTAAAGAACAATATTACATAGGAACCTGGAATGTTAGGTCCATGAATCAAGGCAAATTGGAAGTGGTCAAACAGGAGATGGCAAGAGTGAACATAGACATTCTAGGAATCAGTGAATTAAAATGGACTGGAATGGGTGAATTTAACTCGGACGACCATTATATCTACTACTGTGGGCAGGAATCCCTTAGAAGAAATGGAGTAGCCATCATGGTCAACAAAAGAGTCCGAAATGCAGTACTTGGATGCAATCTTATAAACGACAGAATGATTTCTGTTCGTTTCCAAGGCAAACCATTCAATATTACAGTAATCCAGGCCTATGCCCCAACCAGTAATGCTGAAGAAGCCGAAGTTAATCGGTTCTATGAAGACCTACAAGACCTTTTAGAACTAACACCCAAAAAAGATGTCCTTTTCATTATAGGGGACTGGAATGCAAAAGTAGGAAGTTAAGAAACACCTGGAGTAACAGGCAAATTTGGCCTTGGAGCACGGAATGAAGCAGGGCAAAGGCTAATAGAGTTTTGTCAAGAGAATGCACTGGTCATAGCAAACACCCTCTTCCAACAACACAAGAGAAGACTCTACACATGGACATCACCAGATGGTCAACACCGAAATCAGATTGATTATATTCTTTGCAACCAAAGATGGAGAAGCTGCATACAGTTAGCGAAAACAAGACCAGGAGCTGACTGTGGCTCAGATCATGAACTCCTTATTGCCAAATTCAGACTGAAATTGAAGAAAGTAGGGAAAACCACTAGACCATTCAGATATGACCTCAATCAAATTCCTTATGATTATACAGTGGAAGTAAGAAATGTATTTAAGGGACTAGATCTGATTGATAGAGTGCCTGATGAACTGTGGATGGAGGTTCGTGACATTGTACAGGAGACAGGGACCAAGACCATCCCCATGGAATAGAAATGCAAAAGAGCGAAATGGCTGTCTGAGGAGGCCTTACAAATAGCTGTGAAAAGAAGAGAGGCGAAAAGCAAAGGAGAAAAGGAAAGATATAAACATTAGAATGCAGAGTTCCAAAGAATAGCAAGGAGAGATAAGAAAGACTTCCTCAGTGATCAATGTAAAGAAATAGAGGAAAACAACAGAATAGGAAAAACAAGAGACCTCTTCAAGAAAATTAGAGATTCCAAGGGAACATTTCATGCAAATATGGGCTCAATAAAGGACGGAAAAGGTATGGACCTAACAGACGCAGAAGATATTAAGAAGAGGTGACAAGAATACACAGAAGAACTGTACAAAAAAGATCTTCACGACCAAGATAGTCACGATAACATGATCACTGACCTAGAGCCAGACATCTTGGAATGTGAAGTCAAGTGGGCCTCAGAAAGCATCACTACTAACAAAGCTAGTGGTGGTGATGGAATTCCAGTTGAGCTATTTCAAGTCTTGAAAGATGATGCTGTGAAAGTGCTGCACTCAATATGCCAGCAGATTTGGAAAACTCAGCAGTGGCCACAGGACTGGAAGAGGTCAGTCTTCATTCCAATCCCAAAGAAAGGCAATGCCAAAGAATGCTCAAACTACCGCACAATTGCACTCATCTCACACGCTAGTAAAGTCATGCTCAAAATTCTCCAAGCCAGGCTTCAGCAGTTTGTAAACCGTGAACTCCCAGATGTTCAAGCAGGTTTTAGAAAAGGCAGAGGCACCAGAGATCAAATTGCCAACATCCGCTGGATCATGGAGAAAGCAAGAGAGTTTCAGAAAAACATCTATTTCTGCTTCATTGACTATGCCAAAGCCTTTGACTGTGTCGATCACAATAAACTGTGGAACATTCTGAAAGAAATGGGAATCCCAGACCACCTGACCTGCCTCTTGAGAAACCTGTATGCAGGTCAGGAAGCAACAGTTAGAACTAGACATGGAACAACAGACTGGTTCCAAATAGGAAAAGGAGTACGTCAAGGTTGTATATTGTCACCCTGCTTATTTAACTTATATGCAGAGTACATCATGAGGAACGCTGGGCTGGAAGAAGCACAAGCTGGAATCAAGATTGCTGGGAGAAATATCAATAACCTCAGATATGCAGATGACACTACCCTTATGGCAGAAAGTGAAGAGGAACTCAAAAGCCTCTTGATAAAAGTGAAAGAAGAGAGTGAAAAAGTTGGCTTGAATCTCAACATTCAGAAAACAAAGATCATGGCATCTGGTCCCATCACTTCATGGGAAATAGATGGAAAAACAGTGGAAATAGTGTCAGACTTTATTTTGGGGGGCTCCAAAATCACTTCAGATGCTGATTGCAGCCATGAAATTAAAAGACGCTTGCTTCTTGGAAGGAAAGTTATGACCAACCTTGATAGTATATTAAAAAGCAGAGACATTACTTTGCCAACCAAGGTCCGTCTAGTCAAGGCAATGGTTTTTCCCGTGGTCATGTATGGATGTGAGAGTTGGACTGTGAAGAAGGCTGATCGCCGAAGAATCGATGCTTTTGAACTGTGGTGTTGGAGAAGACTGTTGAGAGTCCCTTATACTGCAAGGAGATCCAACCAGTCCATTCTAAAGGAGATCAATCCTGGATATTCATTGGAGGGACTGATGCTAAAGCTGAAGCTGCAATACTTTGGCCACCTCATGCGACGAGTTGACTCACTGGAAAAGACTCTGATGCTGGGAAAAGTTTGGGCGGGAGGAGAAGGGGACGACGCAGAATGAGATGGCTGGATGGCATCACCGACTCTGTGGACATGAGTTTGAGTGAACTCCGGGATTTGGTGATGGACAGGGAGGCCTGGCGTGCTGTGATTCATGGGGTCGCGGAGAGTCGGACACGACTGAGCGACTGAACTGAACTGAACTGAATCCAGGACAGCCCCGAGTAAACCAGGATCCTGGTCACCCTAGTTCTGTGTATCGTCTTCCTCAATCCTGAATGCTCCGCTTTGTCTGTCCCACCCCGTGTTTACTATCCAATATTTCTGATCCTCCGTTTCTGCTTGCACATCACTTCTGCAGCCCCCAGGGAGTGGTTTATTCATCCTATCTAGGTGCTCTGGGGTTTCCCAGGAGGCACTGAACAGAAAGTGAGTGTTAGTGGCTCAGTGGTGTCCTGACTCTTTTGAGACGCCATGGACTGTAGCCTGCCAGGCTCCTCTGTCCATGGAAATCCCAGGCAAGAATACTGGTACCCATGCCCTCCTCCAGGAGATCTTCCTGACCTGGGGATAGAACCCAGGTCTCCGGCATTGCAGGTGAAATCTTTACCATCTGAGCCACCAGGGCTGCTAGTGGAAAAGAACCCGCTGCCAATTCAGGAGATCCAAGAGATGATCCCTGGGTCTGGAGAAGGAAATGGCAACCCACTCCAGTATTCTTGCCTGCAGAATCCCATGTATAGAGGAGCCAGGCGGGCTACAGTCCATGGGGTCTCAAAGAGCCAAACATGACCGAGTGACTGAGCACAAATGCTCAAGCTCTCCTGGCAGTGACCACTGTGTTCTAACAGCTGCTCTGTCTTTCTTCAATTATAGACTCATTAAAGACCGAGGCAGTTTTTTTTTTTTTTCCTTTTACCTATAATCTCAGAGCCTAGCAGAGATTCTGGCACACAGTAGGTATGCAATGAAGTTTTCTTGATTTAATGACTATCAGTATCAACGTATCAAGTGCCATCTATTTCATATCACTACGTGGGATGTTATGGACTGAATGTTTGGGTCCCCTCCAAAACTCGTATGTTGAAGTCTGAACCCCCAGAGGGGCTGTATTTGGACATGGGGCCCTTAAGGAAATTCATGAGTGTGTGCTAAGTCGCTCAGTCATCTCCAATTCTCTGCGACCCCCAAGGACTGTAGCCTGGCAGGCTCCTCTGTCCATCGGATTTTCCAGGCAAGAATACTGGAGTGGGTTGCCATTTCCTCCTTCAGGAGATCTTCCTGACTCAGGGATCAAGCCTGTGTCCCAGTGCTGGGGGCCTGGGTTTGATCCCTGGTCAGCAAACTAGATCCTACATGCCACAGCTAAGCCCTGGTGTGGTCAAATAAATTTTTTGTTTAAACTCAAATAACACTAAATTCAACACTATAATTTACAAACAGCATGGGCAGATTGAGCCTATTCCTGTTACAGTCACTCTGTGTAGCTCTCTCTCCATTCTTCTATCTGTATTTGTTATAATGAAGCTCACCAACTGTGGATATTTGTACTATTGCTGTGATCATAAAATCAGGATGATTTGAACTTAGGAAAAAAAAGAAGAGACACCAAGAGATCGCTTTTTCTCTCCCTCCCTCCATCCCCCTCGCCTTTTTCCCCTGCAAAGTCGCCCAGGAAACACCATATGAGCACACACTGAAAAGGCAACCCAAAGGGAGCTCTCAGCAGACATCCACCCTGTCAACACTGAGTCTCAAGCTTCTAGTCTCCAGAGTGGCGAGAAAACAAATTCCTGTTGTCAAAGCCACCAGCCCACGGTAGTTTGTTACGGCAGCCCCAGCACGATAACACAGGGGACGTACCCAGTTCATAAAACCAGGCTGTGACCAGTGATGGGTGTGGTCACACAGGCACCCTCCTGAGGCAGAGAGCTGCTTTCTATTCCAAAACAGTTCCAGTAATACTTCCCATCCCATTTTAAGAACATAAGTGTTCAACATGACAAGATTGACAAACCTATTTTTCTATCATTCTGCTTTACTTCTGCGGAGAAGTATATTAGAATAGTAACTTCTGGGACTGGGAATGGTTACATGAATATGTGGTTCAGTTTCGAATGTGTGACTAATATTTTTTGCAGCTAAGTAGCATTTTCTGTTTTCCAATGACACTTTAAAGCCCATTTATGTTACCTGAGAATGCATAATTAATTCCTCTTGTGGAAATGCCTTTGTTTTCTCCACTGAGCTGGTGATTCTTCATCGTCCCACTCAAATCCTACCACTCCCCTCCCACCCCTGGCCACGCTTGTCAGCCCGTTCCCTGCCTCAAAGCCTGACTCTACAAGCTGCAGCCCCCAGGCCTCGCTGTTCTCAGCTCCTCTTTCTTGGCTCTTGGCCAAAGGGAAGCACTATCAGAGTGTGAAGGGAGGAGTGCGAAGGGCAGGGAGAGAGGGGGGTGGGCCTTCTCCCTCCCTCTCTGCCACAGCCTGGCCTCCACCATGGGTGCCTTCCTCTGTCATACAGCACCCACGCTGGGCGGCCCCTCTCCTGTGACCACAGCTCGGGATGGCTTCGAGGAATAGCACACCCTTTCTCTTTTGTTTCTCCAGGCCCAAGGATGACAGAGGCTTCTGCTGCTAATAGTTCCCAGTGTCTTCTCCATCTCGTCTTGATTCTCTTTACCTTGCCCACAGTGTGAGTTAAGGGTTGAGTTGTAACCCCTGCCCCCCATTCCTATGTTGAAGTTCTAACTCCCAAGACCTCAGAGTGTGACTGTCTTAGGAGAGTGTCTTCAAAAAGGTAATTAAAGTTAAACAAAGTCATACAGGTGGACCCTAATCCAATCTGACTTATGTCCGTATAATAAGAGCCCCAGGTGGCACTAGTGGTAAAGAACCCGCCTGTCAATGCAGGAGACATAAGAGAGGTGGGTTCGATCCCTGGGTCTGGAAGATCACCTTGGAGGAGGGCATGGCAACCCACTCCAGTATTCTTGCCTGGAGAATCCCGTGGACAGAGGAGTCTTGCAGGCTACAGTCCATGGGGTGGCAAAGAGTCGGACACGACTGAGCAACTTAGCATATGCACAGTAAGGGAAGATTAGGACATCGACATGCAGAGAAGGAAGACATTCTGTGGGGAAGGCAGCCATCTGCAACCAAGGAGAGAGGCCTCAGAAGAAACCAACCCTGCCCACATCTTAATCTCGGACTTCCCAGCCTCGAGAAAATAAATGTCTGTTGTTTTTAAGCCACTCATCAATGGTGGTGGTGGTTTAGTCACTCAGTCGTGTCCAACTCTTTGTGACCCTGTGGGCTGTAGCCCACCAGGCTCCTCTGTCCGTGTGATTTCCCAGGCAAGAATACTGGAGTGGGTTGCCATTTCCTTCTCCAGGGCATCTTCCCAACCCAGGGATCAAACCCAAGTCTCCTGCATTGCATGCTGTTTCTTTACCTCTGAGACTTCAGGGGAGCCCACTTATCAATGGTACTTTTGTTACAGCAGCCTAAACGAACTAAGACTTTGTTACAACAACCCCAGCAAACTATGACACCACGGTCAATCATGCCATCACTAAACCACTTGTGGAGCCTTGGGAATGTGCTGCTTATATCCTTCTCGGACCTGGTCTCACACAGCCAACCTCACCAAGGACACTATCATATGTCCCTTTATCCACTCCACGGTATCTATCATCACGTTCCTAAGTTTCTAAATGTGCCAACGTTTGTGCTGTGAATACCTGTTCCTGAAATACTACAGGACTTGCTTTCACAATAAGGTTCCTAAGCCGTTTCTAAGCAAGGAGCCAAGTGACATCCAAGTCTCTGTGTAGAGCATCTTGTCGTTTTGGAAAAATCTTTTCACATTTTTAACATCAGCTGCTGCTGGAAGGCCTGGGGTGATGACTGAAGTCCAGAGAGTCTCTGGAGATGCTGTGTGAGAGTTTTTCTTGCTGATTCAGTGGCTGGGGGGCCCAGTGGCTGGTAAGGAAGCCAAGCAAGGTGAGCTGGAACGTGTAGGGAGTCCCTGGGTTCTGCATTTAAGGAGATCTAGGGAGGTGAAAGCAATGGCAACCCACTTCAGTACTCTTGCCCGGAAAATCCCATGGACAGAGGAGCCTGGTAGGTTACAGTCCATGGGATCGCAAAGAGTCCAACATGACTGAGTGACTTCACTTTCACTTTTCACTTTCATGCATTGGAGAAGGAAATGGCAACCCACTCGTGTTCTTGCCTGGAGAATCCCAGGGAAGGGGGAGCCTGGTGGGCTTCCATCTATGGGGTCGCACAGAGTCAGACACGACTGAAGCGACTTAGCAGCAGCAGCAGCAGCAGCAGCAGCAGGGAGGTGAAAAGATACCACTGGAGTGAGAGTGGTTAGAACAGCAGAAAAAGCTATCTAATTCAACTTATTTAAGGAATATAAAGGGCTTCCCTAGTGACTCAGTGGTAAAGGATCCACCTGCCAAGCAGGAGATGTGGGTTTAATTCTTGGGTTGGGAAGATCCTGGGAGAAAGGAATGGCAACCCACTCCAGTATTGTTGCCTGGAGAATTCCATGGACAGAGGAGCCTGGTGGGCTACAGTCCACAGGGTTGCAAAAGAGTCGGACACAACCTAGTTACTAAACAACAACAAAGTAGTATAAAGCAATTTTATAAAATCATAGGGCTGGATGGGATTTATTGAGACATCGCAGTTTTACCACCTTTCCCCTCACACAATCCCTCAAGTATTGAGTTACTCCTAATAAATACATTTCTTTGTCTCCAAAGCACTTTCACAACCATATTGCATTTGAGCCTCAAGGAAATCCTGTGAGGTAGATAGGAGGAGCATTAACGTCTTCATTTCACAAATCAATGAAACTGAAGGGCAGGTAGTTGAAATGCCAGGTTTCAAGGAGCTAAAAGGTTTTAGAGCTGGGCCTGGAGACTCGTGCTCCTGAGACCAGGTGGGTATTGATAGAGTTCCCATCGCTTACCATCCCTGCTCATCCGGGCATGCACACAAAAGACTGACGTCACAGGTGGACATTCCACCCAAACCCACAGCGAGGAAGGGCTTCTCAGCATCTGTCTGTGAGCAGAAAAGGCAGAGAAAGGGAGAGAGCGAGAGAGACATAACATGAGCTGAGTTTACAGGGAACCGGAGGGGGCACATGCACCCTTATCTCGGCCCCAACTGGGCGGAGCAACACAGAGCAAGCAGAGGTACAGAGGCTGAGCCTCTCCGATCACGGTCCCCCTCCCGACTCCATATTCAGCTGGCAGGTCCCAGGAGTCAGGTCACCCGTTACCTCCCTCTAATACTCTGATGAATACGTTTGCAACACACAGGGTTTCCATTAATCTGGGGAAGATCCTACTTTAGGCTTTCACTGAATCAGAAATTGCTTCAGCCATGACTGCTGTCTCCAGTGAACTGGGTCCCTCTTTCTCCACAGAGATGCCCCACACAGGCTGGTCTCGCCTGCTCCCTCCACCCGCCTGTCTCTCTCTTGTTTAAATTGGAGGATAATTGCCTTACAGTGTTGTGGTGCTCTCTGCCATACATCAGTGTTAATCAGTCATAATGATGCATATGTATCTATATATATATCTCCCTTCCCTCTGGAGCCTCCCTCCCCTGCATCCCATCCCTCCGGGTCATCACAGAGCTCCAGGTTGGGCTCCCTGTGCTATATAGCCGCCTCCCACAAGTTATGAGCATACATGGGGCTTCTTTGGTGGTTCAAATGGTAAAGCATCTGCCTGCAATGCAGGAGACTCAGGTTTGATCCCTGGATTGGGAAGATCTCCTGGAGAAGGGAATGGCAACCCACTCCAGTATTTTTGCCTGGGAAATCCCATGGACAGAGGAGCCTGGCAGGCTGCAGTCCATGGGGTCTCAAAGAGTCAGACACATGTGAGTGACTGAGAGGGAGTGAGTGTGTATACATCAATGCTGCTTTCTCAGTGTGTCCCAGCCTCTCGTTCCCCCGCCATGTGCACAAGTCCATCCCCTACATCTGCATCTCCATTTCTTCTCTGTAAATAGGTTCATCAGTACTGTTTCCCTAGATTCTGTATATATGTGAGGTGTGTGCATGCTAAGTCACTTTGGTCGTGACTGTGGTCATACAGACCCCACAGACTGTAGCCTGCCGTAATGCATATCATACATGCATTAATACACAATATTTCTTTTTCTCTTTCTGACATACTCACCTGGTCTCTTTACTTCTTCCTCTATCCGTGGAGGCTCACCTTCTCCAAGAAGCTTGAGTGTTTCAGCCCTGAGGGATTCTTGTCTCAGCTGCATTCCTGAAGCCATTATCATCCAGACCCCAAATTTAGCACTGAACACATGCTCTTCAGTACTAGTTCTCTGATGAGACATCAGCCCCTGGAGAATCAAGCTGGAATCCACCCTCTTGCATCTATGCTCCTGTGGTAGATCCATGCATGTTAGCTGTGACTTTTCTGGGAAAGAGTAGGCAAAACTAGGGTTAAACACAGCCAGTCGTTGGAATCCAAGAGGAAAGGGGGAAGGAGTGGGAATTAATTGTCTTCCCGTGTTGGAAATTTTCGGTGGTGTTTCAAGATCCGCGTACAGTCAGCATTTTCATGTTGCTCTAAGATTAGCACAAGGTAAGAGAACAACAGAAGCCTTCCTCTGTGCTATTTTAGGAACACGGAAAATAAAATAATACCTTCCAAATGCAGGAACAGCCTAGCTTGCTGTGACTCAAGAATGGGCTCGTAACACCTCGGCTGTAACAGTTTCAAATGGAATCATATTACAATGCAAAGTATATTTATCACTGTGTTGAGGAACCCTTTCTCCTAAGTCCCCCCAGGGGAGAGCCACAGCCCCAGGCAGGCTCCTCTCAAGCTCTCCATTCCACCCTGGCAGGTCCCGGGGCTCCCCTGCCCCGCCACCTCTCTTCTCGGTAATTTTCACTACCTACCCAAACTGTCAAGTTTCCCACCCCTTCCTGAGGGGCTCTGGAAGCTGGTCTTTTTATGCCCACCTGTGGGACTGCACCTCACAGGCCTACAAAGCTTGAATTTGCCCAGCTTCAAGACTGCAGAAAGCCTGCATTGGGCAAGAGAGGGATTCCCCAGCGGCTCAGCGGTAAAGAATCCACTAGCGATGCATGAGACACAGGAGATGGGGGTTTGATCCCTGGGCCAGGAAGATCCCCTGGAGAAGGGAATGGCAAACCCACTCCAGTGTTCTTGACCAGAGAATCCCATGAACAGAGGAGCCTGCCAGACTACAGCCCATAAGGTTGCAAAGAGTCAGACATGACCGAAGTGACTTAGCATGTACACATGCATCAAGCAACAGAGATATCAGTAGTTTGACAGACGGGGAGCTTACGTATCTGAAGCAAAGTCCTAGAGCGACACCCCCACCCTGTGCAGCAGACATCTTCAGGACGTGGCAGCAGTCTTTGCTCCTGGTGGAGGGGGCGATTGCCAGTTACAGGGGAATTGATGTCATATGGGCTTATCGATTACCAGGGAAACCAACAGAAGGGCACACCCTTCACTGCCCCTTTGATAAGAACAATCACTGGCCAAGGCCCAAAGCAAGTATGTAGGAAGGCCAGAGTCAGTGTAAGTGAAGCAGGCACTGGTCAGGCAGGGGATAGACAGAGAGCAAGAGAACAGCCATCTTGAGTGGGCTGGTCAGCCACCACCCTTCCTGGTTGTCCCTGAAAAAAAGCTTATAGACCCTCTTCATTTTAAGACTTTAATGCCCATCATGACAAGAGGAAAGACAAAATATGGGGAATTACATGTGTGTGTGTGTTTCCAGTGGCTAAGTTGTGTCTGACTCTTTGCAACCCTGTGGATTGTAGCCCGCCAGGCTCCTCTGTCCATGGAACTTTCCAGACAAGAATACTGGAGTGGGTTGTCATTTTCTCCTCCAGGGGAGCTTCCCGACCCAGGGATCAAACCTGTATCTACTGCCTGCATCTCCTGCATTGGTAGGTGGTTTTTTGTTTTTGTTTTTTTTACCACTTGAGCCACCTGGGAAGCCTGAGGAAATATACAAAGGGTACAAATCTGACAGTCTTGAGTTTGGTCCAGAGCATCTGATGATCTGGTTGAGATAACTAGAAATTTCTTTTACGTCAACATTGGGTGTTGTAAGCAGATAGGGCAGTGGGTCCCTGGAGAAAGAGAATCAGGCATGACCTCTTTGACATAAGAGAACCCATTTTGGTCCAAGACATTTTGTGATCTAAGCCTGGCCACAATGCTTGCCCTTAAACAGTTCTCAGTAATTAATGATCTTAAGGGAAGAAAGGATTGCAGGAACAAAGGGAAAGCAGTCAAGAAACAATGGGTCTAGGACTCCACTGGTGGTCCAGTGGCTAAGACTCGAGCTCCCAATACCCTAAAGGGGCTGGGGTTCCATCCCTGGTCAGGGAACTAGAACCCACATGCCACAACTAAGAGTTTGCCTGCCCCTACTAAAGATCCTGCATGCTGTATGATGTGGCCATTAAAAAAAAAAAATTGATCCACATTAAAAAATATATACCTTAAAAATTTTTTTAAATAGAGAGATAGAGGTGAGCAAGAAATAATCAACACAACAACAGGCCTGTTTTTGTTCTTCGTTTGTCTTTAGCTCTGGGGTAAAACTGTCAGTTGTGGGGGAAAGGCTAAAAAGAAAATTCTAGCCAGGGTTTTGAAATTTAAGTCCAAGATTATATGATGGCACCAGTCAGCCTCCCAAGTAGGTGACATAAAGTCGGGATGTGCAGCCAAATGTGCACAGACATAGAATTCCTATGGTTGTTTCTTAGTAGGGACTATGAATTATATTTCAAAGAATCCATGTCTGAAAAAAATTGGCTTCTGATGCAGTTTGTTGTAAAAAGGCAAACTATTTAATACAAAGGTTTACACACGTGCTCATACGTATAGACTACATATGCACACATATATATTTTTAAAAGATATTTTTGATGTGGACCATTTTTAAAGTTGTTAATTGAATTTGTTACAATATTGCTTCTGTTTTTTGTTTTGGTTTTTGAGCAGTGAGGAATGTGGGATCTTGATCCCCCCATCAGGGATTGAAACTGCAGCCCCTGCATTGGAAGGCCCAGTCTTAACCATGGCACCACCAGGGAAGTCCCTTTTGTTTAACTCTTAAGCAAAAACAGGAAGCCATTTGGCCGCAGTCTAAATATTCAGGGAAAGAAGCAAGTAGAATTACTCCGGTTGGAAATGCCACGTTAATTTATTATGCATAGCATGATCAAACAAGAGGCCACAAAGAGAAATGCAAAGATGCTAAGTCGTGGTCCTTCCTGAGAATTAATTTTGCCCCCAGGATTCTTAGCAATTGGGTCTTTACATCTTGGAGGTATCAGGGCAGGAGAGGGCGCACAGCACCAAATCCATGGCACAGAGTGCAACACACAGCATCCTACCTGGGAGCGTGGAATCAGAAACCCAGCACTGAGAAGGGGTCATGCACAGACACAAGATTTATGGAGGCCATGCAGGGAAAGGAAATATATGGGTTACATGTCATACCGCTCTGGATGCAACCATTTTTCACACAGCAGAATCTGTGAGAGAAAAGACAAAGGAGAAAGACAAAGAAAAGTGGGGAGGGGCTTTCCCTGGTGGTCCAGTGGTTAAGAGTCTGCCTTCCAATGCAGGGGACGAGTGTTTGATCCCTGGTGGGGGAACTAAGATCCCACAAGCCACAGGGCAATTAAGTTTGCAAGTTACAACTACTGAGCCTGGGAGCCACATCTAGAGAGAAGCCCGCGCCCTACAGTGAAAGACCCCACACGCTGCAATCAGGACCCGCCACAGCCAAAAAATAATCCATTAAAAATATTTAAAAAGAAAAGTGGGGAAAGGAAAGGTAAAGTTGAAAAAGAGAAGGTTGGAGCCTCCTCCTGGCCACCTGGCTGACCCCTCGGCAGCAACTCGGCAGCCACTCAGCATCAGCACTCTCTCAGCATCCCTGCTGTCTCCATGGTGATTTAATGTGATTCTGATGGATGTGACTAGTTCATGAACGCTTCCTGGAGCTGGGCACTGTTGTTGCTAGCTCTATTTTCCAGATGAGAAAACAATGCTTCCGAGATTGTTAACAGCTTGTCCCAAATCACTGAGTTGCTAAAGTTGTGGAATCAGGCATTGAACCTAGGCTGTTTCAGGCCCAAGCATGTGCTCTTGGTGAGCAAAGTAAAAAATAAGATGGTGTTTAATGGAGGAGAACGTGAACATGTATTGAGTCCTTAATATATACCTGGCATGTAATCCTCACAACAGTCCTGCAAGGGAGGTATCATTATTCCCATTTTATAGATGAAGAAACTGAGGCTCGTTGCTCACTGTGGCAGCTCATACACTTAAACAGGAATGATACAAAGGAGATTAGCATGGCCCCTGCTCAAGGATGACATGCAAACTGGGGAAGCATCTCATGTTTTTATGGCAGAAACCATCACAACATTGTAAAGCGATTTTCGATGCATGATACAGGATGCTCGGGGCCGGTGCACTGGGATGAACCAGAGGGATGGGGTGGGGAGGGAGGTGGGAGTGGGATTCAAGATGGGGAACACATGTACACCCAGGGCAGATTCATGTCAATGTATGGCACAACCAATACAATAATGTAAGTAATTAGCCTCCAATTAAAATAAATAAATTTTTAAAAAATTAAGAAGTATGAATAAAATGGGGACCATTTTTTAAAAATTGAGGCTCAGAGAGGTTAAGTAACTTATCTAAAGTCGCACTGCTTAGTGAAAGAGTCCCGGTCTGGGGCCCTGCACCTCCTCTCAGTGTCTGTTTTCTGTCTGAAATAAATCCTGCTTGCTTACTACCATGAAAAAACAACAACAAAAAAACCCCAGGTCTCTCAGACTGCAAAGCCCATATTCCATTGTTTAAAAAAATATATTGTTGTTTTGCTGCTAAATTTTATTTATTTATTTGGCTGCTTCAGGTCTTCACTGTGGCATGTGGAATCTAGTTCCCTGAGCAGGGATCAAACCCAGGCCCCCTACAATGGGACGTTCTTGGTTTCTAGACTACTGAGATCTTGCTTCCATGTGTAAATTGAGTACAGTTTCCTAAAGAGATGGAAGGCAGGCTTTACATCCCAGTATGTGATTCATGGGGTCACAAAGAGTTGAACACTACTGAGCGACTGAACTGAACTGAATAGGGGACAAATTTAACTGGGAATGGTTGGTTTACCATCTAACACTGACATGTCATTTTCCCCTGCCTGGGCTCGGCTTCCCTCCATCCAGCTGGCTTTTCTTTCCTGGGCTTATTTCTTTCCTTTCCACCCTCTGCCCTCCTCCCCTCTCCTTGCAGGAGCAGAAACAAGAAGCTCTTCCTCTAATCTCCAGCCTGGCAGGTTTTCCCTCCCCTGGAGTCCAGGTGCCTGTAGCATTTGCTCCTTAGTGGCTTTCCCCCAAGGAGACAGCTCCCTCCTTCTTCTTCCCCAAAAGGAATTGTGGGGCCAACTGTTAAGATTTTTTAAAAATATTTTTTTCATATCTTTAC
This sequence comes from Moschus berezovskii, assembly GCF_049115385.1. Lineage (NCBI taxonomy): Eukaryota > Metazoa > Chordata > Mammalia > Artiodactyla > Moschidae > Moschus > Moschus berezovskii. The sequence continues at coordinate 2,706,049 of NC_142465.1, forward strand.
TCAAGATGGGAAAAATCTCTGAAGTTTAACGTGGCACCTGGCTGTCCTGTGATGTTTATATTTTTTCAAGGCTTTGTTCTGTCTGGAATTTTATTATAATAACTACTGATGGGCCTTCCTTAATGGTCTAGTGGTTAAGATTCTGAGCTTCCAATGCACGGGTTCACATGTTCAATCCCTGGTCATGGAATTAAGATCCCACGTGCCACATGATGTGGCCAAAAAGCAAAACAAACAATCACCACAACAAAAAACTAATGGGAATGAACATACCTTGATGTTTATATAATTTTAATAAATCACCTTCAAAATGATAAAGCATTAGTAATCAAATAGAGTTCACTCAGTCGTGTCCAACTCTTTGGGACCCCACAGACTGTAGCACGCGAGGCTCCCCTGTCCATAGGATTTTCCCAAGCAAGAATATTGGAGTGGGTTGTCATTTCCTCTCCCAGGGGAATCTTCCCAACCCAGGGATCAAACCCATGTCTCCGGTATTGGCAGGTGGATTCTTTACCACTGAGCCACATGGGAAGGCTAGCTTCTATCAATGATTCACACCAAAAGGTGGTTCAATGAAGCAGCGATGATGAGGCAGTGCTAGAATTAAAAGGGGAATCAGGTACCCTTGAAACTCAAACCTAATAATAGTAGAAAACATCACCCACTCACAGCAGTATACACAGATCTGAAACTGTTTCCTTGAGAACGTTTCTGTTTGGGGGGATAATTCTATTATTTGAAGACTCTAAGTAATGACAGGCTAACAGTGATGATGCCTCAGTGACCTGATAGCCATGCCCTGGAGAGATAGCCGAGAGAGGGGTCCCCAACCTCCAGGATCTCATACCTGATGATCTGAGGTGGAGCTGATGTAATAATAATAGGAATTAATTGCACAATAAATGTAATGCACTTGAATCATCCTGAAACCACCCCCCTTCTCCAACTCATGGAAAAAATTCTCTTCCATGAAACTGGTCCCTGGTGCCAAAAAGTTTGGGGATATTCAAAGGAATGTTCTTTGTCTTTCACACCTGCGCTGTTTTTCTTCTAACCGCCCCATCCCACAAAGCTTTACCTGTTCCGAGTGTCACACGTCCCTTCCTGTGAGGGGCAGGGTGCCCGCCAGTGCTCAGGCCTCAGGGCCCCCCTGGGCGCTGCTGGTCTGTCCTTCTCATCCTGGCTGTGTGAGGTGTTCCCCTAAGGTTTTCCTGCTACACTGTTTTTCTAGTTCCTCTTGAATCTTCCTAGACAAACCTGCCTAAATGATGCAAGAACTATCTAATGAATATGTTACTTTCTCCAGTTTAATCACACCTGGGTTGTGTCTGCCACACTCTCTCCACAGCTGCACTTGTCGTTTCTGTTTCGTTTTCAGCTTTTTATTTTACACTGGAGTACAGCCGATTAGCAACATTGTGATGGCTTCAGGTGGGCAGCAAAGGGACTCAGACATATGTACACATGTACCCATTCTCCCCCAAACCCCTCTCCCATCCAGGCTGCCACATAACATTAAGCAGAGTTCCCTGTGCTGTACAGGGGGTCCTTTATTATCCATTTTATTGTCAGGTTTTTACTCCTTACTTTCCTTATGTCCCCTAAATGAGTTTCCTCAAAACCCAGTTCCTCTCATCTCAGGCCCCATAGCTAGTGTTCCATTTTCACAGTCAGCTTGCCTCACGTAGGAGGCTGCTCCTCTCCTCTTAGGGAGGGTGGTGGGCGGTGGGGCACACTGGTGCAGTGAGGGAGGGTGCCTTCGCCACCTGCAGCCTGCGGCCCAAACAGCCGCAAGGCTCCCCAGTGGCGCAGCGGCACAGACGCTGCCTGCCAATACAGAAGACGCAGGAGACTTGGGTTGGATCCGTGGGTCTGACAGATCTCCTGGAGTAGGAATTGGCCCACTGCAGTATTCTTGTCTGGAAAACTGCATGGAAAGGAGGAGCCTGGCAGGCTACAGTCCATGGGGTTGCAAAGAGTCAGACAAGACTGAGCACATCCCAGCTCACTTGTGGAGGGTTTAATTATGCCTTAATGCTCGTTATCATAATTAAGCAGAAATAGTGATTCTAATTAGCACATTTGCAGAAACCACACCAGTATGCTTCCCTGGTGGCTCAGATGGTAAAGAACCTACCTGCAATGCAGGAGACCCAGGTTTGATACCTGGAGAAGGAAATGGCAACCCACTCCAGTGTTCTTGCCTGGAGAATTCCAAGGACAGAGAAGCCTGGCGGGCTACAGTCCACAGGGTCGCAAAGAGTCAGACATGATTGAGCAAATAACAAACACAAGTAGATCCATATAATCGCACACTTCACCTACTCATAGCTTAATGGTGTTCCATCCTTGTTTCCTTTGCCCTGCTTTTCCTTTCAGCTTGAATGAGCACAACTTTTGAAGTCTTTAATTTATGACTATTTTAACTTATGCAAGTCCTGCTAGAGGGTGACAGATGGTCAATGTCAAAAACCCAGAGGGAGGGTTTCTGTTTAGCCTTTGATTTTTGTTTTGCTTTTTAAGCCAGAGAAATGTCCAATTGTGCTCATAGTTTGTCGGAGAATGTGATGGCACCCCACTCCAGTACTGTTGCCTGGAAAATCCCATGGACGGAGGTGCCTGATAGGCTGCAGTCCATGGGGTCGCTGAGAGTCAGACATGACTAAGAGACTTCACTTTCACTTCTCACTTTCATGCATTGGAAAAGGAAATGGCATCCCACTCCAGTGTTCTTGCCTGGAGAATCCCAGGGACGGAGGAGCCTGGTGGGCTGCCGTCTATGGGGTCTCACAGAGTCGGACACGACTGTTGCTTACCAGGCTCCCGTGTCCATGGGACTCTCCTGGCAAGAATACTGGGGTGGGCTGCTGTGCCCTCCTCCATGGGATCTCCTGACCCAGGGATCAAACCTGAGTCTCCTGCATTGACAGGGGTATTCTTTATCACTGAGCCACCAGGAAGCCCTCACATGAACCTACAGTTGGGCAAAATCATCTACCACAAAGCCTATTTTATAATAAAGTGTTGACTACTACACCTGGAGAAGGGAATGGCAACCCACTCCAGTATTCTTGCCTGGAGAGTTCCATGGACAGAGGAGCCTGGTGGGCTACAGCCCATGAGGTTGCACAGAGTTGGACACGACTGACGCGACTTAGCACGTGCACAAGCACAGTGAACTTGAAAACCAGAATGGCTGTCTGGGTACTGATGGTTTTAGTGATTTGGCCTGTACTCTTGTGACCAAGTGGCTAACTGGGAGCTGTGGCTCACTGGCTGCCCAGCACCATAAATGAGTATCCTACTGCACATGGCTAGCCACCCCTCCCAAAAAATCCAGATACAAAATTTAAAATATGGTTTCCACTGAACATCTATCACTTTTGCATCACTATAAAGCCAAAAAGTTGCTAAGCCAAAGCATCTTAAGCCACGGACTGCCCAAACAAACTTAAGGGAAGACACCTGGGCAGTCAGCCTCCCCCACAGTTTCTGCAGCAGCTCATTAGTGATTAAGACTCTAGGACCAGAAACAAACCTTTGCGTTCACAATTAGAGATAAAGCAATACAAGAAAATATCTCTGAGAAGGGGGAGTATAGAGGGTTAAAGTCCTCTGTGTGTGTTCTCAGTCACTCACTCTTGTCTGACTCTTTGCTGAGCCCGCTAGGCTCCTCTGTCCATGGAATTTTCCAGGCAAGAATACTGGGATGAGAGGCCATTTCCTATTCCAAGGGATCTTCCCGACCCAGGGATCAAACCTGTGTCTTTTGGTCTCCTGCACGGGCAGGTGGATTCTTTACCACTAGCACCACCTGGCAAACCCCAGTTAAAGTTTTGCTAATATGTAAATAATTGATATGATTGGAAAGGAAAAGTGGATAGGAGGACCTGGAAAAAAAAAAAGAGTGTCAGAGACAGGAAGCGCATGCCGAAGTAATCTGGGGCATGCCGAACAAACGCTCAGGTTACACACAATCTTCCCCAGTGATGACCCCAAACCAGTCCCAAGATTAGTGACTGATCAAAGATGAGAACATGAGAGCTGGCCAAAATCAAAAGAAAGGTTAGCAACTGAAGGAGCTGTTATCAGAGTCTAAATCTCTGTTTTTCTTCTTTAGTCCATTAGAGAAGAGAAAACAGGGAAGTTTGGGGCTACTTGTATTTTATACGCTACTGCATTTCACCGATAGATATTTGCTAGTTATTATCAAGTAATCAGAATTTTATAATACTTTAGTTTTAATCATTAAATACATTGACCACCTAAAAAGGCATATGAAGTAAAAATGTATTTTTGACAAGCCTTATGATAAGTCAACTTCTTTATAATCATAGGATCTTTTTTTTTTTTTTAATTAGTTGGAGTACTTCTTGATTAAAACCATTCACTGTGGGATTTCCTTGGAAGTCCAGTGACTAAGAATCCGCCAGTGCAGGGGACATGAGTTCCATCCCTGGTCTGGGATGATTCCACATGCTGCAAGGCAAGTAAGCCTGAGAGCCACAACTACTGAGCCCACACGCCACAGCGACTGAAGCCCAAGCAGCCTAGAGCCTGTGCTCTGCAACAAGAGAAGCCACCACAGTAGGGAGACCGCGTACTGCAAGTAGAGAGGGGTGGTCCCATGCTCACAACAACTAGAGAAAGCCCGCACACAGCAACGAAGACCCAGCTCAGCCATAAACAAATAAATAAAAAGAATCTGGCTTCTAATGCAAGGGAACAGGGTTGATACCTGCTCGGGGAACTAAGATCCCACATGCCACAACTAAAGGAAGCCTGTGTGCTGCAACAAAGGCCCAGTGCAGCCAAAACAAAGAATTTTAAATAAAAGAAACCTATTCGCTGTTACCAGATCTATTCAGTGCTCATGAATCACACTGTGGACACTATCATTCAAGGGGGAGGGGAGACTCTAAAATGGAAAAAAAAAAAAAAAATCAGAAACCTTAACTTACAAATAAGTGAATAAAATGTATCCATGGATGAATGTTCCCAGATTTCCTCTTGGCCTGTTTCTGCACAATCCATATTTCCAACTAACATAAAATGAGACTTCTTTCCTTTGGGGATGGACTATTATAATGATAGAGAAGCCAGACCAGAGTGGCGAGGGCCAGGAGAAGGACCAGCCCACGATGCTGCGGTGATCTATAAAACAAGGAGCCAGTGGGGGCATATGGAGACAGGGAGCTGCAGGGTTTTGGCTTGTAGGTAGTTCGTGGCAGTTCAGGCTGTAACTGCCTTTCCAGCAGTTATACAGTGTGAGAGAACTGGGGAATGAAGAAAGGGGATCTGGTAAGTAGTGTTATGAGTTCTGAATTGGATCCCCTGTGATTTTTCTTTGAGAGACAACATGAAAATTGGTATTCATCTGTAAAATTACTTTGGGTAGTGCAACATGCTACTCTGTAGAAACTGAGCTACATGGGGACTCAGGATGATTAGGGTTATGAAAAAATTCGTATGGGATATAATCATCACTACAGTAAATCAGAAATAACCCCAAATGCCTCACAATAGTGAATCAGCTCAGCAACATGATGAGAGAAAATATGGCATTGAGGATGCATGGGGGCTTTGGGAGTGAGGCCATTCAGTGTCTCACTAAGAATCCCTTAATTTCTTCATTTACACATTGAGAATAATTATGTCTAAATTTAGAGTTACTGGGAAGATTAAATAAATGAAAATAATGTATAAAATTCCTAAAAGAGTGTATGACTCATTGTACTCATGGTAGCTAATATTATAAACAGTGGTCCCCAACCTTTTTGACACCGGGGACCAGTTTCATAGAAGAGAATTTTTCCACAGACTGGGGGAGCAGGCAGGGAGGGATGGCTTCGGGGTGATTCAAGCGCATTACGTTTTGTTGTAGTTCAGTTGCTCAGTCATGTCCAACTCTTTGCAACTCCATGGGCTGCAGCATGCCAGACTTCCCTGTCCTTCGTCATCTCCTGGAGCTGGCTCAAACTCATGTTCATTGAGTCAGTGATGTTTTCCTACCATCTGGTCCTCTGTTGTCCCCTTCTCCTCCTGCCTTTAATCTTTCTCAGCATCAGTCTTTTCTAATGAGTCAGCTCTTCGCATCTGGTGGCCAAAGTATGGAGTTTCAGCTTCAGCATCAGTCCTTCCAATGAATATTCAGGACTGACTTCCTTTAGGATGGACTGGTTTGATCTCCTTGCAGTTCAAGGGACTCTCAAGAGTCTTCTCCAACACCTCAGTTTAAAAGCATCAGTTCCTCATCGCTCAGCCTTCTCTATAGTCCAACTCTCACATCCATACTTGAAACTGGAAAAACTACAGCATTACATTTATTGTGCACTTTATTTCTAATGTGAGGCCACTGCTGATCTGATGGGAGGTACCAATGGGTCTGTGGCCCAGAGGTTGGGGACCCCTGTTATAAAATATCTTAGTGATGTTAAAAATAATAAGCATGAGGGATAAATCATTAGATATACAATAATTAAATTACAAAGCATAAAGTTACCATGTTTGTACATTAACAAGTACAGGAAGCATATTTTGAAGAATTGAGGTCAGCTCAATTATTTTCATGATGCCCAGAAGAGAACAGGCTCGGATTGAAGAACAGTGATTTAGAATCAATATAAAAGAATATTAGGAGTATAAAGCGCTGAAGAAATCTATAAAAGAAAACATTCAAACCTTTTCCTCTAGAGATTAAAAAGATAATTACATTGGTTTCTCATTTATTTCCCTGATTATAACAGTCAAAGATAATTTATATTTGGCTTTGATAGCAGTGGCAAGCCACTCCAGTACTCTTGCCTAGAAAATCCCATGGATGGAGGAGCCTGGTAGGCTGCAGTCCGTGGGGTCGCTAAGGGTCGGACACGACTGAGCGACTTCACTTTCACTTTTCACTTTCACACATTGGAGAAGGAAATGGCAACCCACTCCAGGGTTCTTGCCTGGAGTATCCCAGGGACCGGGGAGCTGGTTGAACAAGACTGAAGTGACTTAGCAGCAGCAGCAGGTGTTCTTTGCCTCGGGGGTTTCTCCTTTCTAATTGTGTTTATTTAGTCTAATAGAAAATGAATTTGCATTCCTTGAACTTCTACCAGGTGAAGGTGGGTAGATGACTGAGAAGAATGCTTAAAAGCTGGGGAAATCCCCTTGGAATTTAAAAGGTGCTGGGAATAATCCAAAAAGTAGATAATCCATGGAAGAATTAACTGTACATGAATTTGGTAATCGCCCAGTATCTTTCTCTTTTTTAAAAAAAAATTCTAAATTGAAGCACTGTTATTTTACACACACACACACACACACACATTCTGTTTTAGGTTCTTTTCCACTGTAGGTTATTATAAGATATTGGATATAGCTCCTTGTGTCATATAGTAGGTTCCTGTTTTTTTTCAAATCTATTTTATATATAGTAGTATATATATCTGTCCTACATCTCTTGCTTCAGCTCTTCAAGAAAAACAGAGCCATACCATCATAGCCAGGGATCTAACGTGTGAGACAGGGGAGCAGTTAGGGCCATTTTCTTATCCTGGTGCCATGTATGATACCGCATTTTACAGTTAGTTCCTTTTTAATATTAATATTATATATAATTAATGTACGACATTGTGCTATGTTATTTTATGCTATACTATCTTATCTGGCCATCACTGGTTACTCAGTGGAAAAGAATACACCTGCCAAGCAGGAGACAGGGGATCAATCCCTGGGTCAGGAAGATCCCTTGAAGAAGGAAATGGTAACTGGCTCCAGTATTCTTGCTTGGGAAATCACATGGACAGAGGAGCCTGGTGGGTTTACAGTCCACAGGGTCACGAAAGACTCAGACACGACTTAGTGACTAAACAGCAACAGTACTATCATATCATATCATAATTATATTTTATAGTTACTTTTAATGCCTTTAGGGATTTCTTGACAATAGGATTGTGAAGATCCCATTTTCAGAGTAGTCATTACAAGGATTCTTGCTGCACTTTCAAGGTGTGAAGACAATTGCTAGGGCATCAGTGCCACTCATCTCACACCAAGTGGCAAGGCAAGGAAAGTTCTCAGGCAGTGAGGTCAAGGTGAAGGAAGAGGCTTGTTATTTTTTTGCTTTTTGGTTATATTATCTTGGGCTTCCCTGGTGGCTCAGCTGGTAAAGAACGTGTCTGCAGTGCAGGAGACCTGGATTTGATCTCTGGGTTGGAAAGCTCCCCCGGAGAAGGAAATGGCAACCCACTCCAATATTCTTGCTTGGAAAATCCCATGGACAGAGGAACTTGGCGGGGTACAGTTCATGGGGTCGCAAAAGAGTCAGACACGACTGAGCGTGCACACTTGGTAAATATAAAATACTTTTTGGATTGTCTGTCATTGAATATGCTTCATATTACATCTTGCCCCTTACTATCCAGATTGTTTTTAAAAATGACTTTACTTCTAATATGAGATTGAGCTTTAAAGCCAATACTTGACTCCTACAATGAAAATCCCAAGTAATGCTAAGCTTAAGAATCAGTATCCTTGGGCTTCCCTGGTGGCTCAGTGGTAAAGAATCTACCTGCCAATGCAGGTGACACGGGTTTGATTCCTGATCTGGGAGATTCTACATTCAGCGGAGCAACGAAGCCCATGTGCCACAACTACTGCACCTGTGTTGACCCCACACACCACAGGTGAAACGAGAAGGCTCCAGAGTCCATGCTCTGCAACAAGAGAAGCCGTGGCAATGAGGAGCTTGCACAGCACGACTAGATAAAAGCCTGCGCAGCAAGGAAGACCCAGCACGGCCATAAATAAAGGAAAATTTAAAACAACCTGCATCCTTACTTCTCTCCTTCCTTTTTTTATTGAAAATGTATTCCTTATGCTATCAGTCTGTTATGTTGTTCATAAAACACACAGACAAATAAAGCCTAAAACATAAAATGGAGAGAGAAAACTGAATAAAAATAAACTGGAAATATCCCCTTCAAAGTTAATTCATGTGGCTTTCATGGAGGTATAAAGATTACCATATGATCTAGTGAATTTATGGAATAAGTTTGTTGTTGAGCAAAAGAGGAAAAGCAGTGAGTACCATTTATTCATTTAGAAAATATTTATTAAATGCCTGATAGTATCAAGCAATGTACAACAAGGAGCATGGTAAAACCATGCCTGACCCTGTAGTTTGGCTGATTGGAGTACAGAGATAATTAGTGATCTTTGCAAATATCAGTGACCTTTGAAATATATGCTTCTATTAGTTATGGTAAAAGAAAAGAATTAACAAGATCTTTTTAAAAGTTTGAAGACCTTGAATTTCATCCAGGGTGATATTAAATATGTTTAACAATTGGCAATGCTACCAGCCAATCAAAATAGACAGAGGCTGGTCACCCAAACCAATGAATTCTGCCTGAACATTAGCCCCGGTTATACTAATTTAGGGATTTCCATTCATAGTAAGTAGAATGAAAATGCAAATATAGTCATTTATTTACATATGTCTTTCTATCTTATTTGTTTGCTTTTTTTATAAGTCTCTTTTTTAAGTTGTTGGTAACAAAGTTAGTTTAAAAACACAAATACAAGAAAAACTTAGCTAGATTTTAAATTTTGGTATTTTTCATTTTGCCATTTTTAGTGAATTTATTTTATAAAATTTTATTATTATTTTGAATAGCTATTACCTTCACATGATTAAAAACATTTGAAGTGAAGTCACTCAGTCGTGTCCGACTCTTTGTGATCCCACGGACTGTAATCTACCAGGCTTCTCTGTCCATGGGATTTTCCAGACAAGAGTACTGGAGTGTATTGGCATTTCCTTCTCCAGGGAATCTTCCTGACCCAGGGATTGAACCCAGGTCTCCTGCTTTGCAGGCAGATGCTTTACCCTCTGAGCCAAAAACATTTACATGATTAAAAATTCAAAAGACATAAATGGCTCTCCAGGTAAGGGTCTCTTCCACCCTTTAGACAGTTTTCCTGTCTGAAGGAAATCAATATTGCCCCCTTTCTTGTAAAAGTAAAGTGAAGTCGATCACTCGTGTCCAACTCTTTGCGACCCCACGGACTGTAATCTGCCAGGCTCCTCTGTCCATGGGGTTTTCCAGGCAAGAATACTGGAATGGGTTGCCATTTCTTTCTCCAGGGGATATGTAAAGTCTTCCAGAAATACTGTGTACATGACTTTTTTTCTTCTTCTTTAGGTTAGTAAATATCCTGAGACTGGAGCTTGTAGACCAGCACAGAAAAGAAGTGGTGACTAAATCAGACAAACAAGAACAGGAAGATACAGCGCTTTATCTTAGTCTTAGTGGGATGGATTGAATGTCTGCTGCTGCTGCTGCTGCTGCTAAGTCGCTTCAGTCGTGTCCGACTCTGTACGACCCCATAGACGGCAGCCCACCAGGCTCCCCCGTCCCTGGGATTCTCCAGGCAAGAACATTGGAGTGGGTTGCCATTTCCTTCTCCAATGCATGAGAGTGAAAAGTGAAAGTGAAGTCGCTCAGTCGTGTCCGACTCTTGGCGACCCCATGGACTGCAGCCTACCAGGCTCCTCCGTCCATGGGATTTTCCAGGCAAGAATACTGGAGTGGGTTGCCACTTCCTACTCCAGGGGATCTTCCTGACCCAGAGGGCGAACCAGAGTTTCCTGATTGGCAGGCAGATTCTTTACCACTGAGCCACCAGGGAAGCCCTCATGAATGGGTTTAGTGTCCTTTGTTAAAGAGACCACAGAGTGACCTGTTATCCCTTTCGTCGTGTGAAGACACGTGGAGAGTCTCTGAGCAGATAGAGGTTCCCAGAAGACACCGAGTCTGCTCTCACCTTGACCTTGGACTTTCCAGCCTCTAGAAGTACGACAAATAAAATTTCTGCTGTTTATAAGCCCCCGCTGCCACCAGTGTTTTGTTATAGCACCTGGAATGGACTAAGACATACGGGAAAATGAATCTCAGTAACTCACAGGGTAGGATATTCTGTCTACTGCTATATTCTGGGGCAAAGATGCTCCCTTCAAAGGAAACAAGGCTTTGACTGTAAAGATGGACTATTTCAAGTTCATTATATACCTCTAGAGTTAAAGAAAGCCAATAATAATTTTTAAAAAGGATCCTGATTTTATTTTAATTAAGGTACAGTTCATACACCACAGCACCCCTGGTGGCTCAGAGGTTAAAGCATCTGCCTTCAATGCAGGAGACCCGGGTTTGATCCCTGGGTCGGGAAGATCCCCTGGAGAAGAAAACGGTAACCCACTCCAGTATTCTTGCCTGGAGAATCCCATGCACGGAGAAGCCTAGTAGGCTACAGTCCACAGGGTCGCAAAGAGTCGGACGCAACTGAGCGACGGAACGGAACGGAACGGAAGGCTGTAAAGCCATCACTACTGTCTAATTTCAGAATGCTTTCATTACCCCCCAAATAAATTCCATACCCATTACAGTCAGTGACTCCTCCTCCCCTGCTCTCTGGCCCCTAGAAACCACTCATCTCTTTTCTGTCTGTATGGGTTTGTCTATTTTGAATATTTCATAGAAATGGAATCATATACTAGGTGGCTTCGGTGTCTGCTTTCTTTCACTCAGCACCCTATGTTCAAAGTTTATCTATGTTGGAGCATATATCAGTACTTCATTCTTTTTTCTTGCCCTTGCTTTTTAAAATTTAACCATTTTTAAGTGTACAGTTCAGTGACATGAAGCACACTCACATTGTTGTGCAACATCCCCACCATCCGTCTGCAGAACTGTTTTTAAAACTCAAGCTGAAACTCTATCCATTAAATAACGTCCCTATTTCTCCGTAACCTCTATTTTACTTTCTTTCTCTGTGAATTTGCCTATTCTAAGAACTTCATAAAAGTGGAATCAAACAATATTGATCCTTTTGTGTCTGGTTTATTTCACGTAGCACAAGGTCTTCACAGTTCAGTCATGTGAGTAGATTGAAACAGAGCTGCCTTTCAGTTTAAGGCTGAACACTACTCCATTGTTTGCATAGACCCCGTTTTGTTTATCCACTTCTCACCAAATGGACGTGTGGGTGTTTACATTTTTGACGATTATGAACAATGCCACTGTGAACATTAGTGTATACATTTTTGTATGACCATGTTTCCAGTTCTCTTGGGTGGAAGAGACTCTCAATGAGACTGTAGAGGTATCTGATGAGTAATACGCATTAGCCAGAGAAGGACAGAGTAAGTCCCCTCATACAAACATTTGAGTTTCTAACTTTCAAAGATGCGAATGTGTTTTCTCAGGTCCAGTCACATTAGTTCATGTGTCTGGCATGCACGGTCACGTGTGTCCATCCTCTACAAGTGGCTGTGCTTCTGTGTACTCTACAGGACAGTAGGGCAGTTTTTAAATTTCAAGCCCAGGATATCTAGAAGCAAGCTTACAAATGGCGGGATGTAGCCAGTTGTGTTAGTTGGGTACCGAGGCTAACTTTGTTGGATTTACGATCAAAGTGGACCTACGAATTCACTTTTGGAACAGAACTCATTCATACATAGTGGAGCTGCTGTACTTTGATCATGGACAACAGTCATTGAGACTGTGTTTCCTTTGAGGTAGTGTGAAAGTAACTTAGATATGGATATATAGATCTATAGATTTATATACATTCCTTTGTTAATGTTCATTTTCATTACGGTTTATTCCAGGATACTAGATATAGCTCCCTGTGCTACACAGTAGGACCTTGTTGCTGAGCCGCTCGATATGGAACAGCTTGCATCTACCAACCCCAAACTCCCAGTCCGTCCTGCTCCCTCCTCTCCTCCCGCTTGGCAACCACAAGTCTGATCTCTACGTCTGTGAATCTGTTTCTGTTTCAAGGATAGGTTCATTGGTGCCACAGTTTAGATTCCACATATAAGTGATATTCATATGGTGTTTGTCTTTCCGACTTAGCATCAAGTATACTTTAAATAGTTACCCATTTTCCAAGCAGAGCTCTTCTTTCTTCAAATACCTACAATTAAAAAAAAAAAAAAAAGATGGAATGATTTCATATTTCGTGGTTCAAAATACCCATTAAAAAGACATCATTAGGACTTCCCTGATGGTCCAGTGGTTAAGAATCTGCCTGCCAATGCAGGGGACATGGGTTCAATCCTTGGTTCCAAAAGATTCCACATGCCTCGGTGCAACTAAGCACATGTGCTACAAGTACTGAAGCCTGCATGCCCTAGAGCCCCTGAGCCCCAACATGAGAAGCCATCATAATGAGAAGCTTGCTCACTGCAGCCAGAGAGTGGCCCCTGCTTGCCGAGACTAAAGAAAGCCCGCGCACAGCAATGAAAACCCAGCACAGTCAAAAATAAATAAATTTTTAAAAGACATCATTAAAGGATCAATCACTAAATATTGACAGTCTTTTCCATTTTATCAACTGAGTATAAAGAGACAGATTTTATACCTGATAGGGTAACTTTATTTATAACTTGGGCAAACTTTCTTTTTTCTCAGTTTCTACATGTGAGACAATTCATCTTAAAGAATAAGTAACTTTTTAAAGGCAAGAAATAAGAAAAGAATGGAACTATAAAGTGAAATCATTTTTGGAATTTGAAAGGCAATGACAAAACTGACAAAGGAAAAATAAGAAAACAGACAAACTCCCTCCAAATATTTCAGCATTTCTAGTATTAGAACTTGTGCAATTTATGAGTGAGCAGCTCTGTTTTTCTATTTCATGAGTTCACATGTCAGTGGCTGTGCATTCCATATATGTGTGCATGTGTGTGCCTCTGGGCTTATAGCTCAGTGTTTATCTGTATAGGTTTGTTGTTATATACCATTGAGGACCGGAATTATGTCTTATTCACCTTGATGTCTCCACTGCAGAGTGCTGTGCGTGGCATATTACAGGTGCTCAAGCTTGCTGGAAGGAATGAATGAATATGCTTGTGACAAATGTCCTTTGGATGTGTTGCTACCGTGTGAGTGTATTTACATATCAGTGGAGAGGTGTTTTCCTGAGCTCCAGTCATTTGTGTATCTATCTGAATGGGTGAGGAAGGGACTTCTAGAGTGAGAAGCTTTGGCAGAGGAGGGCGGCCTGGAGCCAGGAAGCAGGAGGAAGCAGGCAACAGGCGTGGCTGCCTCTCTCACGTCCACACTGCGCTCTCTGCCGGCTTCAAAACTGGGCTCCGTGTTTCCCCTTCCTCTTGGCACTTTCTAAACTCTCTCGCACTGTCAGAACATGCCTGTTTAGAAACTAGCTCAGGCCTATTTCTTCCCTTTTGAGGAGGAGGAGGAGCTGGTTTCATGCTTCCAACAGGTGTGTTTTCCTTCCTTATTTTAGAATCTCAAATTCTGCTTTCAAAGGGCAGGCAAAATGGAGACTGAAATAATTGATTCAACAACAACCTCAAGGCCTGTAAAATGCCATCTTTGCTACTAACCAGGGAATATCATATATCACAGATAGACACTTTTATACTTTAGAGAAGAAAAAGAATACCATTTTCTCCTCCCTCCTAACTAACTGCCCCCTGGGCTACTAGGACCCTCAAATAACAGTGACAGATACTCTCAAAATTTCTAGATGACAACAGAAGAGGGGATTCCCCTGGTGGTCCAGTGGTTAAGACTCTCTGTTTCCGCTGCAGAAAGCAAGGGTTCAATCCCTGGTTGGGCAATTAAGGTCCCACAGGCCAATGGAGTGGTCAAAACAAGCAAGCAAAGATAAAGAAAACAGAAGAGAGCCTATTAAAAAAAAAAAAAATACCTATGGAATTTTTCAGAAGACTGAAAAATCAGGATTCAGGGCTTTCATGATGGTTCAGGGGTTAAGAATCTGCCTGCAAATGCAGGGCATACAGGTTCCATTCCTGGTCGGGGAAGATTCTACATGCCTTGGGGCAACTAAGCCAGTGATCCACAACTATTGATCCCGCACGTCCTAGAGTCCACGGACTGCAACTAGAAAGTAGCCCCCACTCGCTGCAACCAGAGATAGCCCTCGTGCACCAACGAAGACTCAGTGCAGCCAAGAAAAAATAAAGAATAACAAAAAAACAAGAGAAAAATCAGGATTCACACATTTCCTGAACCCTTCTCTTGTGTCTAACAAAATCCTATCAAGCATCTAATTCCCCTCCCAAGTGTCGGGTACCAGCATTTTTCTGGCACCCACTGCTCTCACTCTTCCCAACTCCTCCTCCACTTGCAGCCCAAGCTCCACCTGGCCTTTCTAGGATTCTCTATTGCCCACCAGGTGATTTGGTTCATTTTCTCTTCCCAGGTAGATTACAGCTGCTGCTGCTAAATCACTTCAGTCGTGTCCGACTCTGTGCGACCCCATAGACGGCAGCCCACCAGGCTCCCCCGTCCCTGGGATTCTCCAGGCAAGCACACTGGAGTGGGTTGCCATTTCCTTCTCCAATGTGTGAAAGTGAAAAGGGAAAGTGAAGTCCTCAGTCATATCTGACTCTTTGCGACCCCATGGACTGCAGCCTACCAGGCTCCTCCATCCATGGGATTTTCCAGGCAAGAGGACTGAAGTGGGGTGCCATTGCCTTCTCCAAGATTACAGCTATTTTCCCTTATATAATCCACAGGTTCCAGGGGAAGCTGTCAACAAAACACCTGCTGACTGAACAACAACAAGAGATTCAGATGTCATAGAATTTTAGATTCCTAAAAGGAATCTTAGGATCTTTTTGTTCAATTTTTCTGTTTTAGAGAGGATAAGCAGAGGCCCAAAGGGTTACCTTTATAGATTTTAAAGAAAAATCATTGGCTCCAGACTGTATGTTCAGCTGAATAAATATACTTGGTTCCTCACTAGAAAGCCATGCGGTGCAAGCGTGCTTAGTCATGTCCAAGTCTTGGAGACCCCATGGACTGTAGCCCGCCAGGCTCCTCTGTCCATGGGATTTCCCAGGCAAGAATACTGGACTATAGCGGAATCTTCCTGACCCAGGGATCACACCCACATCTCTTGCATGTCCTGCATTGACAGGCAGATTCTTTATCACTAACACCTAGGAAACCCTGCTAGAACCATGGTCTTTCTATTCTGACCCCCAACCTTGATCTTCCCTATTCTGACCTCAAGCCCTATATTCTCAATGAATTGCTGCCCATGGTTTGACCTGACAGTGGGGAAAAAAAAAACCAATTAGGTCCCAGGATGACAACCTCCTTTCCAAAGGAGGTTGGGAGGACCATCGTGGTGTCCAATGACAACAGAAGGCATCAGAAAGAAAGGGGCACTGACTTGAAGGTGTATGGAGAGTCAGCAAGAAAGTGGAGGAGGAACTTCCCTGGTGGTCTAGTGGCTAAGACTCCAAACTCCCTATGTAGGGGGCCCGAGTTCCATCTCTGGTCAGGGAACTAGATTCCACATGCTGCAACTAAAAAGATTCCACACGCCGCATCTAGAGATCCTGCATGCCGTAATGAAGACCAAGTGCAGTCAAATAAATAAATAAAATTAATATTTAGATAAATTAATAAATAAAGTCAGTCATTGATAATAAAGAGGGTGGGAGGTAGGGTCTTTAGAGGGTCAATGACCAAGTCTAAGCAGAGTCCAAGCAAATCCAGTTCTTCACCAAAAGACGATTAGAGTCAGGTAGGAACTGATAGGCATGAGGGGCAGAAAGAGAAACATTAGACAAACTCAGATCTGGTTCTGACTCTACCCTTGACAAGAAGTAAAATTTGGAACAAATTATTTAACTGTCAGGTTCTCAGGAAGACTCAGAATCTTATAGTCTGGTTGGGAGCTAGTCTTCATTCCAAGGATTTGCAATCAGATTTTTTATCTTAAAAAGCTGGAAGAGGGTTGGAAGGATAAATTGGGAGTTTGGGATTAACATATACAAACTGCTATATATAAAATAAATAACCAACAAGGACCTACTTATAGTGCATACACTACTCAATACTGTGTAATCACCCATAAGGGAAAGAACATGAAAAAGAATATATATATATATATATGCATAACAGTCACTTTGCTGTACACTTGAAACTGGTTGCTCAGAGGGTAAAGGGTCTGCCTGCAATGCAGGAGAGCTGGGTTCTATCCCTGGGTCTGGAATATCCCCCGGAGAAGGAAATGGCAACCCACTCCAGTACTGTTGCCTGGAAAATCCCATGGACAGAGAAGCCTGGTAGACTACAGTCCATGGGATCGCAAAGAGTTGGACACGACTTCACGACTTCACTTTGAAACTAACACAACATTGTCAATCAGCCATACTTCAATTAAAATAAAAAAAGAGCCTGGAAACAGTATCACTTCAAGTGGAAAACATTAGAGAGAACCGTCTTTCCTTGCAGAATGCTGCAGTTTGTTTACATCACAGTTTACTCAGAGTCTGCTGTTAAGTCAAAATTCCATCCTTGTTATTTTAGTCTGTTGACACTGTGGTTGCATATTTCACCATGTGACATCATTACCATGGAGGCGTAAGACATTTTGGGGCTCCTAAATTATGACCAATGGATGGTGGTTAGGTGCTTTTTCTCAGAATATCCTTTTAACTACAGGTGTACTGTACTACTGGAGAAGGAAATGGCAACCCACTCCAGTGTTCTTGCCTGGAGAATCCCAGGGACGGGGGGGCCTGGTGGGCTGCCGTCTGTGGGGTCGCACAGAGTTGGACACGACTGAAGCAACTTAGCAGCAGCAGCAGCAGCAGTCATGTACTTCATGTGTGAACCATACTTAAATAAAAAAGAAACGTTGATCACTTTCAATTAAAACACTAGATGGAAAAAAAATCCTACACTAGACAGCAAAGAAATACATACTTATAAAACATTCCTCCTCTCAGAATTTTCACAAGGCCTGAATTATCTTGTAATCTGATGATGCTATAATTTTGGCATCTACATTTGAATTCAATCTCTCTGCTTAAAGCCTCTTGTGAAGTTAAACTCCTATGAGATTTATTTTAGACTGAAACAGTTTCATATTTTTCATTGTACTACAGAATAGAAAAAAGGCAAAATTAAAACACCACCAGGGACTTCCGTAGTGGTACAGTATTGAAGACTCTGCGCTTGCAATGCAGGGTGCATGGCTTCTACCCCTGGCCAGCAAACTAAAATCCCATCTGCTGTGCAGTGTGGGCCAAAATAAAAAAAGAGGACCAAAAAATCACGCTGATCATTGGCAAGTGTCCTGTTGCAGAAAAGCCCTTGAAGTCATCGTATGCACACGGTCTTCCCAGCTGTAAACCTGGGCATCTATTTTTAACCCCTTTCACACAGTCTGAATGTTAGACCTGGAAGGGACCGTTGAGGTCATCTGATCCAAGTCACTCAATTTCCAAAGGCAGGTAGTGAAGATCAGAGGCATAAGAGACTCGCTGAAGTCAAGCAGGAGATTATTTAGTGCAGCTGATCTGGAACCTGTGTTTTTTCAATTCTCAGCATTACTGTTCTTTGCTCGCTTTTACTTATATTTGTTTTTTAAATTGTTAAATATCATTGCACTGTATACGGTAAAAAAAAAAAAAAAAAAAAAAAAACTCTCTCTTCTAACAGACTTCCCTCCCACTCTTCCATGTCGTCCAACTTTTTAGGGGAAACCACTATTGATAGTTGGGCTTCTCTGGTGGCTCAACCGGTAAAGAACCCACGTGCCAATACAGGAGACATAAAGAGACGTGGGTTTAATCCCTGGGATGGGAAGATTCCCTGGAGGAGGGCGTGGCAACCCATTCGAATATTCTTGCCTGGAAAATTCCATGGACAGAGGAGCCTGGAGGGCTACAGTCTGCGGAGTTGCAAAGAGTCGGACAAGACTGAGCACATGTGCACACACTATTAACAGTTTGCTGTATACATATGCAAATTCCATGTCTGTGTCTAAGTACTGACACATTCATTCACATACATATGGGTATATACACGGGCCAAGACTTTTTGTATTTGTATTATATTTGATTTTTATTGAATTATAATTGACATATAATGTTAGTTTCAGGTGTACAACATAGTGATTTGACAGTTTTTTTATTTTAATTTTTTTTTTTTATTGAAGGATTTTGCTTTACAGAATTTTGTTGTTTTCTGTCAAACTTTAACATGAATCAGCCATAGGTATGCATATATCCTCTCCCTTTTGAACCTCTCTCCCCTCTCCCTCCCCACCCCACCCCTCTAGGTTGATACAGTGCCCCTGTTTGAGTTTCCTGAGCCATACAGCAAATTCCCATTGCCTATCTATTTTACATAAGGCAGGCTAAGATTTTTGAAACTACTTTTACTCCAGACTAGAACCTAACTAAACCAAAATAAAAATGGGGGGAGGGGGTGGATAACATGGGAGTTCTGAACAACAAAATAAACATCATTTCTAATAGAAATTGTTATTTCTCTTATCATTGCTCATCTAGAAATTATCATGAAATTTTTAAACATTTTTATTTATTTGACTGCACTGGGTCTTAGTTGTGCCATGTGGTTTCTTTAGCTGCAGCATGCAAACTGTTGCAGCATGTGGGATCTAGTTTCCTGAACACAGGTGGAACCCAGGCCCCCTGCATTGGGAGCACAGACTCTGAGCTACTGGGCCACCAGGGAATTCCCTAGAAATTCTCATAAAATTTGACAAAAGCTTTCAGGCTTCCCAGGTGGCGCCAGTGTTAAAGAACTCACCTGCTGGGACTTCCCTGGTGGTCCAGGGTCTAAGACTCCATGCTCCCAATGCAGGGGGCCTGGGTTTGAGTTCTGGTCAGGGAACTAGATCCCACATGCTGCAACTAAGGGTTCACATGCTTCAACAAAAACTGCAGCCAAATAAATTAAAAAAAGAAAACTTTAGCAGGTGATATAAAGGACACTGGGTTTGATCCGTGGGTCATGAAGATGCCTTGGAGGAGGTGATGGCAACCTACTCCAGTATTCTTGCCTGGAGAATCCCACAGAGAGAGGAGCCTGGCGGGCTATAGTCCATGGGGTCTCCAAGAGTCAGACACGACTCAGTGACTGACACACATGAAGGGTCCTCAGTGCTATGCATGGGGGGTAGGGTGGAATTTATGCTTGGGAGCAGTCTGTTACTGGTTTTGCTTCATAGGATTAGCTTGGTATTTTAGAAAGATCGTTCTGGGACCAGAATAGAGGATGGATTAGAGGCAGCGAAACCAGTTGAGGCGTTACTGAAATGTGCCAGGGCACCCCCGAGTGTGTGAACTGAGAACGTGGAGCTGGATGCGCACAAGTCACAGGGGAAGAGGGGTCTGGATGCAGAGACACGGGAGGAGACGCACAGAGCCTGAGAGCCCGGAGGAGACGCATAGAGCCTGAGAGCCCGGAGGAGACGCACAGAGCCTGAGAGCCCGCTGGATATGGAGGGGAAGGGGAGCTGGCAGACACCCCGCCTTCTCATCTCCTGAATCTTTTAAAAATATTTATTAATTTATTTGGCTGCGCTGGTCTTAGTTGCAGCGCACAAGGTCTTTAGTTGCAGTATGTGGGACTGAATTCCCTGGCCAGTGATGGAACCTGGGCCCCAGCCCTGGAAGCAGAGAGTCTTAGCCACTGGACCACCAGGGAAGTCCCTAAGATCTTTCTTTCTAAGCAGGAACTCTGTATCTCTTGCCAACTCTGGCCATGTAACTGGGGCTCAATTAAAGTTTTCTTTCTTTTTGTTCTAAATTTATTTCAATTTTTTTCAATTAAAATTTTTGAAGAAATCCTTCTTTTTTTTTTTTTTTTTTTTGTATCTACTACACAATCCTAAGCAATTCCTGTTCATGTTTTGATCACCAAATCTTTAATGCTTTTTCCCTTTAAAGCCTGATTTCAACCAATAAAATAGTTCTTATTGTTTACCCCGTCATTCAAAAGCTGAAGGTTTAGGGGTGTCCAGGTGCTTATCTTTGTCTGCATTTTGGGACCATCTGTGTTTTTCCTGCTGCTGCTACTGCTGCTGCTAAGTCACTTCAGTCGTGTCTGACTCTGTGCGACCCCACAGACGGAAGCCCACCAGGCTCCCCCGTCCCTGGGATTCTCCAGGCAAGAACACTGGAGTGGGTTGCCATTTCCTTCTCCAATGTGTGAAAGTGAAAAGTGAAAGTGAATTCGCTCAGTCATGTCTGACTTGTAGCGGCCCCATGGACTGCAGCCTACCAGGCTCCTCCATCCATGGGATTTTCTAGGCAAGAGTACTGGAGTGGCTTGCCATTGCCTTCTCAGTGTTTTTAGGAGGTGCAAATGCCATCATCAAATAACTGGATATTCTTCTGTAAGAAAAACTACACCTGCGGAAGAAATGAATCATACAATCTTCAGAATACTAAAAATACTAATACCATAAAATCTTTTTGAGTACACTGGGACAGGGACTAGGGAGAGAGTAACATTTACTGAGAGCATTTTATATGTCAGGCACTTAATAGGTTTGCTCAATTAAAACCCATAAGAATATGATAAGGTGGTGGATTTTAGCTTATTTTACAGATGAAGAAAATGAGGCTCACTGAAGTTACATGCTTTGCCCAGAGTTATACAGACAGTAGGTGGTGAAACAGGGAACCAGACCCAGGTCTGTTTAACTCAGTTTGATTTTCACTGGACCAAGGGGAAAAAATCAGAATCACTCGTAGCTAGGAACATACCATACGGGTCAGAAAGAAGTATTTATAGAATCACCGTGCAATCTGAACTACTCCATCTTTGTCCCTTGTGACCTCCTTCTTCCTCTGTTAACTTTCTGACATCTAGCTAACAAGGGCTCTAGCTTGCTACCATATTTAAGATGTAGAATAGTACAATGGACAAGGCCAAGAATTTACATATAGACAGATTTGGATTTATTGGGGAAAATACACTGGTTTTAGATGCCCAGTACTGTCTATGTCCGCTTTCATTTTTGTGGTCTCCCGGCATGTGGGATCTCAGTTCCCCAACCGGAGATGGAACTCACATCCCTTGTATTGGAAACGCTGAGTCTTAACCATGACAGCTGTTGTTCAGTCACTAAGTTGTGTCTAACTCTTCGAAACTCCATGGACTGAAGTACACCAGGCTTCCCTGTCCTTCACTATCTCCCAGAATTTGCTCAGACTCATGTCCATTGAGTTGGTGATGTCATCCAACCATCTCAACCTCTGTTGCCTCCCTTCTCCTCCTGCCTTCACTCTTTCCCAGCATCAGAGTCTTTTTTAAGGAGTTGGCTCTTCGCATCAGGTGGCCAAAGTTTTAGAGCTTCAGCTACAGCATCAGTCCTTCCAGTGAATATTCAGGACTGATTTCCTTTAGGATTGACTTGGACAGGTGCACACATATTTAAAATGGATAACCAACAGGGACCCACGATATAGCACAGGGAACTGTGCTCAATGGCAGCCTGGCTGGGAGGGGAGTCTGGGGGAGAAGGGATACATGTGTATGTATGGGTGAGACCCTTCATTGTTCATGTGAAACTACTACAACACTCTTAATTGGTTATACTCCAATACAAAATAAAAAGTAAAAAAAAAAAAATAAATAGCTTCACCACAGATTTTCTTAGAACTCTCTGTTATTTACAGAGTTCTTCAAAGCCTGTCCTGGAAGGGGGCACAACAAAATATTTCAAGGTAAAAAATATTTCAAGCAGATTGATGGCATTTTCAGTATATACCCTCAGTGTTTCTGTTTGTGCCTTCTTCCTCTCTGAAGGTCTGTTTCATATCCAAAGCAGCAGTGCTGAGTTGGGGACTGCACAGGATTTGCCTGCCTGACCCAGGGCTCCAAAAATTATAGCAGCAAATATAAGACGGTTAAAAAAATATTTATTTTTATTTATTTATCTGGCTGAGCCAGGTCTTCTTTAGGGCATGTGGGATCTAGTTCCCTGACCATGGGTAGAACCCAGGTCCCCTGGACCACCAGGGAATTCACCTAGACAATTTTTTGATCCACATGCCACAACTAAGACCTGGCACAGCCAAATAAATAAATAAAAATAAATATTTTTTAAATTAAAAAACCATAAGTTTTTGACTTACAGAGGATTCCCCCAAATGCTAGATCTGAAATTTTGTGACTCTCACTTGACATGTAATATTCCCACTCAGGTTTAAATTAGAGCTGAAGATAAAGCCAATATTTTAAAACCTCAGGGTTTTAAACCATAGATAATATCTTCCTGCAGTTGCCTGCTGATACCACTCCACTGGAATAAGGAGAAATTAAGGAGGTTGAGATGAGCCCTCACATTCTTAGCTCCTAACAGCTAAGTTGCAAAGGTGTAAGAAATGATTTCATTACAGTATTATTAATTGTCTGCTATAAAAATACACATGAGCAGGCAAATATAGAAAGCACGGTCACTGAGTCTACATCTGCTCAGTTAAAAATCACATATTTCCTTTTTTATTGCTATTTATTCATGTTTGATGTTTCTTCTATTTAAACTGATTGAAGTCGTGTGTGTGTGTGTGTGTGTGTGTGTGTGTGTGTGTGTGAGTGAGAGTGTTTAATTTTTATTTATCTGTTTAGGCCAAGCCACTCGGCTTGCAGAATCTTAGTCCCCAACCAGGGATTGACCCTGGCCCTCTGCAATGAAAGTACAGAGTCCTAACCACTGGACCGCCAGAGAATTCCTTAAACCAATTGTTTTTAATGTTTTATTTTATTTTTTTCAGGGCCATAAAACTCTTTGAGGATATGATGAAAACTATGAATCTTCTCCCTAGAAAAATGCATATTAACATTCAGTTCAGTTCAGTTCAGTTCAGTCGCTCAGTAGTGTCCGACTCTCCGCGACCCCATGAATCACAGCACGCCAGGCCTCCCTGTCCATCACCAACTTCCGGAGTACACTCAAGCTCATGTCCACAGAGTCGGTGATGCACCTTGCTTATACCAGGTTAAAACTTCTGTTGTAAGCTGAGAAACTCTCTTTTCCCAGTTTGAGTAGAAAACAATCTGACTGATTCTAAGCATGACTTCTGATTAGGACAAAGTAGCTTTTCCAGGGCCTCCCTAAGGTTTTGCTTTTTTTTTTTTTTTTTCTGGTTCTTCAGAGCTAGAAATTATTTGAATTAGGCTTTTTTCAAATCAACTTGAATAAAATTTGGTTTCAGGAGGTGGGCCTGGCTGAGAAACAGAACCCTCTTGGTAACAGTCTCACTGAAGCAGGCAAGTGGAGGCATCCTGCCCTGGTTTCTGTCATCATCCTTTTACAGTTTTCTCCTCCATCCATTCTAGAAGACGGGCAGTGTGCATATCTGCATGCCCACACTGGTTCACAGCATAGACCACTCAGACTCTTTCATACAACATACAAAAAAATACAAGACAAAGAAAATTGCCTTCCCTCTTTCTACATACAAAGCTTGCTGTTGTTTTTTCATGACCTCTTTCCCCCTTAATGGCTGTCCTAGCATGTTCCCCTTTAATTTTTCCTTGGAAAAGGGGAAGAAAAAGGGCTTATGGCCCTTACCCCAATGTGTGCTTCTAGTGTCATGTTTAAAGGCAAGGATAGGTCCTCTGGTAAAGTTCCAGTGGTTACACACCTCCAATCCCATCTTCAAAGCCATTCTCCACACTGTCCCCATTGCACAACTTCACTAAAGACCGATGAGGTCTGTATTAGAGGTATACAGACAGTCTGGACTATAATGGAGGTTACAGTCTACTACAAGAGGGCATTGTTTAACAAATAAAAATGTATATGTTTAAGGTGATGCTTTAATATATGTATACATTGTGGAAGGCTTACCACAATCAAACTATGTAACATATCCATCACCTGCCATAGTCACTGTGTGTGTGTGCATGTGTGTGGTGTGCATGTGTGAGCTTCTGTGTGTGTGATTACCCTTGAGATCTACTCTTGTAGCAAATTTCAAGTATATATTATTATTCACTATAGTCGCCATGATCCCTGAGCAGGAAGACCCCCTGAAGAAGTAAATGGCAACCCACTCCAGTATTCTTGCCTGGAGAATGCCATGGACAGAGGAACCTGGTGGGCTACAGTCCATGGGGTTGTAGGAGTGGGACACAAGTTAGCGACTAAACTACTACCACCATCGCCACATAGTCACTATGCAGTACATAATTTTATACCTGAAGGTTTGTACCCTTTGGTCAATATCTCCACATTTCCCTACTCCCCAACTTTGGCTAACCACTACTGTATTCCGGGAAGTAGTTTTTAAAAGGTCTGTTAGTCATTTTTCAGCTCAAAAACCTTCAGAGACTCGATAATGGCTACAGAATCCTTAGCATGCTAATCTAGGTACACCATGAATTTACCTTTTTTGGTTCATCCTCCTGTCTCTCCCTTCATGCACTATCTGTACAGACACACTGAACTTCAGATCAGAGAATGTGGTGCAAAACCAGTGCTTCTTTGCTAATGTGGTTTTCTGAATGTGCTCACTTGAATCCTAAACTCAGTAGTACACAGTAGGTGCTCAATAAAAACTTGCCTAAACCAGCTGAATGAGTGAGCACAATAGTGGAGGGGAGGTGGTTTAAGGATTGAAGCTGGTGGCAAAGAAGGTAAAACTCAACATTAGGAACTGAGCATTGGGGTTAGACTCAGGATAATCGTTTTCTTATTTGGCGTTTGCAGAGCAGAACACGGTTGAGTTTCTCCACTAACACACAGCTCACCCATTGTACACTGCAGTATCATCAGAGAAGGAAATAGAGATTACCAGGAAATGATCAGGAAATAGGGTACGGTTCGATTTAAATATGAATTCATCTTATACTCAACTAGGTGGAAGCAAAGAGAAACTATAAGACAATGCAAAGAGCTAGTGCTTTGATAAGCACAGAAATAATTATTTTTTTGTTGGCTGTTAATTTCATACATATGATACATCTGGTAATCTAACTGCTGCTGCTGCTGCTAAGTCGCTTCAGTCGTGTCCGACTCTGTGCAACCCCATAGACGGCAGCCCACCAGGCTCCCCCGTCGCTGGGATTCTCCAGGCAAGGACACTGGCGTGGGTTGCCATTTCCTTCTCCAATGTATGAAAGTGAAAAGTGAAAGTGAAGTCGCTCGGTCGTGTCCGACTCTTAGCGACCCCACAGACTGCAGTCCACCAGGCTCCTCCATCCTTGGGATTTTCCAGGCAAGAGTACTGGAGTGTGTTGCCATTGCCTTCTCCGATTTAACTGCTAACACAGAGCAAAATGTAATTCCCGGGGTCACTGCCGAGGCTCGTGAGAAGCCCAGGAGGACCTGAGAAAAGCGCTCTCAAAAGAGTCTCCGTCTTTTTCATGCGGTGATCACTGCTCTCACCTCTTTAAGTCTTTGTCTTCAAGTTTTTCTCCTCAAGCCTCTAGCGCTGGTGTTGCCATCGCTCCTGTTTGTGTGACTCCGTCTAGCCCCCACCCCTTCCAGTAGTCCAATCACTACCTATAGATCTTTTCGCTGGCATCCGGGGTCTCAGGCAACAACGTGTGGCCTCTTGATTGGCCAGGAGATCCTACAGGGCTGGCTCCAAAATTGGGCCCAAGGACAATATGGAAAAGTGTGAGGGCCCAGAGGGTGGGAAAGGCTGCCATCTCTCAATATAATGCTAGGACGAAGATGCAGCCTATCCTGAAACAAACAGCATTAAGTTAAATGCCCTCATTCAAGCCATAAGTATGTTCCACATCAGGCCAACCTACTGAACATGCCCAGTTACATCGTTCTGGTCACTCCAGGGTTCTGAAACGTAAACTCCGTTTCTCCGGGTTTTTAGAGTGGCCAACAGGTAAAAGAAGGTTGCAGGAAAAACAGTTCTGGAGAGGTTCAATGAAAGAATAGCACCTGCACACAGGAAGTGGAAGAACGTGGGAAAATTGCCCAACACACAAACTCAGCAATGCTTCAACATGAATCGTAATGTATTGGATTAAGGAATTCAGGCCGACTAACAGATACACCGGGAGAAGGCAATGGCACCCCACTCCAGTACTCTTGCCTGGAAAATCCCATGGATGGAGGAGCCTGGTAGGCTGCAGTCCATGGGGTCGCGAAGAGTCGGACACGACTGAGCGACTTCACTTTCACTTTCATGCCTTGGAGAAGGAAATGGCAACCCACTCCAGTGTTCTTGCCTGGAGAATCCCAGGGATGGGGGATCCTGGTGGGCTTCCGTCTATGGGGTCGCACAGAGTCGGACACGATTGAAGTGACTTAGCAGCAGCAGCAACAGATACACCAGGGAACCAGTAGATGGCCTGCCTGAGTAAGGATAACTCCAAATTGGGGAAATGTTACGATCTGGTCTAATTTAGTTAATTAAATTTATGAAGCATCTACCATGTAGACATCTTGGAATGTGAAGTCAAGTGGGCCTTAGAAAGCATCACTACGAACAAAGCTAGTGGTGGTGATGGAATTCCAGTTGAGCTATTTCAAGTCTTGAAAGATGATGCTGTGAAAGTGCTGCACTCAATATGCCAGCAGATTTGGAAAACTCAGCAGTGGCCACAGGACTGGAAGAGGTCAGTCTTCATTCCAATCCCAAAGAAAGGCAATGCCAAAGAATGCTCAAACTACCGCACAATTGCACTCATCTCACACGCTAGTAAAGTCATGCTCAAAATTCTCCAAGCCAGGCTTCAGCAGTATGTAAACCGTGAACTCCCAGATGTTCAAGCAGGTTTTAGAAAAGGCAGAGGCACCAGAGATCAAATTGCCAACATCCGCTGGATCATGGAGAAAGCAAGAGAGTTTCAGAAAAACATCTATTTCTGCTTCATTGACTATGCCAAAGCCTTTGACTGTGTGGATCACAATAAACTGTGGAACATTCTGAAAGAGATGGGAATCCCAGACCACCTGACCTGCCTCTTGAGAAACCTGTATGCAGGTCAGGAAGCAACAGTTAGAACCGGTCATGGAACAACAGACTGGTTCCAAATAGGAAAAGGAGTGCGTCAAGGTTGTATATTGTCACCTTGCTTATTTAACTTATATGCAGAGTACATCATGAGGAACGCTGGGCTGGAAGAAGCACAAGCTGGAATCAAGATTGCTGGGAGAAATATCAATAACCTCAGATATGCAGATGACACTACCCTTATGGCAGAAAGTGAAGAGGAACTCAAAAGCCTCTTGATGAAAGTGAAAGAGGAGAGTGAAA
Organism: Moschus berezovskii; assembly: GCF_049115385.1. Taxonomy (NCBI): domain Eukaryota; kingdom Metazoa; phylum Chordata; class Mammalia; order Artiodactyla; family Moschidae; genus Moschus; species Moschus berezovskii. Next base: position 2,734,103 of record NC_142465.1, read on the forward strand.
AGGTTGGCTTGAAGCTCAACATTCAGAAAACAAAGATCATGGCATCTGGTCCCATCACTTCATGGGAAATAGATGGAAAAGTAGTGGAAACAGTGTCAGACTTTGTTTTTTTGGGCTCCAAAATCACTGCAGATGCTGATTGCAGCCATGAAATTAAAAGACGCTTGCTCCTTGGAAGGAAAGTTATGACCAACCTTGATAGTATATTAAAAAGCAGAGACATTACTTTGCCGACCAAGGTCCGTCTAGTCAAGGCAATGGTTTTTCCCGTGGTCATGTATGGATGTGAGAGTTGGACTGTGAAGAAAGCTGATCGCCGAAGAATCGATGCTTTTGAACTGTGGTGTTGGAGAAGACTCTTGAGAGTCCCTTATACTGCAAGGAGATCCAACCAGTCCATTCTAAAGGAGATCAATCCTGGATGTTCATTGGAGGGACTGATGCTAAAGCTGAAACTTCAATACTTTGGCCACCTCATGAGACGAGTTGACTCACTGGAAAAGACTCTGATGCTGGGAAAGGTTGGGGGCGGGAGGAGAAGGGGACGACGGAGAATGAGATGGCTGGATGGCATCACCGACTCTGTGGACATGAGTTTGAGTGTACTCCGGGAGTTGGTGATGGACAGAGAGGCCTGGCGTGCTGTGATTCATGGGGTCGCGGAGAGTCGGACACGACTGAGCGACTGAACTGAACTGAACTGAACCATGTAATGAGAGGCAGAGTGAGAATGCAAGAATAAAAAAAGAAATCTAATGAGGAGGATTTGAAAATGCAATGTAGAAATATCTACTGTGATAGAACTATAAACTAATGCTGGAGAAAAACAACGTTTCAGAAGGGACATCTGGGAAGTGTACAACAGTTCTTATGGGCAGCAGCTAACCAAATTAAAAAAAAAAAAGACTTTCCTCATTATCTCATGTTTCCTAAAATAAATAAATTTACCTTTTCCAAGGTAAATAAATGTAAACTCTATGTTTATATTGTTTCATTGTTTTGAAATAGGCAGCATTTGTCTATCTCCCAGTTACAAAGAAAATGAAAAGTAAAGCTCATAGAGGTCGCTGCTTTCTTTAGAATTAACAAAGGATCAGTGAGTGTCCAAACTGAAATGAGATCTTATGTTGTCTGAATTCCAGCCCAGTGGTTTTAAGTATGGTTGTATGTTTTATGATCAGGTTGTACCTATAATGAATAAACAAAGACTTTTGCAAGGGTGGAGGCCTGGGGGAGGTAAGTAGATGCAATGCTAAGTTACCATGTATTACCAGTTAACATGGATGGTGTCAAAACGGGTTCACTCAGAAAAAGACCAGTTTTAACAACTCCCTAGGACTGTGAAGAAAGCTGATCGCCAAAGAATTGATGCTTTTGAATTGTGGTGCTGGAGAAGACTCTTGAGAGTCCCTTGGACTGCAAGGAGCTCCATCCAACCAGTCCATTCTAGAGGAGATCAATCCTGGGTGTTCATTGGAAGGACTGATGCTAAAGCTGAAACTCCAATACTTTGGCCACCTCATGCGACGAGTTGACTCACTGGAAAAGAGTCTGATGCTTGGAGGGATTGGGGGTGGGAGGAGACGGGGACGACAGAGAATGAGATGGCTGGATGGCATCACCGACTCGATGGACATGGGTTTGAGTGAACTCCGGGAGTTGGTGATGAACAGGGAGGCCTGGCGTGCTGTGATTCATGGGGTCGCTAAGAGTCGGACACGACTGAGCGACTGAACTGAACTGAACTGAACTGAGGAGAGTGTTGTGTCTCGGTGAAGCTCCTGCTCATTAAAGACTTTCTATTGGTGGTTATAACATTGAATGAAAGAAAGATGGGATTAAAGAGAGCCTGACACTTTATCCCTGCTAGATCTGAATATTTTTATCTGTGAAAATAAGGTGCCTTTCACTGATCCTCTCAACTAGCATCTCTGGACCTCTCCTTGTTCAGCCCTTCATCAGTGTGACGGCTGATCCCCCGATGAACAACACCCTTCACATTGTGTCCACCGTCCTGAGCACATTGGCTCAATGTCCTTGAATATTTAACATTACTTTCATTTAAAATTTTTAAAAATTCCTTTTGAAAACATTTATTTATTTGGCTGCACTGGATCTTAGTTGCAGCACGCAAGATCTTTGATCTTATAATTGCAGCATGTGCGATCTAGTTCCCAGTAGTTCTTCAGTCGCTAAGTCGTGTTTGACTCTGCAACCCCGTGAACTGCAGCACGCCAGGCTTTCCTGTCTTTCACTAGTTCCCAGACCAGGGATTAAAACTAGGTCCTCTGCGTTGGGAGGGTGGAGTCTTCATTACTGGACCACCAGGGAAGTTCCTCAACGTTATTTTTAAAGGAAACATTTCAACCATAAAGACAAGTTTACAGACTTGCCTAAGAAACAGCCTTTTCTCCCTGCAGAGATTTTTAAAAATGTTAACATTTTCCTTCGTGTGTGTGATTAACAGTTGAAGCCTCTTTTACATGCTGCCCAGATCCATTTTCCTCCCTGCCTGCCTAGAGGCATCAGTGTCATGAAATTAGGGTGCTGCGCACTTGTCCACTTTTTATGCTTAGTATATGTACATGTATGGCCTCATAAACAGTGTGACTGTTTTAAAGAGCTATCATAATTTACATACTTTGTAGTTCGCTTCTTTCACTCAGTGGTCTGTTTTTGAGATGTGATCGTGTTGATACATTCAGTGATCATTTCTACATCATCCCCACCTCCCACTAGGAGCCAAGAGCTATTCTATGCCTGACAGTTTTCACAAGACCATGTGTAAATTGTATAAAAATGTGAGAGGAGCACATCTCTAGAGGCTCTGAAGGTACAAGGGATCTAGAAGTACCTGAAGCAGGTCCACACTGATTTTCATAAACGCTCTTAGCGGCTTCACTCACCCTCAGTAGAGGCAGTGTTGGCTCCACCAGACACAATGACTTGATAAGAATTAGCCTAAGGAGCGTTACTTTTTTTAAAAAAAAATAGTATTACTGCATTAGTATTTATTAATGCAATGGAAAATGTCATTTGAGATCTCTTATGATGCAATTCCCATAGCTCATCTTCTGACGTTAACCTATATTTATGACTGGAGAAATATCAATAACCTCAGATATGCAGATGACACCACCCTTATGGCAGAAAGTGAAGAGGAACTAAAAAGCCTCTTGAAGAAAGTGAAAGAGGAGAGTGAAAAGGTTGGCTTGAAGCTCAACATTTAGAAAACAAAGATCATGGCATCTGGTCCCATCACTTCATGGGAAATAGATGGGGAAACAGTGGAAACAGTGTCAGACTTTATTTTTTTGGACTCCAAAATCACTGCGGATGCTGATTGCAGCCATGAAATTAAAAGACGCTTACTCCTTGGAAGGAAAGCTATGACCAACCTAGATAGTATATTAAAAAGCAGAGACATTACTTTGCCAACCAAGGTCCGTCTAGTCAAGGCTATGGTTTTTCCCGTGGTCATGTATGGATGTGAGCATTGGACTGTGAAGAAAGCTGATCGCCGAAGAATTGATGCTTTTGAACTGTGGTGCTGGAGAAGACTCTTGAGAGTCCCTTGGACTGCAAGGAGATCCAACCAGTCCATTCTAAAGGAGATCAATCCTGGGTGTTCACTGGAAGGACTGATGCTAAAGCTGAAACTCCAATACTTTGGCCACCTCATGTGAAAAGACTGAAGAAGTCTTTTCCACTCACTGGAAAAGACTCTGATGCTGGGAAGGATTGGGGGCGGGAGAAGGGGACGACAGAGAATGAGATGTCTGGATGGACATGAATTTGAGTGAACTCCAGGAGTTGGTGATGGACAGGGAGGCCTGGCGTGCTGTGATTCATGGGGTTGCAAGGCGTCGGACACGACTGAGCTACTGAACTGAACTGAAGCTCAGTATTTATTATCATTTAGGGAGCACCTTTAAAAAAGGATTGTTTCACTAGTGGCTCAAACAGTAAAGAATCTGACTGCAGTGCAGGAGACCTGGGTTCCATCCCTGGGTCGGTCGGGACGATTCCCTGGAGAAGGGAATGGCGATCCACTCCAGTATTCTTGCCTGGAGAAGGCCATGGACAGAGGAGCCTGGTGGGCTACAGTCCATTGGATCGTAAAGAGTCGGACACGACAGAGGGACTAACACTTCCACTTTTCTTTGTATAAAATGCTGCTGCTGCTGCTGCTAAGTCGCTTCAGTCGTGTCCAACTCTATGCAACCCCAGAGACGGCAGCCCGCCAGGCTCCCCCATCCCTGGCATTCTCCAGGCAAGAACACTGGAGTGGGTTGCCATTTCCTTCTCCAATGCATGAAAGTGGAAAGGGAAAGTAAAGTCGCTCAGTCCTGTGTGACTCTTCGCAACCCCATGTACTGCAGCCTACAGGGCTCCTCCGGCCATGGGATTTTCCAGGCGAGAGTACTGGAGTGGGCTGCCACTGCCTTCTCTGATTTAACTGCTACCCAGAAGCTGGGCTCCAAATGCGAGCGCGCAGCCGAGCGAGCGCAGCGCGCCTGCGCCGTACGTGCGCGCGCATGCTCCCCGCCCCCGCCCGCCCCCGCGCCCTGGCAGTTGCAAAAGCTCGCCGGCGCTCGTCGCTGATACCGCTTACCTGAGGGACCCGCGGCCGCCCCCGGCCGGCGTCGCAGCCTCCCGGGAGCCCGGCCCCGAGGTGTGAGGTGAGCCCCGGGTCGTGCAGGCCCCTTCCCGTCCGGCGCAGCGGGAAAAGGAGTCGGGAGTGGGGACTGAGGAGGTGCCGCCGCGGCTGCCCGCTCCTCGGTCTGACCCGGTGCCGAGGAGGCACCAGCGGCCGCGGCCCCTCCTCCTCAGGGAGCGTTATTCGCGTCGCCGCCGAAACAACAGCCGTGGGCGCCGCGCTGTGGAGGGGTGTCTCGGGGCTTTCTCGGGGTGGGCGGCGGGGCGCGGAGGAGCCCGAGTTTGGGCCTGGGCGCCGGGGCGGGCCGATGCCCGCGGACGGGGTTGACCCTCTGGGTCCCGAGCCCGCGCCGAGCAGCCTGTTGGAGGGTGGTCCGCGCTCCCTCCGCGCCGCGCTCCCTGCGCCAGCCCTGGGGCTCGGTCGGCGCCGCGGGGGCGTGTGGCGCTCCCGGGCCGCTGGGGGCTGTGGGGGGAGGACGCGGCCACTGGCGGGAGGGCAGTGCGCCGAGGGCTGAGCGCGGGGGGCGTCGGGGCTTCCCGGGGCCGGGCGGCGTCGCAGCATCTGGACTGCCTCCTGTTTCTAGTCCTGAATGTTGTCCCCTCTCCTCCCTCCCGTCAGTTTTGCAAAGTCTGCATATTCCTCCGCGAGCCTTCCCCCTCTGCCCCCTTGGACGCTCCGTGTGTTTGCCCTGGGGTAGGGCGGTGAGATTCATCCGTAGCCTCTGAGACTTAGCAGCAGCAGCAGCAAACATGTCAAGGCATTGTAGCATCTTCCTAGAGGCCTTTGTCAGAGTTAGGTGCCTTCCTCAATAAGAGAAAAAGGGGTGTTTTTTCTTTCGTTCTTAAAAGAACAAAAGCATATGCCACTAATTTAGGCAGAGGAGCCAACTTGAAGTTGCAGCATATCTAGGAAGGAGGACAAAAGGTCTGGGTTTTGGCCCAGAATAAATGAAATTTTGAATTTTGGTTCCCTTCTGAATGTAGGCAGACAGAACAGCAGAGCAGCTCAGCAGCTATAGAAATAAATGACTGCTCTATAAGGTTGGTCAAGCAAGATATTATTTTATAGAAGTAGTTTGGAGAGACCTGTAATGTTTATTTACGGGAATTGGGTTACTTGGCAAAGCCAATATCGCAGGAGCAAGGAAACAGAGACTTGACAAGGGGGATGTTACCTCCCTCTTGAGCCTTCTTTTAGCCTTTAGTGATGTGCTGACAGTCAAAGGGATAGAGGAATCCGTAGTTCTGTTATTAAGAACCATTTACTCCTCAAGATAATGCTTTCCATCCGTACTTTTTTTTTTCCCCCATCCGTACTTTTAGGCAAATCAATGCCATCTTTTTCCTCCAGAAGAAGAAGGAAAATAACAAAAAAGTGTTTGTTTGAAGTGCCAAACCACAACATAGAGGTAAGAAGATAGAAGTGGCCTGGCTTCCAAAGATAGAGCTGAAAATAAAAGATAATCGAGATGCAATTCTTCTTACAGTGTTGCTTTTTCTTTAGGGGGTTCTTCCTCTACCCCCCTCCCCCCAAATGCTTTGAAACTGTCAGGAAAGTAAGGTAATTAGTAAAGCCTACTGTCCTACCTTCTCTTTCCTCCTCCTCCGTTATTTATTTTTTTCTCATCCACTGATATTCCCTGCCTCTCCGTCTCTCCCGAATCTACCAGTGCCCTATTAATAGAAGAAGAAAGGACTGTAGGTTCTTTCATCCCGTTTTCATCTTAGGGATGTATTCCTCTGAACTTTGTTTTGTGCTTTGAACATTGAGGTGGATTTTTGTAGAGAGATCCCCAGCCATGATTGAGATATTTGAAGTAGGGAGCCTTGCGGGGAAGATAAACAGTAAAGTGCACGTTCTTTCTTTGTATAGCACAGTGCTGTGAGAGCGTCATCATTGGGCAGAGAGAGGGGCTTTTAAATTCCCTGTAAGTCCTCTGTTGCCCACTTCACAGGCAGAGAATCTCTCTCTCCAACTTAAGTTTCGTATGTGTTGGTAAAACTATGAGATTTCATACTGAAAACTTACTCTGAGCTTGTTAGTTTGTTGATGTTAGACTGCTGTTGACTTTCTTTTCTTCAGGAGACTTGTGATAGGAAACAGTTCTTACTGCATCTTTACCTTCTTTCACAGGGAAGAGCAGTGTTGGCCTCAAGTGTTTTTTAACCCCTAAATCTCTAGAGTTAGAGACGTTTAAAGCTGCAGTTGGCCACAAAAAGAGCAGTAGTGCAAATGAAAAGCAAGACTTTGAAATATGTATGAGAGGAATTGTTCAGTATAGATTTGTGAGAAGGGTCACAGCGTCTTGAGGAAACAAGTGAGGGTTTTTAATAGTGGCATTTCCGGAAGGTTAGGAATGAATGTTTGAAGAGTAACAACTCCTCCTTGACTAGAAAACAGTTTTAACTGCCTGTTGCATCGTAAATGGTGAATCTATCTTTGAGTTACAGTCTTTGAGTTATGCTGAGAACTAGCAACAGTTTTGGTGGATCCAAGGAATGCACTGTGAATGAAGTTTAAGAAAAAACAACTAGGCTAGTAGGCCTAAAAAAATCTTGGTCCCCAAAGTTTATCTCATTAAACTAATTTTATAGTCAAAACATGCAACCATGCTAAAGGGGGGGAAAAATCAGGAGCTTGATATTAGAGCATTTTCTGAACACATTTTAATGAAAAAGGGAAACCAGGCTGGAATTTCAACCTGATTTTTTTTTTTTTTAAAGTCCAGATTCTGGCCATCTTTCAACTTTCCAGTTTTGCTTTTAGTTTTAAAAGAGCTTCTGCTTTCTCCAGTCTTAAAAGTAATGTATAATTTGTAAGATGGACTGGATTTTGATGCCTACTGTTCATTTTAATCTTGAACTTGAATGTTTTCCCTGTATTTTTTTAAGCCCCATCACTCAGCACACTGGAAGATTAGGTTATCTTTTGTAATCAGTAGATGACTAGATGGACTTTAAAAATTAGAGAAAGTAGCAAAGTGATACCTTGAGATTAGTAAGAATCTAGGCCCTCAGAATTAAATATGGAGCTATATAAACTTTAGCAACCAGAAAACAGTATCCTGAGAGTGAATTTATTTAAAAAAAAAAAAAAAAAGATATGGAAAACAAAAGGCCAAAACCCACATGAGTTTTAGGAAAAGGAATCTAGCACTTTGAGCAGTGATATGCTCTCAGTGTGTACTTTGCTGTTTATGTTCCTTGAGAGAAGAAGCTTCAGAGGTAGTGATTGCTAATCCTTATAATGCAGTCTTGGAAAACTCTGAAAGAAGACAAAAGAATATCCTCCTGTTCCCATTGTAGCCAGTGTGTTTGAGGCAACCTTTAATTTCTGAATTGGAAACGCAAAATGTTACGTACATTTGTAGTGTGTCTAGATAAGTAAATCTAAGCTGAGAAAGATGAAAGGAATCACTTTCTGTACAGGAAGTGTGAATTGGAATAGAATTGCTAACATCTTTTGTTGCAGGGCCTTGCTGACAAGCCCCCAGGGCCCACTTTTGTCATTGTCTCTTCTGGGATTCAGCCTGCTTTCTTTCCTCTTCACAGTTGCCATCTCCTGCTTTTCCCACCTGAGTTCTTTGGGTCTGGCTTTGTAGCCAGCCTCTGAAGACAGTTCCAAGACTGCATCCCCTTTATTGCTGTTCTTCAGGACAAATACTCACCTTATTTTAGGGGCTTTTACTTTTTATCTTCAAAAGAGAACTGGTAAATTGGGGAGTATCAGATTCCTGATGTTACACATTGATAAAAATTAAAGTGTAGGGTTCAGTGTATCTAGTCCTTTTTGTTTTCTGATGAAATAATCATCAGGTCACTTAATCTGAAATTAGTTTTCCCAGATATCTTGTATTGCTCTGTAAAGAAGTGAATGTCTCTTTTCTCAGGGTTAGGGCATGGAAAACTGTTTACAGACCCCTCATTTTCTACTGGTCCTTGGCGCCTGAGACTGTTCCCTCCAGTTAATCCAGCAATTCCCTTATTCAGCTGAGATTCTGCAGATTTCTGTAGTCAAAGATATAATATCAAAAAGTATACAAAAAATCTTTTAACCTTTATGAAATCAGTTGCTGTATTTTGTCAGCATTTCTTGGTTTGCTCAATCTTCTGTGTCCTGCTGTCTGAAACTTACAGCTTCTTCAAGGCTGATTCTCTTAGGAAAAAGGATTGTTGCTATCCATACTCACGTGATCCTGATTAGAAGCATTTATTTCATTATATTATTGAAAAACAATTTAGAATATATATCAACTTTTTTTTTAAACTGTGCCTAATATTTGGTTCAGCTGAGAGGTGATCTGATTTTTTTTCAGTAGTGAAAATCAATTTTTGACCCATTCTGAGTTTATCATCTTTTTTTTTTTTTTTGCTTTTCTTGCTGCCTGTGGTAGGGCATTTTTGTGTCCCTTGGCTTGTTACTTAATCAACAGTCAGTAAACATTGATTCAAGTAGTAGTATTGTCAGCACACATTTACAGATTTAGCAGACTTAATTTTCCCGTACAGAAATAACATGTGACAGATTTAAAAATAACATTTCAGCATTTATAATACTTTACTCCTTTTTTGTTTTGTTTCTGTTTTTTGACCACGCTGTGCAGCTTGTGGCACCTTAATTCTCTGACCAGGGATCAAACTCGAGCCCCCTGAAGTAGAAGTGTGGAGTCCTGGGAAGTCCCTATAATATTGTATTTTTAAACAATTCAGGTAGTTTTATTCTGTTTCACGTATGTATATTTTTGACAAAAGTGGGAGACTCTATGCTGTTTTGTAAGCCATTTAAAATTTTATTTTTCACTTACTGTATTGTTACTGTCTTTTCAAGTCAGCATATACAGATCCTGCTCATCATTTTTAGTGAGTGTGTTATGTGTTGGTTGTGCTGTAGTTTAACCAATTCCTTATTGGTAGACTTTCAGATTGTCTCTGGGTTTTTATTTTATAAACAGTGTTGTACTAACATTTCAGTTATACGTCATGTGTACTTGTGTTTACTTGCTTAGAATAAACTGTAGAATAGGTCTGCTGAATCAAAGTATATACATTTTAAGAGCTTTTGATGTCCATAGCTATTTTTTTGAAATGCCAACTAGTTTACTTTTCCTCCAGTAGTACTTGAAAATGGAGAATTTCCTTGCGGTCTAGTGGTTAGACACTTCACTGCCTTGGTCTGGGTTCAGTCCTTGTTTGGGGAACTAAGACTCTGCAAGCCGTGAAGGAGTGAAGGACAGCCAAAAAAAGAAAAAAAAAAAGAAAAATGTATCTCCAAGTGTGGGAATGTTGAAGATATTCTTTTTTCTGCACTCTCTCCTATGCTGTGTTCTGTTATTCTTTTTGCTCATCTGATTGGCAAAAATGTTATATATCATGTTTGTATGTTTTTATTAGTAAAGTTGAATATCTTTTCATGTGTTTGTTGGCCATTTGTATTTCTTTTGTAAATGTATGTCCTTTTTCCATTTTTCTGTTAAAGTAGTATTCTTTATCTGCTTTTTAAAAAAAATTCATTTTATATTACTTTTGCTCAGCACATAATTCGGAGGAGGCAATGGCAAGCCACTCCAGTACTCTTGCCTAGAAAATCCCATGGATGGAGGAGCCTGGTACGCTGCAGTCCGTGGGGTCCCTAAGGGTCAGACACGACTAAAGTGACTTAGCAGCAGCAGCAGGTGTTCTTTGCCTCGGGGGTTTCTCCTTTCTAATTGTGTTTATTTAGTCTAATAGAAAATGAATTTGCATTCCTTGAACTTCTACCAGGTGAAGGTGGGTAGATGACTGAGAAGAATGCTTAAAAGCTGGGGAAATCCCCTTGGAATTTAAAAGGTGCTGGGAATAATCCAAAAAGTAGATAATCCATGGAAGAATTAACTGTACATGAATTTGGTAATCACCCAGTATCTTTCTCTTTTTTTAAAAAAAATTCTAAATTGAAGCACTGTTATTTTACAGTGTTTTAGGTATATAGAATAGTGATTCAAACACACACACACACACACACACACACACACACATATTCTGTTTTAGGTTCTTTTCCACTGTAGGTTATTGTAAGATATTGGATATAGCTCCTTGTGTCATATAGTAGGTTCCTGTTTTTTTTTCAAATCTATTTTATATATAGTAGTATATATATCTGTCCTACATCTCTTGCTTCAGCTCTTCAAGAAAAACAGAGCCATACCATCATAGCCAGGGATCTAACGTGTGAGACAGGGGAGCAGTTAGGGCCATTTTCTTATCCTGGTGCCATGTATGATACCGCATTTTACAGTTAGTTCCTTTTTAATATTAATATTATATATAATTAATGTACGACATTGTGCTATGTTATTTTATGCTATACTATCTTATCTGGCCATCACTGGTTACTCAGTGGAAAAGAATACACCTGCCAAGCAGGAGACAGGGGATCAATCCCTGGGTCAGGAAGATCCCTTGAAGAAGGAAATGGTAACTGGCTCCAGTATTCTTGCTTGGGAAATCACATGGACAGAGGAGCCTGGTGGGTTTACAGTCCACAGGGTCACGAAAGACTCAGACACGACTTAGTGACTAAACAGCAACAGTACTATCATATCATATCATAATTATATTTTATAGTTACTTTTAATGCCTTTAGGGATTTCTTGACAATAGGATTGTGAAGATCCCATTTTCAGAGTAGTCATTACAAGGATTCTTGCTGCACTTTCAAGGTGTGAAGACAATTGCTAGGGCATCAGTGCCACTCATCTCACACCAAGTGGCAAGGCAAGGAAAGTTCTCAGGCAGTGAGGTCAAGGTGAAGGAAGAGGCTTGTTATTTTTTTGCTTTTTGGTTATATTATCTTGGGCTTCCCTGGTGGCTCAGCTGGTAAAGAACGTGTCTGCAGTGCAGGAGACCTGGATTTGATCTCTGGGTTGGAAAGCTCCCCCGGAGAAGGAAATGGCAACCCACTCCAATATTCTTGCTTGGAAAATCCCATGGACAGAGGAACTTGGCGGGGTACAGTTCATGGGGTCGCAAAAGAGTCAGACACGACTGAGCGTGCACACTTGGTAAATATAAAATACTTTTTGGATTGTCTGTCATTGAATATGCTTCATATTACATCTTGCCCCTTACTATCCAGATTGTTTTTAAAAATGACTTTACTTCTAATATGAGATTGAGCTTTAAAGCCAATACTTGACTCCTACAATGAAAATCCCAAGTAATGCTAAGCTTAAGAATCAGTATCCTTGGGCTTCCCTGGTGGCTCAGTGGTAAAGAATCTACCTGCCAATGCAGGTGACACGGGTTTGATTCCTGATCTGGGAGATTCTACATTCAGCGGAGCAACGAAGCCCATGTGCCACAACTACTGCACCTGTGTTGACCCCACACACCACAGGTGAAACGAGAAGGCTCCAGAGTCCATGCTCTGCAACAAGAGAAGCCGTGGCAATGAGGAGCTTGCACAGCACGACTAGATAAAAGCCTGCGCAGCAAGGAAGACCCAGCACGGCCATAAATAAAGGAAAATTTAAAACAACCTGCATCCTTACTTCTCTCCTTCCTTTTTTTATTGAAAATGTATTCCTTATGCTATCAGTCTGTTATGTTGTTCATAAAACACACAGACAAATAAAGCCTAAAACATAAAATGGAGAGAGAAAACTGAATAAAAATAAACTGGAAATATCCCCTTCAAAGTTAATTCATGTGGCTTTCATGGAGGTATAAAGATTACCATATGATCTAGTGAATTTATGGAATAAGTTTGTTGTTGAGCAAAAGAGGAAAAGCAGTGAGTACCATTTATTCATTTAGAAAATATTTATTAAATGCCTGATAGTATCAAGCAATGTACAACAAGGAGCATGGTAAAACCATGCCTGACCCTGTAGTTTGGCTGATTGGAGTACAGAGATAATTAGTGATCTTTGCAAATATCAGTGACCTTTGAAATATATGCTTCTATTAGTTATGGTAAAAGAAAAGAATTAACAAGATCTTTTTAAAAGTTTGAAGACCTTGAATTTCATCCAGGGTGATATTAAATATGTTTAACAATTGGCAATGCTACCAGCCAATCAAAATAGACAGAGGCTGGTCACCCAAACCAATGAATTCTGCCTGAACATTAGCCCCGGTTATACTAATTTAGGGATTTCCATTCATAGTAAGTAGAATGAAAATGCAAATATAGTCATTTATTTACATATGTCTTTCTATCTTATTTGTTTGCTTTTTTTATAAGTCTCTTTTTTAAGTTGTTGGTAACAAAGTTAGTTTAAAAACACAAATACAAGAAAAACTTAGCTAGATTTTAAATTTTGGTATTTTTCATTTTGCCATTTTTAGTGAATTTATTTTATAAAATTTTATTATTATTTTGAATAGCTATTACCTTCACATGATTAAAAACATTTGAAGTGAAGTCACTCAGTCGTGTCCGACTCTTTGTGATCCCACGGACTGTAATCTACCAGGCTTCTCTGTCCATGGGATTTTCCAGACAAGAGTACTGGAGTGTATTGGCATTTCCTTCTCCAGGGAATCTTCCTGACCCAGGGATTGAACCCAGGTCTCCTGCTTTGCAGGCAGATGCTTTACCCTCTGAGCCAAAAACATTTACATGATTAAAAATTCAAAAGACATAAATGGCTCTCCAGGTAAGGGTCTCTTCCACCCTTTAGACAGTTTTCCTGTCTGAAGGAAATCAATATTGCCCCCTTTCTTGTAAAAGTAAAGTGAAGTCGATCACTCGTGTCCAACTCTTTGCGACCCCACGGACTGTAATCTGCCAGGCTCCTCTGTCCATGGGGTTTTCCAGGCAAGAATACTGGAATGGGTTGCCATTTCTTTCTCCAGGGGATATGTAAAGTCTTCCAGAAATACTGTGTACATGACTTTTTTTCTTCTTCTTTAGGTTAGTAAATATCCTGAGACTGGAGCTTGTAGACCAGCACAGAAAAGAAGTGGTGACTAAATCAGACAAACAAGAACAGGAAGATACAGCGCTTTATCTTAGTCTTAGTGGGATGGATTGAATGTCTGCTGCTGCTGCTGCTGCTGCTAAGTCGCTTCAGTCGTGTCCGACTCTGTACGACCCCATAGACGGCAGCCCACCAGGCTCCCCCGTCCCTGGGATTCTCCAGGCAAGAACATTGGAGTGGGTTGCCATTTCCTTCTCCAATGCATGAGAGTGAAAAGTGAAAGTGAAGTCGCTCAGTCGTGTCCGACTCTTGGCGACCCCATGGACTGCAGCCTACCAGGCTCCTCCGTCCATGGGATTTTCCAGGCAAGAATACTGGAGTGGGTTGCCACTTCCTACTCCAGGGGATCTTCCTGACCCAGAGGGCGAACCAGAGTTTCCTGATTGGCAGGCAGATTCTTTACCACTGAGCCACCAGGGAAGCCCTCATGAATGGGTTTAGTGTCCTTTGTTAAAGAGACCACAGAGTGACCTGTTATCCCTTTCGTCGTGTGAAGACACGTGGAGAGTCTCTGAGCAGATAGAGGTTCCCAGAAGACACCGAGTCTGCTCTCACCTTGACCTTGGACTTTCCAGCCTCTAGAAGTACGACAAATAAAATTTCTGCTGTTTATAAGCCCCCGCTGCCACCAGTGTTTTGTTATAGCACCTGGAATGGACTAAGACATACGGGAAAATGAATCTCAGTAACTCACAGGGTAGGATATTCTGTCTACTGCTATATTCTGGGGCAAAGATGCTCCCTTCAAAGGAAACAAGGCTTTGACTGTAAAGATGGACTATTTCAAGTTCATTATATACCTCTAGAGTTAAAGAAAGCCAATAATAATTTTTAAAAAGGATCCTGATTTTATTTTAATTAAGGTACAGTTCATACACCACAGCACCCCTGGTGGCTCAGAGGTTAAAGCATCTGCCTTCAATGCAGGAGACCCGGGTTTGATCCCTGGGTCGGGAAGATCCCCTGGAGAAGAAAACGGTAACCCACTCCAGTATTCTTGCCTGGAGAATCCCATGCACGGAGAAGCCTGGTAGGCTACAGTCCACAGGGTCGCAAAGAGTCGGACGCAACTGAGCGACGGAACGGAACGGAACGGAAGGCTGTAAAGCCATCACTACTGTCTAATTTCAGAATGCTTTCATTACCCCCCAAATAAATTCCATACCCATTACAGTCAGTGACTCCTCCTCCCCTGCTCTCTGGCCCCTAGAAACCACTCATCTCTTTTCTGTCTGTATGGGTTTGTCTATTTTGAATATTTCATAGAAATGGAATCATATACTAGGTGGCTTCGGTGTCTGCTTTCTTTCACTCAGCACCCTATGTTCAAAGTTTATCTATGTTGGAGCATATATCAGTACTTCATTCTTTTTTCTTGCCCTTGCTTTTTAAAATTTAACCATTTTTAAGTGTACAGTTCAGTGACATGAAGCACACTCACATTGTTGTGCAACATCCCCACCATCCGTCTGCAGAACTGTTTTTAAAACTCAAGCTGAAACTCTATCCATTAAATAACGTCCCTATTTCTCCGTAACCTCTATTTTACTTTCTTTCTCTGTGAACTTGCCTATTTCTCTGCCTCTTCATCTTGCTTATATTGCTGTGCCTGGGGTGGCCTTTCCGTCTTCTGGCAGTTTGTGGAGTTCTCTTTATTATGTAGTTTCTTCACTGTGTGTGGGGTTGGATGGGCGGCTTGTCAAGGTTCCCTGGTTAGGGAAGCTTGTGTTGGTGTTCTGGTGGGTGGAGCTGGATTTCTTCTCTCTGGAATGAAATGAAGTGTCCAGTAATGATTTTGAGATGTCAGTGGGTATGGAGTGGCTTTGGGCAGCCTGCATATTGAAGTTCAGGTCTATTCTCCTGTGTTGCTGGTGAATTTGCGTGGTATGTCTTTCTCTGAAACTTGTTGACCCTTGGGTGGTGCCTAGTTTCAGTATATGTATGGAGGCATTTGATGAGCTCCTATCAATTAATGTTTCCTGGAATAGGAGGTCTCTGGTGTTTTCAGGATTTGGACTTAAGCCTCTGCCTCTGGTTTTCAGTCTTATTCTTGCAGTAAGCTCAAGACTTCTCCATCTGTCACTTCCAATGCAGTTCCTTCTGTTTAAGCTCTTGTTTGCCGGTTTCTTCAGTGTCTAATTCCCGTCCTGACACAAGGGGGCGGTGGTGGACACTTTTATAGGGTCACCTGTTCAGTCCTGCTGTTGGGAGGGAGGAACGCTGCTAACAAATATCACTGGCGTCTGTGGGGAGTGCTCGCAGTGTCTCGGCCACACTGGGATTGCCCCCTCTCACGGCGTGTGTGCTTTCCCTGTTTATGCTGCTCAGGCTCTCGGTTGCTCTGCCGGGAACTGTCCGCGGCCGTCGCTGGGTTGCATGCACTTCCCAGGTCTGAGCAGCTCAGGTTCAGGTACTCGGGTACTCCACAAAAGCGCAGACTTGGTTGGGCCTGCGTTTTGTGCCTTCCCCGGTCTGAGCAGCTCAGGTGACCAGGCATTTGGCGAACGCGGTTGCTGCGACTTATCGCCTCCCTGGTCCCTGCCGCTCAGTTTTCTGGGTGTACAACCGGCGCGCCTTCTCAGGTGGATATTGACTGGCCCGAACCCAAGAAGTCTTGGTTAGCAATGAAGCCTGCCTGCAGGTTGGTAGGGGAAGCCTCTCTGGGGCCGCGGTTGCCCCCTTCTGGCTCTGGCTGCGCTCCCCTGCCTGTCTCGGTGGGGGATGTGGGGTGGGCCGACTGCAGCCAGCTAGCTCTGCTCAGTCCTTTGTTCTGTGAGCGGGTCTGGTGGTGTCTTAGGTTGGGGTTTTTCGCCTTTTCGCAGGGTCGCTATCCCACGGTCTGCTTGGCTGTCTTAAGTTAGCGCCCTCAGATTGCCCTCGGGGCACAGGCCCGGTCCTCGCTCTAAGCGATGCCGCCCGCGCCTCCCTGCCCAGCCCCTGCTTGCTGGTGGCGGGTGCCGGCGGTTGTGCTGCTTCTCCGCTGAGTTTCCTCTGGGCACTTAGTCTGTGGGTTTTAATTATTTATTTCTTTTTTTCTGCTGGTTATGTTGCCCTCTGAAGTTCCAAGGCTCGCCACAGACTCGCCAGTGAGTGTTTCCTGGTGTTTGGAAACTTCTCTCCTTTTTCAAGCCTCCCTTCCCGGGACAGAGCTCCGTCTCTCCCTCTTTAGTCTCTCTTTTTATCTTTTATACTATTTCCTATCTCCTTTCGAAGACAATGGGCTGCTTTTCTGGGTGCCTGATGTCCTCTGCCGGCATTCAGAGGTTGTTTTGTGGGATTTACTCAGCGGTCAAATGTTCTTTTGCTGAATTTGTGGGGGAGAAAGTGGTCACCCCGTCCTGTTTCTCCACCATCTTCCTGTCTCTCTACTGATATTAGTTTTTTAATAGATATTTTTATCAAAATATGTAAATTCTTCTCTGTTGGCTTACTAAGAGTTTTTTCGTAGTCATGCACTGAAATTATTACATTAAGTTTTCTTAAGTTTATTTTCTGTAGATTTTGAAACAGGTGACTTTTCTTTTATGTGGTGATTTAACTTTTAAAAAATTTTCTGATTCTAGAACAACCCCAACCTGATCTCGATGTATTCTCCTTCTGTTGGATTTTATTTGTTAGTGTTTTATTTAGGATTATTTCATCTATATTCAGAGTCTGTAGTGTTACTTTCTTGTACTTCTTCCTTGTTGGTTTTAGTATCAAGGTTATGCTAGTCTTATAAAACAAGGTTGGAGAGTGTTCCTTGTTTATCCCCAGAGTTCCTGTGAGATTACTGTTTCCTTCCCTCGATTTTTGGAAGAATTGATTGGCAAAACCAGTTGGTTTCATGGTGGGGAGGCTTTTAATTTCAGATGTAATGTTTTTCATGGAAATAAGATTTTCTGATTTTGTATGTCTTCTTGGGTCTAGTTATGTAAAGCCTTTCCCCCCTGCTAGGAATTTATTGAGGCCAGCAGACTCTCCAATTAGTAAGTGAACTGTGGTTTATCATATCTTTCTTATCTGCAAGATGTGTTGTCTCCTTTGAAAATCCCTTGATACTGGTGATTTGAGCTTTGTCTGTTTTTCTTAATCAGTCTCTCTAGGGGTTTATCAGTTTTGGCAGTCCTTTCAAAGAGCCCACTTTTGGCTTTGTTTAGAAAAAATTCTGTATTTGCTTTCAGTTTCCTTATTTTCTGCTCCTTTTTTCCCCATCTGCCTTGTGTTTCGTTTGCTTTGCTTTTTTTCTGGTTTCTGCAGCCCATGGGGTCGCTAAGGGTCGGACACGACTGAGCAACTTGTCTTTTGACTTTTGACTTCATGCATTGGAGAAGGAAATGGCAACCCACTCCAGTATTCTTGCCTGGAGAATCCCAGGGATGGGGGAGCCTGGTGGGCTGCCGTCTATAGGGTCGCACAGAGTCGGACATGACTGAAGTGACTTAGCAGCAGCAGCAGCAGCAGGGATAGAGGCTTAATTGATTTTTAGCCTTCCTTCTTTCCCAGTATATGTGCGTAAGGCTTTAAGTTACCCTCTAAACACAGTTTGCTGCGTCCCACAGTTTGAGTAGGCCAGATTTTTTATGGAAAAGTATTTTCTAATTTTCATTGTGTTTTTTAAAATGATATTCATGAAATTCTTCAGGCAGTATGTCATTTAACTTAATGTTTGGGGATGTTTTTCTAGTGACCCTTTTTTGATTTCTAGCTTAGTTCCATGAAGAGCCCCGTCTTAGTCTTTGGGGGCTACTGTTATAAATACCATAGACTAGCTGAAAAACAACAGAAAGTTGTTTCTTATAGTACTGGAGGCTGGCAAGTCCCAAGAGCACCAGCGGGTGCCACGTCTGGTGAGGCCTGTCTCCGGGTTCCTAGACTGCCTGCTGCTTCTCCCTGTCCTCACAGCATGGGCGCCCGTTCCCTCCTGCCCTGAGCCCTCCCAGAGTGCCTGCCTCCTGGGCTCATCACCGCGTGCGGGGTGCAGTTTGAGGCACATAGACCGTCAGCCCACTGCAACCCCTAAGTGTACCCCGCATTAGTTCAGTCCTTTGAAAGAGTTTGAGCTTTCCTAATGGCCCAATATATTCATTTTGTGATATGTTCCTTGGGCCCTTGAAAATAATATGTATCAGTGAGAAAGCAATATTCCGTGTGTATCAGTTAGATCAGGTTTGTGACTCATGTAATTCGGATTCCGGTAGCCACGTTTTGTAAAGCAGAAGTAGGTGAAATTACTTGCAATGTATTTTATTTTAACACACCCAAAATATTATCATTTCAGTGTGTAATCAACATGATAAAACCTAAAGAAATATTTCACGTTCTTTTGTTCACGCTAAGTCTTTAAAATCCAGTGTGTGTTTCATGCTTGCAGCACATCTCATCGTAGAGCCAGTCGCAATTCAGGTACTTCATGGCTGCGGGTGACTACGTCCCAGGGAGCCCAGTTCCCTGAGAGATGTGTCTTTAATGTCTCCCACTGTGATTATGAACTTGGCTGTTACTCCTTTTCTATTTCTGTCAGTTTTATGTATTGATATTTTGAGGTTATGTTATTCGGTACATTCAAATGTGGAATCCTCATGTTCTTGCTGGACTGAACTTGTTTCAGTATGAGAAGCTCCTTTTTAAGGCTAGTGATGCTTCTTACTTTAGACACTATTTGACAGTGCTATTGCCACATCAGTTTTCTGTCCTTGTTTGCCTGGGTATCTTTTACCTTCACCTGTCTAAAAGATCTTCCATCTTAACAGGAACCTCTGTGACTAGTGTACGGTTTTCATTGTCATCAGTTCGACACTTTTTATCTTTTAATGAGAGTATTTGCTCTGTTTATAATGCTGATATTTCAGTGCGTAGATACCGTGTTACTGTTTGTTTTCTGTCTGTCTCACCTATTCTGTGTTCTTTTCTCTTGCTTCTTGTAGAAGTGTGAAGTCTTTTTCTAGTTCTGTACTCCTCTGTCAGGTTGTTGGGTGTCCATTCACAGATAGAGCGTGTGTTTTACATTCAAGTCTAACTTAGTACTTTTACTGCCTCCCTGACACGACTGTTTCCTCCATGTCACTGTTATACTTTAAATTGTTAGATATATTTTTGGCGTTAACATCATTGTTTTGTAGAGTTAATATTTACCCTCCCAGTTACCTCATTGTTGGTCTTGTTTTTTATATTTCTGTCAGAGACTCTTCTTTTTCCCAAAGCACTGCCTTAATATTTTTTTAGTTCATGTCTGTGGGTGATGAGTTGTCTCATTTCCACTTGCCCTAAAAGTCTTTATTTTGCTTTCACTTTGGAAGAGTGTTTCTGTGGGGTATAGAATTCCAGGTGTGTGGGTGGTTGTTTTCCAGCATTTTACGGATGCCAGTCCATTATCTTCTGACTTCCTTGTTCTTGAAAAGTCAGCTCTCAGTGTTGCTGTGCCATTCAAAGCCACACCTTTTTTCCTCTGAGCGCTTGAACATTTTCTTCTTGCCTTAGGCACCCGCGGAGCTGCCAAAACCAATGTGTGGTTTTCATTTCTGAGTCAATGGTCTGATTCTTGAGCCAACTCTTGCCACTGTCCCTGTCATTCAGTTCAGTCGCTCAGTGTCGGACACGTGGCGACACCATGGACTGCAGCATGCCAGGCTTCTTTGTCCATCACCGACTCCCGGAGCCTGCTCAAGCTCATGTCCATTGAGTCGGTGATACCATCCAACCATCTCATCCTCTGTCATCGCCTTCTCCTCCTGCCTTCAGTCTTCCCCAGCATCAGGTTCTTTTCCAATGAGTCAGTTCTTCGCATCAGGAGGCCAAAGTATTGGAGCTTCAGCACCAGTCTTTCCAATGAATATTCAGGACTGATTTGCTTTCGGATTGACAGGTTGGATCTCCTTGCAGTCCACGGGGCTCTCAAGAGTCTTCTCCAACACCATAGTTCAGAAGCATTGGTTCTTTGGCATTCAGCCTTCTTCATGGGTCAACTCTCACATCCATACATGACTGCTGGCTTTGACCAAATGAACTAGTACTAAATGAACTCCTACATAGCTTTGGCTAAATGAACCTTTGTCGGCAAAGTAATGTCTCTGCTTTTTAATATGCTGTCTAGGTTTGTCATAGCTTTCCTTCCAAGGAGCAAGCATCTTTTAATTTCACCATCTGCAGTAATTTTGGAGCCCAAGAAAATAAAATCTGTCACTGTTTCCATTGTTTCCCCATTTATTTGCCATGAAGTGATGGGGCCGTATGCCATGATCTTCATTTTTTGAATGTTGAGTTTTATGCCAGCTTTTTCACTCTCCTCTTTCACTTTCATTAAGAGACTCTTAAGTTGTGCTAAAGCTGAAACTCCAATACTTTGGCCACCTCATGCGACGAGTTGACTCACTGGAAAAGACTCTGATGCTGGGAAAGGTTGGGGGCGGGAGGAGAAGGGGACGACGGAGAATGAGATGGCTGGATGGCATCACCGACTCTGTGGACATGAGTTTGAGTGTACTCCGGGAGTTGGTGATGGACAGGGAGGCCTGGCGTGCTGTGATTCATGGGGTCGCGGAGAGTCGGACACGACTGAGCGACTGAACTGAACTGACTGAAGTTTCAACCCCTGTAGGCATTTCTTATTCCCCTCTCTGTCTTTTCTCCACCATGAGGGTCTCCATTTATAGTAGTTATTTTTTTTTTTTTTAAGTTCTCTGAAATATTTCAATATTTCTGCAGGTTTAGTAACATCGTAAAATACATTTCAACTAAAGTTCACAAATCTAAAAACTTGTTAGGCATTTTTAGGCGTTTTAAGTTGGAAATGAAGACCAATGTTACATCGTAATATGCCAATTACAAATAGTACTTCAAATAGCAAATACTACAGTTTGTCCCAAACTTTAAAAACTATTCATGAACTCAACACTGAACTATTGATGGCTATGAGAATTGTTTCCTAGCCTTTTTGAAAATTTCAACCCATTTACGTTTAAGGTAATTATTGATAAGTACGATCCCGTAGCCATTTTCTTTATTGCTTTGGGTTCAAGTTTATACACTCTTTCTGTGTTTCCTGTCTAGAGAAGATCCTTTAGCATTTGTTGGAGAGCTGGTTTGGTGATGCTGAATTCCCTCAGCTTTTGCTTGTCTGTAAAGCTTTTGATTTCTCCTTCATATTTGAATGAGATCCTTGCTGGGTATAGTAATCTGGGCTGTAGGGTATTTTCTTTCATCACCTTAAGTATGTCTTGCCACTCCCTTCTGGCCTGAAGAGTTTCTGTTGAAAGATCAGCTGTTATCCTTATGGGAATCCCCTTATGTGTTATTTGCTGCTTTTTGCTTGCTGCTTTTAATATTTGTTCTTTGTGTTTGATCTTTGTTAATTTGATTAATATGTGTCTTGGAGTATTTCGCCTTGGGTTTATCCTGTTGGGGACTCTCTGGGTTTCTTGGACTTGGGTGATTATTTCTTTCCCCATTTTAGGGAAGTTTTCAACTATTATCTCCTCAAGTATTCTCTCATGGTCTTTCTTTTTGTCTTCTTCTTCTGGGACTCCTATGATTCGAATGTTGGAGCGTTTAACATTGTCCCAGAGGTCTCTAATA
This sequence comes from Moschus berezovskii, assembly GCF_049115385.1. Taxonomy (NCBI): domain Eukaryota; kingdom Metazoa; phylum Chordata; class Mammalia; order Artiodactyla; family Moschidae; genus Moschus; species Moschus berezovskii. The sequence continues at coordinate 2,756,278 of NC_142465.1, forward strand.
TTGTCCTCATTTCTTTTAATTCGTTTTTCTTTTTTCCTCTCTGTTTCATTTATTTCTACAATTCTATCTTCTAGTTCGCTAATCCTGTCTTCTGCCTCTGTTATTCTACTGTTTGTTCCCTCCAGAGTGTTTCTGATCTCATCTATTGCATTATTCATTGTATATTGACTCTTTTTTATTTCTTCTAAGTCCTTATTAAATCTTTCTTCCATCTTCTCAATCCTTTTCTCCAGCTTATTTATCTGTAACTCCATTTTGCTTTCAAGATTTTGAATCATTTTCAACATCAAAATTTGAAATTCTTTATCAGGTAAATTCCCTATATCTCCTTCTTTTGTTTGTGTTGGTGGGCAATTATCTTGTTCCTTTATTTGCTGCGTATTTCTCTGCCTCTTCATCTTGCTTATATTGCTTTGCTTGGGGTGGCCTTTCCCTCTTCTTGCAGTTCGTGGAGTTCTCTTTATTATGTAGTTTTTTAGCTGTGTGTGGGGTTGGACGGGTGACTTGTCCGGGTTCCCTGGTTAGGGAAGCATGTGTCGGTGTTCTGGTGGGTGGAGCTGGATTTCTTCCCTCTCCTTTAGAAGACAATGGGCTGCTTTTCTGGGAGCCTGATGTCCTCTGCCAGTATTCAGAAGTTGTTTTGTGGACTTTACTCCGCGTTCAAAAGTTCTTTTGATGAATTTGTAGGGGAGAAAGTGTTCTCGCCGTCTTATCCCTCCGCCATCTTGTTCCTTCCTCCCCAGAACAGTGGATTGTTATATTCCACTTGGTCATGGAGTATCTCTTCCCAGCTGCTCCAGCAAGGCGCAGCCTCTGTACCTTACCTTGGACGAGGGGTATCTCCTCAAGGCCGCCCCTCCTGCTTTGAATGTGGATCAGCTCCTCTCGGCCCGCCGGTGCCCAAGCAGCCACCGCCTCCTGGACGTGGTACAGCTCCTCTCGGCCACTGTCCTAACCCTGGGCGCGGGGTAGCTCATCTCAGCCACGATTCTGCACGTGGTCGGTTGCCCTGGAGCCGGGCGTCTCCCGCGCCTGCGCCGCCGGAGCCGGGCGTCTCCCGCGCCTGCGCCGCCGGAGCCGGGCGTCTCCCGCGTCTGCACCTGCGCCGCCGGAGGCATTTCTTATTCCCCTCTCTGTCTTTTCTCCACCATGAGGGTCTCCATTTATAGTAGTTTTTAACAACGTAGTTTAACAACGGGCTCCTCAGATATATGCTATACTTTTTTCCCCACATATATATGTTTTTTAACTAATCCATCCTTCAGTTCACTGATCCTCTCTTCAACTACGTCTAATTTGATGTTAAGCCCAGAGACTGAGTTCTTAAATTCAGTTCACTGAATTATTTTAAAGCTCTAGAATCGCTTTTGATTCTCAGAAGTTGTTCCTTTTTTCAAGTGTATTTTTGAACTGGTGACGTTTGCATCTGATCCCGCTAGCACACCTCTGATATGCTGATATACACTGATACCTCTGGATCTGTTTCGGTTCTTTTTCCCTTGCTCGTATTTGTTGTTACACCCTTTTTTGCTTTTTTGGTTGCATGTTGGACATTCTGTATGGAAAACCCTAGAGGTTCTGGTGATGCTGTTTTCTCCAGAGTTTCCTCTGACACATACCTCTAGTGGACACAGAGCTCTCTTGTTCACTCAGGGTTTGAGTGACTTGAGGCTGGGGGGTCCTTGTAAGCTCAGTCTCAGCAGCCTTCCCCCACCGTCCCCCCGACCCCAGGGAGGAGCCCTCCAGCGTCTCCATCTGGAAGCCGGGGGTGCCTCCCAGGGCCTGCCCTTCTTGGCAGGTCCTGAAGCCCACCTTCTGTCTCCTGAGCACCACGAGGCGACTGATACTCAGCACTTAGCCGGTTTGGGCTGAGTGTTGGGTGCGTTTCTGTGCCTCCCTTTTCTTGGGGAGCTTGGTCTCTGTCATCCGGCCTGACTTGTGAGGCCTCCGCTCAAATTTTTGTCTTCCCAGCCCAAGGAACTGTCCAGAGCTGTGTTAGCCAGTCCCCCTCTGCTTGACTTTTTCCCTGCCTTTTCTTCGCAGAGTCAGCTTTGTTCAGATGCCCCAAGGAAAGGAGCGGCCCTCTCAGTCTCCAGCTCCCTCACTGGGCTTCCTTTCTGTTCGAAATCTTGGATTGTGGCTGCCTAAGGTCCTCTGGCTCAGACTGTAAAGCATCTGTCTGCAATGCAGGACACCCGGGTTTGAGCCCTGGGTTGGGAAGATCCCCTGGAGAAGGAAATGGCAATCCATTCCAGTACTGTTGCCTGGAAAATCCCATGGACGGTGGAGCCTGGTAGGCTACAGTCTAAAGGGTCGCAAAGAGTCGGACACGACTGAGCGACTTCACTCTCACTTTCAAGGACCTCCTTTAAACTGGGTTTAGCTTTTCTAGCTCTCGGTGGGCTGCCCTACAAGCTGCTTTCGTCTGCAACTGGAAGTGGGGACGCCCTGGGTGTCTTCTCTTATCTGAAGCCACATGTAACAGTCACAGTAATTGTATTGATCATCTCTATTTGCTACCGGGGTAAACAAGAACCAGGGGTCCTTGCCTAGTACCCACGGTTGTGTTTCTGATCAGAATCCCCAGCTTGCCTGGGCTGTTTCAGTGCCACGTGACCTTGTGAAGAAGGTGGAACAAGCGGCCCATGCAGCCTGGGGACAGAGGAGCCGGTCAGGTCACTTCCCCTGTCCCTGCCGGCCCAGAGCGGGCCTTGTGATGACGGGCTGCTGGGGGTGGAGAAGGCTGAGGGAGGGGTTACGTGACCTGTATTCTGTGACGTGGTCACATGTGGGTTTTCTTTTTCAGTTTGAAAAATTGACTGCGTTTAGTCTTGCCTCCAGTTTCATTTTAAGGTTGAAAATGAAGATTTTATTCTTAAAGTTGAGCACAGTGATTTTACAGTCTTTTTGAAAACAGTAGTTGAGGTATCAAAAAGACATCTCAGAGAACTCCAGTAGATAAAGCCAAAAAAAGAGAACGTGTTCAGGGTGACCTGCGGGAGGGACCCCAAACTGTCCTCTGTCTCTCCCAGAGTCTGTAATTTCTGAGATGGGTGGATATAGGACCCCAAGCACCCCGGGGCCTGAGGTCCTCAAGTGACAGCAGAGGTCCGGGCTGAGCCAGGAGCAGTGTGGCCTGTGCCCTGGCGAGTGGAGAGCCACCACTCTGGGTGGGAGTGGGGCCAGGAGAGGGGGTGGGAGACTCGGGGGCGGAGGGAGAGGCAGCACCTGGCGGGGTCTGGGAGGCGCTGGCTGCCGCGGCTTGAGTCAGGGACACCCCAGACCTCCACCGTGCAGCCCCCACGGGGCGGAATCGTCTGGTAGCCCAGGGTCGAAGTTAAGAGGGCGAGTTCGCAGCAGGTTGAATGAACCCCTGTACCCACTGTGGGTTCATTTTAAGTGCCTGGAGCGAGGTTGGTCAATCCCTTGCTGAGCTCGAGTGAGGGAGTCAGTCAGGGAGGACTGAGCTCAGGGTGAGAGTGAGGGGCGGCTGGCGCGGTGAGTCCTCCTCAGCTGGGTGGGTTCTGGGGATGCCCTTGAGTTCAGGGGTACCCTTTCTGTAGCCTCACTGAAGGCTTGTTTGGGGGGTGGAGGGGGCAGAAGGCCACTTAGAAGACATGCTCATTCCTAGTGGTGGTGGTTGCTGAAGCAGTTTAAACTGTTCGGTCCGACTGTGACCAGTACCTTGCAGGGTCATGTTTGGCGGTGGGCCTGAGCTGTTGGCACGGCCTTCCCTCTCCCGTACCCCACACTCACCTGCCATCTTTTTGGCAGCCCCTCCCCCGCTCTGCACCGTTGATGCCCGAGCCCAGCCCCCCTGTTACCATGGAACCCCTTGTGACTGAGTGGGTTCTGGTTCCGTGCTCCTGGGAGACGTGCTGGGGGCAGAGACTTCGTGCCATTTCTCCTTGAGACAGTGGTCCTGGTGGTCATAGTGTGAGAGCGGTGTGTGTGAGAGCAGTGTGTGTGTGAGAGCGGTGGTCATAGTGTGAGATCAGTGGTGATAGCTCAGGAGCTGAGGTATCCTACTGTGAAACAGCAGTTGCCCCGAGTGGGGGTCTGCCCCTATCCGCGAGGATGGGTCGCAGAAGGGCCCGCCTGTGGGCGTTATTCCAGTGCTGCAACCCCAAAGCAAAGGCCAAGACAAGGAGGAGCTTGGCCTCGGACCGAGTTCTGGAAGCAGAGTGCCCTGAGGTGAGAGCAGCCGGGGGCTGGGCCCGTCAGATTGGCCCTCACCCGGCGAAGCGTTGGGGTTGTGTTTCCTTTTGTTAGCTTGGTTGTGGGCCCTGCCGGGCAGGGCGTTTTGACCTTAGTGGGCAGGATCAACCCCAGCAAGTTGACCTTGTAAGAGGTTGTGCTGGTGCTGCGCGGAGGATGGGCGGGAGCCCCACAAGAAGGGAAACACTGGCTGGAGGAGTCTCTGGGGCACGTGGACTGAGCTAGAGAGCCAGTCCTTGAAGCAAAAAGGCTAAGCCCCTTAACGTCTCCCTTCTTACAAAGAAGGGAAACACTGGCTGGAGGAGTCTCTGGAGCGTGTGGATCACGAACTAGAGAGTCAGTCCTTGAAGCAGAAAGGCTAAGCCCCTTAACGTCCCCTGTCTTACAAAGCACAGACCAGTGTGTCCAGGATTTTAATGATGGGTACCTACTGCTTATGTGTATAACATACACCCTCATGGCTTCACATGTCTACTACATGCCTCTTACAAGTGTAGGGCACTACTCTGGGTGCTGCATACTCAGTATGGAATAGGGGATACGTAGCCCAGGATTTTTGTATCTGTGCCAAGAAAAACAGAAGAATGGATGACGCCGTGTGGTTCAATTTGAGCAAGTTCACCACGTGGACGGCCCCGCGTGCACGCAAATTGTGGTAAAATACATATAACATGAGTTTAACATTTTAACCAGTTTATTGAATGAATGTGTGACTTCAGTGGGGTCAAGCTAACAGATGGCCTTGGGGTGCCATCAGCCTTTTTCCCGGAGGAACACTCCAAAGCCTGGTGGCCTTGTAGACCTTACCTTTCTTCTTCAGTCTCCCCAGTGGTTCTAGGTCACTTGTCTGTGTGTCGTTTAAGAATCTCTTCATCCACTTTGTTGTTAGGTTTATGTTTAGGAATGTTTCTCAGACATCCCTGGGTGTTGAGAAGGCAGGCTTGGATTCTGGGTTCTCTCTTGCCGCGTGCCAGCCAGGTCGTGGTGGAGGCTGATGGCGGTCTGAGTTGTGGTGGCGTGTGTGGTCTTGGGGTCGGCGGACCCCCTCTTCTGTGAGGGGGCAGGGAGATCCTTTGTGTGGAGCCTGGAGAGACTTGACAGGGTCAGTCTTCATTGTCTCGCTCTCTTTTTAACTTGTGTTTGCATTTAGTGACTCATTTAATTGTTTTCTAGAAGTCTCCAGCTTCTAACGAGGAGGTAAATGTATACAAGAAGCAGCTCCTGGAAAGGGAAGAAGAACTCGCCGAGCTCAGAGCCGAAAGAAACAACACCAGGGTCAGTAGGGGGATTCTCACGTGTTGACATTTGCCCCGCGGGGGTCAGCACTGGGCTCCGTGTTAGTGACTTTAAATTCTGTCTGATTTTAAAGTCATTTTTCACATCTTCCCACTGAGCAGACTGGGGTGGATCAGTTCGGGGTTCTCATACCTTGCTTCAAATTTATGATGAGAGCTAATGTAATTTTAGTACATTCGAGGGGGAGTTCTCTTCACTTACATTTTTGTCCACGCTACACTTTTTGTGGGATCTTAGTTCCCCGACCAGGGATTAAAACCCATGACCCTGCAGAAGTGTGGAGTCTTAACTACTGGGCCACCTGGGAAGTCCACCCTAGCTTTAGACAGAACTGGCAGGATTCCGATGTGCCTTAGCATGGTTTCGGCTTTAGCGTGAGGCTGAGAGGAGTAACCGACCCTGAATGCAAGTGTGAGGTTGAAGGTGCTCCTTTGGCCCCGCCCTGCAGCTGCTGCTGGAGCACCTGGAGTTCCTGATTTCCCAGAACATGCCGTCCCTCCAGATGACGGCGGGCAAGCAGCAGGAGCAGCCCCCAGCCAGCATGACCAGCGAGGTGGAGGTGCTCAGGGCGCTGAAATTTCTTTTTGACCACCACAAGGCCCTGGATGAGAAGGTACCAGCCACCCAAACCTCCTGGATTTGTACACTTGCTGCCTTGTTAGGTGGATGATGCATGTATTTATGTAACTAGTTGACTTTTGAGCTTCTTGAATTCTTGTAAATACATTTTTTCTGTAAGAAGTCAGAGTTTTATATGGCTCAGGCATGTCCGTATCTTTGCGACCCTGTGGACTGTAGCCCACCACGCTCCTCTCTTCATGGGGCTTCCCAGGCAAGAATACTGGAGTGGGTGGCCGTCTTCTACTCTAGGGGATCTTCGCGACCCAGGGATTGAACCTGCCCTCTTGCATTGGCAGGCAGATTCTTTACCACTGAGCCACCTGGGAAGCCCCCAGTTAAAAAGTATTAGTTGGCATAAATGTCTCAAGATTTATTATATTCTGTATATCAATTTGCAGTTAAAAACTGGGTACTAGAATTAATTTAGGATAACATTTGTTCTCTCAAACTTAGAATTTAAAGCTGTTAACAAGCAGATTTTCTTGATGTTAAGATCAATAAGAGCCATTAAAGATACTGTGTTACAGTAGCCATGTATTAGGGTGAGCATAGAATGAGGAGTGCACTAACGTGTATACACACATCAACACACAGTGACTCGACCCCTTTTATTTGAGTTGAGAGAGCGATTACGTATAGCACACGAAAGGTGTCGTTTGTTAGAAGAAGAATTAGGTGCTACACATAAAGAGGTAAGTTTGATCAGTCATCGTGTAATTTCAGTTAAGGGTTTGTCATTTGTATCCTTTCATTTTAAAGAAGTATGAAGGCTGTAGTGGTGGGCATCACATGCTATTTATCGTTCTGATTGAGGACCCGCCCACCTGGGGTATTTTAATGACTAGCAAACTAGACTTGTGGCTCAGAGCTGCAGGATCTCTTAAGCACCCCTTTGTCCAGGAGAAGACAAAGTCTGACTCTAATCACCCGGTTCTAATCGGGATGGACAGCATCACCAATGCACCATGTAGGTCTGAGCAGCCGTGAGTGTCCTGTGAACTCCCAGAGTGCAGAAGGCAGTTTTGACCTCAGCGATTTCCTGGAAGTGCTGTGTTCCCTCCCTCCCAAAACAAGGCTCTCTAAGGCTTCCTTTCCCCCTTAGAGATCGTCCGACGGCTCTCTAAGCCACGAGCAAAACCTGGCTAAGATGAGTGAGCTCCAGGAAGTCATAGACAAGCAGTTGCGGGAGCAGAGCCAGATGGAAGAGCACCTGGCAGCTCTCTCTGCCCACATGAGAGAGCTGGAGGAGGACCTGGACATGGCCAGGAAGAAACTCCTCAAGTCCAAGGAAGTGAACAGGAAACTGGAGCGGGATGTCCGCGAAGTGAGTGACGGCGGCCGTGTCTGTTGCCCTGAGGTGGTTGTGGGTCCCTTGTTCTCCCGGTGATCTCAGCCTCGGGATGGCTGCACGAGTAAGAGCAGAGCTCTGGCGAGACACGACAGGCTGTCTCCCTGCCTCTGTGTCAAGGTCTCTGGGGTAGAAGAGGCCTGATCCAGGCGGTCCGTTGGCAGTGGACCAACATGAGGGTAGCCCTTGCGCTGTGCTGCACCCTGGGTATGGACTCCTCATTCCTACAAGTTCTAGGGGGCCCAGTGTGTTCCTTTTAAAACATTCATTTATCCGTTCATTCATTTCGTAGCATGTAGTTGCTTTACACTGCTGGGTCAATTTCTGCTGTGCAGCAAACTGAATCGGTCATGTATATGTGTATATATATATCTACATATATCCCTGTTGTTTAGATTTCCTACCCATTTCCTTCACCACAGAGCACTGAGGAGCCTTCCCTGTGCTGTACACTAGGTCCTTACTCGCTGTTGACTTGATGCGTAGTATCAGCAGTGTATATATGCCAGTCCCAGTCTCCCAGTTCATCCCCCACACCTGCCTGTCGAATGTATTTCTGACGATGCTGAGATTTCCTTCTGATTCGCTCAGGCGAGTCTGGTGGAGGAGGCCGTTCTCTCGGAGAGATGGGAGCATGCTGTGTGGGCTCTGCCGAGGCAGCTTGCCTGGCCGTCTTCTCTGGTTTGCTGAGGTTCCGCTCCTTGACAGGGATGTGTGACGGTGATCCCGGCGGTCAGACCAGTCGAGTGGCGTTTGCTCACCCTCAGGTCCTCAGGCCCAAGCTGTGTAACCGTGTAGAATCCTGATGTTTCTGGCGGTCGTGTCTGCGGGTGTCATGATTTATAAGAAACTACCTAACGGTCACTGTGAAAACAGAAGAGTGCTGGGGGTTCAGGCCTCCTCCTGTGAGCCTCACCTCTCCTCTGTACGCAGACAGACAGCGCCCACCCTGCCCCACCCCTCCCCCGTGACACCGTCTCAGACAGAGCCCCTCCAGCATGTGTTCCAGCAGGTGTACTTGTTTAGTAGCTTGGTGTGAGGAATTCTGTGTGAGAACTCAAAACAGAAATATTTGCACATGTTTGTATAACCTTCTCACACTACTCTTTGGCAACAGGAGGAGATTAGGTGGCAGAGTTTAATACGCTAAGAATTCTGGAAAAAGCGTTTTTAAGACCTTTCACTTTTAATATTAGGACTTGGCCCACATTGGTTACTTAGTGACCGCAGAGGGACCCGAAATGGATTTTGAGCTGGCAGACAGGAGTCGCACCAGCAGCAAGTTCTGGTCCTGGTTTGAGCATTTCATACATGTGGTTTAACTCTGCTTGAGAAGGCTGCTTCCAGTTGTGTTACACTTTGACTTCTGTTTCCACTCGTTAATAGTCTTACTTTAATTTTGAGGAAATTGCATGAGATTTTTCCAACTTTTACCCGAGGAAACGAGCCTCAGAGCTCCCTCTTGGGTCTGTTGTAGGTCCCTCCCTGTTCTGGGTCACGTCCGCCTGTATGGTGTAGCAGACAGAGGTCCTGACTTCATGCCAGATACTTTCCCTCCTGGAATTCTTGCAATAACAGGGTAGTTTAGTATACTTTTTGTTTGCTATTTGGATTTATTATATAGCAAAGAAGCTTGGTAAACCGAGTGGCCAGACAGAACATTCAGACAGATGGCTGCCCATCGTGGCAAATGTGACCTTTGAGGTAGGTGCGTTTTTGCTCACGTCCGAGAAAACTGCCACTTCTAGGAGTTTAATTTTGAGGACGCTAACTTTATGTTTGATTTGAAACTTAAGATTTAGTCCAGTTTTGTTACTCTTAAGCGTATCGGAGTGTTCCATGATAACGGCTTACCTTTTCTCCTCTGCAATGCCCGATGTAGGCCATGGCCCAGACGGAGGACATGGAAAAGAGAATCACTACCCTAGCGAAACGCTCCCTCGCCGCACAGCGCGAAGCTGCCTATGTGCATGACTTCAATGATAAACCTGAAAATGAAATTGCAAATGAGGATTCTATGCATCGACAGGTAATGGCCTTTACTGTACTGTGTCTGACTTTTATAGCATTGCATTACTGAGGAGGGAAGGTAAAGAAAGACCTTTTCATGTGACTCCCATGTTGAAAATCAAGTCCCCGTGTAAAGTTCTTATGACCCTAAAACATTGCGTTCAAAAGTGTGGATGTACGTCATGGTAAATCAGCTGTACTGGAAGGAAATACATTTTTTAAAAATTGGGGGTGACTGCAACTTCCAGGTTTGAATTATGTGGGACTTGGTTTAACCATTTTGTGGAATTCCTCTCCTGACTCCCTTGTTTTACTTGAGCGTGACTCTGTTGGCTTGTTAGCGTTTTTACTGAAAGAGAAGAGAGCAGCAGGGAACTTCAGGGCAGCGGGCTGCCTGTTGAGAACTGGGTCACTGTGACAAGAGGCAGGGTTAGAGCTCCGGTCTGGTTAGGGATTGTCCTTCCTATGGTTTGGTGAGCCTTACTCGCTCCTGTTCCCGTGTGGTCTCAGATAATCAGGACTTAACCAGGAAAACCAAATCTGGCTTCTCTCAAAAAAAGTGAGTCGGGCCGGTGTGTGCCAAAGTGTATCATTGGCCCCACCACAAAAATAAAGCACTAGGAAGTCATTGAAATGTATGAGGTGGAACGCATTCAGTTCAGTTCAGTTGCTCAGTCGTGTCCGACTCTTTGCGACCCCGTGAATCACAGCACGCCAGGCCTCCCTGTCCATCACCAACTCCCGAAGTTCACTCAAACTCATGTCCATCGAGTCGGTGATGCCATCCAGCCATCTCATTCTCTGTCATCCCCGTCTCCTCCCACCCCCAATCCCTCCCAGCATCAGACTCTTTTCCAGTGAGTCAGCTCGTCGCATGAGGTGGCCAGAGTATTGGAGTTTCAGCTTTAGCATCAGTCCTTCCAATGAACACCCAGGACTGATCTCCTTGAGAATGGACTGGTTGGATCTCCTTGCAGTCCAAGGGACTCTCAAGAGTCTTCTCCAGCACCACAGTTCAAAAGCATCAATTCTTCGGTGCTCAGCTTTCTTCCCAGTCCAACTCTCACATCCATACATGACCACGGGAAAAACCATAGCCTTGACTAGACGGACCTTGGTTGGCAAAGTAATGTCTCTGCTTTTTAATGTGCTATCTAGGTTGGTCATAACTTTCCTTCCAAGGAGTAAGCGGCTTTTAATTTCCTGGCTTCAATCAGCATCTGCAGTGATTTTGGAGCCCCCAAAAATAAAGTCTGACACTGTTTCCACTGTTTACCCATCTATTTCCCATGAAGTGATGGGACCAGATGCCATGATCTTCGTTTTCTGAATGTTGAGCTTCAAGCCAACCTTTTCACTCTCCTCTTTCACTTTCATCAAGAGGCCTTTGAGTTCCTCTTCACTTTCTGCCATAAGGGTGGTGTCATCTGCCCGGCAATCTTGATTCCAGCTTGTGCTTCTCCCAGCCCAGCGTTCCTCATGATGTACTCTGCATAGAAGTTAAATAAGCAGGGTGACAATATACAGCCTTGACGTACTCCTTTTCCTATTTGGAACCAGTCTGTTGTTCCATATCCAGTTCTAACTGTTGCTTCCTGACCTGCATACAGGTTTCTCAGGAGGCAGGTCAGGTGGTCTGGTATTCCCATCTCTTTCAGAATTTTCCACAGTTTATTGTGATCCACACAGTCAAAGGCTTTGGCATTGGCCCCACCACAAAAATAAAGCACTAGAAAGTCATTGAAATGTATGAGGTGGAGCGCATTACGATATACAAAATAGTGGCTGCCAAAGGCAGATCAGAAAATACTACGTACCATATGCTATTGTTTTCTGAGGGTTTTAAAGCCTCACGTGTCAGTACTGTCCCCAGCATGCCTGTGTTCTTGGGCCTGGACTGCAGAGGCTCAGACGTGGGCTCCCAGGGAGCAGTGGTTCTGACTCCCATGGTGAGACCCACGGTGAGGCGCCCTCCCCGCTTAGGTAGAGAGCTGAATGTCTTCCGATCAGGGGTGCACTTCCTTACTTGCAGAACAGCTGCTCAGAGGCTGTTGAGCTCGGGATGCTGTTTATGACTAAGCCAGTTCAAAGTAAACTTTTGTTTTGCTTTAAAAATATTTGAATGCCGATGCCTTACTGTGGAAGCTGTGAGAGATTTTGTTTCCTTGGGCACAAAAATCACTGCAGACGGTGACTACAGCCATGAGATTTAAAAATGCTTGCTCCTTGGAAAGCTATGACAAACCTAGACAGCATATTGAGAAGTAGAGATATCACTTTGCGACAAAGGTCCATATAGTCAAAGCTGTCGTTTTTCCAGTAGTTACGTATGGGTGTGAGAATTGGACCATAAAGAAGGCTGAGCACTGAAGAATTGATGCTTTCGAACTGTGTTGCTGGAGACGACTTTGTTTTAACAGAAAATAACCTGTTTTTTAATTTTTTAAGGTGGAAAATTTCAAACATGCACAAAAGTGGTATAATCATATACCACTTCTATAATATAGTATAATAAATACCCATGACCCAGCAATTAGCCTCAGCAATTTCTAACACAGGGCCAGTCTCAAATAGATCATTCTTTTATCTTCTCTCCATTTTTTTTTTTTTTTTTTTTATATACAGTAGGTCCTAAAACAGCTTTTTAAACCATGAGGTTGATGCTCATTTTATAAAACACAGACATGCCAACTTTGTTATTACATTTAAAAATTGCTTGAGGTAATTATTTCCAGTTTTTTAATATGAATTTTCATATTGGAAAAGACCCTGTTGCCGGGAAAGATTGAAGGCAGGAAGAGAGTGGGTGACAGAGGATGAGATGATTGGATGGCATCACCAACTCAATGGACATGAGTTTGAGCAAGTTCTGGGAGTTGGTGATGGACAGGGAAGCCTGGCATGCTGCAGTCCATGGGGCTGCACAGTCAGACACGACTGAGCAAGTGAACTGAACTGAATATGAATTATCATTGGGAGAAAAGCTATGACCAACCTAGACAGCATATTAAAAAGCAGAGACATTACTTTGCAGCTATGGTTTTTCCAGTAGTCATGTATGGATGTGAGAGTTGGACCGTAAAGAAGGCTGAGCACCAAAGAATCAATGCTTTTGAACTGAGGTGTTGGAGAAGACTCTTGAGAGTCCCCCTGGACTGAATGGAGATCAAACCGATCAATCCTAAAGGAAATCAGTCCTGAATATGCATTGGAAGGACTGATGCTGAGGCTGAAGGTTCAATACTTTGGCCACCTGATGCGAAGAACTGACAGATTGGAAAAGACCCTGATGCTAGGTAAGATCGAAGGCAGGAAGAGAAGGTGCGACAGAGGACGAGACGGTTGGATGGCATCACTGACCCGATGGACGTGAGTTTGAGCAACTTCTGGGAGATAGTGAAGGACAGGGAAGCCTGGCATGCTGCAGTCCATGGGGTCACAAAGAGTCAGACACGCCTGAACAACAGCAATCATTACAAAGAATTTAAGTGATGTTGCATGTAAAGAAAAATATGTGAATGTCTATCTCCACTGGCTTTTTTCCCCCAAATGAATTTTCTCACCTTTTACTTTATAAATTGAATTCATTTTACCCCCTAAACCAGACTCAAGCTTCTGTTTATATACTGGGAATTTCCTCTACCAACGTGTGTGTAAGCCGATCCCCTTTAAAGTCTGCTTGTTTCTGAGTGTCAATCTGCTTGCTCTCCGAGCTCCTCTGACAGGTAATGGCTGGTGACATTAAGGTCCCCCAGGTGCTCAGCCAAAGTGAAGCGTTGGGAGTGACTTTTGACAGGTGAAGTCTCTGCCTCCCTCTGCACCTGTCCGTCTGCTCTGGTGATGCTCAAGAGCCCACCAGAGGTGGCCGTGGGAGGGGACCGCCTTGGGAACCAGGGCACAGGCTGCTCACATCACGGCTCCCCGGTGCTTTTAAAAGAAGGACCGTACTTTGCTCTTGAAGTTTATGAGTTTATGTTTTTCCTGTTTTAGGCAAGGCAGGGAGAAGACGTGAAAGAAGAACACAATAAACCCTTATCAGATACCGTGGATAAGCCTGTGTCCGAATCAGATGAGAGGCTTCAGCTTCATCTGAAGGAGAGAATGGCTGCTCTGGAGGATAAGGTGAGCCAGCCCCATGGCCCCTTTACAAAGAGGCACATCTGGCGGGGCCTATCCCGGCCTGGTCTGTGTGTGGGGAAAAGCTCCAGGACAGGAGTTGGAAAACTGTTCCCAAGAGGGCCTCAGAGTGAATGTCTTTACTGGTTACGAATAATTGAGTAGCAGCATTTCATGCTAGTCAATAAGCGTGACAGCATCCACAGGCAGTGTGTAAAGGAACAGACGTAGACGTGTGCCCACAACCCTTACAGAAAGCATCAGTAAGCCGGATCCCCCGATGGCCCCAGTGTTAGCAGCCGCCGTGCTCGAACTTTGTTCTCGGTCCACCCTCACCCCTTCGTTTCTTTCTTAGAAGTTTATTTCTGGGGCTTTGCTGGCAGTCCAGGGGTTGAGAGCCCCCGCGGAGCTGCCCTGCGGGGCGGGGCACACTGCCTGCTTGCAGAGAGCTGGAGACCAGGCAGGGAGGGGGACAGTAGAGGCCGCTCCCAGGGAACTTTCAGAGACTCGCAGCAGGCGCTGCAGGGAGCCCTGGAGGAGGAATCTGCTGGTTCCCGTTGTGCGATTTGAAGGCGCGGGGGTGAATGGGGGTGAACCAATAGGCAGTTGGTTCGCTGGAGCGGAGCAGGAATGATGGCAGGTGGTCCTGGGGCCAGCGAAGGGGGTGGCCCTGCCCTGGGGAGGGGTCGTGACGAAGACAGGGGGCGAGGGCACTGGCCCCGGGGGACAGGGTGCCGGCAAGCCAGCATCTCGAGGCTGCCCCTCAGTTGCTTTGAGGTCATGTCTGGGAAAAGAAGGCAGGACCTGGGTGACAGTGGGGCAGGGGGGACATTTGCGGAGAGAAGGGTGTGAGGTGTGAGAGCGGGAGGGCGGCACGGGGCCCCGCAGGCACGCTCCCGTGCGTCTCTGATGACAGAGCCGCCCTTGCAGTGCGAGGGGCCGCCGCCCAGAACAGCCGAGGGCCTGTGCCCCGAGAGGAGAGCTGCGGCGGGGCTGGCCCTCCTGTCCGCTGGCTGCCCCTGCTCTCTCCTGTCTGTGGGAGTTCAGACCAGCCTGGAAAACGGAGGGCTGGGAACCTGCGAGGATGGCCCTCCTCGGTGAACCAGTACAAGTGATGACAGCTGAGGTGGACCCAGCGGCTCTGGAGCTGAAGGATTGCTTTTCCTTATTTTCCTTCAGCCTGGCTGATGGGGGCATGGATGTATTTTTTTTAATGTTTGCTTTCTGTCCCTGACTCCATCAGCCCTCGCTTGTGAATAACCTCATAGGATTGCCTTCTGTCCACGCTAAGAGCTGAGTGTCACCAGGCCATATGGGAACTGAATTCTCCTCCTGCCCGTTTCTTCAGTACTGCTCGCTTAAGAGATGCCAGTGTCTCCTAAGCATGGCCCATTTATCCTCAGTCAGGGCTTCCATGTAAAATTGTGTTCAGTTCCTGATAGACTTGAGCTTCCCTGAATGTCGCTGACGAGACGTGGTCCTCTCGTGCCCAGGTGCAGACCCTGAAGGAACAGGGCTGGGATCGCGCGCAGCAAGCCAGCGTGCTGGCCAACATGGCCCAGGCGTTCGAGAGTGACGAGGGCGTGTCTGATGGCAAGGGCGACGGGGTCACCCTCTTCAGCTCGGCCACTCAGCTGTCACCGAGAGGGCAGGACGATGCCGAGACTCCGACTGTGATGCTTCAGGGGCAGCTGGACGCCATCAACGAAGAGATCTGGTGGGTGCGCCTGATGCCAGCTCCCCGGAAACTCGGTTTCTCTGGGGAACTGTCTTCTCCTTAGAGAAGTCTGAGTGTTCCATAGTAAGAAAACTGACTTCAGGTCTGCCTCAAGAATTTTCAGTTCCAAGATTGCCCTTGATTTTAGAGCTCAGTCAGCCAGGGTGTTCTGTCCACAGTGTGGTGTCAGCACTCTGCGGGGGGGGGGGGGGGGAAGCGTTGTGGGGTGTCCCCCCCTCAGTTCTGAGCCCCAAGTTGGGTGAGGTGCCGAGGCGGTGTCCCCTGCGGCCCGTGCACCCTGCAGCACTGAGGGCGCGCCCTCATGTGTCACTCAGAGACTCCCACGTTCTGGTGAAAAGCCGCCTGGATCAGAAAAGCTGGGGTTTTGGGGTTGGCAAATTCCCACTCAGATCTGCATTTTCCTTTTTAACTTAATACAGTGTGAAGATTGGCTTGTGGGAAGACAGTGGTCCAAGGACATGTGTTTGAGTTTTTCTCATCTTATCAGTAGATTTAAGATGTTTCCTTTAGACACGGTCTTGGCAGTTATAGCAATTTACAAAAGGGGACAGAATCCAAAGGCCCGCCTCGTGGTGAGCAGGGGGCCTTGGGTCTGGGTACAGCCGGCAAGTCCACGTCCTGCACAGGACCCGGCAGAGCTGCTGCTCAGGTTGTTCTCGTGACGTCAGCTGAGGCCGAGGTGCCCGTCCCTGTCAGCCGAGCGTGGGGGGACTGGGGGAAAGGCAGGGGATGGACGGCACAACCAGCAAACGCAGGTGGTGCCGCCTGCACTTTTGACGCCATAGACAGACTGATTTGTAGGCCGTGTTTGAGCACAGACGAGCTCAGAAAGATTGTCTTTCCCCTTCCCCGCAGGAAATATGGAACAGTTATATATTCTTATTTTTATAGCAAGTTGTCAGGTAAAAGTGATTTTTCCTTGACTTGATGTAAATGGTAATTTCTGTCCATCAATTTATCAACAGTGAAAAACTTTCAAGATGTATCAGTAGAAGTGAAACTGGAGAGTTTAGTTCCTGTACGAATCTTGTATTTTAATTTGAAAATCATTTTATTTGCATAATCGAGTATTTAAACTGCTGTATAACATCTTCCATGACACATTAGGGGAGAAGAGCAGTAACCGTGAATTCTAGGTTAATGCGGCCCATTGACATGAATCCAGAAACTCACACAAAGCTGGGGGAGAACCTCATCAAGTGATGCGTTTGTACATATACAACCTCAAAAAAAAAAGAAAGATCAACTCAGCACTTCATCTGGTCTGCAGACTTGTGTTTAGAAACTCCAGCTTGTTCGTGAATCGCTGTTTTGATTGTACAGAGTTCCCGACTCCCAGTGGAAAAGACTTGAGGCACTGACGTGCATCTCTGCCCTGAGAGCAGGGAAAAGGTAGAGGTTGTCAACTTCAGGTATCTCCTCACAGGGAGAGAGTCGCCACCCAGGCCCCGTCAGAATGTTAGAGTAAATAAGTGCAATCAAACGTGAATGATCAGGGGCCACTTTGTGAGACTCAGTGCTAAGTTATTCTAAGTTTGAGAATATTCAAAAGAGGGAAAGTTGAACCTTTTTGCTGAGATGTTAATTGAGCAACTGTTCCTGGAATTTGCTAATCGTGACACAGAATGCCAGCCCGAATGTGTTGTCCAGACACACTCCTCTGCTGACAAAGGCGGGTGACGGGTTTTATTCTATTTTAGGTTGATTGAAGAGAAGAACACGGAGCAGCCGCCCGAGGAGACTGAGAGCAGGGTGGACAGGGGGAGCTTAAGCAACCTCCGTCGTTGTAAAACGATGAGCTCCCTCAGCCTGTATGCCGGCTCCAGCTCGCCCAGCAGTGGGCGCTCCAAGCCCCAAAGGAGGCGGCACAGCCCGCCGCAGGAAGTAGACAAGCTGGGCATCACGACTGGGGTATGTGTCTGCCTCCTCCCTGCTGCGTCCCTCCCCCAGCACACTGGTTTTCTTTTGTTTGTTTGTTTTTTCTCTTTTTACCCAGAAGAAAATCAGGTACATTTGCTATGCTCAGAGGTCTAAGATTTTTAAAACTTCCTAGTCTTTAATCATTCCATAATGGCACCGTGACAAATTCAGTTCAGTTCAGTTCTGGACCACTGGCTTAGCACGTCATCGTGAACTCAGCCAGAGCCTGCCTCTGTAACATTGGGCCTGGCCTGTGCTGGGCACAGCAGCTGCAGGGAAGTTTCTGTTCTCAGGGAGCAGACAGCTTCGTGAAATTTACCATAGGCAGCTCTCATGGCGTGTGAAAACCATGCCGCACATTTTCCACTGGGGATGCCTGGCTTCAGGGTGCAGGGCATGCGGTGTGAAGAAAACCCAAGAATCTCAACTGGTCTGCTTGCTGATGGGCCTGGCCGTGCGCTCAGGCCAGCTCTACGTGCGAAACCGGGTTAAAAGCCGGGGGCCCCAGGGAAGAAGTCGGGCTTCCTCACTCTTCCGAGTCTAAAAACAGGATGACGTCCTAGGGCTTTTGTTGACAGAGTGTGTGGCTCTAAAGCACATGTCCCAGCTTGCTTCCATGTTTAGCTTAGGTTTTGTGAGTGCATTGCTCTTTACCCCATGAAATCACGTGTACAACACTCTGCTTTGTAACTGCACTTGCATTATCACTGTTTCCGTTACCACCCATTTCATGTTAGCTATGTTGTTAGTCAGCATATAATTAAAATCACTGTGAATCATTTTAGCGGCATGTGAAGTGGTAACTAGTCCGTGTTGTGGTCTTCTGACACGCTGTTTTTATAATTTGCATCATTGACTAAGTAGTTGAAATTTAAAATTCTTTGACGATTTCTCTGTGGTTTCATGCTTGATTTCTTTCCGAGTATTTGTAAAAGAACAGTTCTGTGTATGTTTTCCTTGCTGTTGGACTTCTCTGACGGTGTGTCTGCTTTCGTCATTGGTTTTGATTTCCTGTCTCATCCTGCTGTCTGCTTAGTCGTTGTCAGTCAGGCAACGGTCAATCAGTCGTTGTCAATCAGCTGTCGTTTGCCCATCCGTCTCCCCTCCCCCGTCCTCCCACTTGCTCTGGTCATAGCGGTGCTGTGGTCCACAGCGTGTGTCCCCTTAGTCGGGTTTGTGCTTTGTCTTCATGTCTCATTAAATGGTGTGTTTCCCCCATAGCAGTAAGTTTGAATTAGCGTATCACTAAGCAGTTACAGGAGAAGGCAATGGCACCCCCACTCCAGTACTCTCGCCTGGAAAATCCCATGGACGGAGGAGCCTGGTAGGCTTCAGTCCATGGGGTCGCGAAGAGTCGGACACGACTGAGAGACTTCACTTTCCGTTTTCATTTCCATGCACTGGAGAAGGAAATGGCAACCCACTCCAGTGTTCTTGCCTGGAGAATCCCAGGGACGGGGGAGCCTGGTGGGCTGCCATCTATGGGGTCGCACAGAGGGGACACGACTGAAGCGACTTAGCAGCAGCAGCAGCAGCAGCATGCAGTTATAAGCATAATGTAGATGGATCCTGAACTACATAACGTGTGTAATTCATAAATGAGATGATCCTTACATAAAGAAATGACTCTCTTAAGTGTAGATTTAATGGAGTTTTGACACAATATCCTTTCTGTGTAGGTGCTTGTATTTAAGACTCTCAATCTCATCAGCTTTTGCACAGTTAATGTCTCTCTTAGACTTTAAAAAAGTATCTTCTATGGCTAATAAAATGTAAAGACTGCACCTGCTATTATGCTAGCTTTCATTCTTACATATTTTCACAGGGAACCTGCTTTAATGAATTTATTTTGCGAAGTTTTAAATCAAATTCTTTGTAAGGATTTTACATTAATGTCCAGTAGGTGGTTAGATTTGTTCAATGTTGAAATAGGTATTATGGTAACTTTCTCATCAGTTAAATTACTGATTTAACGTTGAACATGTTTTTTGTTGAGAGAAACTAACTTATAGAGAAGTTTGGCTGAGAATAGACAACTGTTAAGGCCCTTTATTGTACAGAATGCTGTGCTTTATTAAATCATGATGTTGTAATGGAATTGTGTCTTCTGAGTAATAATTGATAGTGTTTCTCTAGTAAATCTTTAATAGCTTATTTAATTTCTGTGGTCAAAAAAAATGTTCTGTTTCCAGTTACATGTTCTCTAAATCTTCATCTCACTTATATGTTTGCAGTCTTTTTTGCTTTACTGTCTTTGCCTATACTGATTCTTGAATTTTTAGCTTCAGAGTCGCAATAAATCTGGTTTCTCTTCATTTCTTTGCATGCATCTATCAGCCTAGTGATTTAAGGAAGCATCGTTGAAAGGTAAACTCCTTAGAACTTTAGCATGCCTTTGTTTCTCTGTGAAGTGTTAAATAGTCCTTATCGTTTAACGTGAATGAACACTATGTGGTTATGTACTGGTGAATAATTGACGTTTTAATGGAAGTACTGAAACTCACCCACCACGTAAAACATGCTGATGGTTCTGTTGGAAATAGGTCATTCGTTGGGACAATTGTAACAGTTTGCCTTTCTCCCACTTGTTTGCCTTCTAATCATCTCATGTTTATTTATAATAGACATAGTATCATTGGTTACTTTTTAAATTTTCTTTACTTATTCTTTTGGCCATGCTGCACAGCTTATGGGATCTTAGTTCCGCAACCAGGGATCAGACCAGTGTCCCGGCAGTGAAAGTGCCAAGTCCTAACCTCTGGACCACCGTGGAATTTATGCTCAGTGTTTTCTTAAAAGACAAGACTGTTAGATTTTCTTAAAAGGCATAGATGTTAGATTTGCGGGAAGCCAATTTACTGACGGTGGGTAGCAGTGTGCAGGAGACTGTGTGCCGGGCACCGTGTCGAGTGCTTTGCGAGTCTGTCATCTCATCCCGCAGACACCCAGGTGAGGTCCAGGCTGCTGTTATCCCTATTCAGCAGACATGGACACTGAGGCTGAGAGAGGCTGGGCACCATGCCCAGGCTCACACACACAGCAGTGTGGTGCGGACTGGTCTGATCAGAGCCTGGACGCGTACCCGTGGTGCCGTCCAGCCCGCTTTCCTCCTGAGGCTCTCGTGTCCATCACGGCATCCCTGATGGAAGGAGCATCAGGAGGGAGCTCGGTGCCGCTCCCCTCGGGTCACTTGGATGAGCCCCTGTTGTTGGAGTCCAGTGCCCCGAGGGCTGGCCTTCCTTGTCCCTCTCCCGCTCCCAGCCCTCTGACCGAGCACTCCTGGGGCCTTCCTGCAGGACTCGGGCAGCCGCACTCTGGTTCAGGCAGCTCAGTGCCCGGGAGCCCTCCTGCTAGGCACAGCAGGGCAGCGCCGTCACCCTGGGGTTGGTGGCCTGGGTGTGCCGCTCTGTCAAACCTTAACATGGATCAGCCGTAGGCACCCATATGTCCTCTCCCTTTTGAACCTAACTCAAATCTCCCTCCCCATTCCACTGCTCTAGGTTGATACAAGATCATCTCTTAGTGAGACCTAGGGGTGCTTTATGGAACCCACAGTGAGCAAATTACACTCGAACTGTGTGTAAGCACTTCAGGGTGTAGCCCCCAGTCTGTGTGTTCCCGAGAAATACAAGCCAGACCCATGGTGTTCGCATGGAGGGGTTAGGTACCTTTTCTGTGTTTCTCTGGTCGTGATGGGTTCCAGTAACCTGCATCATCACTACAAATGCTCTTGGGTGGTGGCACAAGCGGTGTCCTTTCCTCCTTCAAACAGAAAGGTCTGGACGGCTTTGCTGAGAGGTTTCTTACTCTCGAAACTGGTGCTTCTGAGCAGCGTCTGGCAATGAGCACAGTCCTTTCATCAGGGCAGTTCATGCCATGCAGGGTTCACGGTGCTGGCATCGCTCTGCCCTCCTGCCCGGCAGGGCCATCTGGTTGTTGGATTCCAGGGAGGGCAGAGCCCGGCTGCAGGGAGGCTCTGGTCGGGGGTCTCTGCACTCAGTCGGGTGCTCTCGCTGCCCCACAGCCCTGCCTCTCTTGAAAAAGACAGTCCTTTAAGATGGCATTAAGCTATAACAAGGGTTTATTTTGTACTTGGGGGAAAGCATAGCTAATAGATTTTCAAGTAAGTTTCTGGTTATAATGTAAAGCCTGTGAGATTGCCTTTTACGACAGTCTTTTGTTACCCAATTTTACACTTACCTCAATCCCTCAGCCGCCAGCTATCCGGGAAGAGGTAGGAGGCATCGAAGGCAAAACCTCGACCCCTGCCTCGCCGCGGTCCCTTCGGCTGGACCGGCTGCACACGGGGTCGCTGCGCACAGCCAGCCACGAGGCCATCAGGGACGCCTGCAAGTAAGGGGCCTGCGCGCCTCGGCATCAGTTTCAGGAGCCCTGCGCCTCTTGTCTTGAAAGAGTTGCAAGGATGATTTTACATGAATCCCACTGGGTTCGGTGCCTGGGTTTAGTGGTGGACTTCAGGTGCTGGGGGAGGAGAGCTCAGTGACCTCAGTGATTTTAGGAAACGTCCGTCTCGATGGATTGACTCCTGTGGGAGCTTTCCTCCTGCTCTTGCTAGAGGTCTGACCAGCCCGGGGCGCGTTCCTGCCGGTGGCGGCCCCTTGCCTCTCGGGTTCACTCTTGAGGGTCCCTCCCTTTTCCTCAAGGGTCTCCTCTCAGGAGACTCTGTCCACTCCCGTGACTGACACTGTCCTCATTCAGACGACCACCTGCTGAACTCCCGTCCTGAGCCAGGCAGCACTCGATGGAGGGCACGTGTGGTCACCTGACCAGCAGCCCTTCACGGTGACCGTCGCTCTCCTGCCACTGCCAGGGGCAGTCACCATGCGGGAGGCAGGGGGACTGCCCAGAGCGGGGGAGCTCGCCTTCCCTGGGAGTGTCGTCACCTGCCGAGCAGCGACCCTGAGGGAAGGTTGGAGCGCCCTCTGCACCAGCTGGCCTGGAGTCAAGCCCTCCTTGGGCGAGAGCTAGAGGCAGGGAATCGCAGCTTTCCCGGGGTGGTTGTCTGTGGCCGGGAGCCTGCATTGCTCGTGTGGAGTGTGCTTGGTGAAGGAGACTCCACGGTCTGCTGTGAGGTTGAGGCGCGGAGGTTGCTGGGTGTCCCGTTCTATCAGTAGGTCCTGTGGACGGGTGTATGTTTGCACGAGGCTGCTGGATAACGGTCGTTTTCTCTCCCTGAAGCTCGACAGGCTCCCAGGACAGCCCCGGGAGCAACCCCAGCAGCAGCAGCAGCCAGGACTCGCCACACAAAGCAGCAAAAAACAAAAGCATCAGGTACTCCATCAGCCGCATATTTCAAAAGAAGTAAAAGGGCCGGCCTGGACACCCCAGCAAGGAGGCATTCGGACCAGGTGGGTGCTTCACCGTTCGGAGTTAGGGGGCCTGCAGGCATGTCCCTTCTGCGTCTCCCCCGTCATCCCCACGAGGCACCTGTCACTCACGCTGGGGGTCCTCCTGGGAGCAGGAGCGGAGGAGGCGTCTGTCTTCTCGGTGGGTCTGAGATGATCTGATGAGTTAATGAGTGGTTGGGTGGATGGATGGATGAATTCATCAGTGGATGGGTGGATAGATTAGTGAGTGGATAGATGGATGAACAGATGGCTGGCTGGCTGGGTGGATGAAGGGAGCATGGAATGAATAAAGCGGATGTTTCTACTCGAGTGCTAGAAACACATTCCCCGAAATTGCTTGAGTAGGAGCTGGGCAATGGTTGTTTCCTCCAGAACAGTGACAGGTGTTTGGAAACGGCTAAGTGCTCATCAGTGAGGGGTGAGGTACAATCTGTGGACAGCCCACAAGGAACAGCCCCCTCCTTCCTGCCACCGTCCCCACCCCCAGGAGCCCGTCAGGGGCTCTGCCCACGGCCCCCGCCCCACCCCACAGCCGCCCAGGTCCTCCTGGGGGCTCCTCAGCACACAGTGTCATCACCAGGCCCCCACCTCGCTCGGCGCCATCTCCTGGAGGACAGGGTGTGTTCCTGCCTCTCCAGCCAGATATTTGCTGAGTGTCTTGTTTGTGCTGGGTGTGGGATGTACAGGGGTAAGTAACGCAGATGTGGTCTGGAGCACAGTTTAGGGACAAGAGGGGAAAAGGAGCAGGTTATTACATCTCTCCCTGTTATTCAGAAATACAGCACTGCGAGGGATGCTGCATTGACTGTGTACCAGATGCTGCGCGTGCCCCTCACCAAGCAGGGGCTGCCACCTCCCGATTTACAGAGGAGACAAGGCCCCGCGGTTAGGGAGTGGTGAGGCAGGTTCACACCCACGCAGCGGGACCGGGCACTTTGCCGAACCCCAGCCACCTCTCCGGTGGATGCAGCAGGAATGAGATGGTTCTATGGCATCACTGATTCAATGGACGAGCTTTTAAGCAAACTCCAGGAAATAGTGAAAAGGACAGGAAAGCCTGGAGTGCTGCCGTCCATGGAGCGGCAAAGAGTCGGGCACAACTGAGCGACTGAACTAAAACCTGAGTGTGTGCTGAACTGCTTCAGTCGTGTCCGACACTCTGCAAGCCCAGGGACTGTAGCCCAGTAGCTCCTCTGTCCAGGGGATTCTCCAGGCAAGAATACTGGAGTGGGTTGTCATGCCCTCCTCCAGGGCATCTTCTTGACCCAGGGATCGAACCCACGTCTCTTGTTATCTCTTGCATTGGCAGGCAGGATCTTTACCACGAGTGCCACCTGGAAAGCCCCAGTGAACGCTGACAACTAGGAAATGCAGAAAATAAGGGCTGCTCCTAAGTTAAACCAGAAGAGCAGCAAGCACAGGTTGTAAAGAGGGAAACGCAGGATGAGCGACAGCAGTGCTGACGGAAACGAGCAGGGATGCGCTCACCCACATAAAGAGAATACCTGTGCCGTTCGGAAGAGGAACCCGTCAGCCCTCGGAGGGACAGTAGAACCAGAATGTAGACCGAGGCCGTGGTCAGCAGTGCCCACCCACACGGCCCAAGTGGAGTGGTGTCACTCACCAGGCTTCCTGCATCCCCAGAGCTGCCGGCGGTAACATCTCTTGAGCGCTAGGCCGGGCAGCGTCCCCGAGTGAGCTAAGACATCACTGCTCTCCTTCCAGTGCTGCTGGGGGGCCCTCTGTGGGCGGCCATGCTCATCCCCTGCCCTGCCACCCTCTGGGGCCCGGCTGTCCCCTGGGATCTTTTCAGCGCTTGATCTTGGGTGTTCCCAGCCCTCTGCCATGCAGGACTGGGACGCAACTCAGGACTTGGGCTTGAGACATCAAGGAGACCGCGAATCTGGACGGACACCGCCCTGGGGCCCGTGAGAGAGCAGGAAAGCAAAGCCCCTAGTCCAGCATCAGGCCCTCCCCCACCCTCGGGGAGGATGCAGAGCTGGGGAACGTGCCCTCAGCCACCACTGCCTCCTGCACAAGTTCCTCCTCTTCGCCTGTCCTTGACCTGAAAGAAACCCCAGCTGCTGCTGCTCCGCAGGTGATTCGTAAAAATGCACCTCCTGCAAGAGCTATTGTCCTGCTGCACTGGGACTGCCTGAGTGTGCTAAGGAGTGTCAGAAAAGTGGGGATGCCACACCTCATACTGGAGGTGGAGGGCCTGATACTGGGAAGGGTCTGATGCCTGGGGGGGGTCTGAGGGTGGGGGTGGGCCTGATGCTGGACTAGGGTCTCATGCTGGGGGAGGGTCTGTGACGGGGGGTGCCTGACACTGTGGGATGGTCTGATTCTGGGGGAAGGTCTGATGCTGGACTAGGGCCTGATTTGGGGAACTTCTGATGCTGGGGGGAATGTCTTATGCAAGACTAGGGTCGGAAGCTGGGGAGGGCCTGTTGCTGGGCGAGTGCCTGCTACTGGAATAGGGCCTGATGCTGGGGGAGGGTTTATGTTGGACTAGGGCCTGATATTTTGGGTAACCTCTGATGCTGGACTAAGGTCTGATGCTGGGAGAGTGCCTGACGCTGGGGCAGGGTCTTATGCCCCAGAAGGTCTGATTCTGGACTAGGTCCTGAAGCTGGGAGGGAAGGTCTGATGCTAGGGGGGGAGGGAGTCTGATGCTGGGGGGGAGCTTCTGATGCTGGACTAGGGTCTGATGCTGGGGGAGGGCATGATGCTGGACTAGGATCTGATGCTCGGGGAGGGCATGATGTTGGACTAAGGGCTGATGCTGGACTAGGATCTGATGCTGGGGGAGGGTCTGATGCAGGGGGAATGTCAGATGCTGGACTAGGGCCTGATGCTGGGGGATGGCCTGATGCTGGACTAGGGTCTGATGCTGGGAGAAGACCTGTCCCCGGCAGATGCTGAAGTGATGGAGCCTCTTGGCTCCGGAGCCAAGGGCATGAACACCCCGTCGGTCGTCCTTTGGGGACACCTATGTCTTCGCCTTCTGGCCTTTCCATTGTATCCATCGACTCCTAACAGAACGCCCGTGTGATGACACGGGCTCCCATTACCAGCTCTGGTCTGTTCTCAGGGAGAGGACAGCTTACCCTCGGCACTCTTGATTGGCAGTGGGAAATTTTGCTTCAGTACTTTATTGAAAGAAAGCAATAAATAATACTGCAATAAAAAAAGTTCAAAAGTAGACTGTTCGTACTTTGTCACATATTCAGGAAGTTCACAAAAGATTAATAGGAAAACAGAACAGTAAGAATGAATTGTACGAGTAAATTAAAGGCAGAACCCACATGTAAAGAGACATGCTGTCTCTGTCTACCGAGATCCAGCTGCATAATAAATATCACACCGTGATCTGAACGCATCTCTTGCTGGCTTTTTTAATGTGCCGCTGAAAAAGTAAAAGTTACATTTGCTACTTATACAATCCAGAATGGCTGTGTCATTGCAATCTAAAAATGTACGCCTAGGTCCATTCTTTAAACATGTTTAGAAACAGATGTAAAAAGATGATTTACATACAAATAAGGCCTTTGTCAGAGCTGCACTACACTGTCTGTCTGGGAAGTGGCACCTTCGCTGTCCAGCTGGATGGCTCCGCAGCAGGTGCAGGGCATCACGATTGGTCCCCGAAGAGTCTCACCGGAGAGGAGGGACCCGAGTCCAGAGACTAGGTTACCGGAGAGATTTTCATAGCCGTCTTCTAGTCATCCTTTCAGCCCAAATTTCATCAGAAGCTCACATTTAACACCCAGTACTTTTAAATCGCTTCACGCTGCAGACAAAAAGCATTTCTTGCCAGAAAAAGTACGGTTTAGGTCAGTCGTTAAAATCCAACAACCATTGGTTGGAATTAAGTTTGCTGATTTCAGAGTGATTGTTGGAGAGCTCGGTTACATTCTGGAAGGAGAATGCACACCGTGTCATGATGATTTTACAATCGCAGGAAAAGCCCTCCTCTCATGGTTTAACATGTAAAAATTAAACAAGAATAATTACAATAAATGCATCATTTACAAACTCCCTATATTTGTTCATAGGATTGATACAGACAAGCACTACAGTACATTCATTTGAAAGACTAAACTCAGGTATCAGAACACGAATTGATCTGAAAGGATATTTATAGCCTGAATATACAAGTAAGTAATTATATAAATGAAGTCATAAGTTTACATAAACATAAGAAACATGAAATTCTAAAATTATTTTCTCTATGGTATCCATGAGCTTTTCACTAATTAAAAACCCTGTCATAAAATATCTTCGGGTCCATATAACAAGTATCAACAGATTAAAGATTGCATCGAGTTGAAAATGTAGTCTCTGTCGTATCCTGGACGCTGTCTAATCACCTGTAGAAGTAGTGTGGGTAAACTGGAAACACGCAGACGAGTCAGTCCTGGGACGGCGGCTGGTGCCCGAGCCCCTGCCCCTCCAGACACACCCCCCCAACCCCATTCAGGGCTTCAGGGGCTTTGAGAATTCAGAGAAACACGGAGGACCAAGCAGATGAAGGAGAGAACTCTGTGGCAGACTTTATTCTGACGTATAGCTAAAAGCTGCTGGTAACAATCCCCAAAACCCAATCCAGCTTTCTAGCTGAGAGAACAGGACAGAGCAGACAGCCTCCTGCCCTCAGAGCGGCTCCAGCAGAGCTGGGCCCCCGGGCCGGCCCCACCAGAGGACCGCCCAGAGCAGCACCTGCAAGGGAGGGTGGCCCCTCAGCGGCGGCCAAGCCCCAGCTGCCGGTGCACCTCCGTGAGAAACGCTGGCAGGGCAGCCTCGAGAACCCTGACGCCCTGGGCCCTGCTCCCTCCGAGACCGTGCACGCAGGGCATGGCCAGCAGCACTGCCGCTGTGGGAGGGACACCCGTGCGCACAGACGCGCGGGAGCCTCGGGCCGTGCTCTGACCAGTCCGGCGCCAGCCAGGCGCCAAGGTCACGTTCTCTGCTGCTGAGGGCTCTCGCCGGCCGACCTCCGGAGACCCGCTGACCCTCCACTCTCAGGGCGCGGCCTCCGTGCCCCCGCGGGACCAGGCCGGCCAGTACTCACCCCGAAGCTCAGCAGGAGCAAGTCCTGACTGCAGCGGAATCCAGTCTCTGCGTTCCCGCCACGCTGCCCGATCCCAGGAGCGCGGGAGGAAGCGTGCAAACACAGAGTGCGGCTAGCCGTGCAACGTCACACAGGGCACGAGGACACACTCACACCCGCAGCAGCACCCACTCCTACTGAGGGTCTGGGGAACCTTCTAGAGGGAGGATGAGCCGGGGAGAGCGAGCCTGGCGGCTGCCATCTACAAACCCCTGCCACCCGGGGGCGGGCGGTCACACTAGAGCAGCAACGGCACATTCGATGACAGAAACGCCGACATGGGGACAGCTACTCCACGTGAGCAGCTGCCACTGTTTCTCCCTGGTCTCTCATCCCCTCCTTTCCCTAATTAACAACTGCCTGAATCTGCCCAATGGAACTCAGGGGATGTCATGGAGGCTGAATGAAGGCCGTTAATCAAAGAAACGGGGACACAGAAAGCCCTGTGTTCAGGAGCCCCAGGGGGCCCAGCTGCGGTTTGCTCATCCTGTCATCCTATTCTGGGCCGCTCTTCCCTTTTCCATCCCCTGGTACATCTCACTGTCAGGGCACCGACCATGACACCCGTTCTCCGGGTTCAACCACAGCAGGGTCGAAGGGCTGCAGCTTCTCAGCCTCCCCTCTGCTGGCTCCTTCACCACACAGGACAGGGGCTGTGTGCACCCTGCTTGTTTACTACGGCTGGAGACCACAGGTGGTGTGTTTGCTCGTGTGCTCACCCCTTTCGCTTCGGGGCAGGTTTGGGGGAGTACTGGAGGAGCCCACCACAAGGCGCCCTGGAGGTGGGGCATCAAGGCCCGGACAGAAGGATAGGTTCTTCCAAAATTGCTGGGGATGGGGGATGGGGCAATTTCAGGGCCTCCTCCTCCTGACACTTGGGAGTCTGTTCTTGGTTTTACTTTGCGTGTTTGTTGCAGGCTTCCCCTTTCTCTGTGAGCACTTTCTGAGCCCCCTTCCGCTGTCCCTAGACCCTAGGAGAAAGCCTGGCGAAGGCGGGGACAAACAGATCATTTACTCTGTATATCTTTGGTCGAGTTATTAACTCGTCTACACTTCAGTTTCCTTACTAGGAACAGGCCAGAAACTCCTAGCTCCTGGGACATCCCAGAGGATGAAAGGAGGCAACCAGTTGACCGCCCATCGCCAGTCCTGGCACCGGCACATAAAGAAAGCAAGGCCTTCTCTCTGTTCTCCCAAATGTCAGGCCCCAGAGTTTCCTCCCTTATGATACTCGGCCCCCGCCCCTACCCCCGCCCAGGAGAGGTATTCAGCTCTGCTCAGCATCAGGAGACATGGGGGCAGGCGAGGGAAATTGACGGTGATTTTCCACTAGCTGTTCAGCACTGTGCTGGATATTTTAGGCATTGCTAGATATTTCAGGTGTTATTTCGCTATTAGGCAGAAAGCACACAAAAAACGGTAATGACTCAGGCCTGCCTTGAACTTTCCTGCCTTCTGTGTGGCAGATTTCAGAGACTCAGGCCCTGGATTTCTCGTTCTGTGAGCCTGGCCACTGGGTGAGACCTGGTCCCCACTTCCCCTTTCCTGGCTGGCCCTGCAGGCCAGCACACAGACCCCTTTTTCAAAGTTTCACAGACAGACTGACAAAGGAAGTAACACAAGTTTCAGAATCTCACAGGGCTCTGTGACTGCAGTCTGGATTCTGCCCCCTTTTAAGAGCTGGTTCTGAGACCCCCTTGACCACTTGCCTGTTGCAGCCATGCCTGGGGCTGGGGGTCTGCAGTCTCCTGTTTCTTTTCCAACCTGCCCCCAACTCACCCCTGGCCGCAGAGTGTTCAGGCCACAGAGTGTTCAGGCCACAGAGAGAGGGACCTTAGGACCTCCTGAGGCATTCGCGAGGAAATCCCCTTGGGGAATTTTCTCAAAATGGGATTTGGAAATTCTGCACCTTAGTCACTCTGGACAGAGGCAGCTCTGGGCAGTGACAAGATGGGGGGACAGGAATTTAGATCTGGGCTCTGGCCCCAGTTCAGCTCCAGTCCTCTTTGTGAGATGGTGGCAGACCTCTGCCCTTTGAGGCCCTCCATTTCCTCATCTAGGAAGTGGAGGTTTGACAGTATTGTTCCTGAGACTGTTCTTGGTTGAAAGATACAAAACTAGAGGATTTGTGGTATTCCGGAGGAGAGTTGGGGGTACGTGTGCTATTGCCCCTAAAATCACTTCTCCTGCAGCTAAGGCTGAGGGGTTATCTTATCATCTCTCCTTCCTTCCCGTCCAAGGGAAGGGACTCACCAAGGCCCGGGACTCACCTTACTCCCTAGCTCATGAAGTCCTTGTGTGGGCAGTACTGGTCGGTCCTTTCACCTCACTCCCTCCGTCACTCCTTCCCTTTCTCCACCCCCTGCCGCCCCCCCCCCACCCCACCCCCGCCACCTTTCCATTCATTTCTACCTCTGTGACATGTAAAATTCTTCGGGGCTTCCCTGGTGGCTCAGTGGTTAAGAATCCACCTGCCAATGCAGGAAACACGGGTTCGATCCCTGGTCCAGGAAGATCCCACATGCTGTGTGACTACTAAGCCTTTGCGCCACAACTACTGAGCCTGTGCCCTACAGCCCAGGAGCCACAACTACTGAGCCCACGTGCCACAACTATTGAAGCCCGCACGCCCTAGGGCCTGTGCTCCACAACAAGGGAAGCCACCGCAATGAGAAGCCTGTGCACTGCACCTTGAGGGCAGCTCCCGCCTGTGCAACTAGAGAAAAAAAGCCCTCACGGCAATGAAAATCCAGCACAGCCAAATAGAAATAAAATAATAAAAAATAGAATTCTTTGTTTATTAATGTAGAAAACAACTTAAGCAGGAGGGTATTGTACTGGGGGCGATGCTGAGTAGTTCACAGAGTGGACAGAGCATTGGAGAACCTGACTTGGAAAAAGGGCAAGTGAGAAACCAGGGCATCTGGGCAGCAGTGCTACTGGACGGTCTCATCAGGGTACCACTGTTGAACCAAATATACCCCAGCCATGTTTCCTATCCACGTCTCAATCTATTAAAGATTCATAGTCCTAGAAGAGGGAGGGTAAACAGCCAAGCTGGTGTCACTTGCTTGCTTCTTCGCTGGGAGAGGATAGAACTCTGGGCTTCGCAGTACCCCTGAGACTGTATACCCTGGAGGAGAAATAAGTCCACAAAAGGATATCAAGATGATATTTGGAAGGGAGAATGGATACTGTGTAAGGAAGTTAAAAAACAAACACAGAAACATATTAAACCCATATTCCACCCAACCATCTACCCATTTATCTCTCCATCTGTCCATTTATCTATCTATACTTTCGGCCAACCAAGAAACACACTTTTAAAAAAGAGCCAAAACCTTTTATTTTGTATTGGGGTATAGCTGATTAACAATGTTGTAACAGTTTCTGGTGAACGGTGAAGGGACTAGGCATACATATACATGTATCCCTTCTCCCTCAAACTCCCCTCCCATCCAGGCTGCCGCAAAACAGTGAGCAGAGTTCCCTGTGCTAGATCTGTAGGTCCTTGTTGGTTATCTATTTTAAATACAGCAGAAGAAACACACTGAAAAAGCCTTTTTTTTTTTTTTGGTCTGTGTGGCATGTAGGATCCTTGTTCCCTGACCAGGGATGGAACCTGTGCCCTCTGCATTGGAAGAGTGGAGTCTTAACCACTGGATCACCAGGGAAGTCCCTGAAGAAACATTTTTTATTCAGCACCGCTGGCTCAGTCGGTAAAGCGTCTGCCTGCAATGAGGGAGACCCATGTTCGATCCCTGGGTTGGGAAGATCCCCTGGAGAAGGAAATGGCAACCCACTCCAGTACTCTTGCCTGGAAAATTCCACGGACTGAGGAGCCTGGTAGGCTATAGTCCATGGGGTCGCAAAGAGTCGGACACGACTGAGAGACTTCACTTTCCCTTTCGTGTTCCAGAGGCCATACCAGGCACTTGATAGAGTGCAAACGTATCCCTCAGAAATATCCCAAGAGTCTTCTTGGATGTACATACAAAGGATGTATTTATGGAGCTGAAACAAAGATGAGGACCCAGAGAAAGGAATTCATGTCTATCCACGCACTGGAGGGCCTCTAACAACATTTCTAGGGACAGAGTGATTCGCTTTGCATGCGGGCAGACAAGGGATGGTTTTTGTGGACGTGTATTGCAGGAGATTGCTCACCACAAGTGCACAACAGGGTGTGGCCAGGATTTAACCTCTGAATCCTAGGTTCTGCCTCTAGTCTCTTTACCTCTCTAGCAGTAAGGAAGTCCTAGTTCCTTTTTAACAGCTCTCAAATGGGGACTGTGAATATAAGAATCCCTGCCCAGCAGTGTTCTTGCCTGGAGAATCCCAGGGACAGGGGAGCCTAGTGGGCTTCCGTCTATGGGGTCACACAGAGTCGGACATGACTGAAGTGACTTAGCAGCAGCAGCAGCAGCCCGGTATAACTCAGAGAAGTTCTGTGAAGTGGGGTGAGTTAGTGGGTGTGAGGTACTTTCCAAGTACAAAGACAGAGAACTATTTTTGCCGTGCTTATTTCTGTCTCCAGAATGGCTAATGAGAACACTCCTGGCTCACGTGTCCCTCTCACTTCTTTCCAGTCCTCACTGCCCTCCACCTAGCGGTCACCACGGAGAGAGTCTGGTGAGATTTTTGGTTCTTTAGGCTGGCGGATGAATGTCCAGGATAATCACTGCTATTCAACTTGGAACCTTGGATCTGTGAATGGTCAGGGCTCTGTGGGCCCCATGCTGGTTGGAAACAGTCCCTGGGTGAGTGTGTGTGTGTGTGTGTGTGTGTGTGTGTGTGTGATAGATCCCGGTTTCTTGTAGAAGTGAATACAGTGACTCAGAAAGCCCTGAAATACGTGGGTGGCTCAGCTTTCAGTTCACAGCAGAAAGGAGCTGGTTCTCCAAGTTTTTGCTAAGTCAGCGCAAGAGATCAGAGCTGAGATCAGAGGGTGAAACAGATATTGTCTGGAAATTGCCCCATGCTTACAGGGACCCAGGCCATGACCCTGGGTGAAGCTTGTCAATTCCCAGTGCCTGTTTTGTCATCTGTAAAATGGGTGGCTTGCCTGTTGGTGGTGTTTCCTAATCTTTGTCACTTGTCCTAGGATGAATATCTGTCCACGCACAGGCCCCCAGCTCAGCTCTTGCAGCTAACGGTCATTCCTCACATGGAAAGCACTCTCTGCGCTGCCTTTCATTGCTGGTGGTCTACACACACTGCCACCTCTCTGGAGGGTTGCTTGGCAAAATTCAGTCGAATTTTTAAAGCGCATATTGTATTTAATAAGCACTAGCAATTCTACTTCTAGGAATTGATCTTACATTCATATGCACACGTGCACAAACTAATATCTACAAGATAGACATGGTCTGTAACAATGAACGCTGCAGACAGCCTCATTGTCCATCAGGAAGGGGCTGACTGGGGCTTCCCCCATGACTCAGTGGTAAAGAATCTGCCTATTGACATGCAGGAGCTGCAGGAGATGTTTGTTTGATTCCTGGGTCAACAAGAACCCCTGGAAGAGGGCATGGCAATCCACTCCGGTATTCTTGCCTGGAGAATTCCATGGACAGAAGAGCCTGGTGGGCTACAGTCCACAGGGTTGCAAAGAGTTGAAAACAACTGAAGGGCCTGAGCATGCAAGGGGCTGATTAATCTGGTGCTTCCATATAATGGAATTTTAGGCCGCTACTAAAAAGAATGATGTAGTTCTTTATGTGCAGTTATGAAATGATCTCTAAGATACAAGAGGTAAGAAACAGAGTAGCTTTTGAAGTGTGCTTCATGTGTGTGACAAAAGAAAACTCATCCATGCTTGTAAATATACAGATTCTCTTCTGGAGGCTCGTGGGAAACTAGTAATAATTACCTTCCCTTCCTATCAGAAAGGGCAATGCAAAGGAGGCCTGTGGCATGGGTAAGAGGGGCAGTGCTTTTTTTCTTTTAAGCTTTCAGACACTTAAACCATGAGTTTAGGGACTTCCCTGGCAGTCCAGTGGTTAAGACTCCAAGCTCTTAATGCAGGGGGTACGGGGTTCAATCCATGGTAGGGGAACTAAGACCCTACATACTGCATGGCAGAGCCCAAAAGAAAAAGGTGAGTTTATTTAGGACAAAAGTACACTTTGAAACATTGACATGAGTCCTTCTTTTTTAATTTGTTATTATTATTATTATTTTACTTTTTGGCCACTCTGCACAGCATGTGGGCTCTTAACTCCCTGACCAGGGGTTGAACCCAGGTTCCTGGCATTGGAAACACGGAGTATTAACCACTGGAGCACCAGGGAGGCCCCAACATGTATCATTTTAAACAGTTCAGTTCAGTTCAGTTCAGTCGCTTAGTCGTGTCCGACTCTTTGCGACCCCATGAACCACAGCACGCCAGGCCTCCCTGTCCATCACCAACTCCCGGAGTTCACTCAAACTCATGTCCATCGAGTCGGTGATGCCATCCAGCCATCTCATTCTCTGTCGTCCCCGTCTCCTCGCACCCCCAATCCCTCCTAGCATCAGACTCTTTTCCAGTGAGTCAACTCGTCGCATGAGGTGGCCATAGTACAGTATAACCATTCAAAATTATTATAGTATATATTTTCAGTTTCTGGTAAAAAAGAAATAACCTTTTTTACATGACTCCTTCACCCAACTTGCTTGATCTTTTTTCTAAAATTTTAATTTTATATTGGGGTGCCACTTTGCTGACAAACGTCTGTATAGTCAAAGCGATGGTTTCTCCAGTAGTTATTTATGGATTTGAGAGTTGTACCATAAAGAAGGCTGAATGCCTAAGAATTGATACTTTTGAACTGTGGTGTTGGAGAAGACTCTTGAGAGTCCCTTGGATTGCAGGGAAATCAAACTAGTCAATCCAAACGAAAAGCAGCCCTGAATATTCACTGGACGGGCTGACGCTGACGCTGAAGCTCCAATCCTTTGGCCACCTGATGCGAAGAACTGACTCATTGGAAAAGACCCTGATGCTGGGAAAGATTGAAGGCAGGAGGAGAAGGGGACGACAGAGGATGAGACGGTTGGATGGCATCAATGGACATGAGTTTGAGCAAGCTCCAGGAGAGAGTGAAGGACAGGGAAGCCTACTGTGCTGCAGTCGCAAAGAGAAGGACATGACTTAGCGACTGAACGACAACAGTTGATTAACGATGTTGTGTTTCATGTGTTCAAGAAAATGATTCAGTTAAACATATACATGTATGTGTTCTTTTCAAAATCTTTTCCCATTTAGGTTATTACAGAATATAGAGCGGAGTTCCCTGTCCTTGTTGATTATCTATTTTAAACGTAATAGTGTGTGTATGTCAATCCTAAACTCCCAACTTATTCCTCCCCACCAGAGGGATGCTGTTTTGGTATCTTCAGAATTTAGTATCATGTGCAATTTCTGTCAGTTTATAAACAGTCATCTGGCAGGAAGTGCCCAGGAGTCCCTTGGCATTTCAGGCTCGGTCTTAGAGTCTCTTTGATCTCTAAGTCCAATGAGGGACCCAGGTCTCACAGGGGTAGGAAAACTCACCCAGAGGCTCATCCTTGCTGCAGTCTTTCACCCAATCCCTCGTCCCACCAGTTGCGTTGGCTTTTGGAATCGTGCTTTGGCCCCAAAAACACAGCCTTCTGTGCCTTCCCCTAGAAGAAGAATGATGTCTGAACCCTGGGAAAGGAGGGACGGATTACTATCCCCTCCAATAGAGGGTGTTGTGTAGTGGAAACTGCACCGGCTTTGCAGCTGCACAAGCTTAGTTTGCAATTCCAGCTTCTGCTGCCGAAGCTGTGAAAGTTCAAGAAACTGCCGTGATCTTGCCAGATGGTCTGCTCATCTGTAAAACGGGCTGACTGCTACTGAGTCCTGGGACTGGAAAGACGAGAGAAGGTCATTGTGTACAGTGCCTGGCACACAGCAGCTGCTCCGCGAATAGCTGCAGCTGCGCCCATGGTCACTGAAGTCGGGGTGGCCTCTTCTCACGAGGGAGGGAAGAAACGGTGGTGGGTGGAATTGAGGGCCCCCTGAGCTTGGCCCCTTGCTGGGTAGAGGTGAAAGGGCATGGTGCCTGCCTGTCAGGAATGTTCGGTGATTAAGTAGTCTGAGAGAGCCTCAAGTCTGCAGCCGCCTCTCTGTGGCTCTGACGTCTGGAGATGGTGTGGTCGGCCCCAAGGTGACTGTTTGCAGGACGGGACTTGCCCTGGTGTTCATGGTGGTGACTCTGGTCAAGGAAGAGCCTGACTCAGGAAGAAGCAGGAGTGCTGGAAGCTGCTCTGGGAGGCTGGCATGACCCCGGCATCAGGGGTTCTTATTTCCTGGCTCCACACGTGACTCTGCAGCACACTGGCCTTTCCTGCCACTTGGAAATTGTTTTAAAAATGGGCTTTTCCTCCCAGCTACAGAAACACCCACGCCTTCAAGGCGGGGGCAGTGGTGGAGGGCACAGAGTTTCGAGTAAGGCCCGCCTGGCTTGGAGTTCCTGCCTGGACGTTGATTCACTCATTGGCTGTGTTCTTTAACTTTTCAGAGCCTCAGTTTCCTTGTCTGTGAAATGGGGATAATAATGCTGCCTACTTTTCACTGTGAGGATTTACAGAGATGTGTGAGGCAGTACAAAAATGTTGTCTCAAGAGAGCTGGTTAAAGCTGAGCTGATTGGTCTAAAATGAGGGCAAAAATCTTCTTAGGGAGGGAATTACTGTTGGGTTTGGGGAAAAGGTGCATAATGGGCATGTCTGATTTAAAAGGGGAGACTCCCTGCCTTACCCCACCCTACCTCTGTTGTCTCAGTTCAGTTCAGTTCAGTCGCTCAGTCGTGTCCGACTCTCCGCGACCCCATGAATCACAGCACGCCAGGCCTCCCTGTCCATCACCAACTCCCGGAGTTCACTCAAACTCATGTCCACAGAGTCAGTGATGCCATCCAGCCATCTCATTCTCCGTCGTCCCCTTCTCCTCCCGCCCCCAACCTTTCCCAGCATCAGAGTCTTTTCCAGTGAGTCAACTCGTCGCATGAGGTGGCCAAAGTATTGCAGTTTCAGCTTTAGCATCAGTCCCTCCAATGAACATCCAGGATTGATCTCCTTTAGAATGGACTGGTTGGATCTCCTTGCAGTATAAGGGACTCTCAAGAGTCTTCTCCAACACCACAGTTCAAAAGCATCGATTCTTCGGCGATCAGCCTTCTTCACAGTCCAACTCTCACATCCATACATGACCACGGGAAAAACCATTGCCTTGACTAGACGGACCTTGGTTGGCAAAGTAATGTCTCTGCTTTTTAATATACTATCAAGGTTGGTCATAACTTTCCTTCCAAGGAGCAAGCGTCTTTTAATTTCATGGCTGCAATCAGCATCTGCAGTGATTTTGGAGCCCAAAAATACAAAGTCTGACACTGTTTCCACTGTTTTTCCATCTATTTCCCATGAAGTGATGGGACCAGATGCCATGATCTTTGTTTTCTGAATGTTGAGCTTCAAACCAACCTTTTCACTCTCCTCTTTCACTTTCATCAAGAGGCTTTTGAGTTCCTCTTCACTTTCTGCCATAAGGGTAGTGTCATCTGCATATCTGAGGTTATTGATAATTCTCCCAGCAATCTTGATTCCAGCTTGTGCTTCTTCCAGCCCAGCGTTCCTCATGATGTACTCTGCATATAAGTTAAATAAGCAAGGTGACAATATACAACCTTGACGTACACCTTTTCCTATTTGGAACCAGTCTGTTGTTCCATGTCCAGTTCTAACTGTTGCTTCCTGACCTGCATACAGGTTTCTCAAGAGGCAGGTCAGGTGGTCTGGGATTCCCATCTCTTTCAGAATGTTCCACAGTTTATTGTGATCCACACAGTCAAAGGCT
Organism: Moschus berezovskii; assembly: GCF_049115385.1. NCBI lineage: Eukaryota > Metazoa > Chordata > Mammalia > Artiodactyla > Moschidae > Moschus > Moschus berezovskii. Next base: position 2,793,888 of record NC_142465.1, read on the forward strand.
TTGGCATAGTCAATGAAGCAGAAATAGATGTTTTTCTGAAACTCTCTTGCTTTCTCCATGATCCAGCGGATGTTGGCAATTTGATCTCTGGTGCCTCTGCCTTTTCTAAAACCTGCTTGAACATCTGGGAGTTCACGGTTTACATATTGTTGAAGCCTGGCTTGGAGAATTTTGAGCATGACTTTGCTAGCGTGTGAGGTGAGGGCAATTGTCCGGTAGTTTGAGCATTCTTTGGCATTGCCTTTCTTTGGGATTGGAATGAAGACTGACCTCTTCCAGTCCTGTGGCCACTGCTGAGTTTTCCAAATCTGCTGACATATTGAGTGCAGCACTTTCACAGCATCATCTTTCAAGACTTGTAATAGCTCAACTGGAATTCCATCACCTCCACTAGCTTTGTTAGTAGTGATGCTTTCTAAGGCCCACTTGACTTCACATTCCAAGATGTCTGGCTCTAGGTCAGTGATCACGTTATCGTGACTATCTTGGTCGTGAAGATCTTTTTTGTACAGTTCTTCTGTGTATTCTTGCCACCTCTTCTTAATATCTTCTGCTTCTGTTAGGTCCATACCATTTCTGTCCTTTATCGAGCCCATCTTTGCATGAAAACCTCTGTTGTCTAGAGAGGGCTAATTTTTCTGCAAAAGAAAGAAACAGGTTTGAGAGTTTTCATGGTCAGTGTGAGAGCTGGTGTGGAGTCGTGAGGGAGAAGAAGGGAGATGCCCAAGGGTCCCAGGGCTTCCCCATCCCTGGCATTCTCCAGGCAAGAACACTGGAGTGGGTTGCCATTTCCTTCTCCAATGCATGAAAGTGGAAAGGGAAAGTAAAGTCGCTCAGTCCTGTGTGACTCTTCGCAACCCCATGTACTGCAGCCTACAGGGCTCCTCCGGCCATGGGATTTTCCAGGCGAGAGTACTGGAGTGGGTTGCCACTGCCTTCTCTGATTTAACTGCTACCCAGAAGCTGGGCTCCAAATGCGAGCGCGCAGCCGAGCGAGCGCAGCGCGCCTGCGCCGTACGTGCGCGCGCATGCTCCCCGCCCCCGCCCGCCCCCGCGCCCTGGCAGTTGCAAAAGCTCGCCGGCGCTCGTCGCTGATACCGCTTACCTGAGGGACCCGCGGCCGCCCCCGGCCGGCGTCGCAGCCTCCCGGGAGCCCGGCCCCGAGGTGTGAGGTGAGCCCCGGGTCGTGCAGGCCCCTTCCCGTCCGGCGCAGCGGGAAAAGGAGTCGGGAGTGGGGACTGAGGAGGTGCCGCCGCGGCTGCCCGCTCCTCGGTCTGACCCGGTGCCGAGGAGGCACCAGCGGCCGCGGCCCCTCCTCCTCAGGGAGCGTTATTCGCGTCGCCGCCGAAACAACAGCCGTGGGCGCCGCGCTGTGGAGGGGTGTCTCGGGGCTTTCTCGGGGTGGGCGGCGGGGCGCGGAGGAGCCCGAGTTTGGGCCTGGGCGCCGGGGCGGGCCGATGCCCGCGGACGGGGTTGACCCTCTGGGTCCCGAGCCCGCGCCGAGCAGCCTGTTGGAGGGTGGTCCGCGCTCCCTCCGCGCCGCGCTCCCTGCGCCAGCCCTGGGGCTCGGTCGGCGCCGCGGGGGCGTGTGGCGCTCCCGGGCCGCTGGGGGCTGTGGGGGGAGGACGCGGCCACTGGCGGGAGGGCAGTGCGCCGAGGGCTGAGCGCGGGGGGCGTCGGGGCTTCCCGGGGCCGGGCGGCGTCGCAGCATCTGGACTGCCTCCTGTTTCTAGTCCTGAATGTTGTCCCCTCTCCTCCCTCCCGTCAGTTTTGCAAAGTCTGCATATTCCTCCGCGAGCCTTCCCCCTCTGCCCCCTTGGACGCTCCGTGTGTTTGCCCTGGGGTAGGGCGGTGAGATTCATCCGTAGCCTCTGAGACTTAGCAGCAGCAGCAGCAAACATGTCAAGGCATTGTAGCATCTTCCTAGAGGCCTTTGTCAGAGTTAGGTGCCTTCCTCAATAAGAGAAAAAGGGGTGTTTTTTCTTTCGTTCTTAAAAGAACAAAAGCATATGCCACTAATTTAGGCAGAGGAGCCAACTTGAAGTTGCAGCATATCTAGGAAGGAGGACAAAAGGTCTGGGTTTTGGCCCAGAATAAATGAAATTTTGAATTTTGGTTCCCTTCTGAATGTAGGCAGACAGAACAGCAGAGCAGCTCAGCAGCTATAGAAATAAATGACTGCTCTATAAGGTTGGTCAAGCAAGATATTATTTTATAGAAGTAGTTTGGAGAGACCTGTAATGTTTATTTACGGGAATTGGGTTACTTGGCAAAGCCAATATCGCAGGAGCAAGGAAACAGAGACTTGACAAGGGGGATGTTACCTCCCTCTTGAGCCTTCTTTTAGCCTTTAGTGATGTGCTGACAGTCAAAGGGATAGAGGAATCCGTAGTTCTGTTATTAAGAACCATTTACTCCTCAAGATAATGCTTTCCATCCGTACTTTTTTTTTTCCCCCATCCGTACTTTTAGGCAAATCAATGCCATCTTTTTCCTCCAGAAGAAGAAGGAAAATAACAAAAAAGTGTTTGTTTGAAGTGCCAAACCACAACATAGAGGTAAGAAGATAGAAGTGGCCTGGCTTCCAAAGATAGAGCTGAAAATAAAAGATAATCGAGATGCAATTCTTCTTACAGTGTTGCTTTTTCTTTAGGGGGTTCTTCCTCTACCCCCCTCCCCCCAAATGCTTTGAAACTGTCAGGAAAGTAAGGTAATTAGTAAAGCCTACTGTCCTACCTTCTCTTTCCTCCTCCTCCGTTATTTATTTTTTTCTCATCCACTGATATTCCCTGCCTCTCCGTCTCTCCCGAATCTACCAGTGCCCTATTAATAGAAGAAGAAAGGACTGTAGGTTCTTTCATCCCGTTTTCATCTTAGGGATGTATTCCTCTGAACTTTGTTTTGTGCTTTGAACATTGAGGTGGATTTTTGTAGAGAGATCCCCAGCCATGATTGAGATATTTGAAGTAGGGAGCCTTGCGGGGAAGATAAACAGTAAAGTGCACGTTCTTTCTTTGTATAGCACAGTGCTGTGAGAGCGTCATCATTGGGCAGAGAGAGGGGCTTTTAAATTCCCTGTAAGTCCTCTGTTGCCCACTTCACAGGCAGAGAATCTCTCTCTCCAACTTAAGTTTCGTATGTGTTGGTAAAACTATGAGATTTCATACTGAAAACTTACTCTGAGCTTGTTAGTTTGTTGATGTTAGACTGCTGTTGACTTTCTTTTCTTCAGGAGACTTGTGATAGGAAACAGTTCTTACTGCATCTTTACCTTCTTTCACAGGGAAGAGCAGTGTTGGCCTCAAGTGTTTTTTAACCCCTAAATCTCTAGAGTTAGAGACGTTTAAAGCTGCAGTTGGCCACAAAAAGAGCAGTAGTGCAAATGAAAAGCAAGACTTTGAAATATGTATGAGAGGAATTGTTCAGTATAGATTTGTGAGAAGGGTCACAGCGTCTTGAGGAAACAAGTGAGGGTTTTTAATAGTGGCATTTCCGGAAAGTTAGGAATGAATGTTTGAAGAGTAACAACTCCTCCTTGACTAGAAAACAGTTTTAACTGACTGTTGCATCGTAAATGGTGAATCTATCTTTGAGTTACAGTCTTTGAGTTATGCTGAGAACTAGCAACAGTTTTGGTGGATCCAAGGAATGCACTGTGAATGAAGTTTAAGAAAAAACAACTAGGCTAGTAGGCCTAAAAAAATCTTGGTCCCCAAAGTTTATCTCATTAAACTAATTTTATAGTCAAAACATGCAACCATGCTAAAGGGGGGGAAAAATCAGGAGCTTGATATTAGAGCATTTTCTGAACACATTTTAATGAAAAAGGGAAACCAGGCTGGAATTTCAACCTGATTTTTTTTTTTTTTAAAGTCCAGATTCTGGCCATCTTTCAACTTTCCAGTTTTGCTTTTAGTTTTAAAAGAGCTTCTGCTTTCTCCAGTCTTAAAAGTAATGTATAATTTGTAAGATGGACTGGATTTTGATGCCTACTGTTCATTTTAATCTTGAACTTGAATGTTTTCCCTGTATTTTTTTAAGCCCCATCACTCAGCACACTGGAAGATTAGGTTATCTTTTGTAATCAGTAGATGACTAGATGGACTTTAAAAATTAGAGAAAGTAGCAAAGTGATACCTTGAGATTAGTAAGAATCTAGGCCCTCAGAATTAAATATGGAGCTATATAAACTTTAGCAACCAGAAAACAGTATCCTGAGAGTGAATTTATTTAAAAAAAAAAAAAAAAAAAGATATGGAAAACAAAAGGCCAAAACCCACATGAGTTTTAGGAAAAGGAATCTAGCACTTTGAGCAGTGATATGCTCTCAGTGTGTACTTTGCTGTTTATGTTCCTTGAGAGAAGAAGCTTCAGAGGTAGTGATTGCTAATCCTTATAATGCAGTCTTGGAAAACTCTGAAAGAAGACAAAAGAATATCCTCCTGTTCCCATTGTAGCCAGTGTGTTTGAGGCAACCTTTAATTTCTGAATTGGAAACGCAAAATGTTACGTACATTTGTAGTGTGTCTAGATAAGTAAATCTAAGCTGAGAAAGATGAAAGGAATCACTTTCTGTACAGGAAGTGTGAATTGGAATAGAATTGCTAACATCTTTTGTTGCAGGGCCTTGCTGACAAGCCCCCAGGGCCCACTTTTGTCATTGTCTCTTCTGGGATTCAGCCTGCTTTCTTTCCTCTTCACAGTTGCCATCTCCTGCTTTTCCCACCTGAGTTCTTTGGGTCTGGCTTTGTAGCCAGCCTCTGAAGACAGTTCCAAGACTGCATCCCCTTTATTGCTGTTCTTCAGGACAAATACTCACCTTATTTTAGGGGCTTTTACTTTTTATCTTCAAAAGAGAACTGGTAAATTGGGGAGTATCAGATTCCTGATGTTACACATTGATAAAAATTAAAGTGTAGGGTTCAGTGTATCTAGTCCTTTTTGTTTTCTGATGAAATAATCATCAGGTCACTTAATCTGAAATTAGTTTTCCCAGATATCTTGTATTGCTCTGTAAAGAAGTGAATGTCTCTTTTCTCAGGGTTAGGGCATGGAAAACTGTTTACAGACCCCTCATTTTCTACTGGTCCTTGGCGCCTGAGACTGTTCCCTCCAGTTAATCCAGCAATTCCCTTATTCAGCTGAGATTCTGCAGATTTCTGTAGTCAAAGATATAATATCAAAAAGTATACAAAAAAATCTTTTAACCTTTATGTAATCAGTTGCTGTATTTTGTCAGCATTTCTTGGTTTGCTCAATCTTCTGTGTCCTGCTGTCTGAAGCTTACAGCTTCTTCAAGGCTGATTCTCTTAGGAAAAAGGATTGTTGCTATCCATACTCACGTGATCCTGATTAGAAGCATTTATTTCATTATATTATTGAAAAACAATTTAGAATATATATCAACTTTTTTTTTTAAACTGTGCATAATATTTGGTTCAGCTGAGAGGTGATCTGATTTTTTTTCAGTAGTGAAAATCAATTTTTGACCCATTCTGAGTTTATCTTTTTTTTTTTTTTTGCTTTTCTTGCTGCCTGTGGTAGGGCATGTTTGTGTCCCTTGGCTTGTTACTTAATCAACAGTCAGTAAACATTGATTCAAGTAGTAGTATTGTCAGCACACATTTACAGATTTAGCAGACTTAATTTTCCGTACAGAAATAACATGTGACAGATTTAAAAATAACATTTCAGCATTTATAATACTTTACTCCTTTTTTGTTTTGTTTCTGTTTTTTGACCACGCTGTGCAGCTTGTGGCACCTTAATTCTCTGACCAGGGATCAAACTCGAGCCCCCTGAAGTAGAAGTGTGGAGTCCTGGGAAGTCCCTATAATATTGTATTTTTAAACAATTCAGGTAGTTTTATTCTGTTTCACGTATGTATATTTTTGACAAAAGTGGGAGACTCTATGCTGTTTTGTAAACCATTTAAAATTTTATTTTTCACTTACTGTATTGTTACTGTCTTTTCAAGTCAGCATATACAGATCCTGCTCATCATTTTTAGTGAGTGTGTTATGTGTTGGTTGTGCTGTAGTTTAACCAATTCCTTATTGGTAGACTTTCAGATTGTCTCTGGGTTTTTATTTTATAAACAGTGTTGTACTAACATTTCAGTTATACGTCATGTGTACTTGTGTTTACTTGCTTAGAATAAACTGTAGAATAGGTCTGCTGAATCAAAGTATATACATTTTAAGAGCTTTTGATGTCCATAGCTATTTTTTTGAAATGCCAACTAGTTTACTTTTCCTCCAGTAGTACTTGAAAATGGAGAATTTCCTTGCGGTCTAGTGGTTAGACACTTCACTGCCTTGGTCTGGGTTCAGTCCTTGTTTGGGGAACTAAGACTCTGCAAGCCGTGAAGGAGTGAAGGACAGCCAAAAAAAGAAAAAAAAAAGAAAAATGTATCTCCAAGTGTGGGAATGTTGAAGATATTCTTTTTTCTGCACTCTCTCCTATGCTGTGTTCTGTTATTCTTTTTGCTCATCTGATTGGCAAAAATGTTATATATCATGTTTGTATGTTTTTATTAGTAAAGTTGAATATCTTTTCATGTGTTTGTTGGCCATTTGTATTTCTTTTGTAAATGTATGTCCTTTTTCCATTTTTCTGTTAAAGTAGTATTCTTTATCTGCTTTTTAAAAAAATTCATTTTATAACTTTTGCTCAGCACATAATTCGGAGGAGGCAATGGCAAGCCACTCCAGTACTCTTGCATAGAAAATCCCATGGATGGAGGAGCCTGGTAGGCTGCAGTCCGTGGGGTCGCTAAGGGTCGGACAGGACTGTGCGACTTCACTTTCACACATTGGAGAAGGAAATGGCAACCCACTCCAGGGTTCTTGCCTGGAGAATCCCAGGGATGGGGGAGCCTGGTGGGCTTCCGTCTATGGAGTCACACAGAGTCGGACACGACTGAAGTGACAGCAGCAGCAGCAGTGTTCCCTTTAGCTTTTATTTTTTAAGTTGCAAGCAGATGAACATGCTGCATAAGCAGCAAACTACAAACATGGAACTTATATGGATGTTTTGATACTGTAGTGAAATAAAGCTTTCAGGGCTTGACATATTTCATGATATGCATAATTGTTACCGTGCTGCATGATAAGCTTCCATATACATGACTGTGTTTAATATCACTTTTCCATAGCCAGACATCACATTTCTGGGCCCAGCTTGAAGGAGGAAACAATACAATGGCAGGCCAAGAAGCTTTAACAAATATTTCTTACTTAGAGATTTCAGTATTAGATTAGACGTTTGGGGCAGAGGTCGCTTGTAACTTTGGTGTTCCTAATTCCTAAGGTTGTAGACTTTGCTTTTCCCTTCTTCTACTCAAGACCATATGCTTGAGGGAAAAATTGGGAAGATTCAGCCATGGCTTTACTTTCTCCAAATAGTTTTTTCTGCCCAGTAATTAAAGCTTGGGATGCAGAGGTCCCTGTCATTGGTAGTGCACAAAGGACAGTTTCTTTCTCTGCTTTAGCCAAGCCAGTTCAAGTTTTCAAGGTCTAAGCTGTCACGGGCCCTAATATCTATTTGAATTGTCCTGTTAACCTGGGTCTCTGAGAATTTCTGAACCTGACTTTCTCATGTTTTCCCAACTGAGGTTGTGTACTTCAAACAGAAATATTTGCCGTCTGTGAAACGAAAATAAAGTAAAAGCAGGCTTAACATCATTACAAAACCAAATGGAAGTATGATAGTTTTAGAATATGCTTTTTTCCTACCAGTCCTGTCTTCCACTCTACCTACCCTTCCAGCCCCCAGAGAGATGCATATTTTTGTCCCTAGAAAAAAAGTGAAAGTTGCATCCAACTCTCTGCGACCCCTTGGACTGTAGCCTGCCGGGCTCCTCTGTCCATGGAGTTCTCCAGGCAAGAATACTGGTGTGGGTTGCCATTTCCTCCTCCAGGGAATCTTCCCAACCCAGGGATCAAACGCATGTCTCCAGCATTGCAGGCGGATTCTTTACCGTCTGAGCCACCAGGGAAGCCCCCAGCAAAGGCAGTGTCAAATCGGACTCTGAAACTTGGTAGAAACTCTTAACTGGAAATCATTCGTATCCCACGCTGTAACTTTCTAGGGTTGACTCTTCTCTGCAGCCTGACTGTGTGTAATGAAGCATTTGTTGGTCAAACGTTTTCTATCTATGTACTGAATTTTTGTACTATCTAAAAGGATGAAGCATTGTTGGGAAAATGTCCTGATAATACTCTTAGAATCTTCTGTTTGCCAGTTCAGTATTGGTTGATAGAAGTAAGTCTTTGTATCCGCTGTAATTCAGTAATGAAACTACCTAAAGTTTGATGTTGCTTTACCTTTTATAGAGTACATTATTTTATAATTCGCTTATGTACCATCTTTGATAGGGAGGTGCAATGTTTAGAAAGGAAAATTCTGAGCTCAGAGAAGTTAAGTGATTCACATAGTTGGGAAGAGGCTTGAATCCATATCTATTGATTTCTTTATATTTTACACCTTTCACAGATACCATCTGCTGAATTTATTTATTTATTTTTAAATGTTAAGATTTTATTTACAAAACTTCTTTGTTGTACAGAAAGTAAAAATGCTGTTACGATCTTGGTGTGACTGGTAGCCACGGACAGTTGACTCACCAATCACAGCTATCCACACTACAGCAAGTCTTACACAAAAACCTAACAACGCTTACAGTTTTGTTGGGGTGAAGTCCCCAAGCTTGGTGGTGGATTTCCAAGAGGGACTAAATGGAGGAAGGTGGAATGTCACAGGAACTATTCTTTGGCTCTTTGGGTGGGTGGGTGTCCTGGGGTTTGTATCACAGCTACAAAAAAAAACAAACAAACAAACAAAAAACAGCAGCTACCAGATCCATGTCAGCAGTCCAGCCAATACTGAACAGTTCTTTTTTTGCAGGTTATTGGGGTCTTATTAATCATCTTCTCCTTTGTCATCTGTTTCTCTCTTCCTCTTTTCACCTTTCCCGCTTTCTTCCTCTTCTTCATCCTCATCTTCATCAACTGCTCCATCATGTCCAAATTCTTCTTCCTCCCCACTGACTTCATCTTCATCCTCCTCCCTTCTACATCTTCATCGTCATCCTCTTCATCATCAAACTCTTCTTCCTCACCATCTTCATCTTCCTCCTTATCCTCATCTTCTCCTTCTTCATCATCCTCTTCTTCATCCACACCATCCACCGCGGCATCTGAATCTGGGGCTTCACGATCCTCTCGGTCATAGCCATCCAGATAGGTCAGCTGGGACAGGAGCTTGAAGACACTCTCTCGGTAGTCGTTCAGGTTAGTAACCTCACAGTTAAACAGATCCAGGCTCTTCAGACATTCCAACTTTTTCAAAGGTTCCAGGGTGCTGATATCTTTCAGTTTATTTCCACTTAAGTTGAGATGTGTAAGATTTGGAAGTTTTTCTGCTAACATATCCAGACCTCCACAGATTCTGTTGTCACCGAGCTCAAGCTTTTTCAATTTAGGTAGTTTGGGAAGATTTGAAACTGAAATCAAGCCTACATTTATTAAACTGGGGAACTCTTAAGTTCACAAATTCAGCTGTTAAGCCCTCAATTTTCCCATCATTTGATCTGCAATTGTCCAGGACAAGTTCTCGAACAGCTGCCGGGGTCCGGTTCCTCAGCTCCAGGTGGATCCTCCTCTTCATGCCCATGTTTCTCTCTCTTCCCCCTTCTTCAAACTTAACTTTCCGTGGAGAGGGGAGAGGCGTCCCAGCCTGCGCAGCGAGGGCCGTCGGAAGGGGTCTGCTCGAGGCAGAGGCCGACGGCACGGTCCTGGGTGGCGGGCGGCTTGCAGGCAGGCGAGCGGAGGCCCTGGAGCCAAGTTACTCGCGGGAGCAGAGAGAAACCCTGGAGGGAAAAGCTGAATCATTTAATGATTAAAACATTTATAATAAAATGTAAATAACTTGTTATTAAGTGTGGCAGATATTTAAATAAAATTTAGGACAACAGCATGCAAGTTTTTCCCAATGGATCAATTATGTCTTGTGACAAATGAAAAACTACCATTATAGATGGGAAATTAAACTGTATGGTATATAAACAACTGAGGGAGGAAACAGTGCCTTTAAATGCTATTTATGGATTCTCTGGTATATCTAGAGCAAGAATGCTAAGGTAGAAAAGCTATAGGATTTGTTTATGAAATACCCATGTGTTTTATCTGTAAGGCAGTATTGTGTCTCTCGGTCAAAGTCTGTGATTGTTGTTGTTGTTTGCCACACGCCCGGCATTTGGAATTTTAGTTCTCCACCAGGGAGTGCACTGGTGCCCCAGGAGTGGATGTGTGCAGCTTTAATCACTGGACCACCGGAAGGTCCCAAAGGCAGTATTTTAAAATTTCTCTTCCTAGAACTGATTGTTAGTGTGTAGAAACGCAACTGATTTTTGTATACTGATTGTGTATCCTGCAACTGTACTGAGCTAATCAAAGTTTTAATATCAAGCCTGTAATATTTCAAGAGGAAATTGCTAATTTCTCACATTTTTAAAAAACAATTATTTTTCAGATATTTCAGCCAAAGGCAGAAAGAGCTCTTCTCCTAAGATGGAGTCTGTTGTTTGGGAATGTGGTTGATCCACTTGACACGTTGGCCAGATGGTGCCCAATGTAATAAAATGAGGCAAGATGATGTCATTTTCCCATATTGTGAAACCAAAAACAAATGCCTTTCGTGAGACCAAGCTAACAAACCTCTGACGGTGCAAAGAATAACTCTGTTTGAAGAACTTAACAGCAAGATAGAAGAAGTACTTTCAAGCTGAGGTGTACAAAGATCTAAAATACATATTGAGTAGGCCTGATCATCTGAATCTCATTCAGTCGAGAAAGCATGGCTGTGAGTTGGATCGTCTTCTATCTGTGGCCCTTGACTATGTTTGTGGGCTGTATAGATGGGCACAGTTTGTTTTCTTTGAGCCTATTACCTTGAGGATGTGCCAAGATTTGCCTTGTAACACTGCCCTCATGCCCAATCTTCTGAATCATTATGACCAACAGACGGCAGCTTTAGCAATGGAGGTAAGACTTCATCTATTATTTGGCATGTCGTAGAAAATTGTTCTTGTATTGCCCTTTTAATCAGTCTAATGAATGTATTTGATAAACAACAGGAAAAACTAATATGTTATTTTGAACTGCATCTTGTACATTAAAAAGTTATGTATTTAGGTTCAGACTCTGATCGATTGAAGATTTCAGGTTTGGGGAATGTTACTCATCTTAGTTTTCAGATATTATTGTTTTATGAAGAAATTTGGAAGTTTGGAACTGGGGAAGTAATAGCCTTTCAGAAGTTTAAATTGTCCAAGTTATGGTTGCATCTTTTCTGCTATTTGATAATAAGACTTTAAAGAGCAGACTATAATAATAATAATATTCATGATTCACTTAGTAAATATTGAAGGTAACATGATTTTGCAAATGGGTTCTTTGGTTCAGCCTTCAGGCTGGTGGGTTTACAGTATTTACATTGTCTTAAATAATTAAGATGGTATCCTGGTCTTACTATCTTCACATCGATTTAAGAACAGCAACTCCCAAGCAGTGATAAAGGTTTTGTTGTGTGAATTATCTGTTCTTGACCTCAGGGCTTCATGAAAATCTGTTGCCTTACTTGAATTTTTCTAATGGTAATTCTTTAGGCACTTTTTAATTCTTTTACTTTAGAAGCTATGACCAATTAATGGATGTAGTTAATAATAGGTTTAAATAATTGCGTATGTGTTTCAATAATGGTTTTAGAATTGTGGACAAAGATATGTTGACCAGATAGGAATTAGGGGGCAGTAAACTGTGACAGTAAGAGGTAAAAGCTTTGGAGTTGTATAAACTGCAGCAGCAGCTACCACTTTCTATCTGTATTACTTTGGGCAAGTTACTTGAGTTTTCTTACCATTGTCACTTTGCTTGTAAACTAGAGTTAACACTTTGGAAGATACAAAATGAAGTGTTTCTAAAGTACTTGGCACAGTACTTTTGGAGTAAGTTCTCTGAAAGTGATAGCTTTTACCATTTTCCCATATTCTAATATTAATGTAGCTACATAGTACATAGAATTTAAAGTTTTTTTTTTTAATTTTAGTCTTTAATCCTTTGTTACAGTGCTTTCAGCAAATTGAATACTACGTGGTTTAGAATCTTCATTTTATAGTAAAATTCAAAGGTTTAGTACTTCCAAGTAAACGAACATAAATCTGGGAAAGATTATTATTCATAGATTTTGAAATGCAGAGGGCAACTTGTATAGTCCAAATACTTGAAAATATTTTAGAGGTTGAATGAAATATTTCTGCTCTTCCACTGACTACACACAGTCTAACTGGTAAGGAGAGATTTGGTATAGACTGTGAGATTGAGTATATGAAAATGGGTATTGGTTTCATATAGGAATTTGGTTCGGGCATGGTAGTCCCTGCCGGGTATTAAAACTACCCAGTTCTCTCACCAAGAAAATGAAGGAGGAATATCTTTGGTTCTCGTGTCATGTTAAGTCAGTGTAACTCCTTTGGACAGCAAATAGGGTTGTAAGAAATAAGTCATAAAGATTTATGTACTGATTTGGGGTTTAACTTTTGCCTCTTTCACGTAGTAGCTTTCAGACTTTGAAATTAAGTCACCTAACATCTCTGTGATCTGGAGAAGGAAATGGAAACCCACTTCCAGTACTCTTGCCTGGAAAATCCCATGGACGGAGGAGCCCGGTAGGCTACAGTCTATGAGGTCGCAAAGAGTGGGACACGACTGAGTCACTTGACTTCACTTCAGCATCTTTGTGAAAATCATTTGTGAAAAGGTACTGATAACAAAAATACTTTGAACGGCTATTAGGATTAAATGAGAGATTTAAGTAGCTAGCACAGTGCATGACGCAGACTAGATGACCCACCAGTGTTACTTCTATTCCAAATGTCATTTCTAAGTGACACTAGAGCGAAAGTGCGAGAAGGACGATGTATTCGTTTCAGATGAGTTTGCATCTCTCATTGTGGGCTCCGGGGGCTTTCATGGTGGTGGCATGGGGAGCTGTCTCTGTCCTCTCTTCAAACATGCCCATATAGGCTAGACATTTTGTTGGCAGTGAGACCGCATCTTTTTGAATTTCACTCCTTCTAGGGAGAGCACCTAGATGAGAAAGAGAAAGCTTTGGTGATGTGAAGTGATGTTGGGGATAGTTGGCTTGGTTGTCATATCAGGATAGTGATGCCACTGACAGTCTCCTGACAGTCTGAGAGTGTAAAGTTTCTATAATAGCGAAGGATATGGAATCTCAGCAATCAACACAGCACACTTGCAAATAGAAGTAAGGATTCTTAGATCCTTACAAGGACTTGTCTGCTGATGACACGCTCCTTTCTCTGACCCAGGACCTTTGGATCAACTTGTCAGCTTTTAGTGGGAGCAAATAATTGGAGCAGGTAACCCCAGCACATTCTTGAGTGTTCTTTGTGGGACTGGATGAGTTGAAAGACATTTCCTAGGTAATAGCATCGTTCAGCAGACTCAGGCTTCAAGCCTACCTCAGGTTCATTCCTGTACTGATATTTGGTGAAATCAAAATGAGTGCTTCGAATGAAATAATATATGGTATTGAGCTAAGGGTGCCAGGAGAGAAATTGCAGAATGTGGGTTATTGCTTATTATTGTTCACAGTCAACAAGTTGGGTGTTCTTTCATTGTATATTGAGAATTCCTCCTCAATACTTCGATTGAAATTGGAACATGTTCAAATAAATGGGGTGAATGTCCACTTATTAAATTGGAGAAAAGATCCTTGTTAGTTTGTTAGTATGTATATTTTTCTTACTTTACAAAAAGTGCGTTTCTACATAAACACATACATTAAATGTTTCTTAAGTTCTTAACTTGATGTCTGTCTTTTCCCCGAGTATTGTGGCTTTTGATAGAAACAAGATTGCTCATTCCTCCGTTTCCCACACCATTTTGAACTGTCTAAATTGCCAAGTACAGGATGCAGTGCAGTTGTCTCCAATGTACAGCTGACATTGTACAGGAGACAGGAATCAAGACCATCCCCAAGAAAAGAAATGCAAAAAAGCAAAATGGCTGTCTGGGAAGGCCTTACGAATAGCTGTGAAAAGACGGGAAGCGAAAAGCAAAGGAGAAAAGGAAAGATATACCCATTTGAGTGCAGAGTTCCAAACAATAGCAAGGAGAGATAAGAAAGCCTTCCTCAGCGATCAGTGCAAAGAAGTAGAGGAAAACAATAGAATGGAAAGACTAGAGATCTCTTTGGAGACGGGAATGGTGGCCCACTGCAGTACGCTTGCCTGGAGAATCCCATGGGAGGGGCCTGGTAGGCTGCAGTCCATGGGGTCGCTTGGAGTCGGACACGACTGAACAGCTTCACTTTCACTTTTCACTTTCTTGCATCGGAGAAGGAAATGGCAACCCACTCCAGTGTTCTTGCCTGGAGAATCCCAGGGACGGGGGAGCCTGGTGGGCTGCCGTCTATGGGGTCGCACAGAGTCGGACACGACTGAAGTGACTTAGCAGCAGCAGCAGAGATCTCTTCAAGAAAATTAGAGATACCAAGGGAACGTTTCTTGCAAAGATGGGCTCAATAAAGGACAGAAATGGTAGGGACCTAACAGAAGCAGAGGATGTTATGAAGAGGTGGCAAGAATACACAGAAGAACTGTACAAAAAAGATCTTCACGACCCAGATAATCACGATGGTATGATCACTCACCTAGAGCCAGACATCCTGGAATGTGAAGTCAAGTGGGCCTTAGGAAGCATCACTACGAACAAAGCTAGTGGAGGTGATGGAATTCCAGTTGAGCTATTTCAAATCCTGAAAGAAGACACTGTGAAAGTGCTGCACTCAGTAGGCCAGCAAATATGGAAAACTCAGCAGTGGCCACAGGACCAGAAAAGGTCAGTCTTCATTCCAATCCCAAAGAGAGGCAATGCCAAAGAATGCTCAGACTACCGCACAATTGCACTCATCTCACACGCTAGTAAAGTAATGCTTAAAATTCTCCAAGCCAGGCTTCAGCAATGCTTGAACTGTGAGCTTCCAGATGTTCAAGCTGGTTTTAGACAAGGCAGAGCAACCAGAGATCAAATTGCCAACATCCGCTGGATCATGGAAAAAGCAAGAGAGTTCCAGAAAAACTTCTATTTCTGCTTTGTTGCTATGCCAAAGCCTTTGACTGTGGGGACCACAGTAAACTGTGGAAAATTCTGAAAGAGACAGGAATACCAGACCCCCGACCTGCCTCTTGAGAAACCTGTATGCAGGTCAGGAAGCAACAGTTAGAACTGGACATGGAACAACAGACTGCTTCCAAATAGGAAAAGGAGTACATCAAGGCTGTATATTGTCACCCTGCTTATTTAACTTCTATGCAGAGGACATCATGAGAAACGCTGGGCTGGAGGAAGCACAAGCTGGAATCAAGATTGCCGGGAGAAATGTCAATAACCTCAGATATGCAGATGACACCACCCTTATGGCAGAAAGTGAAGAGGAACTCTAGAGCCTCTTGATGAAAGTGAAAGAGGAGAGTGAAAAAGTTGGCTTGAAGCTGAGCATTCAGAAACCTAAGATCATGGCATCTGGTCCCATCACGTCATGGCAAAAAGATGGAGAAACAGTGGAAACAGTGGCTGACTTTATTTTTCTGGGCTCCAAAATCACTGCAGATGGTGACTGCAGCCTTGAAAGTAAACGACGTTTAGTCCTTGGAAGGAAAGTTATGACCAACCTCGACAGCATATTAAAAAGCAAGAGACATTACTTTGCCAACAAAGGTCCATCTAGTCAAGGTTGTGGCTTTTCCAGTGGTCATGTATGGATGTGAGAGTTGGACTGTGAAGAAAGCTGAGCGCAGAAGAATTGATGCTTTTGACCTGTGGTGTTGGAGAAGGCTCTTGAGAGTCCCTTGGACTGCAAGGAGATCGAACCAGTCCGTCCTAAAGGAGATCTGTCGTGGGTGTTCACTGGACGGACTGATGTTGTAGCTGGAACTCCAGTACTTTGGCCAGCTGATGCGAAGAGATGACTCATTGGAAAAGACCCTGATGCTGGGAAAGATTGAGGGCAGGAGGAGAAGGGGACGACAGAGGATGAGACGGTTGGATGACATCCTCGACTTGATGGACATGGATTTGGGTGGACTCCGGGAGTTGGTGATGGACAGGGAGGCCTGACCTGCTGCGGTTCCTGATGTCGCACAGAGTCGCACACGACTGACGCGACTTAGCAGCAGCAGCAAAATGGTGATATTCTGTCATTCTTCATTTCTCAGCTAGAATACTTTAAACAGAAACTTGCTCATTTTGATTATTGGACTGTTGAATTACTCTTATGTTCAGTTTATGTAAAAAAAAGACAGCAAATATGCAGCTGTTCTCCTTTGTTAGTTTTTAGGATAATAAATTGATTCACAAGAATCTTGCAAAAGTGACTAATGAGATCTTTCTCCTTTCAAATATCATTGTTCTCTTTTCAAGTATCATTGTGGACTCATGGATTTTTACCATATTTTATGCGTTTGAGTCCACTGCAGTTGTTATTTTGTTGTGGCTGAGTCTGTTCTGTTTTTGGTAGTGAGCACCTCTTCAAGATAGCTCCTAAGTGTTTTTGATACTACCCTAGTGGTTTCTGATAGCTTCCTTGCTTTCTGGTATGATCCAACCTTATTTCATAAAATTCTGCCTCAGAACTTGAATTATCACTTTCTTTAGGGAGTGCTGGTTCCTTTTAGTTGGAGAGAATTTTCATGGATTTTTGCAGACTGCTATCTGGGTGCTATGCTTATTGATACTAGGTTAGTAATTTATAGGTCTCGTCAAAGATGGAGCTAGGAAATAACTTTTTTTAAAAAAAAGACAGTGCAGCATGAGTTTTTACTGATAACTTGTAATTAAATAGTATTGGAGAGTTTTTATTTAATATTTTAGAATTTTTGTTTCTTCTCGTGCCGAAAGCTTATGATATACAGACAGTACTTAATTTCAGAATCATATCAGTATCGTTACTGAGAGCCCTGTAAGGTTTCTTTGTATTTCTTATGTCCTTAGGATGTATTTCACCAAGGATGTGCAGTCAGATTACTGTGTTTTAGAGTTAACTACTCCTCTGTTTGGTTTAACTCAATACACAGTTTAGGTGTGTGTTTCATTTTGATTTTGAGAAACGACTTAAAATTTTTTTTGTTTAAATTTATTTTATAATCGTGTTTAAAAACTTGATATATACGACAAGGTACATTCAGAGGAGTCTAGTTTCTGGACTGTGTTTGTGCTCAGTCACTCATCGTGTCTGGCTCTTTGAGACCCAATGGACTGTAGCCTGTTAGGCTCCTCTGTCCATGGGGATTCTCCAGGCAAGAATACTGGAGTGGGTAGTCATGCCCTCCTTCAAGGGATCTTCCCAACCTAGGGATCGAACTCAGGTCTCCCGAATTTCAGGCAAATTATTTACCATCTGAGCCACCAGGGAAGCCCACGAATACCGGAGTGGATAGCCTATCCTTTCTCCAAGGGATCTTCCCGACCCAGGAACTGAACCGGAGTCTGCAGGTGGATTCTTTACCAGCTGAATCCTAACCTTATTCTTTCCTTCCCTTGGGGGTAGTTGTTTTTTTTAAAGCTTTTTGTTTATCCTTCCATTAAAAATTATAGTAATTATAGAAAATGTCTGTGTAATATCTCTATATAGCTATATATTGTTTCACGCTCTTTTGATATAGTGTCATACTGTTTCTTTTCTCTACCTTGTTTTTTTACTTAACAGTATATCCTGGTTATTTCATAGTAGCACTTAGAGATAATGTTCCTCAGCATTTTTTTTTAATTGTGGCAAAATATACATGTTGCACTAGTGGTAAAGAAACCGCCTGCCAATGCAAGAGGTGTGGGTTCAATCCTAGGGTGGGGGAGATCCCCTGGAGGAGGACATGGCTTCCCAATCAAGTATTCTTGCCTGGAGAATCCAATGGACAGAGGAGTGTGACAGGCTACAATCCATAGTGTTGCAAAGAGTTGGAGATGACCGAAGTGACTTAGCATGCATGTACGCAAAATATATATAACATAAAATTTACCACTGGAATCTTTTCTTGTTGTTTTTTTTTTGGCATACCGTGCAGCTTGTGGTATCTTAATTCCTCGACCAGGGATTGAACCCAGTTCCCGGCACTGAAAGTTCGGAGTCCTAACCATGAGACCACCAAGGAATTCCCCCATTCCAATCATTTTTAAGTGTGCAGTTCAGTGGAGTTAAATAAAGTCACCTTGGTATGTCATTACCACTATGCTTCTTGAGCACTTTTTCAGCCTCTGCAACTGAAACACTATACGTGCTAAACAATAATTCCCTGTTCTCCCCTCCCCTCAACCTTTGGCGGCCACCGTTCTACTTTTTTTTCTTTCTCTCTGAATTTGATGACTCCAGTACCTCATTTAAGTGAAATCATAAAATATTTGTCCATTTGTGATTGGCTTATTTCACTTAGCACACTGTCTTCACGATTCATCCATGTTGTAACAAGTGTCGGAATTCCCTTCCTTTTTAAGGCTGAATAATATTTCATTGTATATTTATGCCCAACGTTTAGTTTAATCATTCATTCATCAGACTCTTGAGTTCCTTCCACCTTTTGGCTATTATGAATATAGCTGCTCTGAGTACAGATATATAAATATTTGTTCCAGTCTTTGATTTAAGTTTTTTTTGGGTCTTCCCAGAAGTGAAATTTTAGGATAGCATGATAATCCTGTTTAATTTTTTGAGGAGCCACTGAACTGTTTTGTATAGCAGCTGCTCCATTTTACATTTTTGCTAGCGATGCACAAGGGTTCCAGTATCTCTACATCCTCACCAACACTAGTTATTTTCTGGGTTTTTGTTTTGGAATGATAGCCGCTGTATTGGGTACCAGCTTGTCCTCATTTTTTAGTTCAGGTCCTGCTGAAGGACATTTGCTTTTGAAAGCAGAACTTGCTGTTGAGGTCCTTATTCATCTTTGTAGGGCCAGCAGCTACCATGGCACCTCACACATAATAGCTGCTGAATAAATGTCTGAGTGAGTTAATGAACTTCATAAACTGAATTCCGGAAGGGGCGGTGGTCAGTCGTGGTTGTGTTACAGAGGTGTACTCAGCACATGATCTCCTGGAATTGTCAGTAGTTGTGGGTTTGTTGGGGTTAGTAATGGTAGTCCTGACAGGAGTACCAAAGATACCACTTTCCTGTGAACACCAGTGTTTGCCTTTGCCCTTTTTTTTTTTTGGAGCGGGAAAAGGTCAAAGCGACCTGAAGCTTTCAACATTATGTATTTACACTTGTAAGTAGTATAGTAAAGTAAAGGAACAAAACTGACCAGCTTTCTTATTTCTAGACCTCTCATTCTCTTTCTGCCTAAATAATCTCATCTCCATCTTTGTCTGTCAAATTCTAATGGTTGTACTTGATGTATCCCTCCAGGCTTCTCTGTCCATGGGATTTCCCAGGCAAGAATACTGGAGTGGGTTTGCCATTTCCTCCTCGAGGGAACCTCCCCGACCCAGGGATTGAACCAGCGTCTCCTACTTGGCAGGTGGATTCTTTACTACTGATCCACCAGGGAAGCCAAATTTGATACATTAATTAATAGGAAAAAATAGGAATAGATAATAAAATAATGTATGTGGGATCATCCTGTTTTTGTTGAAGAAAAGAAGTGTATTCATGTTCATGTAGAGTAAGTGATCTGGAAAGATTTTTGTCAAGACCAGCAGTGATTGTTCTTGAATTAACACGATTTATTTGTGTTTTCTGTGTTTTTCATTTAATGTTTGTGTTTTCTGATTTTTTTTGTAAGAAACAAAATAGTAAAATTAGTACGGAAACTTTATTTTTAAAAATCCCAGCTGTCCTTTTTTGTCTAGCTCCCAGTTTCAGTATCTCAGTATTTATTAAATATGTTTTTATCCGAATGACTGAAACTTAAGGAAGAACTTGGTAAATGCCATAAATAGGCATATAGTGCTCAGAGGATTCAAAAGAGAAAGGATCATGTGTGGAAAGGATCAGTTGCAGATTATGTTTGAATTGACCTTGAAAGGCAGGGTTTTGTTTTGTTTTTTGTTTTTGTTTTTCAAGAGGATACTATAATTTAATACCCCTTTGTACCAGTGATTAACATTTTGTGGATGGGCATTTGCGGAAATGAAATTTCTTTGATTGTATTTATTCTTTAAATTCATGGCTTATATTTTTAGGATACATGCATTATCAGTCAGACTGACTTATTATCTTCTATTTAGGTTAGTATTAATAAGGTGGTTTTCCCTAAGCAAACAACAGCCTGGTGAAGTGGATTGAAGAGCCTATCGTGTGACAGGGAAATGAGCCAGGAACTAGGAAACTTCTAAATTGAAAAAGGTGAAAAATACACACGTAGTGGAGAATTAATTGCATTTAGTTATTTCTGACTTTAGGAAAAAAATAAACTTTTTGACAGTTTGATTTTCTTGCATTTTAGATCACTACACCCGGGGCAGATTCATGTCAATGTATGGCAAAACCAATACAATAATGTAAAGTAATTAGCCTCCAATTGAAATAAATAAAAGAAAAAAAAAAGAATGCCTTAAAATGCTTATTTTAAATTAAAGTATTAATTCTGATGAGTTTGGTTTGTAAAGTTTTATCTTTTGAGACAGACTATAATTCATAACCATTCATGATACTTGAAATGCTAAAAGTTTACTTCCTGAAGAAAAGTCAAATTTTATGGGCTGCTTTAGGAGCTCCCCTTTGACTTAAGATAAATATACTCCTGTGATAAAGTCATATTTCTGCAAACTAGCTCACTGAACTAATATTGGGAAATATTTAATATGCTGTCATAAGACATTAACAAAATAAATTTGTAAAAGAAAAGCAAATCTATGGGACTAAAGGTATTTTACAAATGTAGAATTTTATATATATATATATATATATATATATATATAAAGTAATTCTTAAAGTTTTAGACCTTTTCTCTTTAGAATTTTATTCTTAGAAAAAAGTTATTAAAGATCTTCTTTTACATCACTTAAAATTATTCTATTTAAAAATAATTTCTTACTCTAATTTGGATCTAAAATGGAATGAATACCATTTTTGAATTTTCAAGGCCGTTCCACATTTGGTTTCACATTTAGTGAATTTAGTCATAATATTCCCAAACCCAGTAGGATACAGTTTCTACGGTTATCAGACCCTTTGTAGAGTGACAGAGATTGGCATTCTGATTCTCATGAATCAAATTTTGGCCTTTAACTCTGTTCCC
Organism: Moschus berezovskii; assembly: GCF_049115385.1. Taxonomy (NCBI): domain Eukaryota; kingdom Metazoa; phylum Chordata; class Mammalia; order Artiodactyla; family Moschidae; genus Moschus; species Moschus berezovskii. The sequence goes on from NC_142465.1 coordinate 2,815,204, forward strand.
CTTTCACACTCCTTGCTAAGCTTGGGCTGTTGCTGTGCTTGAAGGCTTGGAAATTTCAAAGAAGAAAGAATTGGAGCACAAAGGCTTGGTTGATTTGAATTTGAACAAAGAATAGAAGGTTCCCTGTCTTGCACCTTTGTTGAAGAAGCCAGAAATTTAATTTAATTTAATTTTATTTTTTTTTCAGTTAAAAGTATTTTTATTGAAAAAGCACAAATGCAAAGAAATGAACAGAGGAAAATTTATGCGTCGAGACTGCAAAAGAGACATAGGCATTTAGAACAGTCTTTGGGACTCTGTGGGAGAGGGTGAAGGTGGAATGATTGGGGAGAATGGAATTGTAGCATCTATATTATCATAAGTGACCAGTCCAGAAATTTAATTTTAGAAAGTTATTTTTCAGTTTGTAAACTTCGTATACCCTGGTCTTAATTTAGTGAATAAAAGTACTGCAGCTTAAGGGAGTACTCAGTAAGAATCTTTTAAAAATTTTATCAGCTAAAGATTCTTTTTTCCTCCTTTATAGAGCTTTGATAGTCTGTGTTCCTTATATATATTCTCAACTTGGCAGTATGCTGGCTAACTCATTTAATTTTTACTTTGCTGAAGTTAAAAATTGTTAGAGTTATAATCAGGGCAGTTTGCTTATTTGAAAAAGATGAATGCTTTTTGTTTTTGCATAACTCTGTTGAGGTATGATTTGTATACAGTTAACTGTACCCATTTAACAGTGTTCAGCTTGAGTTCTGACAGAAGTATATATCTGTGAAACCATCATCACTATCAAGATATCATACATGTCCATCACCTCAAAAGCTTCCTGGGGATCGTCCCTGTGGCTCAGACAGAATCGAACCCAGGTTCGATCCCTGGATCGGGAAGATCCTCTGGAGAAGGGAGTGGCAATCCACTCCAGTATTGTTGCGTGGAGAATCCCGTGGACGGAGCCTGGTGGGCCACAGTCCGTGGGGTCTCACAGAGTTTGACACGACTGAGCGAGTAACAGTATTACACTACAACAGCTTCCCTGTGCCCATTGTAGTCCACCCCTCTGAGTTGACTCCCTGCTGTAAGCAACCACTGATCTGCTTTCTGTCACTGTGGGTTAGTGTTCATTTTCTATAGTTTTATATGAATGTACCTGTAGTATCTACTTTTTTATGTCTGGTTTCTTTCACCCAGAGTCGTGATGTAGAGATTAATGCATGTTTTCTTTTGCTTTTTTAAAAACACCATTCCAGTTGACAGTTGACTTTTTCACTTGGTAGTTGAGCACAGGGAATTGAGCAGGGTTCCTCGTGCCCATCAAATAGGCCTTCTGCAGCTTTATTAATTTGTACCTCTTTCCTAATCTCTCTTTAAGCTGTCATTTACTAGGTGCTGTATCCTATTTTATATATTCTTATTTGTCTATATTGTTGTTGTTTGGTCGCTAAGTTGTGTCTGACTCTTTGCAACCCCACGGACTGCAGCATGCTAGGCTTCCCTGTCCTTCGCCATCTCCTGGAATTTGCTTAAACTCATCTCCATTGAGTCTGTGATGCCATCCAATCGTCTCATCCTCTGTCATCTCCTTCTCCTCCTCCCCTCAGTCTTTCCCAGCATCAGGGTCTTTTCCAGTGAGTCGGCTCTTCACATCAGGTGGCCAGAGTGTTGGAGCTTCAGCTTCAGCACCAGTCCTTGTGGTGAATATTCAGGGTTGATTCCCTTTAGGATGGACTGGACTGGTTTGATCTCCTTAATGCATCTATATATATATTAACACCATTTTATAGAGGAAAAGCTGAAATTTAGAGAGGTTACAGAGAACAAACTGGTTAATGAGCTCAAGGGCTCTGGATAAGAATGCCACGGTTTAACTCTTGGGACTGTCTTTGTAACTATGTGATCTTTGGCAAGGTACTTAACTTTCTATGTCTTCTTTTCTTCACATTTATTATAAAATGGCGTGACTGATTATAGTACCTCCCTTATGGGATTGTTGAGAAGATTAAGTTAGGTATGTGAAGCACTTACAACACTGCCCAGCCTGTAGTAAGTGTCCATAAATGCTAGCTGAGATACAGCACAAGATACTTCTAGCTAGTGAGTGACAGAAGCATAAACTTAAAGCCTTATACTCAGTGCTGGCAGCACAAAATAGTGATTCAAGTCAATTTTAAAATTCATGATGGTGCTCACAAATGGAGGTTTTACTACCATGGTGACATGTCAGTATCAGCTTAGTTGGTGTTGTATGGTTGGGGACTGAGCGGGTCTGAGGCTGCCTTAGGGCATGCACATGCTTGCATGCATGATGTCTACACACATATCAGCTGTGAATATAATGCAGTTTTCAGCTTTGAAGTTCTTTTTTTTTTTTTTTTTGGTGGCACTGGGTCTTCGTTGCTGTGCACAGTCTTTCTCAAGTTGTGGTTTAAGAGCTTCTCCGATGCAGTGGCTTCTCTTGTTTCAGGGCACAGGCTCTAAAGTGCAGAGGCTTCAGTAGTCGTGGAGCGTGGGCTTAATCGTTGCAACTTGCAGTCTCCAGGGCTCGGGCTCATTAGTTGCGGCCCACTGGCTCAGTAGCCCTGTGGCATGTGGGATCTTCCCAGACCAGGGATTGAACTGGTGTCCCTTGCATTTCAAGGTGGATTCTTAACCACTGGACCACCAGGGAATCCCTAAACTTTAAAATAGTTATAGACTCACAGGGAGAAGGCAATGGCAACCCACTCCAGTACTCTTGCCTGGAAAATCCCATGGATGGAGGAGCCTGGTAGGCTGCAGGCCATGGGGTGGCTAAGAGTCAGACACGACTGAGTGACTTCACTTTCCCTTTTCACTTTCATGCATTGGAGAAGGAAATGGCAACCCACTCCAGTGTTCTTGCCTGGAGAATCCCAGGGACGGGGGAGTCTGGTGGGCTGCCATCTATGGGGTTGCACAGGGTCGGACACGACTGAAGCAACTTAGCAGCAGCAGCAGCTCAGGAAGTTAAAGTAGTGTAGGAATTCTATATACTGTAGCTAGTTTCACCAGGGGCTTGGAGGGGGCAGTGTCTTGCTATCTTATGTAGCTATTAGTATCAAAACTGGGTCATTGGACTTCCCTAGTGGTCAAGTGGTTAAGAATTCTCTTCCCAGTACAGGGGACACCAGTTTGATCCCTGATCCAGGACGATCCCACATGCCTCGGGACAGCTAAGCCCATGTACCACAACTACTGAAGCTTCTATGCCCTAGAGCCTGTGTTCTGCAACAAGAGAAGCCACTGCGATGAGAAGCCTGCACAATGCAACTAGAGAGTAGCCCCCACTCCCTGCAGCTAGAGAAAGCCTGCACTCAGCAATGAAGACCCAGCACAGCCAAATAAATAAATTAAAAAATTTAAAGGCACAGGTGATCTAAAAAAAAAAAAAAAGGAAAGTTATCATTGGTATACTCTTTAGCCCTTTATCACATTTCACCAGTTTTTACATGTACTCGTTTTTGTGTCTGTATATGCACATGTACATGTATTTTTATTGTCTGTGCATTTTTATCACATGTATATGTTCATGTAGCCATCACTTTGGTTAAGATACTGTGGAAATTCCCTGGCAGTCCAGTGGTTAGGATACTGTGCTTCCACTGCAGGGGGCAGGAGTTCAGATCCCTCGTCGGGGAACTGAGATCCCACAAGACCCGCAGTGTGGCAAAAAGAAAACAAAACACCAAAAACGATACAGAACTGTTTTTATCACCACATCTTTCTTGTGCTTCCTTTCTCCCTACCACCCTTTCCTATTCCCAGGCAACGACTAATTTGTTCTCTGTCCCTATAATTTTGTCATTTCAAGAATGTTATATAAATAGAATCATACAGTGTATAATCTTTTGAGATTGACTGTTTTCATTTAGCATAATACCCTTGAGATCCATCCAGGTTGTTTCATGTACCAGTCGTGACTGTTTTTAATTGCTGAGTACTATTCCGGTATAGAGATGTTCCGCCGTTTGTTTAATCATCCACTGAAGGATACTGAGTTGTTTCCAGCTTTTTGCTATTACAAGTACAGCTGCTATGAACAATCATATACAGGCTTTTGTGCAGACACAAATTTTCCTTTTGGGTAAATAAATGCCCAGGAGTGTGATTGCTGCCTTATATGATAAGCATGTGTTTGAATTTTTAAGAAACTACTCAGTTATTTTTCATAGAAGTTCTGCCGTTTTACATTCTACCAGCAGTGTATGAGAGACGTACGTTCTCAGCATTCTTACCACCATTTGGTATTTGCACTTTTTTATTCAGCTTTTCTCAGATGATGTGGTATCTTACGTGATTTCAATTTGCATTTCCCTTATGGCTAATAATATTGGACATCTTTTCATGTGCTATTCATATATCTTCTTTGATCAAATGTCTGTTCATGTCTGTTGTTCATTTTCAGTTGAATTGTTTTTGACTTTTGAGCTTTGAGAGTTCTTTATATATTCTAGATACAAATCCTTTGTTGGAAATGTAGTTTGTAAATAGCTTATTCTCGTCTATAGCTTGCTTTTTCATTCTTTTAACAAAGTCTAGGAGAATAGAAGTCTTAAATTTTAACAAAGTCCAGTTTACCAAGTTTTTTTCCTTTTAGAGACTGCGTGTTTGGTGTCATTTATAAGAACTCTTCAGTTGGTCTGCAAATTCTCTGAAGTTTTATACCTTTATGTCTCACATCTAAATCTATGATCAATTTTGAGTTAATCTGTATAAAGTAAGTTTCATTTTTTTTGCCACTAGCTTCAGCGCTATTTGTTGGAAAGGCTATCTGTCCTTACACTATTGAACTGCTTTTCCTTCTTCCTCAAAAATCCGTTATCTGCCCTTGTATAGATTTATATTTCGGTTCTCTATTCTGTCCTGTTGATCTTTGCGTCTATTTCACCACCAGTACCACAGTGTCTTGATTTTTGTTAGCTATATAGTAAATCTTAAAACCGGATAGTAAGATTTTTCCCCCTTTTTTTCCCCAAAATTGTTTCATTTATTTTACTTTTTTTTTCATATAAAATCTCGAATAAGCTTGTCTTTAACTACTAAAAGTGTTACTGGATTGTGACAGAAATGTTACTAAATCTAGAGGTCAGATGTTGAGTTTCCAATCCATAAACAGTGTTGTTGTGGATTGACTTGAGTCCCCCTGAAAAGTGAAAGTGTTAGTCGTGTCTGACTCTCTGTGACCCCATGGACTGTATAGCCCGTCAGGCTTCTCTCTCCATGGAATTCTCTCCAGGGAAGAATACTGGAGTGGGTAACCATTCCCTTGTCCAAGGGATCTTCCCGATCCAGGGATTGCACCTGGGTCTCCCGCATTGCAGGCAGATCCTTTACTGTCTGAGCCATCAGCGGAGTCCCTTGAGTGCCTCTAATAAACCCTAACCTCCAGTACCTCAGAATGTGACCTTATCTGAAAATAGGGTCATTCTCAATGTTATTAGTTAAGACAGATGTATACTGAAGTAGTGAGGGACTCCTGTTCCAATATGACAGGTGTCCTTAGAAAAGGCCATTTTAGACACAGGTGCGCATAGAGGGTCGATGCGTGTAGAAGCATGGAGAGGATGCTGTGTGAAGCTAGGTGTGTGCTGCCACGAGCCAAGGAGCAGCTAGAAGCTGAGAAAGATATCTGGAACATATCTTTCCCTATCACCCTTAGAGGGAGGGTGGCTCTGCTAGCACCTTGGTCTCGGACTTTTAGCTTCCAGAAATGTGACACAATCAATTTCTGTTGTTTAAGCCACTCAGTTTGAGGGACTTTGTTACAGCAGCCCTAGCAGACTAATCAAACATATATCTGTTCATTTATTTATATCTTCCTTTCAGCACACAAGCCGTATGTGTTTTGTTAAGTATATACCCAGGTGTTTCTTTTTTAAAAAATAAATGGGATTATAAATGTGTTGTTTTAATTTTGTTTCTGCATGTTCAATATATATAAAAGCACAATTGTATACAGAAATTCATTTTTTAGGTATGTTTTTCTTGTATTCTGCAACCTTGTTGAACTTATTCTAGGACTAATAAATTTTATTAGTTTTTTGTTGTTGTTACTAATTTAAAAATGTTTTTTTGAGATTCCTTGGGATGTTCTACGTAGACAGTAATGTCACATGCAAATACGGACAGTTTTCTTTTTCCAGTCTCTACACTTTCTGTTTCCTTTTCTTGTTTTGTGCTGATGGGACTTCTAGGACTCTGCTGAATATGAGTGGTGGGACTAGGCATTCTTCCCTTGTTTCCAGTGTTGAATATAGAAATCCAGTGTTTCACCACAAAGTATGATGTTTACCATAGGGTTTTTGTATATATACTTTGTCAAGGTGAAGAAGTTACTTTCTATATCTAGTCTGCTGAAAACTTTTAAAATCATGAATGCTTTTTTGGCATCATTTGGTATGATCATGTGATTTTTCTCTTTGTTATGTTAGCCTGTTGATTTGGTGGATTACATTGATGTTGGAATATTGAACCAGTTTTGGATTTCTGGAACAAATCCTACTAAGTTATGGTGTTGTATAATGGTTTTAATGTATTTTTGGACTTGATTTCCTACTATTTTATGAAGGATTTTTGCATTTTTTAAGGGGGTGGTATTAGTCTACAGTTTTCATCTTTTGTATTATCTTTGTTGGGCTTCCTTGGTGACTCAGAAAGTAAAGACTCTGCCTGCAATGCAGGAGACACAGGTTCAACCCCTGGGTCAGGAAGATCCCCTGGAGAAGGGAATGGCATCCCACTCCAGTATTCTTGCCTGGAGCTTTCCATGGACACAGGAGACTGTTGGGCTGCAGTCCATGAGATCTCAAAGAGTCAGATATGACTGAGCGACTGACACACTTGTTTTGCTTTAATATTAAAGAATTCTTCTGTGTATTCTTGCCACCTCTTCTTAATATCTTCTGCTTCTGTTAGGTCCGTACCATTTCCGTGCTTTATTGAGCCCATCTTTGGATGAAATGTTCCCTTGGTATCTCCAGTTTTCTTGAAGAGATCTCTAGTCTTTCCCATTCTAATGTTTTCCTCTATTTCTTTGCACTGATCACTGAGGGAGTGATCTCTTATCTCTCCTTGCTGTTCTTTGGTATAGCAAGATTGTTTGGCTCCATAGCAAGATTGTTTGGCCACCTGATGGGAAGAAGTGACTCATTGGGAAAGACCCTAATACTGGGAAAGATCGAAGGTGGGAGGAGAAGGGGACGACAGAGGATGAGATGGTTGGATGGCATCACCAACTCAGTGGACATGAGTTTAAGTAAACTCTGGGAGTTGGTGATGGACAGGGATACCTGGCTTGCTGCAATCTACGGGGTCTCAAAGAGTTGGACACAACTGAGCAACTGAACTGAACTGAATATTAAATAATCCGAAGTTCACAGAATTTGTTCGCATTAGTTCTCTGCTGTTTTCTGGAAGAGATTGTGTAGAATTGGTATTCTTTTAAAATTGTTAGATTTTTACCAGTGAAAGCATCAGGCCTGAATATCTTTTTTCAGGAGATTTTAAACTACAAATTCAATTTGTCGCATAGTTATAGGACTGTTCAGATTATCAGTTTCATCTTGGGTGAGTTTTGGTAGTTTGACTTATGAAGAATTGGTCTACTTCATCTGAATTGTCTGGTTTATATTCATAGAGTTGTTTGTAATATTACTTATATATTTTTAGCATTTTTATTGGAAAGTGAAAGTTAGTTTTGGCTGTGCCGGGTTGTCATTGCTGCGTGCAGTCTTTCCCTAGTTGCAGAGTGTCGGGGCTACTCTTTCTTTGAGGCTTTTCATTGTGCTGGCTTCTCCTGTTGGAGAGCCTGGGCTTTAGAGTGTGGGCTTCAGTAGTTGTGGCACACGGGCATGCCACTCTGAAGCATGAGGGATCTTCCTGGGCCAGGGATCGAACCTGTGTCCCCTGCATTGGCAGGCGGATTCTTAACCACTGGGCCACTAGGAAAGTCCTTCCTTATTATATTTTTAATGTCGGTACAGTCTCTAGTGATACCCTCTTCTTCATTCTTGAAATTGGTTAAGTTGTGTTTCTCTGTCTTTTTAAGTCATTCGTACTAGAACCCTATCAATTGTACTAAAGTTTTCAAAGAACCATCTCTTGGGTTGAGTGATATTTTTTAAAAAATTGATTTTCTGATTTTAGTGTCATTGACTTCTCTTCTTTATTATTTCCTTTCCTTTGCTTGCTTTTGCTTTATTTTGCTCTTTTTGGTAATTATGAATAACACTACTCTGTTATGAACATTCATAGGCACATTTTTGCTTCAGTTCAGGTCAGTCGCTCAGTCGTGTCCAACTCTTTGCAACCCCATGGACTGTAGCGTGCCAGGCCTCCCTGTCTATCACCAACTCCCAGAGCTTGCTCAAACTCCTGTGCATTTAGTAGGTGATGCCATCCAACCATCTCATCCTTTGTCGTCCCCTTCTCCTCCCGCCTTCAGTCTTTCCCAGCATCAGGATCTTTCCCAATGAGTCAGTTCTTCCCATTAGGTGGCCAAAGTATTGGAGTTTCAGCTTCAGTATCAGTCCTTCCAATGAGTATTCAGGACGGATTTCCTTTATGATAGAGTGGTTTGATCTCCTTTCTGTCCAAGGGACTCTCAAGAGTCTTCTCCAACACCATAGTTCAAAAGCGTCAATTCTTCGGCACTCAGCTTTCTTTATAGTTCAACTCTCGCATCCATACATGACTACCAGAAAACCGATAGCTTTGACTAGACGGACCTTTGTTGGCAAGTGATGTCTCTGCTTTTTAATATGCCATCTAGGATGGTCATAACTTTTCTTCCAAGGAGCAAGTGATCTTAATTTCATGGCTGCAGTAACCATTTGCAGTGATTTGGGAGCCCCCCAAAAATAGTCTCTCACGGTTTCCAATGTTTCCCTGTCTACTTGCCATGAAGTGATGGGACTGGATGTCGTGGTCTTAGTTTTCTGAATGTTATGCTTTAAGCCAAGATTTTTTATTGTTGTTGTTTTGTTTTTTTACAGTCCAGGTCTTTATTTTTACACCCATCAGGCCATGAATTCATAGGGAATGGGCTCCAACATTTCGGGTTCCTTTCCATTGGTCCTCACAAAGTGTGCTTCTCTGGGTGGAGCAGGCTGGCGCTTCAGCTGAACCCAAGTCCCTTTCTCTTTGGCTTCCTTCTTTTTCTGATCGTTTTCCTTCACACGTTTCAGAAAGCTATCTCGGCTCTTAGAGTGCTTTGTATGCTCGATATGCTCATTAATTCTCTTGGCAAGAATCTTGCCCTTAACTTGTTTGTTTACAGTGATGCCAACAGCATGCTGGGTGATTGTAAACACTCCCAGTTTTGCCATGGTAACATTTGTGGGGCATTCCTTGTTGAACAGTACCCATTCCCTTGATATCTACAATATGCCCCCTCTTGTAGATTCGCACCTATGTGGCCAAAGGAACAACTCCGTGTTTTCTAAAAGGCCTAGAGAACATGTAGCGGGTGCCCCTCCTCTTTCCCTTTGTGTTGGTCGTTTTGGCGGATTAGCCTGAGGGGCCGGGGGAGAGATAGAAGGCGGCGGGATAAGCTGACTTTTTCACTCTCCTCTTTCACTGTCATCCAGAGGCTCTTTGGTTCTTTGCTTTCTGCCATAAGGGTCTTGTCATCTGCGCATCCGAGGTTATTGATATTTCTCCTGGCAGTCTTGAGTCCGGCTTGTGCTTTGTTGAGTCTGGCATTTTGCATGATGTACTCTGCATAGAAGTTAAATAAGCAGGATTATTTTTGCTTAGACATGATTTAAAGTTATTTGGGGTAATTCCTAGGAGTGGAATTGCAGGGTCATGTGAAAGTTTTATGTTTAACTGCTTGAATAGTCGCGAAATTGTTTTCCATAGTGGTTGCCTCATTTTGCATTCCTGTCAGCAAACTTTTTTTTGTACCTAGCCCAGCAATCTTCCTCTCTTATGGAGTTGGTAGTTCATTTATATATAATGCAGTTGGTGAGGTACTTGGGTTAAATCCGCCATCTTGTCATTCGATTTCAGTGTTTCCAAACTCTTTTTCTTTTTCTCTCTCCTGTCTTGACTTCTTTTGTATTACTGTGTTTCTCTCTCTGATTACCTAGTTAGTTGTGCATTCTTGTATTGCTTACCCCAGAAATTAGGATATGTACTCTTGACTTACAATATTCTAATAAAAATAATAACTTTGGTCACTCTCCCATTAGTGTTCCTCTGACCCCTGTCTTTATCATTTTATTATTACACATAATTATTTTGTATTTTATATGTCTTTAAGGCATTGTGTTTTGTCTTTAAGAGAATCCGTTCCGTCGCTCAGTCGTGTCCGACTCTTTGCGACCCCGTGGACTGTAGCCTACCAGGCTTCTCCATCCATGGGATTCTCCAGGCAAGAATACTGGAGTGGGTTACCGTTTCCTTCTCCAGGGGATCTTCCCGACCCAGGGATCGAACCCGGGTCTCCCGCATTAGAGGCAGACGCTTTAACCTCTGAGCCACGAGGGAAGCCCTTACAGAGAATATTCATTTCTATTTTTCCCACACATTCACCTATTTGTGGCTTTTAATTCCTTTAGAATTTTCATCTTGGATTACTTTTATCTTTTAGTGTAGGTTTGGGCCAGTAATTTTTCTGTTTTTGCCTATCCAAAAATGTCTTTACTTTGCCTTCACTTATTAAAGGGTATTTCTGCTGACCATAGTATTATGGTGAGCAGTTGTTTTCTCTTAGTTCTTTGAATAAGCCATTCTGTTGTTTTCTAGCATTCCAAAGTCCAGCAGTAGTTGTCCTGTTGAAGGTAAGGTATGTTTCGACCCCCCCCTCCCCCGCACCGGTTGTTTTTCCGATATTTTTCGTTGGTTTTCCACAGTTTAAATGTGATATGTTTAGGTATGTTTTTTGTATATATTCTTCTGGGGATTTGCATAACTTTTTGAATCTATAAAAAAGTGAAAGTGAAGTCGTTCAGTCATGTCCGACTCATTGTGACCCCATGGACTGTAGCCTACCAGGCTCCTCTGTCCATAGGATTTTCCAGGCAAGAGTACTGGAGCCGGTTGCCAGATCTATGGGTTGTCTTTAATCAGTTTTGACAAATTCTTGACCATCATCTTGTTATATATTGCCTCTGTTCCTTCTTTCTTCCCTCTTTTGAGGTTCCAGTTACGTATATCCTAAACATTTTCGTGTGTTTTACACGTCTACTATGTTTTTTTCTGTATTTTTTCAGTAGGTTTTGGTCTGTGTGCTTCTGGTTTGGATATTTTCTATTGCCTTGTTTTCCATTTTGTCTGTTCTTTCTTCTGGTATATCTAATGAGCTCTTTACAGCATCATTTATGTATTTCACTTACAGAATTTCCATTTGGTCCTTCTTATGATCGATTCCAATTTTCTGGAATCCTTCATCTTTTATTTTCTCAAACATATTTCTCATGTACCGTCTTGGGACTGAGCTGACTTGAGGCTGGGTTTCAGTTTTGACCGGCCTCTGCCTCCCTGTCATTTGCCCCCACTGCTGACATGTGGTCACTCAGGGGAGGGGCTTCCAGCTGCGAGTGAGTTATGCCCATTTCCCCTAGCTGGACTTGAGCCTCTAATTTATGTTTCCTCATACTGATAACACTGCCAAAATCTCCACTCTGCTTTTCAGAGGCATTGTACTTAGCTTCCTAACCTCCTGCCCTATGCATTTCCAGACTTTTTAAATATCTTGAAGGGAAAATTAGCTCTGTGTCAGGCCCAAACCTCGGAACTTCCCTGTTCACCCATTTGTCCCTTTTGTTTTGAATTTTGTCTGTAGTCTTTTTTTTTCCTTCTACTTTTTATTTTATATTGGAGCATCATCGATACAGTGTTGTGTTAGTTTCAGGGGGTACAACAAGGTGATTCAGTTATATACATACATGTACTGTCTACGGTCTTGCACGACTACCAGAGCCCTGCTGGTTTCTTGGTTCTCTAGCATCAGCCTGGGCAAAAGTTGCATCTCAGTCTCTTGCCTTACACCCAGGTTCAGCAGATACCTCCTTGGAGAAGTGGCCTCGCTTATCGGGCCACCTCTGCATGCTTCCCTGCTCTCTGATTCCTGGTCTGTCTAGTTCTTTTCCTTCAGTAGTTCTCTGGTAGCCTTCAAGAGTTACTTTAAAACTTTTCCTATATTTTGAAGTTGTTCTTGATGGGAACATTGATTTAATTTAAAGTTATTCATTTAAAATGATTTCTTCATGCTTGGAAGTTCTGGTTGCATATAGTTTGTTATATGTTATTATATATAAATATATGTTATATTATTATATATAGTGTATATATATACTATTATATGTAGTGTTATTTTATATATTACTATATACTATGTAGTAATAGTGATAATAAGTGGTAAAGTGATTGTCCCATATAGTTATGTATCATTTATCACATCTCTTACACAGTTAACTTCTTTGAACACCAGTTTCTCTAAGTGACGCTCGGTTTTGTGACGGCGTTGTGTATAGAAGGCTTCTGGAAAATGTTTTATATCAATGTAGAAATAAATTGATTGAGTCTTAGTGGAAAGGCCTTGTGGTGAGAATATGTTACGAGGTAAAAGTCAGCAATGACTCTGAAACTGATTATATAAACATGTGAAAAAAATATTTGGTAGTCAAAAGCCCAGATGTACATTTCTTGGGGTAATTGATGATTTTAGTATGGTTTTATGTTTGGGGCCACTATTTTTTCTTTTTGTTTCCTTAATATCAGCTTACAGTGTTAGCTCTGTTTACATCATGTGATTTCAGAGTTCAAAGAACTCTAATGTGTGTTTTTAAATTTTGCTTTTAATGTAAAAAGAACAGGAAAATATGAGACCAAAGTGATATCTCTTCCTTTACCTGCCACCTCAAAATGTGTCCCACTGTGTATAACGACTGCTCTTCCTCTCCTACCCTCTCCTTTCATTTTTTGTCCTCCTTTCCTATTGATACATGTTAGCTGGCAAAAATACAGAAATTGAAGTACTTAAGAAAAACAAATTTGAAATCTCTTGTAATCCCATTACCAAGCAGTAATCAGGTTTCTGAGCATTTGACACGTATCTTTTGTGGGGTTTTCTATGTAAAATGAACTGTATGTATTGTTATTTGTCGTTCTCAGCCAGGCCTTTTCATTAATATCACCTGTAATAATTAAAATATCTGTATGCTGCTAAGTCACTTCAGTCGTGTCCAACTCTGTGTGACCCCATGGACGGCAGCCCATCAGGCTCCCCCGTCCCTGGGATTCTCCAGGCAAGAACACTGGAGTGGGTTGCCATTTCCTTCTCCAATGTGTGAAAGTGAAAAGGGAAAGTGAAGTCGCTCAGTCATGTCTGACTCGTAGCGACCCCATGGACTGCAGCCTACCAGGCTCCTCCGCCCATGGGATTTTCTAGGCAAGAGTACTGGAGTGGCTTGCCATTGCCTTCTCCGAAATATCTGTATAGATTCTGCAATACACCTCATACTTAACCAAATCAGAATCTCTAGGGGTAGGGTGAAGAGGGTTTTGTTGAGAAAAACAAAAAACTTCCCTTCAGAAAATTTTAATTGCCTTCAGAAATCTTCTAAAACAGAAAAAACCAAGAATATCGCCATATTATATGTGAAGAAAACTTTGACTTGTATACAACTGTCCATCTAATGATTTGGTTTGGACTTTTTCCCAGCCATTCCGCCCTGGGGTGAATTTGGACTGCTGTCGGGATTTCCGCCATCTCTCTGTGCGCTCTGTTATTCTATCTGTGTGGAGTACGGACGTGTCACACTTCCCTGCCGCAGGCTCTGTCAGTGGGCTCACAGTGAGTGCTCGAGGCTCATGGAGCTGTTTGGTGTTCCTTGGCCTGAAGATATGGAATGCAGTAGGTGCGAAAATCATAGATTTTTCATGGACCATTGCTTCTTTTGCAGCATATTTAAAATTATTTGTCTTCTAGTTCATCAGTTTTTAAGAACTTTTCGAAGTGTGTATGTTACTTATAATTTTGAACAGAAGTTTCATGCCTCAGAGCTGTTCATTTCCTTAGGAATTTGGAATAGAATGAAAAAGGTGGAAAAAGAAAAACATTTCAGTGAAGAAAATTTTAAAGTAATTAAGAAAAACATAAGATATTGATTGTTTGATATCTTTCCCTTAGTTTTTTTTTTTTTTTTTTTCTGGTTATAAAAGTAATGCCATTTATAAAGCATTAGAAGATATAGAGAACATAATCATTTGTTGCCTCATTATTAAATATCTCTAATGACTTAATGGGACTCAAATATCTTTATGATTTCGGTGTTATTGACTACAGTAGTTCTGTCATTTCTGTTTTTCTTCCTTTTTTTCAATTTTGGTTTTTTGATCATGCAACATGTGGGATCTTAGTTCCCTGATCAGAGATAGAACCCGTGGCCTCTGCACTGGAAGCACGGAGTCAACCACTGGACTGCCAGGAAAGTCCCTTTGTTCTGTTTTACTATCATGTATTACCATACCCAGACCCAGAAAATGTCAGATGCTTTTCAAATCACTTCCAATATATAGATTGTAAGCATTTCCTAAAGGTTTGAGGACATTTACCTGACAGTCTTATAGATTTGTTTAAGAGAACATAATTGTTAGTAATAACGTGTATGGTAGTAATACTGCATTTTTTTATACTATAATGTTTTGCCTTTTCGTGTTCTTAAATGTTTCAAGGATAAAGCATAGATGAATACCTATAAAGCTCTTACTGTCTAGCTTTGTCCAATAATATTTTGCAGTGTTTGCTTCAGACTTTTTTTTTTTTTTTTGGCTTGCAGGATCTTAGTTCCCCCAACTAAGGATGGAACCTGGGGCCCAGACAATGAGAATACCAAGTCCTAACCATTGGACCACCAGGGAATGCCCCAGATTTCTTTTGTAAAGAAATAAAGCAGTACAGGTAGAGTTGAAGATTCCTTCGTTAGTATTCATCTTGATTTCATTTCCTTCTTTTCTCCCCAGAGATGAGATCATCAGTGTTGAATCTGTCGTTAATTCTTCTTGTGTTTGTTTTTATACTCTTAGTGTACATCACAAGCATATCCATAAGCAACATTCTATGCTTTTTTACGTTCCATATATATATATATAAATATATAATGTTGTACATGTATGTGTGTTTATATCTGTATCTGTTGTTTATATTTGTTAGCCTGGTTCTTTCCTCTTAATTGCTGTGTAATGGCCAATTGTGTTAATACTACTATCTGTAGTTACTTAGCCATCTTCTACTGATGGTCATTTAAGTTATTTCCAAGGGTTTGCTATTATGGGCAGTGCTGCACAGAACACTTAATTCTCCTTCATGTTTAAAATCAATTTTATTTATCATCTGTCAATAGCCCTTGGAGATAGGTAAAAAGCCCACGTTGTCACTGTCATTTGATAGATGGAGAAACTTAAAACATGTGTTAGTTACTTGTAGTCAGTTCACTGACAGCTGGCTTTCTTTGTCTACTCTGTCTTTCACCTGTTTGACATACTCTCTTGTCTAGACCCATCAAACCATTCATCCACTGTCTCCCCAAAACCTTATAGTATTTATCGTTCCTCTTTTAGAAATCTAAATTTATTGGTATTTATAACAACAGTTATGAATTACCTCGGCAGGAATCCTATTTTAAGTTTTGTGTCTAACTACAATTGTTTAGTGGTCTTTTTATTTTAATAGATTATGTACAGTTATAGAAATGTCATTATGATCTCTGTTTTGTTAGTATTAAATCTGTTTTATGTCCTCAGTGTTTTGCCTGGAGTTGCCTAACTCTGAATTCTTCCTTAACTTCTGACAAACTGATCTCTCATAATAACCTTTCATTCTTCCACATCTCTCATATCCTTGTTCATACTGTACCTCTTCTTCAGTTTTATGGATACCCCAAAGTTATGGGGTTTGATCTCAGCTTTCCTAATAGCTCCCTTCCTGATCTCATTTCTTTTCTTACTTAGGTTAAACTTTGTTGTCTGTCACATAAAATAGTACTTTTGCTAACAATTTCAACTTATTCCATCTACTGTGCTTGTTCAGATCTCTAGCTGGACCAATTCAACTAATTTATTACAAATTAATTATGCTGCATATTTAATTATTTAAATCATAGCAACACCTTTTTTTTTTTTATTACAGTCCAAATTCTATCATTGTTTTATTATATTTGCTTTATCACATCTGTCCATCCCTCTACTGATCTACTAATCTACATTACTCTTTGAGTGTATTTAAAAATAAAAGAGAGACAACAGTTACTGTCCTCACAAATATTTTATTAGGTCCTTCACCAAACATTTGTCTGTAGTGTTTTTTTTTTTTTTCCTTCCGTTTAAAACTTTACAAGGAAATGCACAGATCTAAAGACAGCACCTGAGTTTTGATAAAAAACCTGCAGCTTAGAAAGCCAAATCCTTAGAAGGGTGTAGAACCTGATCATTACCATTGCCTCACGCTCTCATGCTCCTTGCTAGTCAGCCCATGTCTGTGCCATCCTCTGGAGGCAACTGCTGTTTAGCATCCTTCCTAGATGATCACTGTGTGTATTCTAGAGCTTCATACAAATGAAGCCATACGTGTATAACTCTCATTGTGCTTGAGTGAAGAGTGCTCTTCTTTGCTCTGTTTTCAAGACTCATTAATGGTTTTGTGTTCATTAATAGTTCTTTCCTTTTTCTTGTCTTCCATTGTATAGATTACTATATTTGGCTTATCCATTCTCCTGTTGCTAGACAGTTTAAACCATAGCCGCTCTGTTTGCTCTTTGTCTTTAGTCAGTTTTCAGTGTGGTCAACGGGAAAGTTTCTATTCATTCTCCCCAGCACTTATGCCAAATCTACGTCACTCACTTCAAACCTATATTTCATTTCACAGTCATTCCGTATGTGACCCTTACTCCCCTCAACCTCAGTCTGTCCTCCTTCCCTGAAAATCACTTCAGCATTTTGTGCACACTATTGTGGTCTGCTAGTCTGCTACATGTCACTCAGTCCAGTCCTTCTCAATTTCCTTTCTTGCATCTTCTTCTTCCTGGTGCTTCTTAGCAATCTGTTTCTGTTCTTTTTGATTCTACATGTTTCCTCTGGATAATTTCATCTCACTGATTTTAACCGTTCCCCACACGCTGATGCCTCCTAAATCCAAATCTATACCCTTGTCATCTTTCTGGTAAGTTCCAAATCTGCCTAACAAGCAGCCGTTGGATATCCTAACCTGAATTTGTCTCAAGTACCTCAACTTCAACATGTCTAAAATTGATTTTACTCCTTGCTCATTTTATTTTTTTTAATTCCTAGAAGGCATATTCCTCCTTCATTGACCCAAGCTCCCACAATCCAGTCAGTTGTAGATTCTGTTGCTTTTATTTAACTAATTTCACAGCTGTCTCATTCTCATTGCCTGATCTGGTTTTAGTTATGGCTCATCGGATATCTCTGCTCTCAATTTTGTACAGCTCAAATGTCTTCCATACTCCTTCTAGTCATCTTTCTAATTAACTTGTATGTGGGGTGAGCGCTCAGTCATGTAGAACTTTTTGAGACCCCGTGGACTATATATATAGCCCACCAGACTCCTCTGTCCATGCATGAAATTTTCCAGGCAAGAATATTGGAGTGGGTTGCCATTTCCTTCTCCAGGGAATCTTTCCGACCCCAGGATCGAACCCACGTCTCTTGTGTCTCCTGCAGTAGCAGGCAGGTTCTTTACCAGTTGAGCCACCAGGGAAGCTGTTAAGTTGGGTAAGGGCCATATGAATATATTTAGTCAACAGTTATCCATTCAGCAAATATCAATTGGATGTCTTCCATGTGGTTGACCGGAGAAGGCAGTGGCAACCCACTCCAGTACTCTTGCCTGGAAAATCCCATGGGCGGAGGAGCCTGGTGGGCTGCAGTCCATGGGGTCACTAAGAGTCGGACACAGCTGAGCGACTTCATTTTCACTTTTCACTTTCATGCATTGGAGAAGGAAATGGCAACCCACTCCAGAGTTCTTGCCTGGAGAATCCCAGGGACGGGGTGACCCTAGTGGGCTGCCGTCTGTGGGGTCACACAGAGTGTGACGTGACTGAAGTGATTGAGCAGCAGCAGCATGTGCTAGACACTACTCCAGATAGTGGAGATGAGTAGTGAACAAAACCTGGTCTGTTCTAATGGAGCTACAGTTCAAGTGATGGCTGTAATGGTAGAATATAGATAAGCAGATAATGTCAGATAGCAGTGACTGCCAATAAGAAAGAATAGAGTTAGGTGACAGTGATACAGTATGGAGACATTAGGGAAGTCCTTTTTTAATAAGGAGACAGTGTGACAGGGACGTGAATGAAATGAGAAAACAAATGATACAGATATCTAGGGAAGATCGGTCCAGGCAGAGGAAGCAGAGCAACAAGTGCAGAGGCTCTGAAGTGGAAGCGTGCTGGTTATATTCACAGAACAACGGGGACACCACAGAGGCTCGAGCCGTGTGAGTAAGGGAGAAGGGAAGGAAATTCGATCAGAAAGCACTGGGGTTGGGAGGTGTCTTTAGAGCTCCTTTATGGAATTTGGATTTGATTCTGAGTGAGTCAGAAGATGTTGAGCGGAAGAGACATGATCATGAGCACAGGGGTGGCATGTCTTTAAAGAATCACCCTGGTTCTTGTGTACAAATGGAGATGAAGTGGAAGCCACTCCAGAAATCCAAGGATGAGGTACTAATCGCTCAAACTGGGTGGATGCTGTGGAGGACGTGGAAAGTGGTCAGATACTAGATACATTGCGAAATCGAATGACAGGAAGTGCTGGTAGGTTGTGAGGTGGATACTCAGAAGCAGTTTCAAGGAGGACCCCAGGGGTTTCGGCCTGAGCAACTAGAAGAGTGGGATTATCATTTGTGAAAATGGAGAAACTAAGGAGTGGAAATCAAGAGTTTGGTTTTGGAAGGATTGGAAAGTAAGGAGTGTGTCTGTGATGAGTTGGTGGTTGGATGTAGAGATGTGTCCATTGATACGTTTATGTCAGTGTTTACACACACACGCATACACATGTTTCTGAAAGTGCTTACCTCTTGTGCTTACAGTTCATGCGCTCTTCGTGCCCCAGCAACACTACACACACCCTGCTTGAACTTCTGTGCCTTTGCTCGCATTTTTTGTTAGAATACTGATTGCCATACTGCCAGTACAGGCAAATACTGATTCAAAAATCCTGTGTTGAGGGGCTGACATGAAGTCTTTCATAATTTTGATTGCTTCATATATCATGCTGCTGTATCTTGTATTGTGTTTACAAGTTTGTGCCTTCTTTTGAACTCAAGGATAGAGTGTTTTTTAGGTGTTTTTCTCTTAAAGCCCTGGCTTACTGCAGAGTTCTAATAAATGCCTCTGTGAATGAGTTTCTGTCATTTCTCTTTATAATCCAAGCCTTGTGAAGAAAACGGTTTGTATTAATCAGCTTCAGTATAAGCTTATACATGTATTTAGCAAACTTAATATCAGTGACAGTTTCTTGGAAACGATTTGATCCATGTAACTACTGAAATTCTAGTTGATGGGAGTCTGAGGGCTTAGAAACTGGTGCTGCCAAGAAAACTGAAAATGCAGGAAGTTCATGAGAACAGTACTTGCGATCATGTGAGAATGTCTGCAGCACGTCCCTGATTTTTTCTGTACTGTGCGTGTGATGCTTTCTCAAGTCTGGAAAACTGTCAAAATGCAGATTTCTTGGGCCCTAACATAGGCATAATGAAATAGAATTTGAGGTGCTGAAGAATGTCTCATCCTCTCCTACCCTCTCCCCATGTCCATAAGTGTCTTCTCCACGTCTGTTTCTCCATTGTTGCCCTATAAATAGATTCTTCAGTAGTGCTTTTCTAGATTCCATATATATGCATTCGAATACAATATTTACCTTTGTCTTTCTTACTCACTTCACTCTGTGTGATAGCTTCTAGGTTCATCCACCTCATCAGAACTGACTCAGATGCCTTCCTTTTGATGGCTGAGTCATATTCCATTGTGCATATGTACCACAATTTCTTTATCCATTCATCTGTCAATGGACAACTAGGTTGCTGCAGTGAACAATGGGATACATGGGTCTCTTTCAACTTTGGTTTCCTCAGGGTATATGCCTAGGAGTGGGATTGCTGGGTCATATGGCGGTTTTATTCCTAATTTTTTAAGGAATCTCCATACCGTCTTCCATAGTGGCTGTATCAATTTACATTCCCATCAACAGTGCAAGAGTGTTCCCTTTCCTCCACACACTCTCGGCATTTATTGTTTGTAGATGTTTTTGATGATGGCCGTTCTGGCCGCTGTGAGGTGATATCTCATTGTAATTTTGATTTGCATTTCTCTAATAATGAGCAGTGTTGAGCATCTTTTCATGTGTTTGTTATCCATCTGTATGTCTTCTTTGGAGAAATGTCTGTTTAGGTCTTTTTCCCACGTTTTGGTTGGGTTGTTTGTTTTTCTGGCATTGAGTTGTAGGAGCTGCTTGTATATTTTGGAAATTAATTCTTTGTCAGTTATTTCATTTGCTATTATTTTCTCCCATTCTGAGGGCTGTCTTTTCACCTTGCTTATCGTTTCCTTTGCTGTGCAAAAGATTTCAGGTTTAATCAGTTCCCACTTGTTCACTTTTGTTTTTATTTCCATTACTCTAGGAGGTGGGTCATAGAGTATCTTGCTTTGATTTACGTCATTGAGTGTTCTGCCTATGTTTTCTTCTAAGAGTTTTATAGTTTCTGATCTTACATTTAGGTCTTTAATCCATTTTGAGTTTATCTTTTTGTAGGTGTTAGAAGTGTTCTAATTTCATTATTTTACATGTAGCTGTCCAGTTTTCCCAGCCCCGTTTATTGAAGAGCCCGTCTTTGCCCCATCGTAAATTCTTGCCTCCTTTGTCAAAAATAAGGTACCCATAGGTGCATGGGTTTATTTCGGGCTTTCTCCCTTGTTCCATCAGTCTATATTTCTATTTTTGTGCCAGTACCATACTATCTTGATGACTGTAGCTTTGTAGTATAATCTGAAGTCAGGAAGGTTGATTCCTCCAACTCCATTCTTTGTCAGGACTGCTTTGGCTGTTTGGGATCTTTTGTGTTTCCATATGAATTGTGCAATTTTTTGTGCTAGTTCTGTGAAAAATGCCATTGGTAATTTGATAGGGATCGCGTTGAGTCTGTAGATTGTGTTTGGTAGTATAGTCATTTTCACAGTATTGACTCTTCCTACCCAGAAACATGGAATATCTCTCCATCTGTTTGTGTCATCTTTGATTTCTTTCACCAGTGTCTTATACTTTTCTGTGTACAGTTCTTTTGTCTGCTTAGGTAAGTTTATTCCTAGATATTTAATTGTTTTTGTTGCGGTGGTGAATGGGATTGATTCCTTAGTTTCTCTTTCTGATTTTTCATTGTTAGTATATAGAAATGCAAGTGATTTCTGTGTATTGATTTTGTGTCCTGCAACTTTGCTAAATTCACTGATTAGCTCTAGTCATTTTCTGATACTGTCTTTAGGGTTTTCTATGTACAGTATCATGTCATCTGTAAACAGTGAGAGCTGTACTTCTTCTTTTCTGATCTGAATTCCTTTTATTTCTTTTTCTTCTCTGATTGCTGTAGCTAGGACTTCCAGAACTATTTTGAATAATAGTGGTGAAAGTGGACACCCTTATGTTGTCCCTGATCTTAGGGGGAATGCTTTCAGTTTTTCACCATTGAGAATAATGTTTGCTGTAGACTTATCATATATGCCCTTTACTAGGTTGAGGAAAGTTCCTTCTGTGCCCATTTTTTGAAGTTTTAATCATAAATGGGTGCTAAATTTTGTCAAAGGCTTTTTCTGCATCCATTGGATTTCATAGTGCCAGTAAAATCGACAGCTCCAACAGAGGGGGGGGGGGCGGGGAAGGAGAAAAAGAAGAAAAAAGCCAAAAGAATCTACAGAACAAGTCAAAAAATAAGAATAATAAATGTTTTTCTTGAGTCATTGCTGTCAGCGTCCTTTCCCTCGCTGGGAGTCACAGTCCACTTTACCTCCCTAGGATGCCCTCCAGCACTGTGCTGATCTCTGGACCTGCTGTGGGGGCAGCTTAGATTCTAATCTGGTCCAACTCCTGTGTGTTCTTGCCTCCAGTGTCCAAACCTATCAGAACTAGTGAGTTTTCTTTTGTGGGAGTTCTCAATGACCTTTTATATATTCCATAGACACAGAGTCTGCCTAATTGATCGTGTGGATTTAATCTGCAGCTTGTACAGCTGGTGGGAAGGTTTTAGGTCTTCTTCCTTAGCCACACTGCCCCTGGGTTCCAGTTGTGGTTTTATTTCCACCTATACATGTGGTCCTCCACTGGGGTTTGCTCCTGCGGCTGCCCTGGAGGACTTGGGTTTGCCCCTGTGAAGGCCAGGTGTGGAGGTGGTTCCGCCGCTTGGGTTGCAGGGGTTCTGGCAGCACCAGGTACTCAGGGGAGTTGGCGACGAGGGCAGCAGGACATACAGTGCTCTAGAAGGGTATGGCAACCAGTATTGGCCAATACGCTCCAGTATTCTTGTCTGGAGAACGCCCCTCCTCCCTGACAGAGATGCCTGGCAGGTCACAGTTTACAGGACAGCAAAGAGTTGGACAGGACTGAAGCGACCCTGTGGGCGTAGACGCAAGATAGCGGACAGCTGCCTGTGGCAGCTCTGCCCCAGTGAGAGTTGAGCTTGAAGGTGGTGCAGCTGCTTGGGTTGCAGGGACCCTGGCAGTGCCTAGTGTGCAAGGATACGGACTGCCTCCGCTGCCAGAGTTACATCCCTATCAGAGCCTCTTGTAGCCGGCGATCGAAAGGCCTCTTTGGCCATTCTACCTGTAGCTCCACCTGCTCGAACACTTAGAGGGCTACCTTGCCTGGGGTCCTTCTCTGTTGTTCGGTGTGTCAGGCACATAGAGGGGCCCCCCTGGCTAGAATCCTAGTCTGTAGGTTGGCGCCTCTGGCACTTAACGTGGCACCCTGGGTGGGGTCCTACTCTGTAGTTCAGTGTGTCAGGTGTTTGATGGGCCAGCCTCTCTATTGTCCAGCTGCCGATGCTGGCGTGTGGGGAGAGAGAGGCTATGGTGATGGCTCCATCCCCTACCCGTGACTCCACTTGAATGGATTCCACTTGATCGGGAGAGAAGCCAAAGACTCTGCCTACCTGATTCAGAGCCAAAGTCTCGGAAACAATAAGTGGACTTAGGCCACCACAATAACGATATATATATCCTTGGTGTTTTTCTTCTTCTGTGAGGCTTTTTTCCCACTTTAGCGTGAATAATTTTTTGTATTTAATTAAAAAGAATTTAAGCCCCAGCGTCTTTGGTAGATGATGGATCTAAATTGGGAAAATATTTTCCATATTGTGTTGAAATAAAGTCACGTTGCAAAATTCTGTTGATTGACATTAGAGTGTTGTTAGTGGAGACTGGTTGTTGAAAAGATAGGAAAAGTAGGCTCTTCACAGCGAGGCAGGCAGTTGTAGAAAAAGGACGATGACCAAGATATAGGGATAGTGGTGGAGGCGGATTGTCTGCCTTTTCTGCTGGGGATTCTCCATCAGTTCCCAGTAAAGAGACCGAAGAAATACAGCAGATGAGGCTTTTCCACTGTTAAGGTGGTATTTTAAAATTTAACTTTATTTTATATTGGAGTAATGTTGATTTATGATACTGTGCTAGTTTCAGGTGTACCGCAAGGCGATTCAGTTATGCATGAACAGATATCCATTCTTCTTCTATTCTTTCCCCATATAGGTTATTACAGAATATTGAGTACAGTTGTTGATTCTCTGTTTTATATACAGTAATGTGTATCTGTTAATCCCAAACCCAATTTATCCCTCCTTTCCACTTTTCCCCTTTTGTAACTGTAAGTTTATTTTCAAAGTCTATGAGTCTCTTTCTGTTTAGCTTGAGTTGCTTTCTCACTGTATCGTTATCATGGCAGGTACTGACTTGTCTTCCCTGGGGATTTGGCTTTAACCAGAACTGTGTAATACACAATGTCCCACGTTACAACCTTCTGACCTACAATTCTCCTCTTTACTGTCTTGCTCAGTTGAAGGTTTTGGTTGTTGCTGTTATTACTGATTTTGTTTTTAGCACTCCTTTAAGCATTTGTGATATATGGACAGTATTTCTAATTTATGAAAGGTAATACAATGCAGTTAAAAAGTACTGAAGGAGTCATCGGATGCGGTTTCTCCCCCAAGTTCCCTTTTTCTCCTCTCCTCTTTTTCTGGGTAAACGTATTCAGTCCCATACTTTGGATTATATAGGTCAACTTTTCTTCTGAACTGCGACGTGTATCTGTTTATATGACATCTCCAACTCAACGTGTCTGAAATACAATTCTTAATTTTTCTTCTTAAACCCTGTCCATGTTCCTGCATTCCATCCCCAATTATTTCCATTCAGTAAATGGTATTGTCATCTGTGAGTAGTTGTTCATTTGCTAAGTCGTGTCTGACTCTTTGCAACCCCGTGGACTGCAGCCCACCAGGCTCCCCGTCTCATCGAGTTTGCTCACCTTCATATGCATGAAGTCAGTGATGCTGTCTAACGGTCTCATCCTCTGCTACCTGCTTCTCCTTTTCTCTTCAGTCTTTGTCAGCATCAGGGTCTTTGCCAGTGAGTCGGTTCTTCACATCAAGTGTCCAAAGTATTGGAGCTTCAGCATCAGTCCTTCCATTGAATACTCAGGGTTGATTTCCTTTAGGATTGACTGGTTTGATGTCCTTGAAGTCAAGGGGACTCTCAAGAAGCTTCTTCAACACCACAGTGAACTAAAGCATCAGTTCTTTGGCACTCAAACTTCTATATGGTCCAACTCTAACAGCTGTACATGAGTACGGGAAAGATCATATCTTTGACTGTATGGACCAGTCCAGCTATAGTCATGCGCCGGTTAGAGATAAAGTGTAATAAGGGAATTTTTAAACAGAGTCAGCCTAAAAGACAAAATAAGCTAATTTGTAGAATAGAAATGCAAAATGATGACTGGAGATAAAAGCGTGGGCTACTAGAATCCAGGTCTGAAGTGGCTGGGGTGGCTAGGCATTCAGTTTCTATGGGTATACAGAAGTAAAAGTGTTACATGGGAGTCAGAGAGTCCTCTGACTAGGCTTATCAGTTAAAAGTAGGAGTCAGAAATGGAACTCTCCTGCTCCTAGAAGAAAGTTTACATGAAAGGTGGAACCAGCTCTTTTCTGAAACTGCATTTAGCATAAAAACACTTAAAATATTTATCTAGAGATGGGAGAGGGCCAAACTTGAATGACTCAGTAGCTGAGTCTATGGTAGCTGATAATGCCTGGAGTGTGCAGTCATCAGTATTAGACCTGGTTTTTAACTAGGGCCCCATAAAGTAAAGTGAAGTCGCTCAGTCATGTTTGACTCTGCGACCCCATGGACTGTAGCCCCCCAGACTCCTCCGTCCATGGGATTTTCCCAGCAGGAGTACTGGAGTGGATTGCCATTTCCTTCTCCAGAGGATCTTCCCAACCCAGGGATCAAACCTGGGTCGACCGCCTGAGCCCCCAGGGAAGTCCAGGGTCCCATGGGTACTGGTAAAGACAAAAATGAATGAAACATGGTGGATAAATAGAGGGAGTGAGTAAACAGAAATTCCAAAGCACAATTAAAGAAAAAAAGCTAAACCTAAAAAGTCATTCAATAAAATCAAATCAGGAGATG
The DNA here is from genome assembly GCF_049115385.1 of Moschus berezovskii. NCBI lineage: Eukaryota > Metazoa > Chordata > Mammalia > Artiodactyla > Moschidae > Moschus > Moschus berezovskii. Next base: position 2,840,913 of record NC_142465.1, read on the forward strand.
GATTCACTCCCAAATGTAATGAAAGTAGTAAATAGAAATTAATAATTTTCTAAAGACTTATTTTAAAACTGTGTATGTTTAGGATTCTTCAATAGATAAATAATAAAAAGCACTTTAAAAGAATAAGAACTTATGATAAATTAGCAGAAATGAAATAAGAATAGACAAACATAAAAGTCAATTTGCCTAGAAATGTAGTTATAGGAATTAGGTCAATAGATGGAATGAATTCTAAAGTAGACATGATTAAAGAGAGAACTAGTAAAGTGGAAAATTGTTCTAACTCTAGATCACCCAGAATGCATAATAAAGACATAAAATACTCAAAATTACCTAATTATGCCATTAAGAGATATTAAAAATAGGTTGAGAAGCTTCAGTATACATCGAATGGGAGTTCTAGAACAAGGGGCTGTAAGAATGACTAAGAAATGATAACTAAAGAACTACATCCTGAATTTATCAGAACTGAAAACTTGAAACCTCACATTAAAAGTACGCTCTGCATACTAAGCAGGACAAGTAAAAACCAATCACAATGAGAAACATTCTTTGCAAGTATAAGGATAGAGCAACTAGAAGGCTAGAGACATTTAAAAGTTACCAGAGAGAAGAAATCTCCAAAAGATTATCAACTGTGCAGGCTTCTCCACAGCAACAATTGCGGCTAGAAGATAATGAACTAATATCTTTAAAATGCTGAGTGATGATAACTTTATCCATCTAAAGCACCACTGAAGATTGAGGACAAGAGAAAGACATTTTGGGTCAAGGATAAAATAATTTATCTTCAGCATACCCTATCTATAAGAATTTCTAAAAAGCATCCTTTAGCAGAAAGAAAAGAGAACCCCAAGATAGGATGAGGGTGTACTTTTTGGCAAAGCCACTAAACAATGATAATAACAAAACCAATTATTTTTGTAAAGGTTATTCTGATTCTCTGGAAAATAATAACAAGGAGTATTAGGTAGCTCAAGTGTGCTAGGAGCATAGTCTTGTTCAAGAAGATGGAAGTGCTGAATACTTTCAACTATAACTTTTTCTCATAAAGCCAAGTATAAGTACATATTGTAAATGTATGTATGTATTTAATGAGCACTGCTATGTCCCAGACACTGATCTAGGCTCTGGGAATAAGACCACTGGGGGAAAAAACTCCTCGTTGAGTTTATACTTTAGTAGGAGGAAACTATATATTGTTTAAAAACAGTAGTATAGCACAGACAGGCTTGAAAGAAATACATTGGTAAATAGGAAAAGATACGCTTGACAAATGTGATGGTCTGATGAGGAAACACACTGGTGTGGCAACAGTGACGTGAGATAGAATACTGTTGACAGTGAGCACTGAAGTGCATTGGGCAGCTGGAGCATTGATATAACACCTAACACAGCCTTAAAAGTGAAAAGTGACAGGATCAGAAGGAAAACGGAGGAGCCCACAGATTAGCATATCTCTATTAAAACAGATAGGTAGGGACTTACCTGGTGGTCCAGTGGTTAGGAATTGCTTCGCAGTGCAGGGGACATGGGTTTGATCCTTGGTCAGGGAACTAAGATCCCACGTGCTGCAGGGCAACCAAGCCCACACACCGCAGCTAAGACTCGATGGAGCCAAAGAAATACATATCCTTAAAAACAAAAATGAATAGGTAAACAGAAAATTAGTCAAGAAAGCACATATACCTTGTTTTGTTGCACTTCCCTTTATTGTGCTTTGCAGACACTTCACTTCAGTCACTTCAGTCGCTCAGTCATGTCCAGTTCTCTCTGACCCCATGAACTACAGCCCGCCAGGCCTCCCTGTCCGTCACCAATTCCCAGAGTTTACTTCAACTCATGTCCATTGAGTTAGTGATGCCGTCCAACCATCTTATCCTCTGTCGTCCCCTTCTCCTCCCACCTTCAATATTTCCCAGCATCAGGGTCTTTTCCGATGAGTCAGTTCTTTGCATCAGGAAGCCAGAATATCAGAGTTTCAGCTTCAGCATCAGTCCTTCCAAAGAATATTCAGGACTGATTTCCTTTAGGGTGGATCGGTTGGATCTCCTTGCTGTCTAAGGGACTCTCAAGGGTCTTCTCCAACACCACAGTTCAAAAGCATCAGTTCTTCAACGTTTAGCTATCTTTATCGTCCAGTTCTCACATCCATGCATGACTACTGGAAAAACCATAGGACTAGATGGACTTTTGTTTACAAAGTAATGTCTCTGCTTTTTAATATGCTGTCTAGATTGGTCATAATTTTTCTTCCACAGAGTAAGTGTTTTTAATTTCATGGCTGCAGTCACCATCCGCAGTAATTTTGGAGCCCCCCAAAAATAAAGTCTGTCACTGTTTTCCCATCTATTTGCAATGAAGTGGTAGGACCAGATACCGTGATCTTAATTTTCTGCATGTTGAGGGTTTGTTTTTTTTCTTGTTTATTTTTTAAAAATTTATTTATTTTAATTGGAGGCTATTCCTTTACATTATTATATTGGTTTTTCCATACATTGACATGAATCTACCTCTGGTGTACACGTGTTTCCCATCTTGAACCCCCCCCCCCACCTCCCTCCCCGTCCCATCCCTCTGGTTTATCCCAGTACACCAGACCCGAGCATCCTGTGTCATGCATCGAACTTGGACTGGCGATAACCCTGTATACGAGACAGTAAAAGAGACACAGATGTATAGAACAGTCTTTTGGACTCTGTGGGAGAGGGTGATGGTGGGATGATTTGGGAGAATGGCATTGAAACATGTATATTATCATATGTGAAACGAATCGCCAGTCCATGTTCGATGCATGTTGAGTTTTGAGCACACTTTTTCACTCTCCTCTTTCACTTTCATCAAGAGGCTCTTTAGTTCTTTGCTTTCTGCCATAAAGTTGGTGTCATCTACATATCTGAGGTTATTGATATTTCTCCCGGAAATCTTGATTCCGGCTTGTGCTTCCTCCAGCCCAGCATTTCTCATGATGTCCACTGGATAGTAGTTAAATAAGCAGGGTGACAATATACATCCTTGACGTACTCCTTTTCCTACTTGGACCCAGTCTGTTGTTCCATGTCCAGTTCTAACTGTTGCTTCTTGACCTGCATACAGATTTCTCAAGAGGCAGGTCAGGTGATCTGGTATTCCCATCTCTTTAAGAATTTTCCAGTTTATTATGATCCACACTAAGGCTTTGGCATAGTCAATAAAGCAAGAATAGATGTTTTTCTGGAACTCCCTTGCTTTTCCGATGATCCAGCGGTTGTTGGCAATTTGATCTTTGGTTCCTCTGCCTTTTCTAAAACCCGCTTGAACGTCTGGAAGTTTACGATTCACGTATTGCTGAAGCCTGGCTTGGAGAATTTTGAGCATGACTTTACTAGCGTGTGAGATGAGTGCAATTATGGGGTAGTTTGAGCATTTTTTGGCATTACCTTTCTTTGTGATTGGAATGAAAACTGACCTTTTCCAGTCCTATGGCCACTTCTTGAGTTTTCCAAATTTGCTGACATACTGAGTGCAGCATTTTCACAGCATCATCTTTTAGGATTTGAAATAGCTCAACTTGAATTCCATCACCTCCACTAGCTTTGTTCGTAGTGATGCTTCCCAAGGCCCACTTGACTTTACATTCAATGATGTCTGGCTCTAGGTTGGTGATCACACCATCGTGAATATCTTGGTCATGAAGATCTTTTTTGTATAGTTTTTCTGTGTATTCTTGCCACCTCTTAATATCTTCTGCTTCTGTTAGGTCCATACTATTTCTCTTCTTTATTGAGCCCATCTTTGCATGAAATGTTCCCTTATTATCTCTAATTTTCTTGAAGAGATCTTTTGTCTTTTCTATTCTGTTGTTTTCCTCTATTTCTTTGCACTGATCACTGAGGAAGGTTTTCTTATCTCTCCTTGCTATTCTTTGGAACTCTGCATTCAAATGAGTGTATCTTTCCTTTTCTTCACAGCTATTTGCAAGACCTCCTCAGACAACCATTTTGCTTTTTTGCATTTCTTTTTCTTGGGAATGATCTCGATCCGTGTCTCCTGTATAGTGTCACGAACATCCATTGATAGGTCATCAGGCACTCTGTCTATCAGATCTAATCCCTTGAATCTATTTCTCACTTCCACTGTATAATCGTTATGGATTTGATTTAGGTCATACCTGAATGGTCTAGTGGTTTTCCGTACTTTCTTCAATTTAAGTCTGAATTTGACAATAAGGAGTGCATGGTCTGAGTCACAGTCAGCTTCCAGTCTTGTTTTTGCTGACTCTATAGAGCTTCTCCATCTTTGCCTGCAAAGAACATAATCAATCTGATTTCAGTATTGTACATCTGGTGATGTTCATGCGTAGAGTCTTCTGTTGTGTCATTGGACGAGGGTGTTTGCTATGACCATTGCATTCTCTTGCAAAACTCTATTAGCCTTTGCTCTGCTTCATTCTGTACTCCAAGGCCAAATTTTCCTGTTACTCCAGGTGTTTCTTGACTTCCTACTTTTGCATTCCAGTCCCTTATAATAAAAAGGACATCATTTTGGGGTGTGAGTTCTAGAAGGTCTTGTAGATCTTCTGAGAACCATTCAACTTCAGCTTCTTCAGCATTACTGGTCAAAGCATAGTCTTGGATTACTGTGATATTGAATGGTTTGCCTTGGAAATGAATAGATCATTCCGTTGTTTTTCAGATTGCATCCTGGTACAGCATTTCAGACTCTTGCTTTGCAGACACCACAGTTTTTACAAATTGAAGGTTCGTGGCAACCCTGTGTTGAGCAAATCTGTTGGTGCCTTTTTTCCCAAAAGCATTTGCTCACTGCATATCCCTGTGTCACATTTCGGTAACACTTGCATAACAGGCATATCTCTGAGATATTGCAGGTTTGGTTCCAGACTACTTCAATACAGCAAATATCACAATAAAGCAAGTCATGCAAGTTTTGGGGGTGGATTTATATATAAAAGGCTCTCCATGGGCCTCCCTATTCACTTAGTCACAATGATGCTGAAATCAGGTCAACTAATCTTACAATGGCCGCTAAGGGTTCAAGTGAAAGGAGTTGCATACCTCTCACTTTAAATCAAAAGCTAGACATGATTAAGGTTAGTGAGAAAGTTATGTTGAACGTTGAAACAGGCCAAAAGTTAGGCCTTTTGAGCCCAGCAGCCAAGTTGTGAATCCAAAGGGAAGGTTTTTAAAGAAAATCGAAAATGATAACTCTAGTGAATTCATGAATGATAAGAAAACAAAACAGCCTTATTGCTGATACAGAGAAAGTTTTGGGATCTGCATAGATCAGCCAGCCATGGCATTCCCTTAAACCCAAGCCTAATCTAAGACAAGGCCCTAACTCTAATTCTGTGATGGTTGAGAGGAATGAGACAGCTTCAGAAGAAAGGTTTGAAGCTAGCAGGGGTCAATTTCGTGAAGACTAAGGAAAGATATCATCTCTGTAGCATCAGAGTTCACGGCAGAGCAGCAAGTGCTGATGTAGAAGCTGCAGCAAGTTATCCAGAAGATCTAGCTAAGATCATTCATGAAGGTGGCTGTTCTAAACAACAGATTTTCAGTGTAGACAGAACAGTCTTCTATTGGAAGAAGATGTCACCAGGACTTTCATAGCTAGAGAGGAGAGGTCAGTGCCTGGCTTGAGAGCTTCACAAGGCAGGATGACTCTCTTGTTAGGGGCTAATGCAGCTGGTCTGGTGGCTCAGTGGTAAAGAATCTACCTGTCAATGCAGGAGATGTGGGTTTGATCCCTGAGTCGGGGAAAATCCCCTGGAGCAGGAAATGGCAACCCACTCCAGTATTCTTGCCTGGGAAATTCCATGGACAGACGAGCCTAGTGGGCTACAGTCCATGGGGTTTCAAAAAGAGTAGGGTATGACATGGCAACTGAACAGTAACAAAATGCTCATTTGCCGTTCTGAATTATGCTAAATCTTTTCTTCCTGTACTCTGTAAATGGAACAACAAAGCATGGGTGACAGCACATCTGTTTACAACATGGTTTACTGAATATTTGAAGCCCACTGTGGAGATCTGCTGCTCAGAAAAAAGAGATTCCTTTGGAAATATTACTGCTTATTGACAATGCGTCTGGTCACCCAAGCACTCTGATGGAGATGTACAAGATTAATGTTGTTTAATGCCTACCTTCTCAACATCCATTCGGCAGCCCACAGATCAAGGAGTAATTGGAACTTTTAAGGCTTTATTATTTAAGAAACATATTTTGGGAGTGGCACACCTCACAGCTTGCATGATCTTCGTTTCCTGACCAGGGATTGAACCACAGTGAAAAACCACAGTGCCAAATTCTAACCACTGGACTGCCAGAGAAGTCCCATAAGAAATACATTTTTAGGCTGTAACTACCGTAGTGACTCCTCTGATGGATTTGGGTGGTTAAATGAAAACATGGAAAGGATTCACCACTCTAGATGCCATTGAGAACATTCGTGATTCAAGGGAAGAGGTCAAAATAGGAATATTAGCAGAGTTTGAAAGAAGTTGATTCCAACCCTCATGGGGCCTTGTGGGGCTGTAAGACTTTGGTGGAGGAAATAATACCTAGTGTGGTAGAAAAATCGCAAGAGAACTAGAATTAGAAGGGGAACCTGAAGATGTGACTAAGTTGCTTCAATCCCATGATAGGACTTTAATGGATGAGGAGTTGTTTCTCATGGGTGAGCATTAAGAAAATGATTTCTAGACATGGAATCTACTCCTGGTGAAGATGCTGTGAGGACTGATGAAATGACAACAGAGGACTTAGAATATTACGTAAACTTAGTTGATAAACAAAAGCAGGGTTTGAGAATATTGACTTCAGTTTTGAAAGACATTCTACTTTGGGTAAAATGTTGCTGCTGCTGCTGCTAAGTCGCTTCAGTCGTGACCGACTCTGTGCGACCCCATAGACGGCAGCCCACCAGGCTCCGCCGTCCCTGGGATTCTCCAGGCACGAACACTGGAGTGGGTTGCCATTGGGTAAAGTGTTACCAAACAGTCATTCATGCTACAGAGAAATTTTTCATGAAAGGAAGAGTCAATGGATGTGGCAAACTTCAATATTATCTTATTTTAAGAAATTACCATAGTTATCTCTCCTACAGAAACCACCGCGATCAGTCAGCAGCCTTCAAAATCGAGGCAAGACCCTCCACAACAAAAAGAGTATGACTCACTTGAAGGCTCAGGTGACGGTTAGCATTTTTTAGCAATAAAATATTTTTTAATTTAGACATGAACATTGTTATTTAGACTCTTATGAGTTGATACTACATTCTACATTATAATATAAATATGGGTTTTATATGTACTGGGAAACAAAATAATCCCCATGCCTCACATTATTGTGGTATTTGTTTATTGTGGTGGTATGGAACCAGACTACAATATCTTTGAGAATGCCTATATAGAAGATTTGAACAACACAACTAATAAAGTTGGTCTAATACATATAGAAAATTTTGTACCTAACAAATAGAGAATAAGCGTTATTTCTTTTTTTTTTTTTTTTTGATTATTTATTTATTTGCATTACAATAGTTTAATATGAACAATCAGAGCTAATGAACAGTATAACAATATTTTACAACTGAAATAATTAAACTATAAAATTACTACATAAAACAGGTCTGATCTAGCTAATTTACTTTCTATAATCTCTTCAGTGCTGCAAAACCATTTCTTTCTTTTTTTTTTTTTTCATGTTTTAATAAACACTTCGTCTTTTTGTATTGCTTTCTTTTTCATCACAATAATAGAAATATAACACCATATATCACTGTAAAACACATTTCCACATAAATGCTGATAAGCACAAAATATTTTTCATCATTTACATTTTACCTGTAATAATATATGGCAGGATTAAAGCTGCATCCATCATGTGTCTAACTAACCTTGCTGTAATGAATTTTTAAATGTAATGGTTTCTGTCGCAAAGTAAAATCGTACATAATGTCTAGTGACACAGTACGATGGTGGATGGGTGGTTTTGGAAAATGGAAATGCAACTTCATTTTTAATTAGATTAATAAACTTCACCACCTCCACCTCCAGCCAGCTTCCCAACCCTCCCTCCCACCACCATTATTTATTTATTTATTTATTTTAAATGAGGCTTTTAATTAATGTTTGACAGAGCTGATTCAGGTTGAATAGACTAAATTTCTTTAAACAAACTTACTTATACTCCAGAGTCCTTTAAAAACTTAATAGCATTTATACATTGAAGGTATTTGATTTTCTTGTAACTAGCACTTCAAATGCAACAAGCATTTGAAGCAACAAGCATTTGACCCAACAAGTAAAACTTTCTACAGTTCATAACTTTTATAAATAAAATAAATTAAATGTACAGTGAATAAGTTCTCTGAAATATTTCAATATTCCTGCAGGTTCAGTAACATCATAAAATACATATCAACTAAAATTCACAAATCTAAAAACCTGTTAGGCATTTTTAGGCGTTTTAAGTTGGAAATGAAGACCAATGTTACATCGTAATATGCCAATACAAATAGTACTTCAAATAGCAAATACTACAGTTTGTCCCAAACTTTAAAAACTATTCATGAACTCAACACTGAACTATTGATGGCTATGAGAATTGTTTCCTAGCCTTTTTGAAAATTTCAACCCATTTACGTTTAAGGTAATTATTGATAAGTACGATCCCGTAGCCATTTTCTTTATTGCTTTGGGTTCAAGTTTATACACTCTTTCTGTGTTTCCTGTCTAGAGAAGATCCTTTAGCATTTGTTGGAGAGCTGGTTTGGTGATGCTGAATTCCCTCAGCTTTTGCTTGTCTGTAAAGCTTTTGATTTCTCCTTCATATTTGAATGAGATCCTTGCTGGGTATAGTAATCTGGGCTGTAGGGTATTTTCTTTCATCACTTTAAGTATGTCTTGCCACTCCCTTCTGGCCTGAAGAGTTTCTGTTGAAAGATCAGCTGTTATCCTTATGGGAATCCCCTTATGTGTTATTTGCTGCTTTTTGCTTGCTGCTTTTAATATTTGTTCTTTGTGTTTGATCTTTGTTAATTTGATTAATATGTGTCTTGGAGTATTTCGCCTTGGGTTTATCCTGTTGGGGACTCTCTGGGTTTCTTGGACTTGGGTGATTATTTCTTTCCCTATTTTAGGGAAGTTTTCAACTATTATCTCTTCAAGTATTCTCTCATGGTCTTTCTTTTTGTCTTCTTCTTCTGGGACTCCTATGATTCGAATGTTGGAGCTTTTAACATTGTCCCAGAGGTCTCTAATATTGTCCTCATTTCTTTTAATTCGTTTTTCTTTTTTCCTCTCTGTTTCATTTATTTCTACAATTCTATCTTCTAGTTCGCTAATCCTGTCTTCTGCCTCTGTTATTCTATTGTTTGTTCCCTCCAGAGTGTTTCTGATCTCATCTATTGCATTATTCATTGTATATTGACTCTTTTTTATTTCTTCTAAGTCCTTATTAAATCTTTCTTCCATCTTCTCAATCCTTTTCTCCAGGTTATTTATCTGTAACTCCATTTTGCTTTCAAGATTTTGAATCATTTTCACCATCAAAATTTGAAATTCTTTATCAGGTAAATTCCCTATATCTTCTTCTTTTGTTTGTGTTGGTGGGCAATTATCTTGTTCCTTTACTTGCTGGGTATTTCTCTGCCTCTTCATCTTGCTTATATTGCTTTGCTTGGGGTGGCCTTTCCCTCTTCTTGCAGTTTGTGGAGTTCTCTTTATTATGTAGTTTCTTCGCTGTGTGTGGGGTTGGACGGGTGACTTGTCTGGGTTCCCTGGTTAGGGAAGCATGTGTTGGTGTTCTGCTGGGTGGAGCTGGATTTCTTCTCTCTCCTTTAGAAGACAATGGGCTGCTTTTCTGGGAGCCTGATGACCTCTGCCAGTATTCAGAAGTTGTTTTGTGGCCTTTACTCCACGTTCAAATGTTCTTTTGATGAATTTGTGGGGGAGAAAGTGGTCTCGCCGTCTTATCCCTCCGCCATCTTGTTCCTCCCTCCCCAGAACACTGGATTCTTATATTCCACTTGGTCGTGGAGTATCTCTTCCCAGCTGCTCCAGCAAGGCGCAGCTGCTGTACCTTACCTTGGACGAGGGGTATCTCCTCAAGGCCGCCCCTCCTGCTTTGAATGTGGATCAGCTCCTCTCGGCCCTCCGGTGCCCAAGCAGCCACCGCCTCCTGGACGTGGTACAGCTCCTCTCGGCCACCGCCCTAACCCTGGGCGCGGGGTAGCTCCTCTCAGCCACGATTCTGCACGTGGTCGGTTGCGCCGGAGCCGGGCGTCTCTCGCGTCTGCGCCGCCGGAGCCGGGCGTCTCTCGAATAAGCGTTATTTCTGAGCACAGAAGGAGTACTTTAAAAAATGGACTATGTCAAATCATAGGCTCCAGTTTCATCCACCTCATTAGAATTGATTCAAATGTATTCCTTTTAATTGCTGAGTAGTTCTCCATTGTGTAAATGTACCACAGCTTTCTTATCCATTCGTCTGCAGCCAGTCCAAGTACAATGCATGATACAGGATGCTCGGGGTTGGTGTACTGGGATGAACCAAAGGGATGGGAGGGGAAGGGAGGTGGGAGGGGGGTCAGGATGGGGAGCATGCGTAGAAAAAAAATGGAAACAACTGTTCTACTTCAAAAAAATAAATATATAAAATTAAACATAAAAAAATAAAAGTTGAATCAAACGTATTTTTGTTACTAAGATTTCTCTAAATCCTCTTTCTGCTATGGGTTATTATTCTTGGTTTCAAATGTTAATGGAGATGTTACTTGCATATTAAACTCTGAACTGAGGGGAAAAAAAATGGACTATGAAAAACAAAAAAAAAAGGACTATGTCCTAAATCACAAAAGAAGTTTCCAAAATATAAGGTTCAGTTCAGTTCAGTCACTCAGTCGTGTCTGACTCTTTGCCACCCCATGAATCACGGCACGCCAGGCCTCCCTGTCCATCGCCAACTCCCGGAGTTCACTCAAACTCATGTCCATCGAGTCGGTGATGCCATCCAGCCATCTCATTCTCTGTCGTCCCCTTCACCTCCTGCCCCCGATCCTTCCCAGCATCAGAGTTTTTTCCAGTGAGTCAACTCGTCGCATGAGGTGGCCAAAGTATTGGAGTTTCAGCTTTAGCATCAGTCCTTCCAATGAACACCCAGGATTGATCTCCTTTAGAATGGACTGGGTGGGTCTCCTTGCAGTCCAAGGGACTCTCAAGAGTGTTCTCCAGCACCGCAGTTCAAAAGCATCCATTCTTCAGCGATCAGCTTTCTTCACAGTCCAAGTCTCACATCCATACATGACCACTGGAAAAACTATAGCCTTGACTAGACGGACTGTGGCTGTACTAGTTTGCATTCCCACCAACAGTGTAAGAGGGTTCCCTTTTCTCCACACCCTCTCCAGCATTTATTGCTTGTAGACTTTTGGATAGCAGCCATTCTGGCTGGCGTGAAATGGCACCTCATTGTGGTTTTGATTTGCATTTCTCTGATTATGAGTGATGTTGAGCATCTTTTCATGTGTTTGTTAGCCATCTGTATGTCTTCTTTGGAGAAACGTCTGTTTATTTCTTTGGCCCATTTTTTTATTGGGTCGTTTATTTTTCTGGAATTGAGCTTCAGGAGTTGCTTGTATATTTTGGAGATTAATTCTTTGTCAGTTGCTTCATTTGCTATTATTTTGTCCCATTCTGAAGGCTGTCTTTTCACCTTGCTTATAGTTTCCTTTGCTGTCAGAAGCTTTTAATTTTAATTAGGTCCCATTTGTTTATTTTTGCTTTTATTTCCAATATAAGGTGTGTCATGGAGAATCCTGCTGTGATTTATGTCGGAGAGTGTTTTGCCTATAGGAGTTTTATAGTTTCTGGTCTTACATTTAGATCTTTAATCCATTTTGAATTTATTTTTGTGTATGGTGTTAGAAAGTGTTCTAGTTTCATTCTTTTACAAGTGGCTGACCCGTTTTCCCAGCACCGCTTGTTAAAGAGACTGTCTTTTCTCCATTGAATATTCTTGCCTCCTTTGTCATAGATAAGGTGTCCATAGGTGCGTGGATTTATCTCTGGTCTATCTGTTTTGTTCCATTGATCTATATTTCTGTCTTTATTGCCAGTACCATACTGTCTTGATGACTGTGGCTTTGTAGTAGAGCCTGAAGTCCGGCAGGTTGATTCCCCCACTTCCATTCTTCTTCCTCAAGATTGCTTTGGCTATTCAAGTTTTTTTGTATTTCCATACAAATTGTGAGATTATTTGTTCTAGCGCTGTGAAAAATACCATTGGTAGCTTGATAGGGATTGCATTGAATCTATAAATTACTTTGGGTAATATATTCATTTTCACAATATTTATTCTTCCAATCTACAAACACGGTATATTTCTCCATCTATTAGTGTCCTCTCTGATTTCTTTCACTAGTGTTTTATAGTTTTCTATATATAGGTCTTTTGTTCCTTTAGGTAGATATATTCCTAAGTATGTAATTCTTTTCATTGCAATGGTGAATGGAATTGTTTCCTTAATTTCTCTTTCTATGTTCTCATTATTAGTGTATAGGAATGCAAGGGATTTCTGTGTGTTGATTTTGTATTCTGAAACTTTACTATATTCATTGATTAGCTCTAGTAATTTTCTGGTAGAGTCTTTAGGGTTTTCTGTGTAGAGGATCATGTCATCTGCAAACAGTGAGAGTTTTGCTTCTTTTCCAATTTGGATTCCTTTTATGTCTTTTTCTGCTCTGACTGCTGTGGCCAAAGCTTCCACTACTGTGTTGAATAGTAGTAGTTAGAGTGGGCACCCTTGTCTTGTTCCTGACTTTAGGGGAAATGCTTTCAATTTTTCACCATTGAGGATGTTTGCTGTGGGTTTGTCATATGTAGCTTTTATTATGTTGAGGTATGTTCCTTCTATTCCCGCCTTCTGGAGCGTTTTTATCATAAATGGGTGTTGAATTTTGTCAAAGGCCTTCTCTGTATCTATTGAGATAATCATATGGTTTTTATTTTTCATTTTGTTGATGTGGCGTATTTACATTGATTGATTTGTGGATATTGAAGAATCCTTGCATTCCTGGGATAAAGCCCACTTGGTCATGATGTATGATCTTCTTAATGTGTTGTTGGATTCTGATTGCTAGAATTTTGTTAAGGATTTTTGCATCTATGTTCATCAGTGATATTGGCCTGTAGTTTTCTTTTTTTGTGGTATCTTTGTCAGGTTTAGGGATTAGGGTGATGGTAGCCTCATAGAATGAGTTAGGAAGTTTACCTTCCTCTGCAATTTTCTGGAAGAGTTTGAGTAGGGTAGATGATAGCTCTTCTCTAAATTTTTGATAGAATTCAGCTGTGAAGCCGTCTGGACCTGGGCTTTTGTTTGCTGGAAGATTTCTTATTACAGTTTCAATTTGGAAAGTTGTACTTTTCTAAGAATTTGTCCATTTCTGCCAAGTTGTCCGTTTTATTGGCATATAATTGGTGATGATCCTTTGTATTTCTGTGTTGTCTGTTGTGATCTCTCCATTCTCATTTCTAATTTTATTGATTTGGTTTTTCTCCCTTTGTTTCTTGATGAGTTTGTCAATTTTATTTACCCTCTCAAAGAACCAGCTTTTGGCTTTGTTGATTTTTGCTATGGTCTCTTTTGTTTCTTTTGCACTTATTTTTGCCCTAATTTTAAGATTTCTTTCTTTCTACTCACCCTGGGGTTCTTCATTTCTTCCTTTTCTAGTTGCTTTATGTGTAGAGTTAGATTATTTAGTTGACTTTTTTCTTGTTTCTTGAGGTGTGCCTGTATTGCTATGAACCTTCCCCTTAGCACTGCTTTTACAGTGTCCCACAGGTTTTGGGTTGTTGTGTTTTCATTTTCATTCGTTTTCTGTGCATATTTTGATTTATTTTTTGATTTCTTCTATGATTTGTTGGTTATTCAGCAGTGTGTTGTTCAGCTTCCGTGTGTTGGAATTTTTAATAGTTTTTCTCCTGTAATTGAGATCTAATCTCACTGCATTGTGGTCAGAAAATATGCTTAGAATTATTTCAATTTTTTTGAATTTACCAAGGGTAGATTTATGGCTTAGGATGTGATCTGTGCTTGAGAAGGTTCCGTGTGCGCTTGAGAAAAAGGTGAAATTCATGGTTTTGGGGTGAAATGTCCTATAGATATCTATTAGGTCTAACTGGTCTATTGTATCATTTAACGTTTGTGTTTCCTTATTAATTTTCTGTTTAGTTGATCTATCCATAGGTGTGAGTGGGGCATTAATGTCTCCCACTATTATTGTGTTATTGTTCATTTCCCCTTTCACATTTGTTAGCATTTGTCTTACATATTGTTGTGCCCCTATGTTGGGTGCATATATATTTATAATTGTTATATCTTCTTGGATTGATCCTTTGATCATTATGTAGTGTCCTTCTTTGTCTCTTTTCACAGACTTTGTTTTAAAGTCTATTTTATCTGATATGTGTATTGCTACTCCTGCTTTCTTTTGGTCTCTGTTTGCGTGGGATATCTTTTTCCAGCCCTTCACTTTCAGTCTGTATGTGTCCCTTGTTTCGAGGTGGGTCTCTTGTAGACAATATGTATGGGGGTCTTGTTTTTGTATCCATTCAGTCAGCCTTTGTCTTTTGGTTGGGGCATTCAACGCATTTACATTTAAGGTAATTATTGATAAGTATGATCCCATTGCCATTTACTTGATTGTTTTGGGTTCGAGTTTATACACCCGTTCTGTGTTTCCTGTCTAGAGAAGGTCCTTTAGCATTTGTTGGAGAGCTGGTTTGGTGATGCTGAATTCTCTCAGCTTTTGCTTGTCTGTAAAGCTTTTGCTTTCTCCTTCATATTTGAATGAGATCCTTGCTGGGTACAATAATCTGGGCAGTAGCTTATTTTCTTTTAGCACTTTAAGTATGCCCTGCCATTCCCTCCTGGCCTGAAGTGTTTCTATTGAAAGATCAACTTTTATCCTTATGGGAATTCCCTTGTGTGTTACTTGTTGTTTTTCCCTTGCTGCTTTTAATATTTGTTCTTTGTGTTTGATCTTTGTTAATTTGATTAATATGTGTCTTGGGGTATTTCGCCTTGGGTTTATCCTGTTGGGGACTCTCTGGGTTTCTTGGACTCGGGTGATTATTTCCTTCCCCATTTTAGGGAAACTTTCAGGTATTATCTCCTCCAGTATTTTCTCATGGTCTTTCTTTTTGTCTTCTTCTTTTGGGACTCCTATGATTCGAATGTTGGGGCGTTTAACATTGTCCCAGTGGTCTCTGAGATTGTCCTCATTTCTTTTAATTCGTTTTTCTTTTTTCCTCTCTGTTTCATTTATTTCTACCATTTTGTCTTCTAACTCGCTTATCCTATCTTCTGCCTCCGTTATTCTACTGTTGGTTTCCTGCAGAGTGTTTTTAATCTCATCTATTGCATTATTCATTGTATACTTACTCTTTTTTTTTCTTCTAGATCCTTGTTAAACCTTTCTTGCATCTTCTCAATCCTTGTCTCCAGGTTATTTATCTGTAACTCCATTTTGTTTTCAAGATTTTGGATCATTTTCACTATCATTACTTGGAATTCTTTATCAGGTAGGTTCCCTATCTCTTCCTCTTTTGTTTGGGTTGGTGGGCATTTATCCTGTTCATTTTCTTGCTGGGTATTTCTCTGCCTCTTCATCTTGCTTATATTGCTGTGTTTGGGCCTGCTGTGATTCATGGGGTCACAGAGAGTCGGACACGACTGAGCGACTGAACTGAACTGAACTTCCGTCTTCTGGCAGTTTGTGGAGTTCTCTTTATTGTGGGGTTCCCTCGCTGTGGGTGGGGTTGGACGGGTGACTTGCCAACGTTCCCTGGTTAAGGAAGCTTGTGTTGGTGTTCTGGTGGGTGGAACTGGATTTTTTCTCTCTGGAGTGCAATGAAGTGTCCCGTAATGAGTTATGAGATATCAGTGGTTTTGGAGTGACTTTGGGTAGCCTTTATATTGAAGCTCAGGGCTATTTTCCTGTGTTGCTG
Organism: Moschus berezovskii; assembly: GCF_049115385.1. Taxonomy (NCBI): domain Eukaryota; kingdom Metazoa; phylum Chordata; class Mammalia; order Artiodactyla; family Moschidae; genus Moschus; species Moschus berezovskii. The sequence goes on from NC_142465.1 coordinate 2,856,923, forward strand.
GAGAATTTGTGTGGTATATCTTGCTCTGGAACTTGTTGGCCCTTGGGTGGTACTTGGCTTCAGTGTAGGTGTGGAGGCGTTTGATGATCTCCTATTGATTAGTGTTCCCTGGAGTCAGGAGTTCTCTAGTGTTCTCAGGATTTGGACTAAGCCTCTTCCTCTGGTTTTCAGTCTTATTCTTGCAGTAACCTCAAGACTTCTCCATCTGTCACTTCCAAGGTGGTTCCCTCTGTTTCAGCTTCTTCTGTTTGCTGGTCTCTTCAGTGTCTAATTTCCTCCCTGACACAAGGGTCCGGTGGTGGACACTTTTTTAGGCTCCTTTGTTCAGTTGTGCTGTGGGGAGGGAGGAACGCTGCAAATAAATATCACTCGCATCTGTGGGGAGTGCTCGCAGTGTCTCGGCCACACTGGGTTTGCCCCCACTCACGGGCACACAGTGTGTGTGCTTTCCCAGTCTATAATGCTTAGGCTCTAGGTTGCTCTGCCAGGAACTGTCTGAGGCAAGCCCTGGGTTGCATGCACTTCCCGGGTGAAAGTTGCTCGAGTTCTGGTACTCGGGTACTCCACAAAGGTGCAGACTCGGTTGGGCCAGCGTTTTGTGCCCTTCCGCGGTCCGAGCAGCTCAGGTGACCAGGTGTTTGGCGAGCGCTGTTGCTGTGACTTATTGCCTCCCCGTCCCTGCCTCTCGGTTTTCTGGGTGTACAACCAGCGCACCTTCTCAGGTGGATGTCGACTGGCCAGAATCCCAATAAATCTTGGCTAGCAACGAAGCCTGCTTGAAGTTTGGTAGATGACGCCTCTCTGGGCCCGCGATTGCCCCCTTCCGGCTCTGGCTGCCCTCCCCTGCCTGTCTCGGCGGGGGATGGGGGACGGGCCGCCCGCAGCCAGCTAGCCCTGTTGAGTCCCCCACTCTGGGAGCAGGTCTGGCAGTGTCCTAGGTCAGGGCTTTTCACCTTTTCACAGGGTAGCTATATACCACAGTCTGCTTTGCTATCTCAAGTTAGTTTCCTCAGATTGCCCTCCCATGCATTCTTTAGTTGGAAGGGACCTTAGAAATCATAAAGTTCAACTTCGAACCCAGCACCAACATCCTCCAAAACCATCTTTTATAAGCCTCTGCTTGAGTGATTTCAGTAACAGGAAGCTTACTACTCTAAGGCCTTCCATTCCATTTTGAAGTCAGCTGACAACCAAAATGAGCAAAGTGAGCAAGGAAATTAACACTTCCCTAAAGTCTTCATAAAAGGCTACCCACTCCAGTATTCTGGCCTAGAGAATCCCATGGGTTATATAGTCCTTGGAGTCGCAAAGAGTTGGCCACAACTGAGTGCCTTTCACTTTCAAAGTCTTCATAAAGGAGCTGCTGACATCTTCATTTTAGCCCCGTGAGACCCATGTCAGACTTCTAACTTACAGAAGGTGATAAGTTGCTTAAGTGTTGCTTAAACCCATAAATTTAGGGTAATTTATTAGAGCAGCAGTAGAAAACTAAAATATTCAGCCTCACACTTGCACATCTGCAAAGTGTGGGCAGTGAACAAAAGAGGAATGGAAAATGGCCCAAGGAATCCATTAAAGACCAGAAACATTACACTGGACAGAACTGGCCTGTTGTCATGAAACAGACTGTTGAGGTGGCTTGGAGAAGTTGGAGGTACTGAGATTAATAAGAGCAATCAGTCTCTGGTGCCCTTCTTCCAATATTATCCTTCAGTTTTTTTCACCATTATTGTCCAGTTTTCTTTTTATTCCCACTTCTCCTTTATCTTCTCCTCCACCATACTTTCCTCCATTTTTAAACAATGCTCTTTATTTTTATCTGCTAATCAAGTGTATGTTTTTTATCAACCTCACACTCCCACTAGCATACCCACCCAATTTGTTGGAAGGAGATAAGGAGCAGAATATGAGAGGAGTATTGGGAGAAGTTTGAGATTTTGCAGCGTGCCAAGAATTAAAATGGCAAGGAACGTAGCTTTAGCACCTGGTCTCTGAGTGCTCCAGTGCAGCACACGAATTCACAAATCAGGGTTACACACAAATCCATTTATTAGGGAAAAAAAAAATCAAAACTAAGCAGGCACTCAAAAGTATTTTGAAAATAATAAAAGGTTTTTACTAAGGTACCAATTAGTGACTGTCTCCTAGTTTTGCTGCTGAAAAATTATGTTGACCCCTTTTCACTATCTCTAAGCTCAAAACTAAGGCCTTAAGGAGCTAACGGAAGGTTTTCATCAGCGTCAAGTAACATTAGATGAGCTACTGAACAACAGTAAATACAAGAGAAGCATCTAAACACTTAAGTGAATCAGTGGCACATGTACATTTTTATTTTAAGAATTGTTTGGCACCAGATTTTTAGGAACATGTTTGCTGAGTGTGATGACTAAGATCAGTGCACTAATGTCTATGTACAAGTTTCTGATTTCCCACATGTCCTGCTGGCTACAAGGACAGAAGGGACATTGTTCTCTGGCGACAGATTGGGCTTTGGTGGAGCCAGCTTAGGGGCACTATTGGTAATAATCCAAAGGGCACAGGTATTACCTCAGTCATCAATTTAATAGATCCCAAATGAACCCTTAGCACAAAGACAAGGAGAGAAGTCTCTTTCCTTTTCAATGTGATGATAAGCATTTCTGAAAATTCCAATAATTATGTGGGCCACGTGACTGTCAGAAATTGGCTTGTTTCTAGAGCCATTGCTGCAGCACTAAAATTGATGAGCAAATACAGAGGAGATCAAAGTCATTTAACCTGAAAGTCCTTTTCTTCCTCTCTCCTGTCCTAATCGTTGTTAGGAGTTCTTTTGCAGAAGCTTGATTTTGCTGTCACAGTTTTAGTTGTTTTTCCAGAACCAGAGGTTATGTTCATGTTGTTTTTCTTGTCTGTTGAGGAAAGCAATTTTAGAAAATGAGTTTTCAAGTCTCTGTGACTGTTCATTAGCATTCATTCATTCATTTATTCAGTAAACATGCATTTGTTTACCTATTCCTTATCAGGTAGTGAATAAGACCCTAGAATTCTAATTTGAAGAAGAAAATGTCGTGATTTACACTCCTGCAAAGTTCACACTCTAGTAAGGAGATACGCTTGTAGACACCTGAGTACTATAATGGTGGTGTGTTCAAAGCGTTATTTGAGCACAAATGTGGAAGTAGTTACTTCTGCCATGAAGACTGGGTGTTCAGAGAACTTTTAGAATATGAATGATCCAAACAATAAGAATTTATTAATCACCTAATAATTGCTGAAGTTATGTTAGGGAACAAGTAGACAGTTGTCCTGTTGTAGTTCTATAATGGAAATTTTGAGTCTAAAGAGAGGAAGCAGAAAATAAGTAAAGACATTAACAGATTAGTTTTATTTACTTATTATTTTTTTTTTTTTTGGTAATTAATTTATTTTTTATTGGAGGCAAATTATTTTACAATATTATATTGGTTGGTTTTGCCATACATTGACATGAATTTGCCCCGGGTTTACATAAGTTCCCCCTCCTGAACCCCCCTCCCACCTCCCTCCTCACTTTATCCTCCCTCTGGGTCATCCCCGCATGCCAGCTCCGAGCATCCTATAACATGCATTGACCCTGAACTAGTGATTCGTGTCACATATGACAACATACGTGTTTCAATGCCATTCTCCCAAATCATCCCACCCTCACCCTCTCCCATAGAGTCCCAAAGACTGTTCTATACATCTGTGTCTCTTTTGCTGTCTCGTATACAGGGTTATTATTTGCATCTTTCTAAATTCTATATATATGCGTTAGTATACTGTATTGGTGTTTTTCTTTCTGGCTTACTTCACTCTGTATAATAGGCTCCAGTTTCATCCACCTCATTAGAACTGATTCAAATGTATTCTTTTTAATGGCTGAATAATACTCCATTGTGTTTATGTACCAAAGCTTTCTTATCCATTCGTCTGCAGATGGACATCTAGGTTGCTTCCATGTCCGGGCTATTATAAACAGTGCTGCAATGAACATTGGAGTACATGTGTCTCTTTCAATTCTGGTTTCCTCGGTGTGTATGCCCAGGAGTGCGATCGCTGTATCATATGGCAGTTCTATTTCCAGTTTTTTGAGGAATCTCCACACTGTTCTCCATAGTGGCTGTACTAGTTTGCATTCCCACCAACAGTGTAAGAGGGTTCCTTTCTCTCCACATCCTCTCCAGCATTTATTGCATGTAGACTTTTGGATAGCAGCCATTCTAACTGGTGTGAAATAGTATCTCATTGTGGTTTTGATTTGCATCTCTCTGATTATGAGGGATGTTGAGCATTTTTTCATGTGTTTGTTAGCCATCTTTATGTTTTCATTGGACAAATGTCTGTTTAGTTCTTTGGCCCATTTTTTGATTGGGTCATTTATTTTTCTGGAATTGAGCTGCAGGAGCTGCTTGTATATTTTGGAGATTAATCCTTTATCAGTTGCTTCATTTGCTATTTTCTCCCATTCTGAAGGCTGTCTTTTCACCTTACTTATAGTTTCCTTTGCTGTGCAGAAGCTTTTAATTTTAATTAGGCCCCATTTGTTTATTTTTGCTTTTATTTCCAATATTCTGGGAGGTGGGTCATGGAGGATCCTGCTGTGATTTATGTCGGAGAGTGTTCTGCCTACGTTCTCCTCTAGGAGTTTTATAGTTTCTGGTCTTACATTTAGCTCTCTAATCCATTTTGAGTTTATTTTTGTGTATGGTGTTAGGAAGTGTTCTAGTTTCATTCTTTTACAAGTGGCTGACCAGTTTTCCCAGCACCACTTGTTAAAGAGACTGTCTTTTCTCCATTTTATATTCTTGCCTCCTTTGTCAAAGATGAGGTGTCCATAGGTGCGTGGATTTATCTCTGGGCTTTCTATTTTGTTCCATTGATCTATATTTCTGTCTTTATGCCAGTACCATACTGTCTTGATGACTGTGGCTTTGTAGTAGAGCCTGAAGTCCAGCAGATTAATTCCCCCAGTTCCATTTTTCTTCCTCAAGATTGCTTTGGGTATTCGAGGTTTTTTGTATTTCCATACAAATTGTGAGATTATTTGTTCTAGTTCTGTGAAAAATATCATTGGTAGTTTGATAGGGATTGCATTGAATGTATAAATTACTTTGGGTAGTATACTCATTTTTACAATATTTATTCTTCCAATCCATGAACATGGTATATTTCTCCATCTATTAGTGTCCTCTTTGATTGCTTTCAGTAGCATTTTATAGTTTTCTATGTACAAGTCTTTTGTTTCCTTAGTTATATTCCTAAGTATTTAATTCTTTTCATTGCAACAGTGAATGGAATAGTTTCCTTAATTTCTCTTTCTATTTTCTCATTATTAGTGTACAGGAATGCAAGGGATTTCTGTGTGTTGATTTTATATCCTGCAATGTTACTGTAATCATTGATTAGCTCTAGTAGTTTTCTGGTAGAGTCTCTAGGGTTTTCTGTGTAGAGGATCATGTCATCAGCGAACAGTGAAAGTTTTACTTCTTCTTTTCCAATTTGGATTCCTTTTAAGTCTTTTTCTGCTCTGATTGCTGTGGCCAAAACTTCCAGAACTATGTTGAATAGTAGTGGTGAGAGTGGGCACCCTTGTCTTGTTCCTGACTTTAGGGGAAATGCTTTCAGTTTTCACCATTGAGGATAATGTTTGCTGTGGTTTTGTCATATATAGCTTTTATTATGTTGAGGTATGTCGCTTCTATAACAGATTAGTTTTGGATAGTAATAAATGTTATGAGATACAACTAAGCATCCTGTAGGGAAAGGCTTAAGGGTCTTGGTAAACAATACGGATTTTATTCAAAGTGAAAAGGTGTGCCATTGAAGCATTTTAATTAAGGGATTAACATGAGTAATTTTCCTTTTTAAAAAAGTATTCTGCTGACTATGAAAATGGATTATGAAAATCAAGAATGCACACAGAGAAGCCTATAAAAAAGCAACTGCATTAATACAGGTTAGAGATAATAATGACCAGGACTCAGGTGGCAGTTGTAGAGATGGACAGGAAAGGGAAAATTCAGGATGTCTTAAAAGTAGACTCAGTACCACAGACTTCGAAAATGAACTCATGGTTGCCAGAGGGAAGGGATATTTGAGGACTTTGGGAATGTCATGCACACACTGCTATATTTAAAATGGATAACCAACAAGGACCTACTGTACTGCGCATGGAAATCTACTCAGTGTTAAGTATCGGCCTGGATGGGAGGGGAGCTTGGGGGAGAATGGATACATGTGTGTGTATGACTGAGTCCCTTCACTGTTTGGTTGAAACTGTCACAACATTGTTAATTGTCTGTATCCCAATAAAAAATGCTTTTGGTGTTAAAAATAAATAAAATTTTATAAGTAAATACTTCAAGATAAAAATAGAATCAGTAAGACTGACATACTGGATGGGATAGTGACAGGAAGGGGGTGAATGAAAGATGACTCCTAGTTCTTTGGTTAGAGCTGCAAGGTGGAGTCAGGGCCATGTACTGTGGTGGAGAAAACTGGAGGAAGAATAGATGCTGGAGGGGAAAACCAAGAGTTCTGTTTTGGACAGGTTTAAAGTGTACGTTACCCAAGTGAAGATGCCAAGTAAGCAGCTGGATATAAGTCTAAAACTCAGTTCAAGACTTTGGCCTGAGACCAAAATGTGAGAATCATCGAGATGTAGATAGAAGCCATCAGGTTATAGGAGATCACCTTGGGAAGACCGGAGAGAGAGAAGTTATGTAGAAGACAAAAGGTCAGGAAAGGAGACTAAGAATGTGAGGCCAGTGATCAAACAGGAATATCCAGGGAATGTGTTGAAGAAGCCAGGAAAGAAATACTGTATAAAGGAAGGAGTCCTTAAACCAGTTAAATGATGCTTGAAGGTCAAATCAGATGATGACTAAGGAAGTCCATTTGATTGGACCACGTGGAGGATACTGAGAAGAACAACTTAAAGGGAATTCCCTGGCCATCCAGTGGTTGGGACTCCATGTTTTCACTGCCAGGGGCCCAGTTTCAATTCCTGGTCAAGGGACTAGTGTGGTGTGGCAAAAACAAAAAACCACCACCAACAACAACAAATGGAGTGGGAGGGGAGGCAACCTGGAATGGACTGGAGAGTGAATTGTAAACTTGAATTTTTAGCAGCTGGAAGATTAGATACTTTCAATGACCCTCCCAGTGTAAACAGTCAAAAAGCATCTTTGTGATTGTATTGCTAACCTGGCATGATCTTAACAAAGGTCAAAAACAAAGTGAAAGCAAGAAACACTGGTGATAAGGTAGCACCAACATCAGCTTCTCTTGAGTTTTTTGCTGAATCCTAGATTTGGGGGGCAAGAAATTAAACTTAAGGTCACAGTATCAATTGGAGACTGTGATAAATCTCTGCAGAAAGCTGGGACTTCAATGGCAATGTAAAGGAGATGGAAGAAAAGAAACTCACGCGGAACAAGACATCAAAGAAATCTGAATCCGAGTTTAGCACTGGTTGGCAGGAGTATGGTGGAATTTCCCCCTGAGAACGTGTAATGGCCTCACAATACATTTTTTGGTCCAAATATATGCTGCATGTGATCTGAACCTTAAGCCAAGAATATAACTCCAAGTGTCCTGAATTGCTTGTTACTCCAGGCAGTTGTCAGAAGCAAATGTACATCTTTGGAGGAAAGCAGTCTAATGTTGGGAAAGACTGGGGGCAGGAGGAGAAGGGAGCGACAGAGGATGAGATGGTTGGAGGGCATCACTGACTTGATGGACATGAATCTGAGCAAACTTTGAGAGATGGTGAAGGAGAGGGCAGCCTGGCGTGCTGCGGTCTGTGGGGTTGCAAAGAGTCGGACCTGACTTAATGACTGAGCAACAACAACAACGTTAATTTAGGTGCCAAGGAATTTCCACAGAGAAATTTCCAACAGAAAGGAGCAGTTCATAGTGAAAGCTAGCAACACACACACTAAAGAACAGGACATCAGGAGTGAGAGTCTATTCTCCAAGGACTGAAGATTTTTAGAGTTAGCACACAATATAAAATAACAATTAACATGTTTAAAGAAATCAAAGAAAGTGTTAGATGTATAACACGATACAGAGAAAAATCACTAGGCAGGTTTGAAAAAAAGAGGCCTACCTGAATGTCTCGATATGAATGTTTTAGTAACTGAAATTAGAAACAACAGATTAAACAGAACTGAAGAGAGACTACTGAACTGAAATACGCATGCTGAGTTGTTTAGTCAAGTCTGACTCTGCAACCCTATGGACCGTAGCCCACCAGGCTCCTCTGTCCTTGGAGAAATTTATGTGGTGATTTTTAAAAATTTATTTTTTGGCTATGCTGCATAGCATGTGGGATCTTACTTCCCCAACCAAGGGTGAAACCTCTGCTTCCTGCAGTGTAAGTGTGGATTCTTAACCACTGGACTACCAGGGAAACCCTGTATGGTGATCTTAAGTGTTTAGAATTATCTGATATTCTCCTCTTCAGGAGGTGGAGCTTCATTCTCCTTCCCTTAAGCATAGATCAGCCTTCTTGATTTGCTTGTGAGAAACTCAATAAAGTGGAACTGAAGGTGTGTGATTCGGGGACTGGGTCATAAAGGATACCATGGCTTCCTGCTGCTGCTTTCCCTGTCTCATACCTCAGCTTGGGGAAGCCAGCTGGTCTGTTCAGAGACTACTCAGGCAGCCCTGGGAGAGGCCCCTGTGGGGAGGAATGGAAGTGAACCAACCTGGAAGCAGCTTTTTCTCCAGCCCTGGTCCCACCTCCATTGATGACAGCCCCAGGGACACTTGACCTTCACCTTGTGAAAGTCACTGAGTCAAAACCACCCAACTAAGTCATTCCTGGATTCCTGTCCCCCAGAAACTGTGAAATGATACATGTTTGTTGCTTTCAGCAGCTAGGTTTGTGGGTAATTTATTATACAGCAGTAAATAAGTAATACAAGATTAATTTGAAGAAATTACCCTAAAGGCTGCACAGGGATAGAAAGCAATAGAAATGAGATTAATCAACATTCCAGAAAAAATAATGGAAACAAAGAAACATTTGAAGTATTAATTGCTTGGAAATCTCTAGAATTGTTGAAACACAATAATCATTATTAGGTCCATGGAGCCCAGTGAATACTAAGATGAATACTTTTTTTTTTTAACAGCACTTAAGACATCTTATAGGAAAACTGATGAATACCAGATGGGGAAAAGATTCTTTAACAACACAGCCAGAGAGGAGAAAGCTCAGTCTCAAAGGGATGGCAATTACAGTGAAAGCTGATTTCTCTATAGCAATAATAGAAGTCAGGAGCCAGGGATATATCTTGATTTACTGACTGCAAGACAACTGTAGTTTGAGCATTCTTTGGCGTTGCCTTTCTTCGGGATTGGAAGGAAAACTGACCTTTTCCAGTCCTGTGGCCACTGCTGAGTTTTCCAAAGTTGCTGGCATAGTGAGTGCAGCACGTTCACAGCATCATCTTTTAGGATTTGAAATAGCTCAGCTGGAATTCCATCACCTCCACTAGCTTTGTTAGTCCTGATGCTTCCTAAGGCCTACTTGACTTTGGACTCCAGGATGTCTGGGTCTAGGTGAGTGATCACACCATCATGGTTATCTGGGTCATTAACATCTTTTTTGCATACTACTTCTGTGTATTCTTGCCACCTTAATATCTTCTGCTTCTGTTAGGTCCATACCATTTCTGCCCTTTATTGAGCCCATCTTTGCATGAAATGTTCCCTTGGTATCTCTGATTTTCTTGAAGAGATCTCTAGTCTTTCCCATTCTATTATTTTCCTCTATTTCTTTGCATTGTTCACTTAGGAAGACTTTCTTATCTCTCCCTGCTATTCTTTGGAACTCTGCATTCAGATGGGTTATATCTTTCCTTTTCTCCTTTGCTTTAGCTTCTCTTCTTTTCTTAGCTATTTGTAAGGCCTCATCAGATGACTATTTTGCCTTTCTGCATTTCTTTTTCTTGGGGATGGTCTTGAATCACTGCCTATATATTATGAACCTCTGTGCATAGTTCTTCAGGCACTCTCTCTATCAGATCTAATCCCTTTAATCTATTTGTCACTCCCACTGTGTTTTTCTAAGGGATTAATTTAGGTCATACCTGAATGGCCTAGTGGTTTTCCCCACTTTCTTCAATTTAAGTCTGAATTTGGCAATAAGGAGTTCATGATCTGAGCCACAGTCAGCTCCTGGCCTTGTTTTTGCTGACTGTATAGAGTTTCTCCATCTTTGGCTGCAAAGAATATTATCAATCTGATTTTGGTATTAACCATCTGGTCATGTCCACGTATAGAGTCATCTCTTGTGTTGTTGGAAGAAGGTGTTTGCTATGACCAGTGTGTTCTCTTGGCAAAACTCTATTAGCCTTTGCCTTGCTTCATTCTGTACTCCAAGACCAAACTTGCCTGTTACTTCAGGTATCTCTTGACTTCCTACTTTTGTATGTCAGTCACCTATGATGAAAAGGACATCTTTTTTGGGTGTTGATTCTAGAAGGTCTTGTAGGTCTTCACAGAACCGTTCAGCTTCTTTGGCATTAGTGGTTGGGACATAGACTTGGATTACTGTGATATTGAATGGTTTGCCTTGGAAATGAACAGAGATCATTCTATCAATATGCCAGGAAATTTGTAAAACAGCAGTGGCCACGGGACTGGAAAAGGTCAGTTTTCATTCCAATTCTAAAGAAAGACAATGCCAAATAATGCTCAAACGGTATACCGCACAATTACACTCATTTCACCTACTAGCAAAGCAATAGTCAAAATTCTTCTAGTTAGGCTTCAACAGTACATGAACTGAGAACTTCTAGATGTTCAAACTGGATTTAGAAAAGATAGGGGAATGAGAGATCAAATTGCCAACCCGTGTTGGATCATATAAAAAGCAAGAGAATGCCATAAAATCATCTACTTCTGCTTCATTGACTACACTATAGCCTTTGGCTATGTGAATCACAACAAAGTGTGGAAAATTCTTAAAGTGATGGGAATACCAGAGCACCTTACCTGCCTTCTGAAAAACCTGTGCGCAGGTCAAGAATCAAGAGTTAGAACTGGACATGGAGCAACAGACTGGATCCAAATTGGGAAAGGAATAAGTTAAGGCTGTATATTGTCACCCTGCTTATTTAACTTATATGCAGAGTACATCATGAGAAACTCTGGGCTGGAAGGAGCACAGCTGAAACCAACATTGCTGAGAGAAATATCAGTAACCTCAGATATGCAGATGACACCACCCTTATGGCAGAAAGTGAAGAGGAACTAAACCCCTTGATGAAAGTGAAAGAGGAGAGTGAAAAAGCTGGCTTGAAACTCAGCATTCAAAAGGCTAATATCATGGCATCTGGTCTCATCACTTCATGGCAAATAGATGTGGAAACAATGGAAACAGTGACAGACTTTATTTTCTTGGGCTCCAGAATCACTGCAGATGGTGACTGCAGCCATGAAATTAAAAGATGCTTGCTACTTGGAAGAAAAGCTATGATAAACCTAAGACAGCGTATTAAAAAGCAGAGACATTACTTTGCCAACAAAGGTCCATCTAGTCAAAGCTATGGTTTTTCCAGTCATGTACGGATGTAAGAGTTGGACTGTAAAGAAAGCTGAGCACTGAAGAATTGATGCTTTTGAACTGTGGTGTTGAAGACTCTTGCGAGTCCCTTGGACTGCAAGGAGATCAAGATGGATTCTAGCAAAGAGGCTTCGGAGTAGGCTGATATCACCTACTAAGGGGTGGCGCCCTCTCCCTTTTGGACCCTGGAGGAGACTTTCTGTACATGTGCAGTTGGGAAGGTCGCCTTGACTTCCAGAGTGAGAACCATGTGGTTTCTTCACCTCTTATCTGGGCAGGCTCAGCTCCTTCTCACTCCTGCTATTACCTTCATCTTAGAGTCTCTGTCCACAGGGGGACAGACTCCAGCTCTCAGCCTGGGGCCCACTACCTCAGAGTGGCATACGTGGAGGGGTGTGGAAGCTCCATGCTGTCTCTCCACACCTCGCACTGGACATCTCACCCATCTGGCTCCTCCTGCGTTACCTCGTTTTATACTAAACCAGGGATCTGGAGGCTCCATATGAAGACAGTGACATCAGGTAATGGAAGGGGACCCTTGATGTGCACTTCCCCAACAATCAGTGATGTTGACCATCTGTTCAGGTACCTGTTGGTCATCTGACTATCTTCTTTGAAAATATGTCAGTTTGGGTCCTAGAACACCCAGCACCACGGGTGCGCTCTGCTGCTGCTCAGTGTTCTCCAGTCAGATTCCCTGGATGGGCAGGAACCGAGGCCGAGTTATTTGCTTTCCTGCTGAAGTGAGGCAGAAGAATGAGCTGGTGGGGTCCCTTGACTGGAGGCTCAGGTCAGACAGAACGGCCAAACAACCGTATTCCCTGGCCAGATGGGACCCCCAGCAAAGCCACTGGCTGGGATGTCTGCTCCCGCACATGTTAAGTGGGAACATGGTTCACAGAGGGCCACAAGCAGGTCCCTGCAAGCCTGGCACCCTGTGTCTATTTGATCCCTGATGGTGGAGCCCTGCCACTCCCTCAAGTAATTTCTTTGAGGCAAGACCCAAACAGACCTCCCCGGAAGCATGTTCCACAATGCTGAGAAAGCAGAGTGTCCATTTGGGGTTCTCTTTTTGCCTGCCAGAGAAACTAGGTGTGGGGGGGGGGGCGAGGATGGAGGGGAGGGGCTATGACAGCCTGGGGGAGGAACAGCGTGGTCAGACTGTACTTGCTCCTTCTGCCTTCAAATGTGGTCTTCCGCAGTCTCTGTGGTCCAGATGGGTGCTTCAGCCTCACCCCTACGGCCTACGAGTTTCTCTGTGGAAAGATACTAATTGATCCTCTTGAGGGCTGAAGTGGCTTGAGGCATTGCTCCATCTTTATGAACTTACCTTGGGGAAGATGCTGCTGCAGGTCCAGCTGGGGCACTGGGGCAAGCTCTTAATGGCACAAAAAGTTCGGCTGGTGATGGCAGGATCTGCTAGCATTGGAGGGTCTCCTCTCAGGTGATGGGGCGGGTACTGTGGCTCACTAGAGGGAAAAGGCCACTGGCGGCAGTAGCTGTGGGAAGTCCTCACTGGTGTGAGCCGTCCTGGAGGCCACCATTTTCTCACCAAGACCTGCCCCACCCAGCAGCCTTGTTGTTGTTGTTTAGTCACTAAGTTGTGTCTGACTGTTTACAACCTCATGGATGCAGCACACCAGGCTCCCTTGTCTTTCACTATCTCCCAGAGTTGGCTCAAATTCATGTCCTCTAAATTGGTGATGCCATCCAACCATCTTATCCTCTACTGCCCCCTTCTCCTCCTGACTTCAATCTTTCCCAGCATCAGGGTCTTTTATAATGAGTCAGTTCTTTGCATCAGGTGACCAAAATATTGGAGCTTCAGCATCAGTCCTTCCAATGAATATTCAGGGTTGATTTCCTTTGGGATTGACTGGTTTGATCTCCTTGCAGCCCAAGGGTCTCAAGAGTCTTCTCTGACACCACAAATCGAAAGCATCAATTTTGTAGCCCCTCAGAGATGTATACTCAGTAGGTCCGATGTGGGGCCCAGGAATCTGAATCTGAAAGCACACATGATTCTGATGCCTGTGGCCTGAGGATCACACTTAGAAAAACATTCCTACACATCATAGATTCTCGAACCCATTAGGCAGCAAGCACATCTTCTGTATCACAGAAGCACAAATAAGCAGGTGATGATGAGTTGTTTTCAATAATTCTTGAGATTTTTTTTCCCTTTCCCCTTTGTCCCCTAATCTTTGGCTCTGCAGCAGCTTGCCTGTGCTGTGGGGTGGGCACGTGGGAAGTGTGGACACTTACCAGCCAGCCTGGTGGGTGTAGCTCAGCTCCGGGGAGGGACAGGGCAGTTCTGAGTCACCTTTCCTAATGAGCATCGCTTGTTGACTGACTGGAGGGAAGGAGCTCATTATTCATGTTTGGCCCAGGGCCTTCTCTCTTGATTGCAAACGAACAGAGGCCCCGCGGCTTCCTCCATGTTCACATCTGTGGGGAAAAAAGTGGAAAGATCATCCAAGCAACACTTTAGTTCACCCTTCTCATTGAAAAGAGATTAGCTGGAAGGAAGCTTATGAGGCTGTTTGGCAGAGAATTTTCACACTTGATCTATTCCTTTCTTCCTCCATCCATTACCCCTTACCCAGCCCACCTTGATCCTTTGAATAGGGACATTGTCTGCTCCAAGTCATCCAAAACAAAGCCTCTGTTCTTTTGAGCAATTCCTGCCCCTCCACTCCAGCCCCCAGATGCTTCAGAAACATAACCCCTAAGAAAACAGCATGAGGTTAAAGAATATCATGTCAGTATCCCTATTCCTGTAAAAGGGCTGGCCTAAATCCAGAAACTTCATTTCTCATGTTGTCCTTGTTTCAAAATCCTACAGTACATTTTTGTCTCTTGGTAGAACTCTCAAATAAAGCCCCTAGAGCCAAACATATTTGGAGTTAAAAATTAAGTTGGGAAACAGGGTGGAATTTGTGGAACTCAACTCCGAAGTGCCTTCCTGGACCAGCCACAGCCAGCACTTCAAGTTGATGGTTTCAACGTAAACAACCTTCTTTAATCATGAGACGGCTCTGTACAGAGGCATAGGGGAGGTTCTTCCCTCCCCAGAAGAGGAAGGTTCACTTCATCCTGGCTCCTGGTTCTATAGCCCACAGGGACTGGAAAGGAGAGAAGCCTTAGCTCCTCTTCCTGCAGCCTTGGCTTCAGTTCTCCATCCTTTGCACCCAGGACTCCTACTGGCCCCTGGACAACTTCTGGGCTCACCTTGTATCGATTCAAAAATGTCTGTTTTCATCAGTGGGAGTCCCTTCACTAGGTCTTGAGACATGAGTATTTGCTAAGGTAACACTGCTCAGGGGGTTGGTTCCCATCTGATGTCATTCTAGAATGGATCCCATCATCACGTTTGAAGACCACAGTGCTCCCTTTGAACGTGGGGCATAAGTTTAGATGAGAGAGAAGCTGGGATGGCGAGAGGAATGCCCATCTTTCTTTCTTTCCTTGCAGCTCTTTTTGCCCATTTCTCCATGTTTCTGCCTCGTGGCATCTTTCTCTTTGCTTTTGCTCCTCTGAAGCTCTCTATTTAAGGCTTCCCTGGTGGCTCAGTGTTATTTAAAGAATCCACCTGCCAAGCAGGAGCCTCATGTTTGATCCCTGGGTTGGGAAGATTCCCAGAAGGAAATGGCAACCCACACCCGTATTTTTGTCTGGAAAATCCCATGGATAGAGAAACCCAGTGGGCTACAGCCCAGGGGGTCACAAAAGAATCGGACACAACTGAGTGACTAAGCAACAACAGTCTTGTTTAAACCAGGAGCTCTTATTTTGGCTGCACCACTCAGCTTGTGGGATCTTAATTCCCTAAGGAGAGTTGAACCTGGGATATGGCGGTGAAAACCCAGAATCCTAACCACTAGGCCACCAGGAAACTCCATTAAACCAGGAGTTCTGAACCTATGGTTCATGGATCCCTTGAATATACAAGAATACGCCTATTTTATGGGGAAAAGCCCACAGTTTTCACATTGTCAAAGTGGACTGAGAAAAAAGAACAGTCATTCTCAACTTCTCCTTTCTCTGCCTTCAACTTCTCCTTCTCGCTGCCCCCTTGGGTTCTGGCTCTTGTGCTGCTGTGACTCTTCCTCCCTGAGCCATGGCTCCCGTTTCTTCTCTCATGTGCTCATATGCTGAGTCGCTCAGTCATGTCTGACTCTTTGTGGCCCCATGGACTGTAGCCCGCCAGGCTCCTCTGTCCGTGGGATTCTCCAGGCAAGAATACTGGAGTGGGTTGCCACGCCCTCCTACAGGGGATGTTCCTGACCCAGGGATCAAATCCCTGTCTCTTTTGTCCCCTGCTTGGGCAGGCAAGTTCTTTACCACTAGCGCCATCTGGAAAGCCCTTCTTCTCTCCTACCTTCTCTCTTTCTCTTTCTGTCTTTGGCTTATTGCCCCATGCCATCCTTTCTTTTTATTCCTGAAAATAGGGTATAATAAAAAGTGAATACTAATAATTGTCACATATTGGACAGTGTTCAGTAAATGAAGGTTTAATTTCCCTAGTTATGTTCTTAATTTTAAAAGCCACTGAACTGGATATTTTTCTCTAAAAAAAAAAAAAAAAAATTCACGAGGGGTAATTGCTGGCTACTTTTTTTAAAAGTCATCTGTGATGGTTCATTCTACCCACTGTGAGCCCTCAACTGTGAATGAAAGCATAGCTTCCTGCCCGCGGTCTAATCAAACATCGGGAGGGCAATTGCACCCCCTAGTGTCACAGTTTTAGATTTCATGTTGGGTTAGATGAGGAAGTCACCTCCAAAGGCAAGAAATCTAATTATTTAATAGAATTTGAATCTATGAGCAGGATTGCTTTCAGCAGCTTGCTGGTCTATCCCAACTGGGGGGCTTCACAGAGAAAGAGGCAGAGGGAACAGGGAAGGGTCTGACTCTTTGTCATCGGAGCAATACAAGACACCTCAACCATTAGATAGAGTGGATCTTTGTCCTTAAAGAGTACAGACTGCAATCCCATCTTCTGGTGTTTTGATGCTTTGAGATATTAACATTCCAGTATTTTTCTGGCATAATGCTACCATTATGGTAATGTAAAAAATCTTAAATGCATCTTGAGATATATTTAGAGAGTTAGACACTGCATTAATTTTCAAATGATAAAGTTTACTCATCTGGAAAGTGTTCTTTTATGCCTGTATAACATTCAAGAAGAGAAAGAAAATCAACTGACAGAAAATCTCTTGCAAGAATGAGTCTCCATTTTCAGACTTCAGAAACTTCATTTCTCATATTATCCCAAGAGAAGGAAATGGCAACCTACTCCAGTATTCTTGCCTGGAAAACCCCATAGACAGAGAAACCTGGTGGGCTACAGTCCACGGGATGACAAAGAGTCGGATACGACTTAGTGACTATTCCTGCTTCAAACCCCCTAAAGTACCTTTTTCTTGGAACTCTTAGATAAAGAACTCTAGAATAAAAACACAAGAGCCATGCTTATCTGTTTGGAGTTAAAAAATAAGTTGGAAGATAAGGTGGAATTTGTGGAGCTTAATTCCAGAGTACCTTCCTTGGACCAGCCCCAGATGACACCCCAAGGAAAGGAAAGAAGCCTGGGGCAAAGGTCAGCATTAGACACTTCAGGTGGAAGGTTTCAACATATATATCCACCTTCTTTAACCATGAGACTGCGCTACACAGAAGTGCAAAGGAAGGTTCCTCCCTCCCCAGAATTCTACAGTGTCCAAATGTAAAATCGTTGTTGTTCCCCAGGCGTTCATCTTGTTCCTTTGTAATGTGCAAAACTGAGATCCATCTGGGGATGGGAGAAAGATAGCATCCATGGGAGCCTCGGGGGCCAAGGGAGGAGATGGTTATGAAGGTGAAAAACAACGATGGTGTTAGAGGCTGTTGTCAAAATGCTCCTACATCAAAGCAGTTGCACCGAACTCTCAGACTAGTAAAATACTCAGTTACCAAGGCACTGGGAGGGAACCATATAGGGGCAGTTTATATTGATTGCAGGTCAAGCAGTGGGAAGAAATGAACTTAGCATCTCATCCTTTTTAAGGGATATGGGATGAGGTGGTGTGAGATGGGAGTGGGAACCAACAATTACTGAGCACCTACCGTATGCCACTCGCTGCCTCTCATTTAACCTTCAAAACAGCTCTGGGTGGTAGGTAGTATTAGCCCTAGTTTTCAAGAATCGAGAACTGAGAATCAGGTTAAACGGCATGATTTTTTCATGTTCCTATGATGAATTTTCTGAAGTATCCCACAATAACTCCCTGCAAAGCTGAATCAAAGGTGTGGTCAACTGTAGTTGTCCAGACATCACTCTCTAAGGACTCTCCATCCTTGCTGATTCCAGCAAGGATGTAGTAATATGCAGAAATTAATTCCACTCTCACCCCTGCCCCGCCCAGCACTTTCTCTTAGAAAGAATAGAATAAAAAGCTGTAAGGAATAGTCGATGGGCTTCTGGCGGTGAAAGGGAGTTATAACCCCTGGCTCCTAGCTGTCCTTCTGGAATGTGGAGAAGGCAGTGACTAACTCATGTCTCTGGTTTGCTGAGGTGATAGGCAAGGTTAGAGACAGCCGAAGGTTTGGGACCGCGCAGGAAGGGCGGAGCTGCTGCCACCAGAAGGCGCCCTTCGCTCCTTCCTGCACCCCAGACCCGTCCACACCCACCGCGCAGCTCTAGCCCCAGCCTGGTCTCCACCCGCATCTCTTTCCTTTCTCCAGTTTTTCTCTTTCTCCCTGCTCCCGCTCCTCTCTCTGAGGATCATAAGGTGGCAATGAAGGAAACCTCCTGGAGCTGCTTTTCCACCGCTAGGCACTTTGTTGTTGTGTCTATCCATGGAGGTCGTTTGACAATTTTATGTGACCTTCACTTTGGGTAAATCTCTTCAGTCCTTAATAACAACATTGCTGGAAATTGTTTCACCAGGGGGAAAATAGCAAGCCCACCATACTGTAATTACAACAGGCCTTGCTTTTTAACTTTTAGAGTGACAGCTAGTTAAAAAGTCAATTTCTGGGTGATCACGTAAATGTGCGTCTAAATTAATGGGAAAGGTGTTAACAAAATCTAGCCTTTTTCCAAATTCCTTTTAAAAACGAAACAGTCCAGAATGTTGTAGAAAACAGGTGGGTCTTTTCCCCACATGACAAGAGGAAAGATAGAAGTGGGAAGATTGGGAAGAGAGAGAGGGTCACACAGAGGGTTGGGGTAGGAAAAGAAGTAGGAAGATAAGGAAGATACAGTGGGAGGAGGGCACGGAGTTTGACCTGAGGAAAAGAGGGTGAAAAAGTGATGAACAGAAAAGGGAAAGAAAAGTGGCATAATGGTTCCTGTATTACGTGCCCAGAATGACTTAAGTGGGTAGAAAGTAAAGACTGGGTGTTAGCACCTTAAGTTTTCCTTGCCTATGAGGTGAGGGGGAAATCCAGGAAAAGAGTCCTAGAGAAACTGCTAACTCCGCCGTCTTTCTCAGAGCATGTGCTCATCTTCTAGACCCACAGCAGACGAAACTGCAGAAGGAAGGTCCAAATCTGTTCCCCTCACAAGGTGAGTATGCTTCCATCTGCCAGGCTGTCTGCTTGCTTTTCACGTCTCCCCAAATCATCTGCTAACAGCACTCATCATCTGCCATCCTGGCACGAGCCCAAGAAGATGCAGCTAAATTAGAATGTGGGGGAGAGGAGGAGAGCACGGCTAGTTTTCTGCTCTGGAATTTGTGGTAATTCATGAGTCACTGCTGCTGTTTAGTCGCTCAGTCATGTCCGACTCTTTGAGACCCCATGGATTGTAGCCCACCAGGCTCCTCTGTTCATGGGATTCTTCAGATAAGAATACTGGAGTGGGTTGCCCTTTCCTTCTCCAGGGGATCTTGAGGCCTTTGGAGGTCAGGAAAACTGAGATCCTATAGAAAAGGATTCACGGTTTTGTGCTGGGCTTGCCCAGTCTCTCCTCATTCCCTTTGACCTGGTTGGTGCACTTCTGAACATCAGCAGATTTTTGTGGGACAGTTTTGGGATTCAGTTGAAATGAATGCTCCTCCAAGATAAGACTCTTTAGTTCACTTTTGGTGGTCTGGAGTTCATTTCTTTTTCGATTCAAACAACAAGTATTTGTTGCATGACTTCCACATGCCAGAGCAGGAAACAGGGTGGATTGAAAGATCCCTGCAGTCTCACAGAGATTCTCTTCTCACAGAGCAGGACCGGCAGTAACCAAAGAAATAAACAAGAAATCTATCAGCAAGTAACATGAGCTACACAGATAATTACAAGAAGTGGCTGTAATAGTGAGTGACTGGGTGGTCTTCTGGCATGGGTCGTCTGAGCTGGTGACATCACTCGGAGTACCAGAGGCCCCTGCCCTGCCAAGATATGAGGGGACACATTGCAGGCTGATGCAAAGGCCCCAGCCCAGGACTAACCTTGGAACATATGAGGAACAGAGACAAGGCTCACTTGTCCTGAGCCCAGTGAATGAGCAGAGAGGTGTGGGGTGAGTTGGAAAGGCAGTGGAGGGTAGGGGGGATCACTGAGGCTTTTCTGACTCAAAAGAAGGAATTTGGAATTTTTTTTCCAAGTTCGGTGGGAAATCATTGGAAAGCTTAAGCTTAGGGATAATTTGATCTGGTCTATATTGTCACCCTGCTTATTTAACTTATATGCCGAGTAGATCATGAGGAACGCTGAGCTGGAAGAAGCACAAGCTGGAATCAAGATTGCCAGGAGAAATATCAATAACCTCAGATATGCAGATGACACCACCCTTACGGCAGAAAGTGAAGAGGAACTCAAAAGCCTCTTGAGGAAAGTGAAAGAGGAGAGTGAAAAGGTTGGCTTGAAGCTCAACATTCAGAAAACAAAGATCATGGCATCTGGTCCCATCACTTCATGGGAAATAGATGGGGAAACAGTGGAAACAGTGTCAGACTTTATTTTTTGGGGCTCCAAAATCACTGCAGATGCTGATTGCAGCCAGGAAATTAAAAGCCGCTTGCTCCTTGGAAGGAAAGTTATGACCAACCTAGATAGCATATTGAAAAGCAGAGACATTACTTTGCCAACCAAGGTCCATCTAATCAAGGCTATGGTTTTTCCCGTGGTCATGTATGGATGTGAGAGTTGGACTGTGAAGAAAGCTGATCGCCGAAGAATTGATGCTTTTGAACTGTGGTGCTGGAGAAGACTCTTGAGAGTCCCTTGGACTGCAAGGAGATCCAACCAGTCCATTCTAAAGGAGATCAATCCTGGGTGTTCACTGGAAGGACCGATGCTAAAGCTGAAACTCCAATACTTTGGCCACCTCATGCGACGAGTTGACTCACTGGAAAAGACTCTGATGCTGGGAGGGATTGGGGGCAGGAGGTGACGGAGACGACAGAGAATGAGATGGCTGGATGGCATCACCGACTCGATGGACATGAGTTTGAGTGAACTCCGGGAGTTGGTGATGGACAGGGAGGCCTGGCGTGCTGTGATTCATGGGGTCGCAAAGAGTCGGACACGACTGAGCGACAGAACTGAACTGAACTGAGCTGATATTGGCTCAGATGGTAAAGAATTTGCCTGCAATGAAAATTCAATCCCTGGGTCGGGAAGATACCCTGGAGAAGGGCATGCAACCCACTCCAGAATTCTTGCATGGGAAATCCCATGGACAGAGGAGCCTGGCGGGCTACAGTCTATAGGGTTGCAGAAGAGTTGGCTGTGACTGAGTGACTAACACATGTGCACACATGTTTGTAAAAGGTTAGGTGGGTTTGTGAAGAGGGAACGAGTCTGGGATCAGGGTGGATACCACAGTGGTAAAACAGAAATTCACAGTGGCCCAGACTTGATGGTGGGGGAGTGGTCGAAGTAGAGATGTGGAGAAGAGGATGGATTAGGGTGCATTGTGCATTGACGGCCATGAGGAAGATGAAAGAAGAAGACCCGGGAACATTCCTAGATTTTTGGCTTAAGTAACCAAGTGGATTGTGTTGTCCTTTTCTGAGATGGAGTGCTTGAAAGAGGAGCTGGTCTGGATGTGGGAAGGTAGAATCAAGAACTCTCTTCTGAGCAAGTTCATTGAGATGCCTGTGAAACCATTCAAGTCTTCATCTGGAGTTCTGGGCAGAGGTCAGGGCTGAAAATACCAGTTTGGGGAGCCATTGGGCTGTAGGCAGAATCCCCTATTGCTTTTGTCTTCCTCTGATTCCATGTGGCTCAGATGGTAAAGAATCTGCCTGCAAGGCAGGAGACCTGGGTTCGATCCCTCAGTCTGGAAGATTTCCTGAAGGAGGAAATGGCTCCCCACTCCAGTATTCTTACCTGGAGAATTCCATGGACAGAGGAGCCTGGCAGGCTACAGTCCATAGGGTCACAAAGGGCTGGATATGATTGAGCAACTAATTCTTTCCTTCCTTTTTGTCTTCCTCTGCCCACATTCTCTTCTCCTAAGACCATGCAGCCTTCTTTTCTTGATCTACTGGCTTTTTTTTGTATGTGTGATGACCTAGGCTGATCAAAGTTCTTATTGACCCTGATCATTTTTCCATGTTGGAAATATAGGAATAGGTATTCCCAGTTATACAAACATACACACACACACTTCTGGATCTTACAGCATATATATGTAAATACAGGTTAAAGAAAACTCATTGAATTGAGCAGTTGGGGAGGCTTCCAAAATATCAATATCAAACGATAATATCAATTTTTAATCACCTTTACTGGTGGCTCAGAGGTAAAGAATCTGCCTGCAATGTGGGAGACTCAGGTTCGACCCCTGGGTAGGGACGATCCCCTGGAGAAGGGAATGGCAACCCACTCTAGTATTCTTGCCTGAAGAACTCCATGGACAGAGAAGCCTAATAGGCTACACAGTCCATGAGGTAACAAAGAGGCAGACACGACTGATCAACTAACAGACCCACACCCTATTTCTCTGATGGAAAAACTGAACTGCAGGTGGATCTAGGTTTTCATGTACAGCTTATCGGGGTAGAGGCAGAAACTAAGCCCCATTCTGTATCTCATTTGCTGAAGAGCAGAACTACAGAGACATGGTAAATCATCTAGGGGTCCCTTCATCCCCAGCCTGAACCTGATACCTGCAAATACTCTGCCTGTTGCTGTCATTGGGACCAGAGCAAACAGGAATGAACTGTGACTCCAGAGCCCAGCATTGAGCTCTAGCTCTGACCCTGAGATCCAAAAGAAAGAAGGAAAATGATTATTGAGGATTCTTATGTGGCAAAATTGTGCCAGTGCTCTCCAGGTTTCAGTCTTAATTTAAACAGCAGTCCTGTGAAGTGATTCCTATTATGCCTATTTTACAGATGAAGAAACAAGGGCTCAGACGGGTGCAATGACTTCTTGGTGTTTGGGAATCAAGCCCTGGTCTATTGGAAAGTATTGTCCTGTATTGCTTCACCTTGTCATGTACCCAAGGGCTAGATCTTTAACCAGGTTAAAAATCTGTCTTCGTTTATTAAATGGAACATAACATTTTTTATTTTTATGGGTTTATCTAGCTCTGATATTCTGGATTTTAAATGCATTTGAATGCTTAATTTTCCACTTTTCTAAGAAAGAGTTTTGAATCATATTGTGAGTGACGTGCTTTAGCCAGAGTGTCACTTTCACCCTTTCACTGCAAAAGGGTTATCCCTTGTGGACTGGATTTGTTACCCTGACACCCAGGAGTGAAATGTCACTTAGACACAGAAAGGATACAGACATAGCTTCTTTGTTCCCCTTGTTTATAGCTCTTGGTTTCTTCTTCTTTTTCTTTCTCTCTGGAAAATGCTTCTCATTTTCTAAATCCTTGTGCTTTGAAACCAGTTTTGCCAGAGAAATGTCAAACACGGGGTTAAATACGGAATTGATTCTGTTCACTTTGAGCTGCAGTAGCCTGACTGTCACCCCAGACCTCATCATCCTGATGAGAGTTCTGGGATCACCACTTCCTTTGCCAACAGCAAAGTGTTCTTTCTTAATTGATGTTTGCCAGTCTGGATCTTGAAGATCATTCTGATGGTAGAAAGGAAATGCAGCAGCCGGCTGGCAGCATGATGTTTTGGTCAAAATCTATCTTCACTGAAGAAATTCTCATGGTGTTTTAATCCCATCCCTTTGGGTGGTTGTCCATTTACAACATGTTTTAAAAATTTTGCAAGGGGAATATTCTTACTGTTCTTGACAACTATCTATTCATGAAGAATTGTTATTATTCAGTTCAGTTCAGTTCAGTCGCTCAGTTGTGTCCGAATCTTTGCGACCCCATGAATCACAGCACGCCAGGCCTCCCTGTCCATCACGAACTCCCGGAGTTCACTCAAACTCATTGCCATCGAGTCGTTGATGCCATCCAGCCATCTCATTCTCTGTCGTCCCCTTCTCCTCCTGCCCCCAATCCCTCCCAGCATCAGAGTCTTTTCCAGTGAGTCAACTCTTTGCATGAGGTGGGCAGGCCTCCCTGTCCATCACCAACTCCCAAAGTTCACTCAAACTCATGTCCATCGAGTTGGTGATGCCATCAAGCCATCTCATCCTCTGTTGTCCCCTTCTCCTCCTGCCCCCAATCCCTCCCAATATCAGAGTCTTTTCCAATGAGTCAGCTCTTCGCATGAGGTGGCCAAAGTATTGGAATTTCAGCTTTAGTATCAGTCCCTCCAATGAACACCCAGGACTGATCTCCTTTAGAATGGACTGGTTGGATCTCCTTGCAGTCCAATGGGCTATCAAGAGTCTTCCCCAACACCACAGTTCAAAGCATCAATTTTTCGGTGATCAGCTTTCTTCACAGTCCAACTCTCACATCCGTACATGAACACTGGAAAACCCATAGCCTTGACTAGATGGACCTTTGCTGAAAAAGTAATTACTAATTTTCTATAAAATATATAATGAATGGGGGTTGGATTTTGTAAAGTACCTTTGCTGTATCTATTAGTATGTTCATATGATTTTTCTTCTCTCAGTTGATATGCTGGGTTCTTTCCATTCATTGATTTTGGAGGGTATGCAAGGCTAGAGTTTTGAACTAGATATAGATAGAGTGCCTGATGAACTCTGGACGGAGGGTCGTGACATTGTACAGGAGACAGGGACCAAGAACATCCCCATGGAAAAGAAATGCAAAAAAGCAAAATGGCTGTTTGAGGAGGCCTTACAAATAGCTGTGAAAAGAAGAGAAGCAAAAAGCAAAGGAAAAGGAAAGATATAAGCATCTGAATGCAGAGTTCCAAAGAATAGCAAGGAGAGATAAGAAAGCCTTCCTCAGTGATCAATGCAAAGAAATAGAGGAAAGCAACAGAATAGGAAAAACAAGAGATATTTTCAAGAAAATTAGAGATATCAAGGGAACAATTCATGCAAAAATGGGCTCGATAAAGGACAGAAATGGTATGGACCTAAGAGAAGCAGAAGATATTAAGAAGAGGTGGCAAGAATACACAGAAGAACTGTACAAAAAAAGATTTTCACGTCCAAGATAATCACGATGGCGTGATCACTCACCTGGAGCCAGACATCTTGGAATGTGAAGTCAAGTGGGCCTTAGAGAGCATCACTATGAACAAAGCTAGTGGAGGTGATGGAATTCCAATTGAGCTATTTCAAATCCTCAAAGATGATGCTGTGAAAGTGCTACACTCAATATGCCAGCAAATTTGGAAAACTCAGCAGTGGCCACAGGACTGGAAAAGATCAGTCTTCATTCCAATCCCAAAGAAAGGCAATGCCAAAGAATGCTCAAACTACCGCACAATTGCACTCTTCTCACACGCTAGGAAAGTCATGCTCAAAATTCTCCAAGCCAGGCTTCAGCAATATGTGAACCGTGCGCTTCCAGATGTTCAAGAGGGTTTTAGAAAAGGCAGACGAACCAGAGATCAAATTGCCAACATCCACTGGATCATGGAGAAAGCAAGAGAGTTCCAAGAAAACATCTATTTCTGCTTCATTGACTATGCCAAAGCCTTTGACTGTGTGGATCCCAATAAACTGTGGAACATTCTGAAAGAGATGGGAATACCAGACCACCTGACCTGCCTCCTGAGAAACCTGTATGCAGGTCAGGAAGCAACATTTAGAACTGTATATGGAACAACAGACTGGTTCCAAATAGGAAAAGGAGTACGTCAAGGTTGTATATTGTCACCCTGCTTATTTAACTTATATGCAGAGTACATCATCAGGAAGGCTGGGCTGGAAGAAGCACAAGCTGAAATAAAGATTGCCGGGAGAAATATCAACAACCTCAGATATGCAGATGACACCACCCTTATGGCAGAACGTGAAGAGGAGCTCAAAAGCCTCTTGAGGAAAGTGTAAGAGGAGAGTGAAAAGGCTGGCTTGAAGCTCAACATTCAGAAAACAAAGATCATGGCATCTGGTCCCATCACTTCATGGGAAATAGATGGGGAAACAGTGGTATCAGTGTTACACTTTATTTTATTTTTGGGCTCCAAAATCACTGCAGATGCTGATGGCAGCCATGAAATTAAAAGGGTTCAGGAGGGGGAACTTATGTAAACCCGGGGCAAATTCATGTCAATGTATGGCAAAACCAACCAATATAATATTGTAAAATAATTTGCCTCCAATAAAAAATAAATTAATTACCAAAAAAAAAAAAATAATAAGTAAATAAAACTAATCTGTTAATGTCTTTACTTATTTTCTGCTTCCTCTCTTTAGACTCAAAATTTCCATTATAGAACTACAACAGGACAACTGTCTACTTGTTCCCTAACATAACTTCAGCAATTATTAGGTGATTAATAAATTCTTATTGTTTGGATCATTCATATTCTAAAAGTTCTCTGAACACCCAGTCTTCATGGCAGAAGTAACTACTTCCACATTTGTGCTCAAATAACGCTTTGAACACACCACCATTATAGTACTCAGGTGTCTACAAGCGTATCTCCTTACTAGAGTGTGAACTTTGCAGGAGTGTAAATCACGACATTTTCTTCTTCAAATTAGAATTCTAGGGTCTTATTCACTACCTGATAAGGAATAGGTAAACAAATGCATGTTTACTGAATAAATGAATGAATGAATGCTAATGAACAGTCACAGAGACTTGAAAACTCATTTTCTAAAATTGCTTTCCTCAACAGACAAGAAAAACAACATGAACATAACCTCTGGTTCTGGAAAAACAACTAAAACTGTGACAGCAAAATCAAGCTTCTGCAAAAGAACTCCTAACAACGATTAGGACAGGAGAGAGGAAGAAAAGGACTTTCAGGTTAAATGACTTTGATCTCCTCTGTATTTGCTCATCAATTTTAGTGCTGCAGCAATGGCTCTAGAAACAAGCCAATTTCTGACAGTCACGTGGCCCACATAATTATTGGAATTTTCAGAAATGCTTATCATCACATTGAAAAGGAAAGAGACTTCTCTCCTTGTCTTTGTGCTAAGGGTTCATTTGGGATCTATTAAATTGATGACTGAGGTAATACCTGTGCCCTTTGGATTATTACCAATAGTGCCCCTAAGCTGGCTCCACCAAAGCCCAATCTGTCGCCAGAGAACAATGTCCCTTCTGTCCTTGTAGCCAGCAGGACATGTGGGAAATCAGAAACTTGTACATAGACATTAGTGCACTGATCTTAGTCATCACACTCAGCAAACATGTTCCTAAAAATCTGGTGCCAAACAATTCTTAAAATAAAAATGTACATGTGCCACTGATTCACTTAAGTGTTTAGATGCTTCTCTTGTATTTACTGTTGTTCAGTAGCTCATCTAATGTTACTTGACGCTGATGAAAACCTTCCGTTAGCTCCTTAAGGCCTTAGTTTTGAGCTTAGAGATAGTGAAAAGGGGTCAACATAATTTTTCAGCAGCAAAACTAGGAGACAGTCACTAATTGGTACCTTAGTAAAAACCTTTTATTATTTTCAAAATACTTTTGAGTGCCTGCTTAGTTTTGATTTTTTTTTTCCCTAATAAATGGATTTGTGTGTAACCCTGATTTGTGAATTCGTGTGCTGCACTGGAGCACTCAGAGACCAGGTGCTAAAGCTACGTTCCTTGCCATTTTAATTCTTGGCACGCTGCAAAATCTCAAACTTCTCCCAATACTCCTCTCATATTCTGCTCCTTATCTCCTTCCAACAAATTGGGTGGGTATGCTAGTGGGAGTGTGAGGTTGATAAAAAACATACACTTGATTAGCAGATAAAAATAAAGAGCATTGTTTAAAAATGGAGGAAAGTATGGTGGAGGAGAAGATAAAGGAGAAGTGGGAATAAAAAGAAAACTGGACAATAATGGTGAAAAAAACTGAAGGATAATATTGGAAGAAGGGCACCAGAGACTGATTGCTCTTATTAATCTCAGTACCTCCAACTTCTCCAAGCCACCTCAACAGTCTGTTTCATGACAACAGGCCAGTTCTGTCCAGTGTAATGTTTCTGGTCTTTAATGGATTCCTTGGGCCATTTTCCATTCCTCTTTTGTTCACTGCCCACACTTTGCAGATGTGCAAGTGTGAGGCTGAATATTTTAGTTTTCTACTGCTGCTCTAATAAATTACCCTAAATTTATGGGTTTAAGCAACACTTAAGCAACTTATCACCTTCTGTAAGTTAGAAGTCTGACATGGGTCTCACGGGGCTAAAATGAAGATGTCAGCAGCTCCTTTATGAAGACTTTGAAAGTGAAAGGCACTCAGTTGTGGCCAACTCTTTGCGACTCCAAGGACTATATAACCCATGGGATTCTCTAGGCCAGAATACTGGAGTGGGTAGCCTTTTATGAAGACTTTAGGGAAGTGTTAATTTCCTTGCTCACTTTGCTCATTTTGGTTGTCAGCTGACTTCAAAATGGAATGGAAGGCCTTAGAGTAGTAAGCTTCCTGTTACTGAAATCACTCAAGCAGAGGCTTATAAAAGATGGTTTTGGAGGATGTTGGTGCTGGGTTCGAAGTTGAACTTTATGATTTCTAAGGTCCCTTCCAACTAAAGAATGCATGGGAGGGCAATCTGAGGAAACTAACTTGAGATAGCAAAGCAGACTGTGGTATATAGCTACCCTGTGAAAAGGTGAAAAGCCCTGACCTAGGACACTGCCAGACCTGCTCCCAGAGTGGGGGACTCAACAGGGCTAGCTGGCTGCGGGCGGCCCGTCCCCCATCCCCCGCCGAGACAGGCAGGGGAGGGCAGCCAGAGCCGGAAGGGGGCAATCGCGGGCCCAGAGAGGCGTCATCTACCAAACTTCAAGCAGGCTTCGTTGCTAGCCAAGATTTATTGGGATTCTGGCCAGTCGACATCCACCTGAGAAGGTGCGCTGGTTGTACACCCAGAAAACCGAGAGGCAGGGACGGGGAGGCAATAAGTCACAGCAACAGCGCTCGCCAAACACCTGGTCACCTGAGCTGCTCGGACCGCGGAAGGGCACAAAACGCTGGCCCAACCGAGTCTGCACCTTTGTGGAGTACCCGAGTACCAGAACTCGAGCAACTTTCACCCGGGAAGTGCATGCAACCCAGGGCTTGCCTCAGACAGTTCCTGGCAGAGCAACCTAGAGCCTAAGCATTATAGACTGGGAAAGCACACACACTGTGTGCCCGTGAGTGGGGGCAAACCCAGTGTGGC
This sequence comes from Moschus berezovskii, assembly GCF_049115385.1. NCBI lineage: Eukaryota > Metazoa > Chordata > Mammalia > Artiodactyla > Moschidae > Moschus > Moschus berezovskii. The sequence goes on from NC_142465.1 coordinate 2,886,107, forward strand.
CGAGACACTGCGAGCACTCCCCACAGATGCGAGTGATATTTATTTGCAGCGTTCCTCCCTCCCCACAGCACAACTGAACAAAGGAGCCTAAAAAAGTGTCCACCACCGGACCCTTGTGTCAGGGAGGAAATTAGACACTGAAGAGACCAGCAAACAGAAGAAGCTGAAACAGAGGGAACCACCTTGGAAGTGACAGATGGAGAAGTCTTGAGGTTACTGCAAGAATAAGACTGAAAACCAGAGGAAGAGGCTTAGTCCAAATCCTGAGAACACTAGAGAACTCCTGACTCCAGGGAACACTAATCAATAGGAGATCATCAAACGCCTCCACACCTACACTGAAGCCAAGTACCACCCAAGGGCCAACAAGTTCCAGAGCAAGATATACCACACAAATTCTCCAGCAACACAGGAAAATAGCCCTGAGCTTCAATATAAAGGCTACCCAAAGTCACTCCAAAACCACTGATATCTCATAACTCATTACGGGACACTTCATTGCACTCCAGAGAGAAAAAATCCAGTTCCACCCACCAGAACACCAACACAAGCTTCCTTAACCAGGGAACGTTGGCAAGTCACCCGTCCAACCCCACCCACAGCGAGGGAACCCCACAATAAAGAGAACTCCACAAACTGCCAGAAGACGGAAGTTCAGTTCAGTTCAGTCGCTCAGTCGTGTCCGACTCTCTGTGACCCCATGAATCACAGCAGGCCCAAACACAGCAATATAAGCAAGATGAAGAGGCAGAGAAATACCCAGCAAGAAAATGAACAGGATAAATGCCCACCAACCCAAACAAAAGAGGAAGAGATAGGGAACCTACCTGATAAAGAATTCCAAGTAATGATAGTGAAAATGATCCAAAATCTTGAAAACAAAATGGAGTTACAGATAAATAACCTGGAGACAAGGATTGAGAAGATGCAAGAAAGGTTTAACAAGGATCTAGAAGAAAAAAAAAGAGTAAGTATACAATGAATAATGCAATAGATGAGATTAAAAACACTCTGCAGGAAACCAACAGTAGAATAACGGAGGCAGAAGATAGGATAAGCGAGTTAGAAGACAAAATGGTAGAAATAAATGAAACAGAGAGGAAAAAAGAAAAACGAATTAAAAGAAATGAGGACAATCTCAGAGACCACTGGGACAATGTTAAACGCCCCAACATTCGAATCATAGGAGTCCCAAAAGAAGAAGACAAAAAGAAAGACCATGAGAAAATACTGGAGGAGATAATACCTGAAAGTTTCCCTAAAATGGGGAAGGAAATAATCACCCGAGTCCAAGAAACCCAGAGAGTCCCCAACAGGATAAACCCAAGGCGAAATACCCCAAGACACATATTAATCAAATTAACAAAGATCAAACACAAAGAACAAATATTAAAAGCAGCAAGGGAAAAACAACAAGTAACACACAAGGGAATTCCCATAAGGATAAAAGTTGATCTTTCAATAGAAACACTTCAGGCCAGGAGGGAATGGCAGGGCATACTTAAAGTGCTAAAAGAAAATAAGCTACTGCCCAGATTATTGTACCCAGCAAGGATCTCATTCAAATATGAAGGAGAAAGCAAAAGCTTTACAGACAAGCAAAAGCTGAGAGAATTCAGCATCACCAAACCAGCTCTCCAACAAATGCTAAAGGACCTTCTCTAGACAGGAAACACAGAACGGGTGTATAAACTCGAACCCAAAACAATCAAGTAAATGGCAATGGGATCATACTTATCAATAATTACCTTAAATGTAAATGCGTTGAATGCCCCAACCAAAAGACAAAGGCTGACTGAATGGATACAAAAACAAGACCCCCATACATATTGTCTACAAGAGACCCACCTCGAAACAAGGGACACATACAGACTGAAAGTGAAGGGCTGGAAAAAGATATCCCACGCAAACAGAGACCAAAAGAAAGCAGGAGTAGCAATACACATATCAGATAAAATAGACTTTAAAACAAAGTCTGTGAAAAGAGACAAAGAAGGACACTACATAATGATCAAAGGATCAATCCAAGAAGATATAACAATTATAAATATATATGCACCCAACATAGGGGCACAACAATATGTAAGACAAATGCTAACAAATGTGAAAGGGGAAATGAACAATAACACAATAATAGTGGGAGACATTAATGCCCCACTCACACCTATGGATAGATCAACTAAACAGAAAATTAATAAGGAAACACAAACGTTAAATGATACAATAGACCAGTTAGACCTAATAGATATCTATAGGACATTTCACCCCAAAACCATGAATTTCACCTTTTTCTCAAGCGCACACGGAACCTTCTCAAGCACAGATCACATCCTAAGCCATAAATCTACCCTTGGTAAATTCAAAAAAATTGAAATAATTCTAAGCATATTTTCTGACCACAATGCAGTGAGATTAGATCTCAATTACAGGAGAAAAACTATTAAAAATTCCAACACACGGAAGCTGAACAACACACTGCTGAATAACCAACAAATCATAGAAGAAATCAAAAAATAAATCAAAATATGCACAGAAAACGAATGAAAATGAAAACACAACAACCCAAAACCTGTGGGACACTGTAAAAGCAGTGCTAAGGGGAAGGTTCATAGCAATACAGGCACACCTCAAGAAACAAGAAAAAAGTCAACTAAATAATCTAACTCTACACATAAAGCAACTAGAAAAGGAAGAAATGAAGAACCCCAGGGTGAGTAGAAAGAAAGAAATCTTAAAATTAGGGCAAAAATAAGTGCAAAAGAAACAAAAGAGACCATAGCAAAAATCAACAAAGCCAAAAGCTGGTTCTTTGAGAGGGTAAATAAAATTGACAAACTCATCAAGAAACAAAGGGAGAAAAACCAAATCAATAAAATTAGAAATGAGAATGGAGAGATCACAACAGACAACACAGAAATACAAAGGATCATCACCAATTATATGCCAATAAAACGGACAACTTGGCAGAAATGGACAAATTCTTAGAAAAGTACAACTTTCCAAATTGAAACTGTAATAAGAAATCTTCCAGCAAACAAAAGCCCAGGTCCAGACGGCTTCACAGCTGAATTCTATCAAAAATTTAGAGAAGAGCTATCATCTACCCTACTCAAACTCTTCCAGAAAATTGCAGAGGAAGGTAAACTTCCTAACTCATTCTATGAGGCTACCATCACCCTAATCCCTAAACCTGACAAAGATACCACAAAAAAAGAAAACTACAGGCCAATATCACTGATGAACATAGATGCAAAAATCCTTAACAAAATTCTAGCAATCAGAATCCAACAACACATTAAGAAGATCATACATCATGACCAAGTGGGCTTTATCCCAGGAATGCAAGGATTCTTCAATATCCACAAATCAATCAATGTAAATACGCCACATCAACAAAATGAAAAATAAAAACCATATGATTATCTCAATAGATACAGAGAAGGCCTTTGACAAAATTCAACACCCATTTATGATAAAAACGCTCCAGAAGGCGGGAATAGAAGGAACATACCTCAACATAATAAAAGCTACATATGACAAACCCACAGCAAACATCCTCAATGGTGAAAAATTGAAAGCATTTCCCCTAAAGTCAGGAACAAGACAAGGGTGCCCACTCTAACTACTACTATTCAACACAGTAGTGGAAGCTTTGGCCACAGCAGTCAGAGCAGAAAAAGACATAAAAGGAATCCAAATTGGAAAAGAAGCAAAACTCTCACTGTTTGCAGATGACATGATCCTCTACACAGAAAACCCTAAAGACTCTACCAGAAAATTACTAGAGCTAATCAATGAATATAGTAAAGTTTCAGAATACAAAATCAACACACAGAAATCCCTTGCATTCCTATACACTAATAATGAGAACATAGAAAGAGAAATTAAGGAAACAATTCCATTCACCATTGCAATGAAAAGAATTACATACTTAGGAATATATCTACCTAAAGGAACAAAAGACCTATATATAGAAAACTATAAAACACTAGTGAAAGAAATCAGAGAGGACACTAATAGATGGAGAAATATACCGTGTTTGTAGATTGGAAGAATAAATATTGTGAAAATGAATATATTACCCAAAGTAATTTATAGATTCAATGCAATCCCTATCAAGCTACCAATGGTATTTTTCACAGCGCTAGAACAAATAATCTCACAATTTGTATGGAAATACAAAAAAACTTGAATAGCCAAAGCAATCTTGAGGAAGAAGAATGGAAGTGGGGGAATCAACCTGCCGGACTTCAGGCTCTACTACAAAGCCACAGTCATCAAGACAGTATGGTACTGGCAATAAAGACAGAAATATAGATCAATGGAACAAAACAGATAGACCAGAGATAAATCCACGCACCTATGGACACCTTATCTATGACAAAGGAGGCAAGAATATTCAATGGAGAAAAGACAGTCTCTTTAACAAGCGGTGCTGGGAAAACGGGTCAGCCACTTGTAAAAGAATGAAACTAGAACACTTTCTAACACCATACACAAAAATAAATTCAAAATGGATTAAAGATCTAAATGTAAGACCAGAAACTATAAAACTCCTATAGGCAAAACACTCTCCGACATAAATCACAGCAGGATTCTCCATGACACACCTTATATTGGAAATAAAAGCAAAAATAAACAAATGGGACCTAATTAAAATTAAAAGCTTCTGACAGCAAAGGAAACTATAAGCAAGGTGAAAAGACAGCCTTCAGAATGGGACAAAATAATAGCAAATGAAGCAACTGACAAAGAATTAATCTCCAAAATATACAAGCAACTCCTGAAGCTCAATTCCAGAAAAATAAACGACCCAATAAAAAAATGGGCCAAAGAAATAAACAGACGTTTCTCCAAAGAAGACATACAGATGGCTAACAAACACATGAAAAGATGCTCAACATCACTCATAATCAGAGAAATGCAAATCAAAACCACAATGAGGTGCCATTTCACGCCAGCCAGAATGGCTGCTATCCAAAAGTCTACAAGCAATAAATGCTGGAGAGGGTGTGGAGAAAAGGGAACCCTCTTACACTGTTGGTGGGAATGCAAACTAGTACAGCCACAGTCCGTCTAGTCAAGGCTATAGTTTTTCCAGTGGTCATGTATGGATGTGAGACTTGGACTGTGAAGAAAGCTGATCGCTGAAGAATGGATGCTTTTGAACTGCGGTGCTGGAGAACACTCTTGAGAGTCCCTTGGACTGCAAGGAGACCCACCCAGTCCATTCTAAAGGAGATCAATCCTGGGTGTTCATTGGAAGGACTGATGCTAAAGCTGAAACTCCAATACTTTGGCCACCTCATGCGACGAGTTGACTCACTGGAAAAAACTCTGATGCTGGGAAGGATCGGGGGCAGGAGGTGAAGGGGACGACAGAGAATGAGATGGCTGGATGGCATCACCGACTCGATGGACATGAGTTTGAGTGAACTCCGGGAGTTGGCGATGGACAGGGAGGCCTGGCGTGCCGTGATTCATGGGGTGGCAAAGAGTCAGACACGACTGAGTGACTGAACTGAACTGAACCTTATATTTTGGAAACTTCTTTTGTGATTTAGGACATAGTCCTTTTTTTTTTGTTTTTCATAGTCCATTTTTTTTCCCCTCAGTTCAGAGTTTAATATGCAAGTAACATCTCCATTAACATTTGAAACCAAGAATAATAACCCATAGCAGAAAGAGGATTTAGAGAAATCTTAGTAACAAAAATACGTTTGATTCAACTTTTATTTTTTTATGTTTAATTTTATATATTTATTTTTTTGAAGTAGAACAGTTGTTTCCATTTTTTTTCTACGCATGCTCCCCATCCTGACCCCCCTCCCACCTCCCTTCCCCTCCCATCCCTTTGGTTCATCCCAGTACACCAACCCCGAGCATCCTGTATCATGCATTGTACTTGGACTGGCTGCAGACGAATGGATAAGAAAGCTGTGGTACATTTACACAATGGAGAACTACTCAGCAATTAAAAGGAATACATTTGAATCAATTCTAATGAGGTGGATGAAACTGGAGCCTATGATTTGACATAGTCCATTTTTTAAAGTACTCCTTCTGTGCTCAGAAATAACGCTTATTCGAGAGACGCCCGGCTCCGGCGGCGCAGACGCGAGAGACGCCCGGCTCCGGCGCAACCGACCACGTGCAGAATCGTGGCTGAGAGGAGCTACCCCGCGCCCAGGGTTAGGGCGGTGGCCGAGAGGAGCTGTACCACGTCCAGGAGGCGGTGGCTGCTTGGGCACCGGAGGGCCGAGAGGAGCTGATCCACATTCAAAGCAGGAGGGGCGGCCTTGAGGAGATACCCCTCGTCCAAGGTAAGGTACAGCAGCTGCGCCTTGCTGGAGCAGCTGGGAAGAGATACTCCACGACCAAGTGGAATATAAGAATCCAGTGTTCTGGGGAGGGAGGAACAAGATGGCGGAGGGATAAGACGGCGAGACCACTTTCTCCCCCACAAATTCATCAAAAGAACATTTGAACGTGGAGTAAAGGCCACAAAACAACTTCTGAATACTGGCAGAGGTCATCAGGCTCCCAGAAAAGCAGCCCATTGTCTTCTAAAGGAGAGAGAAGAAATCCAGCTCCACCCAGCAGAACACCAACACATGCTTCCCTAACCAGGGAACCCAGACAAGTCACCCGTCCAACCCCACACACAGCGAAGAAACTACATAATAAAGAGAACTCCACAAACTGCAAGAAGAGGGAAAGGCCACCCCAAGCAAAGCAATATAAGCAAGATGAAGAGGCAGAGAAATACCCAGCAAGTAAAGGAACAAGATAATTGCCCACCAACACAAACAAAAGAAGAAGATATAGGGAATTTACCTGATAAAGAATTTCAAATTTTGATGGTGAAAATGATTCAAAATCTTGAAAGCAAAATGGAGTTACAGATAAATAAGCTGGAGAAAAGGATTGAGAAGATGGAAGAAAGATTTAATAAGGACTTAGAAGAAATAAAAAAGAGTCAATATACAATGAATAATGCAATAGATGAGATCAGAAACACTCTGGAGGGAACAAACAATAGAATAACAGAGGCAGAAGACAGGATTAGCGAACTAGAAGATAGAATTGTAGAAATAAATGAAACAGAGAGGAAAAAAGAAAAACGAATTAAAAGAAATGAGGACAATATTAGAGACCTCTGGGACAATGTTAAAAGCTCCAACATTCGAATCATAGGAGTCCCAGAAGAAGAAGACAAAAAGAAAGACCATGAGAGAATACTTGAAGAGATAATAGTTGAAAACTTCCCTAAAATAGGGAAAGAAATAATCACCCAAGTCCAAGAAACCCAGAGAGTCCCCAACAGGATAAACCCAAGGCGAAATACTCCAAGACACATATTAATCAAATTAACAAAGATCAAACACAAAGAACAAATATTAAAAGCAGCAAGCAAAAAGCAGCAAATAACACATAAGGGGATTCCCATAAGGATAACAGCTGATCTTTCAACAGAAACTCTTCAGGCCAGAAGGGAGTGGCAAGACATACTTAAAGTGATGAAAGAAAATACCCTACAGCCCAGATTACTATACCCAGCAAGGATCTCATTCAAATATGAAGGAGAAATCAAAAGCTTTACAGACAAGCAAAAGCTGAGGGAATTCAGCATCACCAAACCAGCTCTCCAACAAATGCTAAAGGATCTTCTCTAGACAGGAAACACAGAAAGAGTGTATAAACTTGAACCCAAAGCAATAAAGAAAATGGCTACGGGATCGTACTTATCAATAATTACCTTAAACGTAAATGGGTTGAAATTTTCAAAAAGGCTAGGAAACAATTCTCATAGCCATCAATAGTTCAGTGTTGAGTTCATGAATAGTTTTTAAAGTTTGGGACAAACTGTAGTATTTGCTATTTGAAGTACTATTTGTATTGGCATATTACGATGTAACATTGGTCTTCATTTCCAACTTAAAACGCCTAAAAATGCCTAACAGGTTTTTAGATTTGTGAATTTTAGTTGATATGTATTTTATGATGTTACTGAACCTGCAGGAATATTGAAATATTTCAGAGAACTTATTCACTGTACATTTAATTTATTTTATTTATAAAAGTTATGAACTGTAGAAAGTTTTACTTGTTGGGTCAAATGCTTGTTGCTTCAAATGCTTGTTGCATTTGAAGTGCTAGTTACAAGAAAATCAAATACCTTCAATGTATAAATGCTATTAAGTTTTTAAAGGACTCTGGAGTATAAGTAAGTTTGTTTAAAGAAATTTAGTCTATTCAACCTGAATCAGCTCTGTCAAACATTAATTAAAAGCCTCATTTAAAATAAATAAATAAATAAATAATGGTGGTGGGAGGGAGGGTTGGGAAGCTGGCTGGAGGTGGAGGTGGTGAAGTTTATTAATCTAATTAAAAATGAAGTTGCATTTCCATTTTCCAAAACCACCCATCCACCATCGTACTGTGTCACTAGACATTATGTACGATTTTACTTTGCGACAGAAACCATTACATTTAAAAATTCATTACAGCAAGGTTAGTTAGACACATGATGGATGCAGCTTTAATCCTGCCATATATTATTACAGGTAAAATGTAAATGATGAAAAATATTTTGTGCTTATCAGCATTTATGTGGAAATGTGTTTTACAGTGATATATGGTGTTATATTTCTATTATTGTGATGAAAAAGAAAGCAATACAAAAAGACGAAGTGTTTATTAAAACATGAAAAAAAAAAAAAAGAAAGAAATGGTTTTGCAGCACTGAAGAGATTATAGAAAGTAAATTAGCTAGATCAGACCTGTTTTATGTAGTAATTTTATAGTTTAATTATTTCAGTTGTAAAATATTGTTATACTGTTCATTAGCTCTGATTGTTCATATTAAACTATTGTAATGCAAATAAATAAATAATCAAAAAAAAAAAAAAAAAGAAATAACGCTTATTCTCTATTTGTTAGGTACAAAATTTTCTATATGTATTAGACCAACTTTATTAGTTGTGTTGTTCAAATCTTCTATATAGGCATTCTCAAAGATATTGTAGTCTGGTTCCATACCACCACAATAAACAAATACCACAATAATGTGAGGCATGGGGATTATTTTGTTTCCCAGTACATATAAAACCCATATTTATATTATAATGTAGAATGTAGTATCAACTCATAAGAGTCTAAATAACAATGTTCATGTCTAAATTAAAAAATATTTTATTGCTAAAAAATGCTAACCGTCACCTGAGCCTTCAAGTGAGTCATACTCTTTTTGTTGTGGAGGGTCTTGCCTCGATTTTGAAGGCTGCTGACTGATCGCGGTGGTTTCTGTAGGAGAGATAACTATGGTAATTTCTTAAAATAAGATAATATTGAAGTTTGCCACATCCATTGACTCTTCCTTTCATGAAAAATTTCTCTGTAGCATGAATGACTGTTTGGTAACACTTTACCCAATGGCAACCCACTCCAGTGTTCGTGCCTGGAGAATCCCAGGGACGGCGGAGCCTGGTGGGCTGCCGTCTATGGGGTCGCACAGAGTCGGTCACGACTGAAGCGACTTAGCAGCAGCAGCAGCAACATTTTACCCAAAGTAGAATGTCTTTCAAAACTGAAGTCAATATTCTCAAACCCTGCTTTTGTTTATCAACTAAGTTTACGTAATATTCTAAGTCCTCTGTTGTCATTTCATCAGTCCTCACAGCATCTTCACCAGGAGTAGATTCCATGTCTAGAAATCATTTTCTTAATGCTCACCCATGAGAAACAACTCCTCATCCATTAAAGTCCTATCATGGGATTGAAGCAACTTAGTCACATCTTCAGGTTCCCCTTCTAATTCTAGTTCTCTTGCGATTTTTCTACCACACTAGGTATTATTTCCTCCACCAAAGTCTTACAGCCCCACAAGGCCCCATGAGGGTTGGAATCAACTTCTTTCAAACTCTGCTAATATTCCTATTTTGACCTCTTCCCTTGAATCACGAATGTTCTCAATGGCATCTAGAGTGGTGAATCCTTTCCATGTTTTCATTTAACCACCCAAATCCATCAGAGGAGTCACTACGGTAGTTACAGCCTAAAAATGTATTTCTTATGGGACTTCTCTGGCAGTCCAGTGGTTAGAATTTGGCACTGTGGTTTTTCACTGTGGTTCAATCCCTGGTCAGGAAACGAAGATCATGCAAGCTGTGAGGTGTGCCACTCCCAAAATATGTTTCTTAAATAATAAAGCCTTAAAAGTTCCAATTACTCCTTGATCTGTGGGCTGCCGAATGGATGTTGAGAAGGTAGGCATTAAACAACATTAATCTTGTACATCTCCATCAGAGTGCTTGGGTGACCAGACGCATTGTCAATAAGCAGTAATATTTCCAAAGGAATCTCTTTTTTCTGAGCAGCAGATCTCCACAGTGGGCTTCAAATATTCAGTAAACCATGTTGTAAACAGATGTGCTGTCACCCATGCTTTGTTGTTCCATTTACAGAGTACAGGAAGAAAAGATTTAGCATAATTCAGAACGGCAAATGAGCATTTTGTTACTGTTCAGTTGCCATGTCATACCCTACTCTTTTTGAAACCCCATGGACTGTAGCCCACTAGGCTCGTCTGTCCATGGAATTTCCCAGGCAAGAATACTGGAGTGGGTTGCCATTTCCTGCTCCAGGGGATTTTCCCCGACTCAGGGATCAAACCCACATCTCCTGCATTGACAGGTAGATTCTTTACCACTGAGCCACCAGACCAGCTGCATTAGCCCCTAACAAGAGAGTCATCCTGCCTTGTGAAGCTCTCAAGCCAGGCACTGACCTCTCCTCTCTAGCTATGAAAGTCCTGGTGACATCTTCTTCCAATAGAAGACTGTTCTGTCTACACTGAAAATCTGTTGTTTAGAACAGCCACCTTCATGAATGATCTTAGCTAGATCTTCTGGATAACTTGCTGCAGCTTCTACATCAGCACTTGCTGCTCTGCCGTGAACTCTGATGCTACAGAGATGATATCTTTCCTTAGTCTTCACGAAATTGACCCCTGCTAGCTTCAAACCTTTCTTCTGAAGCTGTCTCATTCCTCTCAACCATCACAGAATTAGAGTTAGGGCCTTGTCTTAGATTAGGCTTGGGTTTAAGGGAATGCCATGGCTGGCTGATCTATGCAGATCCCAAAACTTTCTCTGTATCAGCAATAAGGCTGTTTTGTTTTCTTATCATTCATGAATTCACTAGAGTTATCATTTTCGATTTTCTTTAAAAACCTTCCCTTTGGATTCACAACTTGGCTGCTGGGCTCAAAAGGCCTAACTTTTGGCCTGTTTCAACGTTCAACATAACTTTCTCACTAACCTTAATCATGTCTAGCTTTTGATTTAAAGTGAGAGGTATGCAACTCCTTTCACTTGAACCCTTAGCGGCCATTGTAAGATTAGTTGACCTGATTTCAGCATCATTGTGACTAAGTGAATAGGGAGGCCCATGGAGAGCCTTTTATATATAAATCCACCCCCAAAACTTGCATGACTTGCTTTATTGTGATATTTGCTGTATTGAAGTAGTCTGGAACCAAACCTGCAATATCTCAGAGATATGCCTGTTATGCAAGTGTTACCGAAATGTGACACAGGGATATGCAGTGAGCAAATGCTTTTGGGAAAAAAGGCACCAACAGATTTGCTCAACACAGGGTTGCCACGAACCTTCAATTTGTAAAAACTGTGGTGTCTGCAAAGCAAGAGTCTGAAATGCTGTACCAGGATGCAATCTGAAAAACAACGGAATGATCTATTCATTTCCAAGGCAAACCATTCAATATCACAGTAATCCAAGACTATGCTTTGACCAGTAATGCTGAAGAAGCTGAAGTTGAATGGTTCTCAGAAGATCTACAAGACCTTCTAGAACTCACACCCCAAAATGATGTCCTTTTTATTATAAGGGACTGGAATGCAAAAGTAGGAAGTCAAGAAACACCTGGAGTAACAGGAAAATTTGGCCTTGGAGTACAGAATGAAGCAGAGCAAAGGCTAATAGAGTTTTGCAAGAGAATGCAATGGTCATAGCAAACACCCTCGTCCAATGACACAACAGAAGACTCTACGCATGAACATCACCAGATGTACAATACTGAAATCAGATTGATTATGTTCTTTGCAGGCAAAGATGGAGAAGCTCTATAGAGTCAGCAAAAACAAGACTGGAAGCTGACTGTGACTCAGACCATGCACTCCTTATTGTCAAATTCAGACTTAAATTGAAGAAAGTACGGAAAACCACTAGACCATTCAGGTATGACCTAAATCAAATCCATAACGATTATACAGTGGAAGTGAGAAATAGATTCAAGGGATTAGATCTGATAGACAGAGTGCCTGATGACCTATCAATGGATGTTCGTGACACTATACAGGAGACACGGATCGAGATCATTCCCAAGAAAAAGAAATGCAAAAAAGCAAAATGGTTGTCTGAGGAGGTCTTGCAAATAGCTGTGAAGAAAAGGAAAGATACACTCATTTGAATGCAGAGTTCCAAAGAATAGCAAGGAGAGATAAGAAAACCTTCCTCAGTGATCAGTGCAAAGAAATAGAGGAAAACAACAGAATAGAAAAGACAAAAGATCTCTTCAAGAAAATTAGAGATAATAAGGGAACATTTCATGCAAAGATGGGCTCAATAAAGAAGAGAAATAGTATGGACCTAACAGAAGCAGAAGATATTAAGAGGTGGCAAGAATACACAGAAAAACTATACAAAAAAGATCTTCATGACCAAGATATTCACGATGGTGTGATCACCAACCTAGAGCCAGACATCATTGAATGTAAAGTCAAGTGGGCCTTGGGAAGCATCACTACGAACAAAGCTAGTGGAGGTGATGGAATTCAAGTTGAGCTATTTCAAATCCTAAAAGATGATGCTGTGAAAATGCTGCACTCAGTATGTCAGCAAATTTGGAAAACTCAAGAAGTGGCCATAGGACTGGAAAAGGTCAGTTTTCATTCCAATCACAAAGAAAGGTAATGCCAAAAAATGCTCAAACTACCCCATAATTGCACTCATCTCACACGCTAGTAAAGTCATGCTCAAAATTCTCCAAGCCAGGCTTCAGCAATACGTGAATCGTAAACTTCCAGACGTTCAAGCGGGTTTTAGAAAAGGCAGAGGAACCAAAGATCAAATTGCCAACAACCGCTGGATCATCGGAAAAGCAAGGGAGTTCCAGAAAAACATCTATTCTTGCTTTATTGACTATGCCAAAGCCTTAGTGTGGATCATAATAAACTGGAAAATTCTTAAAGAGATGGGAATACCAGATCACCTGACCTGCCTCTTGAGAAATCTGTATGCAGGTCAAGAAGCAACAGTTAGAACTGGACATGGAACAACAGACTGGGTCCAAGTAGGAAAAGGAGTACGTCAAGGATGTATATTGTCACCCTGCTTATTTAACTACTATCCAGTGGACATCATGAGAAATGCTGGGCTGGAGGAAGCACAAGCCGGAATCAAGATTTCCGGGAGAAATATCAATAACCTCAGATATGTAGATGACACCAACTTTATGGCAGAAAGCAAAGAACTAAAGAGCCTCTTGATGAAAGTGAAAGAGGAGAGTGAAAAAGTGTGCTCAAAACTCAACATGCATCGAACATGGACTGGCGATTCGTTTCACATATGATAATATACATGTTTCAATGCCATTCTCCCAAATCATCCCACCATCACCCTCTCCCACAGAGTCCAAAAGACTGTTCTATACATCTGTGTCTCTTTTACTGTCTCGTATACAGGGTTATCGCCAGTCCAAGTTCGATGCATGACACAGGATGCTCGGGTCTGGTGTACTGGGATAAACCAGAGGGATGGGACGGGGAGGGAGGTGGGGGGGGGGGGGTTCAAGATGGGAAACACGTGTACACCAGAGGTAGATTCATGTCAATGTATGGAAAAACCAATATAATAATGTAAAGGAATAGCCTCCAATTAAAATAAATAAATTTTTAAAAAATAAACAAGAAAAAAAACAAACCCTCAACATGCAGAAAATTAAGATCACGGTATCTGGTCCTACCACTTCATTGCAAATAGATGGGAAAACAGTGACAGACTTTATTTTTGGGGGGCTCCAAAATTACTGCGGATGGTGACTGCAGCCATGAAATTAAAAACACTTACTCTGTGGAAGAAAAATTATGACCAATCTAGACAGCATATTAAAAAGCAGAGACATTACTTTGTAAACAAAAGTCCATCTAGTCCTATGGTTTTTCCAGTAGTCATGCATGGATGTGAGAGCTGGACGATAAAGATAGCTAAACGTTGAAGAACTGATGCTTTTGAACTGTGGTGTTGGAGAAGACCCTTGAGAGTCCCTTAGACAGCAAGGAGATCCAACCGATCCACCCTAAAGGAAATCAGTCCTGAATATTCTTTGGAAGGACTGATGCTGAAGCTGAAACTCTGATATTCTGGCTTCCTGATGCAAAGAACTGACTCATCGGAAAAGACCCTGATGCTGGGAAATATTGAAGGTGGGAGGAGAAGGGGACGACAGAGGATAAGATGGTTGGACGGCATCACTAACTCAATGGACATGAGTTGAAGTAAACTCTGGGAATTGGTGACGGACAGGGAGGCCTGGCGGGCTGTAGTTCATGGGGTCAGAGAGAACTGGACATGACTGAGCGACTGAAGTGACTGAAGTGAAGTGTCTGCAAAGCACAATAAAGGGAAGTGCAACAAAACAAGGTATATGTGCTTTCTTGACTAATTTTCTGTTTACCTATTCATTTTTGTTTTTAAGGATATGTATTTCTTTGGCTCCATCGAGTCTTAGCTGCGGTGTGTGGGCTTGGTTGCCCTGCAGCACGTGGGATCTTAGTTCCCTGACCAAGGATCAAACCCATGTCCCCTGCACTGCGAAGCAATTCCTAACCACTGGACCACCAGGTAAGTCCCTACCTATCTGTTTTAATAGAGATATGCTAATCTGTGGGCTCCTCCGTTTTCCTTCTGATCCTGTCACTTTTCACTTTTAAGGCTGTGTTAGGTGTTATATCAATGCTCCAGCTGCCCAATGCACTTCAGTGCTCACTGTCAACAGTATTCTATCTCACGTCACTGTTGCCACACCAGTGTGTTTCCTCATCAGACCATCACATTTGTCAAGCGTATCTTTTCCTATTTACCAATGTATTTCTTTCAAGCCTGTCTGTGCTATACTACTGTTTTTAAACAATATATAGTTTCCTCCTACTAAAGTATAAACTCAACGAGGAGTTTTTTCCCCCAGTGGTCTTATTCCCAGAGCCTAGATCAGTGTCTGGGACATAGCAGTGCTCATTAAATACATACATACATTTACAATATGTACTTATACTTGGCTTTATGAGAAAAAGTTATAGTTGAAAGTATTCAGCACTTCCATCTTCTTGAACAAGACTATGCTCCTAGCACACTTGAGCTACCTAATACTCCTTGTTATTATTTTCCAGAGAATCAGAATAACCTTTACAAAAATAATTGGTTTTGTTATTATCATTGTTTAGTGGCTTTGCCAAAAAGTACACCCTCATCCTATCTTGGGGTTCTCTTTTCTTTCTGCTAAAGGATGCTTTTTAGAAATTCTTATAGATAGGGTATGCTGAAGATAAATTATTTTATCCTTGACCCAAAATGTCTTTCTCTTGTCCTCAATCTTCAGTGGTGCTTTAGATGGATAAAGTTATCATCACTCAGCATTTTAAAGATATTAGTTCATTATCTTCTAGCCGCAATTGTTGCTGTGGAGAAGCCTGCACAGTTGATAATCTTTTGGAGATTTCTTCTCTCTGGTAACTTTTAAATGTCTCTAGCCTTCTAGTTGCTCTATCCTTATACTTGCAAAGAATGTTTCTCATTGTGATTGGTTTTTACTTGTCCTGCTTAGTATGCAGAGCGTACTTTTAATGTGAGGTTTCAAGTTTTCAGTTCTGATAAATTCAGGATGTAGTTCTTTAGTTATCATTTCTTAGTCATTCTTACAGCCCCTTGTTCTAGAACTCCCATTCGATGTATACTGAAGCTTCTCAACCTATTTTTAATATCTCTTAATGGCATAATTAGGTAATTTTGAGTATTTTATGTCTTTATTATGCATTCTGGGTGATCTAGAGTTAGAACAATTTTCCACTTTACTAGTTCTCTCTTTAATCATGTCTACTTTAGAATTCATTCCATCTATTGACCTAATTCCTATAACTACATTTCTAGGCAAATTGACTTTTATGTTTGTCTATTCTTATTTCATTTCTGCTAATTTATCATAAGTTCTTATTCTTTTAAAGTGCTTTTTATTATTTATCTATTGAAGAATCCTAAACATACACAGTTTTAAAATAAGTCTTTAGAAAATTATTAATTTCTATTTACTACTTTCATTACATTTGGGAGTGAATCCATCTCCTGATTTGATTTTATTGAATGACTTTTTAGGTTTAGCTTTTTTTCTTTAATTGTGCTTTGGAATTTCTGTTTACTCACTCCCTCTATTTATCCACCATGTTTCATTCATTTTTGTCTTTACCAGTACCCATGGGACCCTGGACTTCCCTGGGGGCTCAGGCGGTCGACCCAGGTTTGATCCCTGGGTTGGGAAGATCCTCTGGAGAAGGAAATGGCAATCCACTCCAGTACTCCTGCTGGGAAAATCCCATGGACGGAGGAGTCTGGGGGGCTACAGTCCATGGGGTCGCAGAGTCAAACATGACTGAGCGACTTCACTTTACTTTATGGGGCCCTAGTTAAAAACCAGGTCTAATACTGATGACTGCACACTCCAGGCATTATCAGCTACCATAGACTCAGCTACTGAGTCATTCAAGTTTGGCCCTCTCCCATCTCTAGATAAATATTTTAAGTGTTTTTATGCTAAATGCAGTTTCAGAAAAGAGCTGGTTCCACCTTTCATGTAAACTTTCTTCTAGGAGCAGGAGAGTTCCATTTCTGACTCCTACTTTTAACTGATAAGCCTAGTCAGAGGACTCTCTGACTCCCATGTAACACTTTTACTTCTGTATACCCATAGAAACTGAATGCCTAGCCACCCCAGCCACTTCAGACCTGGATTCTAGTAGCCCACGCTTTTATCTCCAGTCATCATTTTGCATTTCTATTCTACAAATTAGCTTATTTTGTCTTTTAGGCTGACTCTGTTTAAAAATTCCCTTATTACACTTTATCTCTAACCGGCGCATGACTATAGCTGGACTGGTCCATACAGTCAAAGATATGATCTTTCCCGTACTCATGTACAGCTGTTAGAGTTGGACCATATAGAAGTTTGAGTGCCAAAGAACTGATGCTTTAGTTCACTGTGGTGTTGAAGAAGCTTCTTGAGAGTCCCCTTGACTTCAAGGACATCAAACCAGTCAATCCTAAAGGAAATCAACCCTGAGTATTCAATGGAAGGACTGATGCTGAAGCTCCAATACTTTGGACACTTGATGTGAAGAACCGACTCACTGGCAAAGACCCTGATGCTGACAAAGACTGAAGAGAAAAGGAGAAGCAGGTAGCAGAGGATGAGACCGTTAGACAGCATCACTGACTTCATGCATATGAAAGTGAGCAAACTCGATGAGACGGGGAGCCTGGTGGGCTGCAGTCCACGGGGTTGCAAAGAGTCAGACACGACTTAGCAAATGAACAACTACTCACAGATGACAATACCATTTACTGAATGGAAATAATTGGGGATGGAATGCAGGAACAGGGACAGGGTTTAAGAAGAAAAATTAAGAATTGTATTTCAGACACGTTGAGTTGGAGATGTCATATAAACAGATACACGTCGCAGTTCAGAAGAAAAGTTGACCTATATAATCCAAAGTATGGGACTGAATACGTTTACCCAGAAAAAGAGGAGAGGAGAAAAAGGGAACTTGGGGGAGAAACCGCATCCGATGACTCCTTCAGTACTTTTTAACTGCATTGTATTACCTTTCATAAATTAGAAATACTGTCCATATATCACAAATGCTTAAAGGAGTGCTAAAAACAAAATCAGTAATAACAGCAACAACCAAAACCTTCAACTGAGCAAGACAGTAAAGAGGAGAATTGTAGGTCAGAAGGTTGTAACGTGGGACATTGTGTATTACACAGTTCTGGTTAAAGCCAAATCCCCAGGGAAGACAAGTCAGTACCTGCCATGATAACGATACAGTGAGAAAGCAACTCAAGCTAAACAGAAAGAGACTCATAGACTTTGAAAATAAACTTACAGTTACAAAAGGGGAAAAGTGGAAAGGAGGGATAAATTGGGTTTGGGATTAACAGATACACATTACTGTATATAAAACAGAGAATCAACAACTGTACTCAATATTCTGTAATAACCTATATGGGGAAAGAATAGAAGAAGAATGGATATCTGTTCATGCATAACTGAATCGCCTTGCGGTACACCTGAAACTAGCACAGTATCATAAATCAACATTACTCCAATATAAAATAAAGTTAAATTTTAAAATACCACCTTAACAGTGGAAAAGCCTCATCTGCTGTATTTCTTCGGTCTCTTTACTGGGAACTGATGGAGAATCCCCAGCAGAAAAGGCAGACAATCCGCCTCCACCACTATCCCTATATCTTGGTCATCGTCCTTTTTCTACAACTGCCTGCCTCGCTGTGAAGAGCCTACTTTTCCTATCTTTTCAACAACCAGTCTCCACTAACAACACTCTAATGTCAATCAACAGAATTTTGCAACGTGACTTTATTTCAACACAATATGGAAAATATTTTCCCAATTTAGATCCATCATCTACCAAAGACGCTGGGGCTTAAATTCTTTTTAATTAAATACAAAAAATTATTCACGCTAAAGTGGGAAAAAAGCCTCACAGAAGAAGAAAAACACCAAGGATATATATATCGTTATTGTGGTGGCCTAAGTCCACTTATTGTTTCCGAGACTTTGGCTCTGAATCAGGTAGGCAGAGTCTTTGGCTTCTCTCCCGATCAAGTGGAATCCATTCAAGTGGAGTCACGGGTAGGGGATGGAGCCATCACCATAGCCTCTCTCTCCCCACACGCCAGCATCGGCAGCTGGACAATAGAGAGGCTGGCCCATCAAACACCTGACACACTGAACTACAGAGTAGGACCCCACCCAGGGTGCCACGTTAAGTGCCAGAGGCGCCAACCTACAGACTAGGATTCTAGCCAGGGGGGCCCCTCTATGTGCCTGACACACCGAACAACAGAGAAGGACCCCAGGCAAGGTAGCCCTCTAAGTGTTCGAGCAGGTGGAGCTACAGGTAGAATGGCCAAAGAGGCCTTTCGATCGCCGGCTACAAGAGGCTCTGATAGGGATGTAACTCTGGCAGCGGAGGCAGTCCGTATCCTTGCACACTAGGCACTGCCAGGGTCCCTGCAACCCAAGCAGCTGCACCACCTTCAAGCTCAACTCTCACTGGGGCAGAGCTGCCACAGGCAGCTGTCCGCTATCTTGCGTCTACGCCCACAGGGTCGCTTCAGTCCTGTCCAACTCTTTGCTGTCCTGTAAACTGTGACCTGCCAGGCATCTCTGTCAGGGAGGAGGGGCGTTCTCCAGACAAGAATACTGGAGCGTATTGGCCAATACTGGTTGCCATACCCTTCTAGAGCACTGTATGTCCTGCTGCCCTCGTCGCCAACTCCCCTGAGTACCTGGTGCTGCCAGAACCCCTGCAACCCAAGCGGCGGAACCACCTCCACACCTGGCCTTCACAGGGGCAAACCCAAGTCCTCCAGGGCAGCCGCAGGAGCAAACCCCAGTGGAGGACCACATGTATAGGTGGAAATAAAACCACAACTGGAACCCAGGGGCAGTGTGGCTAAGGAAGAAGACCTAAAACCTTCCCACCAGCTGTACAAGCTGCAGATTAAATCCACACGATCAATTAGGCAGACTCTGTGTCTATGGAATATATAAAAGGTCATTGAGAACTCCCACAAAAGAAAACTCACTAGTTCTGATAGGTTTGGACACTGGAGGCAAGAACACACAGGAGTTGGACCAGATTAGAATCTAAGCTGCCCCCACAGCAGGTCCAGAGATCAGCACAGTGCTGGAGGGCATCCTAGGGAGGTAAAGTGGACTGTGACTCCCAGCGAGGGAAAGGACGCTGACAGCAATGACTCAAGAAAAACATTTATTATTCTTATTTTTTGACTTGTTCTGTAGATTCTTTTGGCTTTTTTCTTCTTTTTCTCCTTCCCCGCCCCCCCCCCCCCCCCTCTGTTGGAGCTGTCGATTTTACTGGCACTATGAAATCCAATGGATGCAGAAAAAGCCTTTGACAAAATTTAGCACCCATTTATGATTAAAACTTCAAAAAATGGGCACAGAAGGAACTTTCCTCAACCTAGTAAAGGGCATATATGATAAGTCTACAGCAAACATTATTCTCAATGGTGAAAAACTGAAAGCATTCCCCCTAAGATCAGGGACAACATAAGGGTGTCCACTTTCACCACTATTATTCAAAATAGTTCTGGAAGTCCTAGCTACAGCAATCAGAGAAGAAAAAGAAATAAAAGGAATTCAGATCAGAAAAGAAGAAGTACAGCTCTCACTGTTTACAGATGACATGATACTGTACATAGAAAACCCTAAAGACAGTATCAGAAAATGACTAGAGCTAATCAGTGAATTTAGCAAAGTTGCAGGACACAAAATCAATACACAGAAATCACTTGCATTTCTATATACTAACAATGAAAAATCAGAAAGAGAAACTAAGGAATCAATCCCATTCACCACCGCAACAAAAACAATTAAATATCTAGGAATAAACTTACCTAAGCAGACAAAAGAACTGTACACAGAAAAGTATAAGACACTGGTGAAAGAAATCAAAGATGACACAAACAGATGGAGAGATATTCCATGTTTCTGGGTAGGAAGAGTCAATACTGTGAAAATGACTATACTACCAAACACAATCTACAGACTCAACGCGATCCCTATCAAATTACCAATGGCATTTTTCACAGAACTAGCACAAAAAATTGCACAATTCATATGGAAACACAAAAGATCCCAAACAGCCAAAGCAGTCCTGACAAAGAATGGAGTTGGAGGAATCAACCTTCCTGACTTCAGATTATACTACAAAGCTACAGTCATCAAGATAGTATGGTACTGGCACAAAAATAGAAATATAGACTGATGGAACAAGGGAGAAAGCCCGAAATAAACCCATGCACCTATGGGTACCTTATTTTTGACAAAGGAGGCAAGAATTTACGATGGGGCAAAGACGGGCTCTTCAATAAACGGGGCTGGGAAAACTGGACAGCTACATGTAAAATAATGAAATTAGAACACTTCTAACACCTACAAAAAGATAAACTCAAAATGGATTAAAGACCTAAATGTAAGATCAGAAACTATAAAACTCTTAGAAGAAAACATAGGCAGAACACTCAATGACGTAAATCAAAGCAAGATACTCTATGACCCACCTCCTAGAGTAATGGAAATAAAAACAAAAGTGAACAAGTGGGAACTGATTAAACCTGAAATCTTTTGCACAGCAAAGGAAACGATAAGCAAGGTGAAAAGACAGCCCTCAGAATGGGAGAAAATAATAGCAAATGAAATAACTGACAAAGAATTAATTTCCAAAATATACAAGCAGCTCCTACAACTCAATGCCAGAAAAACAAACAACCCAACCAAAACGTGGGAAAAAGACCTAAACAGACATTTCTCCAAAGAAGACATACAGATGGATAACAAACACATGAAAAGATGCTCAACACTGCTCATTATTAGAGAAATGCAAATCAAAATTACAATGAGATATCACCTCACAGCGGCCAGAACGGCCATCATCAAAAACATCTACAAACAATAAATGCCGAGAGTGTGTGGAGGAAAGGGAACACTCTTGCACTGTTGATGGGAATGTAAATTGATACAGCCACTATGGAAGACGGTATGGAGATTCCTTAAAAAATTAGGAATAAAACCGCCATATGACCCAGCAATCCCACTCCTAGGCATATACCCTGAGGAAACCAAAGTTGAAAGAGACCCATGTATCCCATTGTTCACTGCAGCAACCTAGTTGTCCATTGACAGATGAATGGATAAAGAAATTGTGGTACATATGCACAATGGAATATGACTCAGCCATCAAAAGGAAGGCATCTGAGTCAGTTCTGATGAGGTGGATGAACCTAGAAGCTATCACACAGAGTGAAGTGAGTAAGAAAGACAAAGGTAAATATTGTATTCGAATGCATATATATGGAATCTAGAAAAGCACTACTGAAGAATCTATTTATAGGGCAACAATGGAGAAACAGACGTGGAGAAGACACTTATGGACATGGGGAGAGGGTAGGAGAGGATGAGACATTCTTCAGCACCTCAAATTCTATTTCATTATGCCTATGTTAGGGCCCAAGAAATCTGCATTTTGACAGTTTTCCAGACTTGAGAAAGCATCACACGCACAGTACAGAAAAAATCAGGGACGTGCTGCAGACATTCTCACATGATCGCAAGTACTGTTCTCATGAACTTCCTGCATTTTCAGTTTTCTTGGCAGCACCAGTTTCTAAGCCCTCAGACTCCCATCAACTAGAATTTCAGTAGTTACATGGATCAAATCGTTTCCAAGAAACTGTCACTGATATTAAGTTTGCTAAATACATGTATAAGCTTATACTGAAGCTGATTAATACAAACCGTTTTCTTCACAAGGCTTGGATTATAAAGAGAAATGACAGAAACTCATTCACAGAGGCATTTATTAGAACTCTGCAGTAAGCCAGGGCTTTAAGAGAAAAACACCTAAAAAACACTCTATCCTTGAGTTCAAAAGAAGGCACAAACTTGTAAACACAATACAAGATACAGCAGCATGATATATGAAGCAATCAAAATTATGAAAGACTTCATGTCAGCCCCTCAACACAGGATTTTTGAATCAGTATTTGCCTGTACTGGCAGTATGGCAATCAGTATTCTAACAAAAAATGCGAGCAAAGGCACAGAAGTTCAAGCAGGGTGTGTGTAGTGTTGCTGGGGCACGAAGAGCGCATGAACTGTAAGCACAAGAGGTAAGCACTTTCAGAAACATGTGTATGCGTGTGTGTGTAAACACTGACATAAACGTATCAATGGACACATCTCTACATCCAACCACCAACTCATCACAGACACACTCCTTACTTTCCAATCCTTCCAAAACCAAACTCTTGATTTCCACTCCTTAGTTTCTCCATTTTCACAAATGATAATCCCACTCTTCTAGTTGCTCAGGCCGAAACCCCTGGGGTCCTCCTTGAAACTGCTTCTGAGTATCCACCTCACAACCTACCAGCACTTCCTGTCATTCGATTTCGCAATGTATCTAGTATCTGACCACTTTCCACGTCCTCCACAGCATCCACCCAGTTTGAGCGATTAGTACCTCATCCTTGGATTTCTGGAGTGGCTTCCACTTCATCTCCATTTGTACACAAGAACCAGGGTGATTCTTTAAAGACATGCCACCCCTGTGCTCATGATCATGTCTCTTCCGCTCAACATCTTCTGACTCACTCAGAATCAAATCCAAATTCCATAAAGGAGCTCTAAAGACACCTCCCAACCCCAGTGCTTTCTGATCGAATTTCCTTCCCTTCTCCCTTACTCACACGGCTCGAGCCTCTGTGGTGTCCCCGTTGTTCTGTGAATATAACCAGCACGCTTCCACTTCAGAGCCTCTGCACTTGTTGCTCTGCTTCCTCTGCCTGGACCGATCTTCCCTAGATATCTGTATCATTTGTTTTCTCATTTCATTCACGTCCCTGTCACACTGTCTCCTTATTAAAAAAGGACTTCCCTAATGTCTCCATACTGTATCACTGTCACCTAACTCTATTCTTTCTTATTGGCAGTCACTGCTATCTGACATTATCTGCTTATCTATATTCTACCATTACAGCCATCACTTGAACTGTAGCTCCATTAGAACAGACCAGGTTTTGTTCACTACTCATCTCCACTATCTGGAGTAGTGTCTAGCACATGCTGCTGCTGCTCAATCACTTCAGTCACGTCACACTCTGTGTGACCCCACAGACGGCAGCCCACTAGGGTCACCCCGTCCCTGGGATTCTCCAGGCAAGAACTCTGGAGTGGGTTGCCATTTCCTTCTCCAATGCATGAAAGTGAAAAGTGAAAATGAAGTCGCTCAGCTGTGTCCGACTCTTAGTGACCCCATGGACTGCAGCCCACCAGGCTCCTCCGCCCATGGGATTTTCCAGGCAAGAGTACTGGAGTGGGTTGCCACTGCCTTCTCCGGTCAACCACATGGAAGACATCCAATTGATATTTGCTGAATGGATAACTGTTGACTAAATATATTCATATGGCCCTTACCCAACTTAACAGCTTCCCTGGTGGCTCAACTGGTAAAGAACCTGCCTGCTACTGCAGGAGACACAAGAGACGTGGGTTCGATCCTGGGGTCGGAAAGATTCCCTGGAGAAGGAAATGGCAACCCACTCCAATATTCTTGCCTGGAAAATTTCATGCATGGACAGAGGAGTCTGGTGGGCTATATATATAGTCCACGGGGTCTCAAAAAGTTCTACATGACTGAGCGCTCACCCCACATACAAGTTAATTAGAAAGATGACTAGAAGGAGTATGGAAGACATTTGAGCTGTACAAAATTGAGAGCAGAGATATCCGATGAGCCATAACTAAAACCAGATCAGGCAATGAGAATGAGACAGCTGTGAAATTAGTTAAATAAAAGCAACAGAATCTACAACTGACTGGATTGTGGGAGCTTGGGTCAATGAAGGAGGAATATGCCTTCTAGGAATTAAAAAAAATAAAATGAGCAAGGAGTAAAATCAATTTTAGACATGTTGAAGTTGAGGTACTTGAGACAAATTCAGGTTAGGATATCCAACGGCTGCTTGTTAGGCAGATTTGGAACTTACCAGAAAGATGACAAGGGTATAGATTTGGATTTAGGAGGCATCAGCGTGTGGGGAACGGTTAAAATCAGTGAGATGAAATTATCCAGAGGAAACATGTAGAATCAAAAAGAACAGAAACAGATTGCTAAGAAGCACCAGGAAGAAGAAGATGCAAGAAAGGAAATTGAGAAGGACTGGACTGAGTGACATGTAGCAGACTAGCAGACCACAATAGTGTGCACAAAATGCTGAAGTGATTTTCAGGGAAGGAGGACAGACTGAGGTTGAGGGGAGTAAGGGTCACATACGGAATGACTGTGAAATGAAATATAGGTTTGAAGTGAGTGACGTAGATTTGGCATAAGTGCTGGGGAGAATGAATAGAAACTTTCCCGTTGACCACACTGAAAACTGACTAAAGACAAAGAGCAAACAGAGCGGCTATGGTTTAAACTGTCTAGCAACAGGAGAATGGATAAGCCAAATATAGTAATCTATACAATGGAAGACAAGAAAAAGGAAAGAACTATTAATGAACACAAAACCATTAATGAGTCTTGAAAACAGAGCAAAGAAGAGCACTCTTCACTCAAGCACAATGAGAGTTATACACGTATGGCTTCATTTGTATGAAGCTCTAGAATACACACAGTGATCATCTAGGAAGGATGCTAAACAGCAGTTGCCTCCAGAGGATGGCACAGACATGGGCTGACTAGCAAGGAGCATGAGAGCGTGAGGCAATGGTAATGATCAGGTTCTACACCCTTCTAAGGATTTGGCTTTCTAAGCTGCAGGTTTTTTATCAAAACTCAGGTGCTGTCTTTAGATCTGTGCATTTCCTTGTAAAGTTTTAAACGGAAGGAAAAAAAAAAAAAACACTACAGACAAATGTTTGGTGAAGGACCTAATAAAATATTTGTGAGGACAGTAACTGTTGTCTCTCTTTTATTTTTAAATACACTCAAAGAGTAATGTAGATTAGTAGATCAGTAGAGGGATGGACAGATGTGATAAAGCAAATATAATAAAACAATGATAGAATTTGGACTGTAATAAAAAAAAAAAGGTGTTGCTATGATTTAAATAATTAAATATGCAGCATAATTAATTTGTAATAAATTAGTTGAATTGGTCCAGCTAGAGATCTGAACAAGCACAGTAGATGGAATAAGTTGAAATTGTTAGCAAAAGTACTATTTTATGTGACAGACAACAAAGTTTAACCTAAGTAAGAAAAGAAATGAGATCAGGAAGGGAGCTATTAGGAAAGCTGAGATCAAACCCCATAACTTTGGGGTATCCATAAAACTGAAGAAGAGGTACAGTATGAACAAGGATATGAGAGATGTGGAAGAATGAAAGGTTATTATGAGAGATCAGTTTGTCAGAAGTTAAGGAAGAATTCAGAGTTAGGCAACTCCAGGCAAAACACTGAGGACATAAAACAGATTTAATACTAACAAAACAGAGATCATAATGACATTTCTATAACTGTACATAATCTATTAAAATAAAAAGACCACTAAACAATTGTAGTTAGACACAAAACTTAAAATAGGATTCCTGCCGAGGTAATTCATAACTGTTGTTATAAATACCAATAAATTTAGATTTCTAAAAGAGGAACGATAAATACTATAAGGTTTTGGGGAGACAGTGGATGAATGGTTTGATGGGTCTAGACAAGAGAGTATGTCAAACAGGTGAAAGACAGAGTAGACAAAGAAAGCCAGCTGTCAGTGAACTGACTACAAGTAACTAACACATGTTTTAAGTTTCTCCATCTATCAAATGACAGTGACAACGTGGGCTTTTTACCTATCTCCAAGGGCTATTGACAGATGATAAATAAAATTGATTTTAAACATGAAGGAGAATTAAGTGTTCTGTGCAGCACTGCCCATAATAGCAAACCCTTGGAAATAACTTAAATGACCATCAGTAGAAGATGGCTAAGTAACTACAGATAGTAGTATTAACACAATTGGCCATTACACAGCAATTAAGAGGAAAGAACCAGGCTAACAAATATAAACAACAGATACAGATATAAACACACATACATGTACAACATTATATATTTATATATATATATATGGAACGTAAAAAAGCATAGAATGTTGCTTATGGATATGCTTGTGATGTACACTAAGAGTATAAAAACAAACACAAGAAGAATTAACGACAGATTCAACACTGATGATCTCATCTCTGGGGAGAAAAGAAGGAAATGAAATCAAGATGAATACTAACGAAGGAATCTTCAACTCTACCTGTACTGCTTTATTTCTTTACAAAAGAAATCTGGGGCATTCCCTGGTGGTCCAATGGTTAGGACTTGGTATTCTCATTGTCTGGGCCCCAGGTTCCATCCTTAGTTGGGGGAACTAAGATCCTGCAAGCCAAAAAAAAAAAAAAAAGTCTGAAGCAAACACTGCAAAATATTATTGGACAAAGCTAGACAGTAAGAGCTTTATAGGTATTCATCTATGCTTTATCCTTGAAACATTTAAGAACACGAAAAGGCAAAACATTATAGTATAAAAAAATGCAGTATTACTACCATACACGTTATTACTAACAATTATGTTCTCTTAAACAAATCTATAAGACTGTCAGGTAAATGTCCTCAAACCTTTAGGAAATGCTTACAATCTATATATTGGAAGTGATTTGAAAAGCATCTGACATTTTCTGGGTCTGGGTATGGTAATACATGATAGTAAAACAGAACAAAGGGACTTTCCTGGCAGTCCAGTGGTTGACTCCGTGCTTCCAGTGCAGAGGCCACGGGTTCTATCTCTGATCAGGGAACTAAGATCCCACATGTTGCATGATCAAAAAACCAAAATTGAAAAAAAGGAAGAAAAACAGAAATGACAGAACTACTGTAGTCAATAACACCGAAATCATAAAGATATTTGAGTCCCATTAAGTCATTAGAGATATTTAATAATGAGGCAACAAATGATTATGTTCTCTATATCTTCTAATGCTTTATAAATGGCATTACTTTTATAACCAGAAAAAAAAAAAAAAAAAAAACTAAGGGAAAGATATCAAACAATCAATATCTTATGTTTTTCTTAATTACTTTAAAATTTTCTTCACTGAAATGTTTTTCTTTTTCCACCTTTTTCATTCTATTCCAAATTCCTAAGGAAATGAACAGCTCTGAGGCATGAAACTTCTGTTCAAAATTATAAGTAACATACACACTTCGAAAAGTTCTTAAAAACTGATGAACTAGAAGACAAATAATTTTAAATATGCTGCAAAAGAAGCAATGGTCCATGAAAAATCTATGATTTTCGCACCTACTGCATTCCATATCTTCAGGCCAAGGAACACCAAACAGCTCCATGAGCCTCGAGCACTCACTGTGAGCCCACTGACAGAGCCTGCGGCAGGGAAGTGTGACACGTCCGTACTCCACACAGATAGAATAACAGAGCGCACAGAGAGATGGCGGAAATCCCGACAGCAGTCCAAATTCACCCCAGGGCGGAATGGCTGGGAAAAAGTCCAAACCAAATCATTAGATGGACAGTTGTATACAAGTCAAAGTTTTCTTCACATATAATATGGCGATATTCTTGGTTTTTTCTGTTTTAGAAGATTTCTGAAGGCAATTAAAATTTTCTGAAGGGAAGTTTTTTGTTTTTCTCAACAAAACCCTCTTCACCCTACCCCTAGAGATTCTGATTTGGTTAAGTATGAGGTGTATTGCAGAATCTATACAGATATTTTAATTATTACAGGTGATATTAATGAAAAGGCCTGGCTGAGAACGACAAATAACAATACATACAGTTCATTTTACATAGAAAACCCCACAAAAGATACGTGTCAAATGCTCAGAAACCTGATTACTGCTTGGTAATGGGATTACAAGAGATTTCAAATTTGTTTTTCTTAAGTACTTCAATTTCTGTATTTTTGCCAGCTAACATGTATCAATAGGAAAGGAGGACAAAAAATGAAAGGAGAGGGTAGGAGAGGAAGAGCAGTCGTTATACACAGTGGGACACATTTTGAGGTGGCAGGTAAAGGAAGAGATATCACTTTGGTCTCATATTTTCCTGTTCTTTTTACATTAAAAGCAAAATTTAAAAACACACATTAGAGTTCTTTGAACTCTGAAATCACATGATGTAAACAGAGCTAACACTGTAAGCTGATATTAAGGAAACAAAAAGAAAAAATAGTGGCCCCAAACATAAAACCATACTAAAATCATCAATTACCCCAAGAAATGTACATCTGGGCTTTTGACTACCAAATATTTTTTTCACATGTTTATATAATCAGTTTCAGAGTCATTGCTGACTTTTACCTCGTAACATATTCTCACCACAAGGCCTTTCCACTAAGACTCAATCAATTTATTTCTACATTGATATAAAACATTTTCCAGAAGCCTTCTATACACAACGCCGTCACAAAACCGAGCGTCACTTAGAGAAACTGGTGTTCAAAGAAGTTAACTGTGTAAGAGATGTGATAAATGATACATAACTATATGGGACAATCACTTTACCACTTATTATCACTATTACTACATAGTATATAGTAATATATAAAATAACACTACATATAATAGTATATATATACACTATATATAATAATATAACATATATTTATATATAATAACATATAACAAACTATATGCAACCAGAACTTCCAAGCATGAAGAAATCATTTTAAATGAATAACTTTAAATTAAATCAATGTTCCCATCAAGAACAACTTCAAAATATAGGAAAAGTTTTAAAGTAACTCTTGAAGGCTACCAGAGAACTACTGAAGGAAAAGAACTAGACAGACCAGGAATCAGAGAGCAGGGAAGCATGCAGAGGTGGCCCGATAAGCGAGGCCACTTCTCCAAGGAGGTATCTGCTGAACCTGGGTGTAAGGCAAGAGACTGAGATGCAACTTTTGCCCAGGCTGATGCTAGAGAACCAAGAAACCAGCAGGGCTCTGGTAGTCGTGCAAGACCGTAGACAGTACATGTATGTATATAACTGAATCACCTTGTTGTACCCCCTGAAACTAACACAACACTGTATCGATGATGCTCCAATATAAAATAAAAAGTAGAAGGAAAAAAAAAGACTACAGACAAAATTCAAAACAAAAGGGACAAATGGGTGAACAGGGAAGTTCCGAGGTTTGGGCCTGACACAGAGCTAATTTTCCCTTCAAGATATTTAAAAAGTCTGGAAATGCATAGGGCAGGAGGTTAGGAAGCTAAGTACAATGCCTCTGAAAAGCAGAGTGGAGATTTTGGCAGTGTTATCAGTATGAGGAAACATAAATTAGAGGCTCAAGTCCAGCTAGGGGAAATGGGCATAACTCACTCGCAGCTGGAAGCCCCTCCCCTGAGTGACCACATGTCAGCAGTGGGGGCAAATGACAGGGAGGCAGAGGCCGGTCAAAACTGAAACCCAGCCTCAAGTCAGCTCAGTCCCAAGACGGTACATGAGAAATATGTTTGAGAAAATAAAAGATGAAGGATTCCAGAAAATTGGAATCGATCATAAGAAGGACCAAATGGAAATTCTGTAAGTGAAATACATAAATGATGCTGTAAAGAGCTCATTAGATATACCAGAAGAAAGAACAGACAAAATGGAAAACAAGGCAATAGAAAATATCCAAACCAGAAGCACACAGACCAAAACCTACTGAAAAAATACAGAAAAAAACATAGTAGACGTGTAAAACACACGAAAATGTTTAGGATATACGTAACTGGAACCTCAAAAGAGGGAAGAAAGAAGGAACAGAGGCAATATATAACAAGATGATGGTCAAGAATTTGTCAAAACTGATTAAAGACAACCCATAGATCTGGCAACCGGCTCCAGTACTCTTGCCTGGAAAATCCTATGGACAGAGGAGCCTGGTAGGCTACAGTCCATGGGGTCACAATGAGTCGGACATGACTGAACGACTTCACTTTCACTTTTTTATAGATTCAAAAAGTTATGCAAATCCCCAGAAGAATATATACAAAAAACATACCTAAACATATCACATTTAAACTGTGGAAAACCAACGAAAAATATCGGAAAAACAACCGGTGCGGGGCGGGGGGGTCGAAACATACCTTACCTTCAACAGGACAACTACTGCTGGACTTTGGAATGCTAGAAAACAACAGAATGGCTTATTCAAAGAACTAAGAGAAAACAACTGCTCACCATAATACTATGGTCAGCAGAAATACCCTTTAATAAGTGAAGGCAAAGTAAAGACATTTTTGGATAGGCAAAAACAGAAAAATTACTGGCCCAAACCTACACTAAAAGATAAAAGTAATCCAAGATGAAAATTCTAAAGGAATTAAAAGCCACAAATAGGTGAATGTGTGGGAAAAATAGAAATGAATATTCTCTGTAAGGGCTTCCCTCGTGGCTCAGAGGTTAAAGCGTCTGCCTCTAATGCGGGAGACCCGGGTTCGATCCCTGGGTCGGGAAGATCCCCTGGAGAAGGAAACGGTAACCCACTCCAGTATTCTTGCCTGGAGAATCCCATGGATGGAGAAGCCTGGTAGGCTACAGTCCACGGGGTCGCAAAGAGTCGGACACGACTGAGCGACGGAACGGATTCTCTTAAAGACAAAACACAATGCCTTAAAGACATATAAAATACAAAATAATTATGTGTAATAATAAAATGATAAAGACAGGGGTCAGAGGAACACTAATGGGAGAGTGACCAAAGTTATTATTTTTATTAGAATATTGTAAGTCAAGAGTACATATCCTAATTTCTGGGGTAAGCAATACAAGAATGCACAACTAACTAGGTAATCAGAGAGAGAAACACAGTAATACAAAAGAAGTCAAGACAGGAGAGAGAAAAAGAAAAAGAGTTTGGAAACACTGAAATCGAATGACAAGATGGCGGATTTAACCCAAGTACCTCACCAACTGCATTATATATAAATGAACTACCAACTCCATAAGAGAGGAAGATTGCTGGGCTAGGTACAAAAAAAAGTTTGCTGACAGGAATGCAAAATGAGGCAACCACTATGGAAAACAATTTCGCGACTATTCAAGCAGTTAAACATAAAACTTTCACATGACCCTGCAATTCCACTCCTAGGAATTACCCCAAATAACTTTAAATCATGTCTAAGCAAAAATAATCCTGCTTATTTAACTTCTATGCAGAGTACATCATGCAAAATGCCAGACTCAACAAAGCACAAGCCGGACTCAAGACTGCCAGGAGAAATATCAATAACCTCGGATGCGCAGATGACAAGACCCTTATGGCAGAAAGCAAAGAACCAAAGAGCCTCTGGATGACAGTGAAAGAGGAGAGTGAAAAAGTCAGCTTATCCCGCCGCCTTCTATCTCTCCCCCGGCCCCTCAGGCTAATCCGCCAAAACGACCAACACAAAGGGAAAGAGGAGGGGCACCCGCTACATGTTCTCTAGGCCTTTTAGAAAACACGGAGTTGTTCCTTTGGCCACATAGGTGCGAATCTACAAGAGGGGGCATATTGTAGATATCAAGGGAATGGGTACTGTTCAACAAGGAATGCCCCACAAATGTTACCATGGCAAAACTGGGAGTGTTTACAATCACCCAGCATGCTGTTGGCATCACTGTAAACAAACAAGTTAAGGGCAAGATTCTTGCCAAGAGAATTAATGAGCGTATCGAGCATACAAAGCACTCTAAGAGCCGAGATAGCTTTCTGAAACGTGTGAAGGAAAACGATCAGAAAAAGAAGGAAGCCAAAGAGAAAGGGACTTGGGTTCAGCTGAAGCGCCAGCCTGCTCCATCCAGAGAAGCACACTTTGTGAGGACCAATGGAAAGGAACCCGAAATGTTGGAGCCCATTCCCTATGAATTCATGGCCTGATGGGTGTAAAAATAAAGACCTGGACTGTAAAAAAACAAAACAACAACAATAAAAAATCTTGGCTTAAAGCATAACATTCAGAAAACTAAGACCACGACATCCAGTCCCATCACTTCATGGCAAGTAGACAGGGAAACATTGGAAACCGTGAGAGACTATTTTTGGGGGGCTCCCAAATCACTGCAGATGGTTACTGCAGCCATGAAATTAAGATCACTTGCTCCTTGGAAGAAAAGTTATGACCATCCTAGATGGCATATTAAAAAGCAGAGACATCACTTGCCAACAAAGGTCCGTCTAGTCAAAGCTATCGGTTTTCTGGTAGTCATGTATGGATGCGAGAGTTGAACTATAAAGAAAGCTGAGTGCCGAAGAATTGACGCTTTTGAACTATGGTGTTGGAGAAGACTCTTGAGAGTCCCTTGGACAGAAAGGAGATCAAACCACTCTATCATAAAGGAAATCCGTCCTGAATACTCATTGGAAGGACTGATACTGAAGCTGAAACTCCAATACTTTGGCCACCTAATGGGAAGAACTGACTCATTGGGAAAGATCCTGATGCTGGGAAAGACTGAAGGCGGGAGGAGAAGGGGACGACAAAGGATGAGATGGTTGGATGGCATCACCTACTAAATGCACAGGAGTTTGAGCAAGCTCTGGGAGTTGGTGATAGACAGGGAGGCCTGGCACGCTACAGTCCATGGGGTTGCAAAGAGTTGGACACGACTGAGCGACTGACCTGAACTGAAGCAAAAATGTGCCTATGAATGTTCATAACAGAGTAGTGTTATTCATAATTACCAAAAAGAGCAAAATAAAGCAAAAGCAAGCAAAGGAAAGGAAATAATAAAGAAGAGAAGTCAATGACACTAAAATCAGAAAATCAATTTTTTAAAAAATATCACTCAACCCAAGAGATGGTTCTTTGAAAACTTTAGTACAATTGATAGGGTTCTAGTACGAATGACTTAAAAAGACAGAGAAACACAACTTAACCAATTTCAAGAATGAAGAAGAGGGTATCACTAGAGACTGTACCGACATTAAAAATATAATAAGGAAGGACTTTCCTAGTGGCCCAGTGGTTAAGAATCCGCCTGCCAATGCAGGGGACACAGGTTCGATCCCTGGCCCAGGAAGATCCCTCATGCTTCAGAGTGGCATGCCCGTGTGCCACAACTACTGAAGCCCACACTCTAAAGCCCAGGCTCTCCAACAGGAGAAGCCAGCACAATGAAAAGCCTCAAAGAAAGAGTAGCCCCGACACTCTGCAACTAGGGAAAGACTGCACGCAGCAATGACAACCCGGCACAGCCAAAACTAACTTTCACTTTCCAATAAAAATGCTAAAAATATATAAGTAATATTACAAACAACTCTATGAATATAAACCAGACAATTCAGATGAAGTAGACCAATTCTTCATAAGTCAAACTACCAAAACTCACCCAAGATGAAACTGATAATCTGAACAGTCCTATAACTATGCGACAAATTGAATTTGTAGTTTAAAATCTCCTGAAAAAAGATATTCAGGCCTGATGCTTTCACTGGTAAAAATCTAACAATTTTAAAAGAATACCAATTCTACACAATCTCTTCCAGAAAACAGCAGAGAACTAATGCGAACAAATTCTGTGAACTTCGGATTATTTAATATTCAGTTCAGTTCAGTTGCTCAGTTGTGTCCAACTCTTTGAGACCCCGTAGATTGCAGCAAGCCAGGTATCCCTGTCCATCACCAACTCCCAGAGTTTACTTAAACTCATGTCCACTGAGTTGGTGATGCCATCCAACCATCTCATCCTCTGTCGTCCCCTTCTCCTCCCACCTTCGATCTTTCCCAGTATTAGGGTCTTTCCCAATGAGTCACTTCTTCCCATCAGGTGGCCAAACAATCTTGCTATGGAGCCAAACAATCTTGCTATACCAAAGAACAGCAAGGAGAGATAAGAGATCACTCCCTCAGTGATCAGTGCAAAGAAATAGAGGAAAACATTAGAATGGGAAAGACTAGAGATCTCTTCAAGAAAACTGGAGATACCAAGGGAACATTTCATCCAAAGATGGGCTCAATAAAGCACGGAAATGGTACGGACCTAACAGAAGCAGAAGATATTAAGAAGAGGTGGCAAGAATACACAGAAGAATTCTTTAATATTAAAGCAAAACAAGTGTGTCAGTCGCTCAGTCATATCTGACTCTTTGAGATCTCATGGACTGCAGCCCAACAGTCTCCTGTGTCCATGGAAAGCTCCAGGCAAGAATACTGGAGTGGGATGCCATTCCCTTCTCCAGGGGATCTTCCTGACCCAGGGGTTGAACCTGTGTCTCCTGCATTGCAGGCAGAGTCTTTACTTTCTGAGTCACCAAGGAAGCCCAACAAAGATAATACAAAAGATGAAAACTGTAGACTAATACCACCCCCTTAAAAAATGCAAAAATCCTTCATAAAATAGTAGGAAATCAAGTCCAAAAATACATTAAAACCATTATACAACACCATAACTTAGTAGGATTTGTTCCAGAAATCCAAAACTGGTTCAATATTCCAACATCAATGTAATCCACCAAATCAACAGGCTAACATAACAAAGAGAAAAATCACATGATCATACCAAATGATGCCAAAAAAGCATTCATGATTTTAAAAGTTTTCAGCAGACTAGATATAGAAAGTAACTTCTTCACCTTGACAAAGTATATATACAAAAACCCTATGGTAAACATCATACTTTGTGGTGAAACACTGGATTTCTATATTCAACACTGGAAACAAGGGAAGAATGCCTAGTCCCACCACTCATATTCAGCAGAGTCCTAGAAGTCCCATCAGCACAAAACAAGAAAAGGAAACAGAAAGTGTAGAGACTGGAAAAAGAAAACTGTCCGTATTTGCATGTGACATTACTGTCTACGTAGAACATCCCAAGGAATCTCAAAAAAACATTTTTAAATTAGTAACAACAACAAAAAACTAATAAAATTTATTAGTCCTAGAATAAGTTCAACAAGGTTGCAGAATACAAGAAAAACATACCTAAAAAATGAATTTCTGTATACAATTGTGCTTTTATATATATTGAACATGCAGAAACAAAATTAAAACAACACATTTATAATCCCATTTATTTTTTAAAAAAGAAACACCTGGGTATATACTTAACAAAACACATACGGCTTGTGTGCTGAAAGGAAGATATAAATAAATGAACAGATATATGTTTGATTAGTCTGCTAGGGCTGCTGTAACAAAGTCCCTCAAACTGAGTGGCTTAAACAACAGAAATTGATTGTGTCACATTTCTGGAAGCTAAAAGTCCGAGACCAAGGTGCTAGCAGAGCCACCCTCCCTCTAAGGGTGATAGGGAAAGATATGTTCCAGATATCTTTCTCAGCTTCTAGCTGCTCCTTGGCTCGTGGCAGCACACACCTAGCTTCACACAGCATCCTCTCCATGCTTCTACACGCATCGACCCTCTATGCGCACCTGTGTCTAAAATGGCCTTTTCTAAGGACACCTGTCATATTGGAACAGGAGTCCCTCACTACTTCAGTATACATCTGTCTTAACTAATAACATTGAGAATGACCCTATTTTCAGATAAGGTCACATTCTGAGGTACTGGAGGTTAGGGTTTATTAGAGGCACTCAAGGGACTCCGCTGATGGCTCAGACAGTAAAGGATCTGCCTGCAATGCGGGAGACCCAGGTGCAATCCCTGGATCGGGAAGATCCCTTGGACAAGGGAATGGTTACCCACTCCAGTATTCTTCCCTGGAGAGAATTCCATGGAGAGAGAAGCCTGACGGGCTATACAGTCCATGGGGTCACAGAGAGTCAGACACGACTAACACTTTCACTTTTCAGGGGGACTCAAGTCAATCCACAACAACACTGTTTATGGATTGGAAACTCAACATCTGACCTCTAGATTTAGTAACATTTCTGTCACAATCCAGTAACACTTTTAGTAGTTAAAGACAAGCTTATTCGAGATTTTATATGAAAAAAAAAGTAAAATAAATGAAACAATTTTGGGGAAAAAAAGGGGGAAAAATCTTACTATCCGGTTTTAAGATTTACTATATAGCTAACAAAAATCAAGACACTGTGGTACTGGTGGTGAAATAGACGCAAAGATCAACAGGACAGAATAGAGAACCGAAATATAAATCTATACAAGGGCAGATAACGGATTTTTGAGGAAGAAGGAAAAGCAGTTCAATAGTGTAAGGACAGATAGCCTTTCCAACAAATAGCGCTGAAGCTAGTGGCAAAAAAAATGAAACTTACTTTATACAGATTAACTCAAAATTGATCATAGATTTAGATGTGAGACATAAAGGTATAAAACTTCAGAGAATTTGCAGACCAACTGAAGAGTTCTTATAAATGACACCAAACACGCAGTCTCTAAAAGGAAAAAAACTTGGTAAACTGGACTTTGTTAAAATTTAAGACTTCTATTCTCCTAGACTTTGTTAAAAGAATGAAAAAGCAAGCTATAGACGAGAATAAGCTATTTACAAACTACATTTCCAACAAAGGATTTGTATCTAGAATATATAAAGAACTCTCAAAGCTCAAAAGTCAAAAACAATTCAACTGAAAATGAACAACAGACATGAACAGACATTTGATCAAAGAAGATATATGAATAGCACATGAAAAGATGTCCAATATTATTAGCCATAAGGGAAATGCAAATTGAAATCACGTAAGATACCACATCATCTGAGAAAAGCTGAATAAAAAAGTGCAAATACCAAATGGTGGTAAGAATGCTGAGAACGTACGTCTCTCATACACTGCTGGTAGAATGTAAAACGGCAGAACTTCTATGAAAAATAACTGAGTAGTTTCTTAAAAATTCAAACACATGCTTATCATATAAGGCAGCAATCACACTCCTGGGCATTTATTTACCCAAAAGGAAAATTTGTGTCTGCACAAAAGCCTGTATATGATTGTTCATAGCAGCTGTACTTGTAATAGCAAAAAGCTGGAAACAACTCAGTATCCTTCAGTGGATGATTAAACAAACGGCGGAACATCTCTATACCGGAATAGTACTCAGCAATTAAAAACAGTCACGACTGGTACATGAAACAACCTGGATGGATCTCAAGGGTATTATGCTAAATGAAAACAGTCAATCTCAAAAGATTATACACTGTATGATTCTATTTATATAACATTCTTGAAATGACAAAATTATAGGGACAGAGAACAAATTAGTCGTTGCCTGGGAATAGGAAAGGGTGGTAGGGAGAAAGGAAGCACAAGAAAGATGTGGTGATAAAAACAGTTCTGTATCGTTTTTGGTGTTTTGTTTTCTTTTTGCCACACTGCGGGTCTTGTGGGATCTCAGTTCCCCGACGAGGGATCTGAACTCCTGCCCCCTGCAGTGGAAGCACAGTATCCTAACCACTGGACTGCCAGGGAATTTCCACAGTATCTTAACCAAAGTGATGGCTACATGAACATATACATGTGATAAAAATGCACAGACAATAAAAATACATGTACATGTGCATATACAGACACAAAAACGAGTACATGTAAAAACTGGTGAAATGTGATAAAGGGCTAAAGAGTATACCAATGATAACTTTCCTTTTTTTTTTTTTTTAGATCACCTGTGCCTTTAAATTTTTTAATTTATTTATTTGGCTGTGCTGGGTCTTCATTGCTGAGTGCAGGCTTTCTCTAGCTGCAGGGAGTGGGGGCTACTCTCTAGTTGCATTGTGCAGGCTTCTCATCGCAGTGGCTTCTCTTGTTGCAGAACACAGGCTCTAGGGCATAGAAGCTTCAGTAGTTGTGGTACATGGGCTTAGCTGTCCCGAGGCATGTGGGATCGTCCTGGATCAGGGATCAAACTGGTGTCCCCTGTACTGGGAAGAGAATTCTTAACCACTTGACCACTAGGGAAGTCCAATGACCCAGTTTTGATACTAATAGCTACATAAGATAGCAAGACACTGCCCCCTCCAAGCCCCTGGTGAAACTAGCTACAGTATATAGAATTCCTACACTACTTTAACTTCCTGAGCTGCTGCTGCTGCTAAGTTGCTTCAGTCGTGTCCGACCCTGTGCAACCCCATAGATGGCAGCCCACCAGACTCCCCCGTCCCTGGGATTCTCCAGGCAAGAACACTGGAGTGGGTTGCCATTTCCTTCTCCAATGCATGAAAGTGAAAAGGGAAAGTGAAGTCACTCAGTCGTGTCTGACTCTTAGCCACCCCATGGCCTGCAGCCTACCAGGCTCCTCCATCCATGGGATTTTCCAGGCAAGAGTACTGGAGTGGGTTGCCATTGCCTTCTCCCTGTGAGTCTATAACTATTTTAAAGTTTAGGGATTCCCTGGTGGTCCAGTGGTTAAGAATCCACCTTGAAATGCAAGGGACACCAGTTCAATCCCTGGTCTGGGAAGATCCCACATGCCACAGGGCTACTGAGCCAGTGGGCCGCAACTAATGAGCCCGAGCCCTGGAGACTGCAAGTTGCAACGATTAAGCCCACGCTCCACGACTACTGAAGCCTCTGCACTTTAGAGCCTGTGCCCTGAAACAAGAGAAGCCACTGCATCGGAGAAGCTCTTAAACCACAACTTGAGAAAGACTGTGCACAGCAACGAAGACCCAGTGCCACCAAAAAAAAAAAAAAAAAGAACTTCAAAGCTGAAAACTGCATTATATTCACAGCTGATATGTGTGTAGACATCATGCATGCAAGCATGTGCATGCCCTAAGGCAGCCTCAGACCCGCTCAGTCCCCAACCATACAACACCAACTAAGCTGATACTGACATGTCACCATGGTAGTAAAACCTCCATTTGTGAGCACCATCATGAATTTTAAAATTGACTTGAATCACTATTTTGTGCTGCCAGCACTGAGTATAAGGCTTTAAGTTTATGCTTCTGTCACTCACTAGCTAGAAGTATCTTGTGCTGTATCTCAGCTAGCATTTATGGACACTTACTACAGGCTGGGCAGTGTTGTAAGTGCTTCACATACCTAACTTAATCTTCTCAACAATCCCATAAGGGAGGTACTATAATCAGTCACGCCATTTTATAATAAATGTGAAGAAAAGAAGACATAGAAAGTTAAGTACCTTGCCAAAGATCACATAGTTACAAAGACAGTCCCAAGAGTTAAACCGTGGCATTCTTATCCAGAGCCCTTGAGCTCATTAACCAGTTTGTTCTCTGTAACCTCTCTAAATTTCAGCTTTTCCTCTATAAAATGGTGTTAATATATATATAGATGCATTAAGGAGATCAAACCAGTCCAGTCCATCCTAAAGGGAATCAACCCTGAATATTCACCACAAGGACTGGTGCTGAAGCTGAAGCTCCAACACTCTGGCCACCTGATGTGAAGAGCCGACTCACTGGAAAAGACCCTGATGCTGGGAAAGACTGAGGGGAGGAGGAGAAGGAGATGACAGAGGATGAGACGATTGGATGGCATCACAGACTCAATGGAGATGAGTTTAAGCAAATTCCAGGAGATGGCGAAGGACAGGGAAGCCTAGCATGCTGCAGTCCGTGGGGTTGCAAAGAGTCAGACACAACTTAGCGACCAAACAACAACAATATAGACAAATAAGAATATATAAAATAGGATACAGCACCTAGTAAATGACAGCTTAAAGAGAGATTAGGAAAGAGGTACAAATTAATAAAGCTGCAGAAGGCCTATTTGATGGGCACGAGGAACCCTGCTCAATTCCCTGTGCTCAACTACCAAGTGAAAAAGTCAACTGTCAACTGGAATGGTGTTTTTAAAAAAGCAAAAGAAAACATGCATTAATCTCTACATCACGACTCTGGGTGAAAGAAACCAGACATAAAAAAGTAGATACTACAGGTACATTCATATAAAACTATAGAAAATGAACACTAACCCACAGTGACAGAAAGCAGATCAGTGGTTGCTTACAGCAGGGAGTCAACTCAGAGGGGTGGACTACAATGGGCACAGGGAAGCTGTTGTAGTGTAATACTGTTACTCGCTCAGTCGTGTCAAACTCTGTGAGACCCCACGGACTGTGGCCCACCAGGCTCCGTCCACGGGATTCTCCACGCAACAATACTGGAGTGGATTGCCACTCCCTTCTCCAGAGGATCTTCCCGATCCAGGGATCGAACCTGGGTTCGATTCTGTCTGAGCCACAGGGACGATCCCCAGGAAGCTTTTGAGGTGATGGACATGTATGATATCTTGATAGTGATGATGGTTTCACAGATATATACTTCTGTCAGAACTCAAGCTGAACACTGTTAAATGGGTACAGTTAACTGTATACAAATCATACCTCAACAGAGTTATGCAAAAACAAAAAGCATTCATCTTTTTCAAATAAGCAAACTGCCCTGATTATAACTCTAACAATTTTTAACTTCAGCAAAGTAAAAATTAAATGAGTTAGCCAGCA
Organism: Moschus berezovskii; assembly: GCF_049115385.1. Lineage (NCBI taxonomy): Eukaryota > Metazoa > Chordata > Mammalia > Artiodactyla > Moschidae > Moschus > Moschus berezovskii. The sequence continues at coordinate 2,927,380 of NC_142465.1, forward strand.
TACTGCCAAGTTGAGAATATATATAAGGAACACAGACTATCAAAGCTCTATAAAGGAGGAAAAAAGAATCTTTAGCTGATAAAATTTTTAAAAGATTCTTACTGAGTACTCCCTTAAGCTGCAGTACTTTTATTCACTAAATTAAGACCAGGGTATACGAAGTTTACAAACTGAAAAATAACTTTCTAAAATTAAATTTCTGGACTGGTCACTTATGATAATATAGATGCTACAATTCCATTCTCCCCAATCATTCCACCTTCACCCTCTCCCACAGAGTCCCAAAGACTGTTCTAAATGCCTATGTCTCTTTTGCAGTCTCGACGCATAAATTTTCCTCTGTTCATTTCTTTGCATTTGTGCTTTTTCAATAAAAATACTTTTAACTGAAAAAAAAATAAAATTAAATTAAATTAAATTTCTGGCTTCTTCAACAAAGGTGCAAGACAGGGAACCTTCTATTCTTTGTTCAAATTCAAATCAACCAAGCCTTTGTGCTCCAATTCTTTCTTCTTTGAAATTTCCAAGCCTTCAAGCACAGCAACAGCCCAAGCTTAGCAAGGAGTGTGAAAGGGGAACAGAGTTAAAGGCCAAAATTTGATTCATGAGAATCAGAATGCCAATCTCTGTCACTCTACAAAGGGTCTGATAACCGTAGAAACTGTATCCTACTGGGTTTGGGAATATTATGACTAAATTCACTAAATGTGAAACCAAATGTGGAACGGCCTTGAAAATTCAAAAATGGTATTCATTCCATTTTAGATCCAAATTAGAGTAAGAAATTATTTTTAAATAGAATAATTTTAAGTGATGTAAAAGAAGATCTTTAATAACTTTTTTCTAAGAATAAAATTCTAAAGAGAAAAGGTCTAAAACTTTAAGAATTACTTTATATATATATATATATATATATATATATATAAAATTCTACATTTGTAAAATACCTTTAGTCCCATAGATTTGCTTTTCTTTTACAAATTTATTTTGTTAATGTCTTATGACAGCATATTAAATATTTCCCAATATTAGTTCAGTGAGCTAGTTTGCAGAAATATGACTTTATCACAGGAGTATATTTATCTTAAGTCAAAGGGGAGCTCCTAAAGCAGCCCATAAAATTTGACTTTTCTTCAGGAAGTAAACTTTTAGCATTTCAAGTATCATGAATGGTTATGAATTATAGTCTGTCTCAAAAGATAAAACTTTACAAACCAAACTCATCAGAATTAATACTTTAATTTAAAATAAGCATTTTAAGGCATTCTTTTTTTTTTCTTTTATTTATTTCAATTGGAGGCTAATTACTTTACATTATTGTATTGGTTTTGCCATACATTGACATGAATCTGCCCCGGGTGTAGTGATCTAAAATGCAAGAAAATCAAACTGTCAAAAAGTTTATTTTTTTCCTAAAGTCAGAAATAACTAAATGCAATTAATTCTCCACTACGTGTGTATTTTTCACCTTTTTCAATTTAGAAGTTTCCTAGTTCCTGGCTCATTTCCCTGTCACACGATAGGCTCTTCAATCCACTTCACCAGGCTGTTGTTTGCTTAGGGAAAACCACCTTATTAATACTAACCTAAATAGAAGATAATAAGTCAGTCTGACTGATAATGCATGTATCCTAAAAATATAAGCCATGAATTTAAAGAATAAATACAATCAAAGAAATTTCATTTCCGCAAATGCCCATCCACAAAATGTTAATCACTGGTACAAAGGGGTATTAAATTATAGTATCCTCTTGAAAAACAAAAACAAAAAACAAAACAAAACCCTGCCTTTCAAGGTCAATTCAAACATAATCTGCAACTGATCCTTTCCACACATGATCCTTTCTCTTTTGAATCCTCTGAGCACTATATGCCTATTTATGGCATTTACCAAGTTCTTCCTTAAGTTTCAGTCATTCGGATAAAAACATATTTAATAAATACTGAGATACTGAAACTGGGAGCTAGACAAAAAAGGACAGCTGGGATTTTTAAAAATAAAGTTTCCGTACTAATTTTACTATTTTGTTTCTTACAAAAAAAATCAGAAAACACAAACATTAAATGAAAAACACAGAAAACACAAATAAATCGTGTTAATTCAAGAACAATCACTGCTGGTCTTGACAAAAATCTTTCCAGATCACTTACTCTACATGAACATGAATACACTTCTTTTCTTCAACAAAAACAGGATGATCCCACATACATTATTTTATTATCTATTCCTATTTTTTCCTATTAATTAATGTATCAAATTTGGCTTCCCTGGTGGATCAGTAGTAAAGAATCCACCTGCCAAGTAGGAGACGCTGGTTCAATCCCTGGGTCGGGGAGGTTCCCTCGAGGAGGAAATGGCAAACCCACTCCAGTATTCTTGCCTGGGAAATCCCATGGACAGAGAAGCCTGGAGGGATACATCAAGTACAACCATTAGAATTTGACAGACAAAGATGGAGATGAGATTATTTAGGCAGAAAGAGAATGAGAGGTCTAGAAATAAGAAAGCTGGTCAGTTTTGTTCCTTTACTTTACTATACTACTTACAAGTGTAAATACATAATGTTGAAAGCTTCAGGTCGCTTTGACCTTTTCCCGCTCCAAAAAAAAAAAAGGGCAAAGGCAAACACTGGTGTTCACAGGAAAGTGGTATCTTTGGTACTCCTGTCAGGACTACCATTACTAACCCCAACAAACCCACAACTACTGACAATTCCAGGAGATCATGTGCTGAGTACACCTCTGTAACACAACCACGACTGACCACCGCCCCTTCCGGAATTCAGTTTATGAAGTTCATTAACTCACTCAGACATTTATTCAGCAGCTATTATGTGTGAGGTGCCATGGTAGCTGCTGGCCCTACAAAGATGAATAAGGACCTCAACAGCAAGTTCTGCTTTCAAAAGCAAATGTCCTTCAGCAGGACCTGAACTAAAAAATGAGGACAAGCTGGTACCCAATACAGCGGCTATCATTCCAAAACAAAAACCCAGAAAATAACTAGTGTTGGTGAGGATGTAGAGATACTGGAACCCTTGTGCATCGCTAGCAAAAATGTAAAATGGAGCAGCTGCTATACAAAACAGTTCAGTGGCTCCTCAAAAAATTAAACAGGATTATCATGCTATCCTAAAATTTCACTTCTGGGAAGACCCAAAAAAAACTTAAATCAAAGACTGGAACAAATATTTATATATCTGTACTCAGAGCAGCTATATTCATAATAGCCAAAAGGTGGAAGGAACTCAAGAGTCTGATGAATGAATGATTAAACTAAACGTTGGGCATAAATATACAATGAAATATTATTCAGCCTTAAAAAGGAAGGGAATTCCGACACTTGTTACAACATGGATGAATCGTGAAGACAGTGTGCTAAGTGAAATAAGCCAATCACAAATGGACAAATATTTTATGATTTCACTTAAATGAGGTACTGGAGTCATCAAATTCAGAGAGAAAGAAAAAAAAGTAGAACGGTGGCCGCCAAAGGTTGAGGGGAGGGGAGAACAGGGAATTATTGTTTAGCACGTATAGTGTTTCAGTTGCAGAGGCTGAAAAAGTGCTCAAGAAGCATAGTGGTAATGACATACCAAGGTGACTTTATTTAACTCCACTGAACTGCACACTTAAAAATGATTGGAATGGGGGAATTCCTTGGTGGTCTCATGGTTAGGACTCCGAACTTTCAGTGCCGGGAACTGGGTTCAATCCCTGGTCGAGGAATTAAGATACCACAAGCTGCACGGTATGCCAAAAAAAAAACAACAAGAAAAGATTCCAGTGGTAAATTTTATGTTATATATATTTTGCGTACATGCATGCTAAGTCACTTCGGTCATCTCCAACTCTTTGCAACACTATGGATTGTAGCCTGTCACACTCCTCTGTCCATTGGATTCTCCAGGCAAGAATACTTGATTGGGAAGCCATGTCCTCCTCCAGGGGATCTCCCCCACCCTAGGATTGAACCCACACCTCTTGCATTGGCAGGCGGTTTCTTTACCACTAGTGCAACATGTATATTTTGCCACAATTAAAAAAAAATGCTGAGGAACATTATCTCTAAGTGCTACTATGAAATAACCAGGATATACTGTTAAGTAAAAAAACAAGGTAGAGAAAAGAAACAGTATGACACTATATCAAAAGAGCGTGAAACAATATATAGCTATATAGAGATATTATACAGACATTTTCTATAATTACTATAATTTTTAATGGAAGGATAAACAAAAAGCTTTAAAAAAAACAACTACCCCCAAGGGAAGGAAAGAATAAGGTTAGGATTCAGCTGGTAAAGAATCCACCTGCAGACTCCGGTTCAGTTCCTGGGTCGGGAAGATCCCTTGGAGAAAGGATAGGCTATCCACTCCGGTATTCGTGGGCTTCCCTGGTGGCTCAGATGGTAAATAATTTGCCTGAAATTCGGGAGACCTGAGTTCGATCCCTAGGTTGGGAAGATCCCTTGAAGGAGGGCATGACTACCCACTCCAGTATTCTTGCCTGGAGAATCCCCATGGACAGAGGAGCCTAACAGGCTACAGTCCATTGGGTCTCAAAGAGCCAGACACGATGAGTGACTGAGCACAAACACAGTCCAGAAACTAGACTCCTCTGAATGTACCTTGTCGTATATATCAAGTTTTTAAACACGATTATAAAATAAATTTAAACAAAAAAAATTTTAAGTCGTTTCTCAAAATCAAAATGAAACACACACCTAAACTGTGTATTGAGTTAAACCAAACAGAGGAGTAGTTAACTCTAAAACACAGTAATCTGACTGCACATCCTTGGTGAAATACATCCTAAGGACATAAGAAATACAAAGAAACCTTACAGGGCTCTCAGTAACGATACTGATATGATTCTGAAATTAAGTACTGTCTGTATATCATAAGCTTTCGGCACGAGAAGAAACAAAAATTCTAAAATATTAAATAAAAACTCTCCAATACTATTTAATTACAAGTTATCAGTAAAAACTCATGCTGCACTGTCTTTTTTTTAAAAAAAGTTATTTCCTAGCTCCATCTTTGACGAGACCTATAAATTACTAACCTAGTATCAATAAGCATAGCACCCAGATAGCAGTCTGCAAAAATCCATGAAAATTCTCTCCAACTAAAAGGAACCAGCACTCCCTAAAGAAAGTGATAATTCAAGTTCTGAGGCAGAATTTTATGAAATAAGGTTGGATCATACCAGAAAGCAAGGAAGCTATCAGAAACCACTAGGGTAGTATCAAAAACACTTAGGAGCTATCTTGAAGAGGTGCTCACTACCAAAAACAGAACAGACTCAGCCACAACAAAATAACAACTGCAGTGGACTCAAACGCATAAAATATGGTAAAAATCCATGAGTCCACAATGATACTTGAAAAGAGAACAATGATATTTGAAAGGAGAAAGATCTCATTAGTCACTTTTGCAAGATTCTTGTGAATCAATTTATTATCCTAAAAACTAACAAAGGAGAACAGCTGCATATTTGCTGTCTTTTTTTTACATAAACTGAACATAAGAGTAATTCAACAGTCCAATAATCAAAATGAGCAAGTTTCTGTTTAAAGTATTCTAGCTGAGAAATGAAGAATGACAGAATATCACCATTTTGCTGCTGCTGCTAAGTCGCGTCAGTCGTGTGCGACTCTGTGCGACATCAGGAACCGCAGCAGGTCAGGCCTCCCTGTCCATCACCAACTCCCGGAGTCCACCCAAATCCATGTCCATCAAGTCGAGGATGTCATCCAACCGTCTCATCCTCTGTCGTCCCCTTCTCCTCCTGCCCTCAATCTTTCCCAGCATCAGGGTCTTTTCCAATGAGTCATCTCTTCGCATCAGCTGGCCAAAGTACTGGAGTTCCAGCTACAACATCAGTCCGTCCAGTGAACACCCACGACAGATCTCCTTTAGGACGGACTGGTTCGATCTCCTTGCAGTCCAAGGGACTCTCAAGAGCCTTCTCCAACACCACAGGTCAAAAGCATCAATTCTTCTGCGCTCAGCTTTCTTCACAGTCCAACTCTCACATCCATACATGACCACTGGAAAAGCCACAACCTTGACTAGATGGACCTTTGTTGGCAAAGTAATGTCTCTTGCTTTTTAATATGCTGTCGAGGTTGGTCATAACTTTCCTTCCAAGGACTAAACGTCGTTTACTTTCAAGGCTGCAGTCACCATCTGCAGTGATTTTGGAGCCCAGAAAAATAAAGTCAGCCACTGTTTCCACTGTTTCTCCATCTTTTTGCCATGACGTGATGGGACCAGATGCCATGATCTTAGGTTTCTGAATGCTCAGCTTCAAGCCAACTTTTTCACTCTCCTCTTTCACTTTCATCAAGAGGCTCTAGAGTTCCTCTTCACTTTCTGCCATAAGGGTGGTGTCATCTGCATATCTGAGGTTATTGACATTTCTCCCGGCAATCTTGATTCCAGCTTGTGCTTCCTCCAGCCCAGCGTTTCTCATGATGTCCTCTGCATAGAAGTTAAATAAGCAGGGTGACAATATACAGCCTTGATGTACTCCTTTTCCTATTTGGAAGCAGTCTGTTGTTCCATGTCCAGTTCTAACTGTTGCTTCCTGACCTGCATACAGGTTTCTCAAGAGGCAGGTCGGGGGTCTGGTATTCCTGTCTCTTTCAGAATTTTCCACAGTTTACTGTGGTCCCCACAGTCAAAGGCTTTGGCATAGCAACAAAGCAGAAATAGAAGTTTTTCTGGAACTCTCTTGCTTTTTCCATGATCCAGCGGATGTTGGCAATTTGATCTCTGGTTGCTCTGCCTTGTCTAAAACCAGCTTGAACATCTGGAAGCTCACAGTTCAAGCATTGCTGAAGCCTGGCTTGGAGAATTTTAAGCATTACTTTACTAGCGTGTGAGATGAGTGCAATTGTGCGGTAGTCTGAGCATTCTTTGGCATTGCCTCTCTTTGGGATTGGAATGAAGACTGACCTTTTCTGGTCCTGTGGCCACTGCTGAGTTTTCCATATTTGCTGGCCTACTGAGTGCAGCACTTTCACAGTGTCTTCTTTCAGGATTTGAAATAGCTCAACTGGAATTCCATCACCTCCACTAGCTTTGTTCGTAGTGATGCTTCCTAAGGCCCACTTGACTTCACATTCCAGGATGTCTGGCTCTAGGTGAGTGATCATACCATCGTGATTATCTGGGTCGTGAAGATCTTTTTTGTACAGTTCTTCTGTGTATTCTTGCCACCTCTTCATAACATCCTCTGCTTCTGTTAGGTCCCTACCATTTCTGTCCTTTATTGAGCCCATCTTTGCAAGAAACGTTCCCTTGGTATCTCTAATTTTCTTGAAGAGATCTCTGCTGCTGCTGCTAAGTCACTTCAGTCGTGTCCGACTCTGTGCGACCCCATAGACGGCAGCCCACCAGGCTCCCCCGTCCCTGGGATTCTCCAGGCAAGAACACTGGAGTGGGTTGCCATTTCCTTCTCCGATGCAAGAAAGTGAAAAGTGAAAGTGAAGCTGTTCAGTCGTGTCCGACTCCAAGCGACCCCATGGACTGCAGCCTACCAGGCCCCTCCCATGGGATTCTCCAGGCAAGCGTACTGCAGTGGGCCACCATTCCCGTCTCCAAAGAGATCTCTAGTCTTTCCATTCTATTGTTTTCCTCTACTTCTTTGCACTGATCGCTGAGGAAGGCTTTCTTATCTCTCCTTGCTATTGTTTGGAACTCTGCACTCAAATGGGTATATCTTTCCTTTTCTCCTTTGCTTTTCGCTTCCCGTCTTTTCACAGCTATTCGTAAGGCCTTCCCAGACAGCCATTTTGCTTTTTTGCATTTCTTTTCTTGGGGATGGTCTTGATTCCTGTCTCCTGTACAATGTCAGCTGTACATTGGAGACAACTGCACTGCATCCTGTACTTGGCAATTTAGACAGTTCAAAATGGTGTGGGAAACGGAGGAATGAGCAATCTTGTTTCTATCAAAAGCCACAATACTCGGGGAAAAGACAGACATCAAGTTAAGAACTTAAGAAACATTTAATGTATGTGTTTATGTAGAAACGCACTTTTTGTAAAGTAAGAAAAATATACATACTAACAAACTAACAAGGATCTTTTCTCCAATTTAATAAGTGGACATTCACCCCATTTATTTGAACATGTTCCAATTTCAATCGAAGTATTGAGGAGGAATTCTCAATATACAATGAAAGAACACCCAACTTGTTGACTGTGAACAATAATAAGCAATAACCCACATTCTGCAATTTCTCTCCTGGCACCCTTAGCTCAATACCATATATTATTTCATTCGAAGCACTCATTTTGATTTCACCAAATATCAGTACAGGAATGAACCTGAGGTAGGCTTGAAGCCTGAGTCTGCTGAACGATGCTATTACCTAGGAAATGTCTTTCAACTCATCCAGTCCCACAAAGAACACTCAAGAATGTGCTGGGGTTACCTGCTCCAATTATTTGCTCCCACTAAAAGCTGACAAGTTGATCCAAAGGTCCTGGGTCAGAGAAAGGAGCGTGTCATCAGCAGACAAGTCCTTGTAAGGATCTAAGAATCCTTACTTCTATTTGCAAGTGTGCTGTGTTGATTGCTGAGATTCCATATCCTTCGCTATTATAGAAACTTTACACTCTCAGACTGTCAGGAGACTGTCAGTGGCATCACTATCCTGATATGACAACCAAGCCAACTATCCCCAACATCACTTCACATCACCAAAGCTTTCTCTTTCTCATCTAGGTGCTCTCCCTAGAAGGAGTGAAATTCAAAAAGATGCGGTCTCACTGCCAACAAAATGTCTAGCCTATATGGGCATGTTTGAAGAGAGGACAGAGACAGCTCCCCATGCCACCACCATGAAAGCCCCCGGAGCCCACAATGAGAGATGCAAACTCATCTGAAACGAATACATCGTCCTTCTCGCACTTTCGCTCTAGTGTCACTTAGAAATGACATTTGGAATAGAAGTAACACTGGTGGGTCATCTAGTCTGCGTCATGCACTGTGCTAGCTACTTAAATCTCTCATTTAATCCTAATAGCCGTTCAAAGTATTTTTGTTATCAGTACCTTTTCACAAATGATTTTCACAAAGATGCTGAAGTGAAGTCAAGTGACTCAGTCGTGTCCCACTCTTTGCGACCTCATAGACTGTAGCCTACCGGGCTCCTCCGTCCATGGGATTTTCCAGGCAAGAGTACTGGAAGTGGGTTTCCATTTCCTTCTCCAGATCACAGAGATGTTAGGTGACTTAATTTCAAAGTCTGAAAGCTACTACGTGAAAGAGGCAAAAGTTAAACCCCAAATCAGTACATAAATCTTTATGACTTATTTCTTACAACCCTATTTGCTGTCCAAAGGAGTTACACTGACTTAACATGACACGAGAACCAAAGATATTCCTCCTTCATTTTCTTGGTGAGAGAACTGGGTAGTTTTAATACCCGGCAGGGACTACCATGCCCGAACCAAATTCCTATATGAAACCAATACCCATTTTCATATACTCAATCTCACAGTCTATACCAAATCTCTCCTTACCAGTTAGACTGTGTGTAGTCAGTGGAAGAGCAGAAATATTTCATTCAACCTCTAAAATATTTTCAAGTATTTGGACTATACAAGTTGCCCTCTGCATTTCAAAATCTATGAATAATAATCTTTCCCAGATTTATGTTCGTTTACTTGGAAGTACTAAACCTTTGAATTTTACTATAAAATGAAGATTCTAAACCACGTAGTATTCAATTTGCTGAAAGCACTGTAACAAAGGATTAAAGACTAAAATTAAAAAAAAAAACTTTAAATTCTATGTACTATGTAGCTACATTAATATTAGAATATGGGAAAATGGTAAAAGCTATCACTTTCAGAGAACTTACTCCAAAAGTACTGTGCCAAGTACTTTAGAAACACTTCATTTTGTATCTTCCAAAGTGTTAACTCTAGTTTACAAGCAAAGTGACAATGGTAAGAAAACTCAAGTAACTTGCCCAAAGTAATACAGATAGAAAGTGGTAGCTGCTGCTGCAGTTTATACAACTCCAAAGCTTTTACCTCTTACTGTCACAGTTTACTGCCCCCTAATTCCTATCTGGTCAACATATCTTTGTCCACAATTCTAAAACCATTATTGAAACACATACGCAATTATTTAAACCTATTATTAACTACATCCATTAATTGGTCATAGCTTCTAAAGTAAAAGAATTAAAAAGTGCCTAAAGAATTACCATTAGAAAAATTCAAGTAAGGCAACAGATTTTCATGAAGCCCTGAGGTCAAGAACAGATAATTCACACAACAAAACCTTTATCACTGCTTGGGAGTTGCTGTTCTTAAATCGATGTGAAGATAGTAAGACCAGGATACCATCTTAATTATTTAAGACAATGTAAATACTGTAAACCCACCAGCCTGAAGGCTGAACCAAAGAACCCATTTGCAAAATCATGTTACCTTCAATATTTACTAAGTGAATCATGAATATTATTATTATTATAGTCTGCTCTTTAAAGTCTTATTATCAAATAGCAGAAAAGATGCAACCATAACTTGGACAATTTAAACTTCTGAAAGGCTATTACTTCCCCAGTTCCAAACTTCCAAATTTCTTCATAAAACAATAATATCTGAAAACTAAGATGAGTAACATTCCCCAAACCTGAAATCTTCAATCGATCAGAGTCTGAACCTAAATACATAACTTTTTAATGTACAAGATGCAGTTCAAAATAACATATTAGTTTTTCCTGTTGTTTATCAAATACATTCATTAGACTGATTAAAAGGGCAATACAAGAACAATTTTCTACGACATGCCAAATAATAGATGAAGTCTTACCTCCATTGCTAAAGCTGCCGTCTGTTGGTCATAATGATTCAGAAGATTGGGCATGAGGGCAGTGTTACAAGGCAAATCTTGGCACATCCTCAAGGTAATAGGCTCAAAGAAAACAAACTGTGCCCATCTATACAGCCCACAAACATAGTCAAGGGCCACAGATAGAAGACGATCCAACTCACAGCCATGCTTTCTCGACTGAATGAGATTCAGATGATCAGGCCTACTCAATATGTATTTTAGATCTTTGTACACCTCAGCTTGAAAGTACTTCTTCTATCTTGCTGTTAAGTTCTTCAAACAGAGTTATTCTTTGCACCGTCAGAGGTTTGTTAGCTTGGTCTCACGAAAGGCATTTGTTTTTGGTTTCACAATATGGGAAAATGACATCATCTTGCCTCATTTTATTACATTGGGCACCATCTGGCCAACGTGTCAAGTGGATCAACCACATTCCCAAACAACAGACTCCATCTTAGGAGAAGAGCTCTTTCTGCCTTTGGCTGAAATATCTGAAAAATAATTGTTTTTTAAAAATGTGAGAAATTAGCAATTTCCTCTTGAAATATTACAGGCTTGATATTAAAACTTTGATTAGCTCAGTACAGTTGCAGGATACACAATCAGTATACAAAAATCAGTTGCGTTTCTACACACTAACAATCAGTTCTAGGAAGAGAAATTTTAAAATACTGCCTTTGGGACCTTCCGGTGGTCCAGTGATTAAAGCTGCACACATCCACTCCTGGGGCACCAGTGCACTCCCTGGTGGAGAACTAAAATTCCAAATGCCGGGCGTGTGGCAAACAACAACAACAATCACAGACTTTGACCGAGAGACACAATACTGCCTTACAGATAAAACACATGGGTATTTCATAAACAAATCCTATAGCTTTTCTACCTTAGCATTCTTGCTCTAGATATACCAGAGAATCCATAAATAGCATTTAAAGGCACTGTTTCCTCCCTCAGTTGTTTATATACCATACAGTTTAATTTCCCATCTATAATGGTAGTTTTTCATTTGTCACAAGACATAATTGATCCATTGGGAAAAACTTGCATGCTGTTGTCCTAAATTTTATTTAAATATCTGCCACACTTAATAACAAGTTATTTACATTTTATTATAAATGTTTTAATCATTAAATGATTCAGCTTTTCCCTCCAGGGTTTCTCTCTGCTCCCGCGAGTAACTTGGCTCCAGGGCCTCCGCTCGCCTGCCTGCAAGCCGCCCGCCACCCAGGACCGTGCCGTCGGCCTCTGCCTCGAGCAGACCCCTTCCGACGGCCCTCGCTGCGCAGGCTGGGACGCCTCTCCCCTCTCCACGGAAAGTTAAGTTTGAAGAAGGGGGAAGAGAGAGAAACATGGGCATGAAGAGGAGGATCCACCTGGAGCTGAGGAACCGGACCCCGGCAGCTGTTCGAGAACTTGTCCTGGACAATTGCAGATCAAATGATGGGAAAATTGAGGGCTTAACAGCTGAATTTGTGAACTTAAGAGTTCCCCAGTTTAATAAATGTAGGCTTGATTTCAGTTTCAAATCTTCCCAAACTACCTAAATTGAAAAAGCTTGAGCTCGGTGACAACAGAATCTGTGGAGGTCTGGATATGTTAGCAGAAAAACTTCCAAATCTTACACATCTCAACTTAAGTGGAAATAAACTGAAAGATATCAGCACCCTGGAACCTTTGAAAAAGTTGGAATGTCTGAAGAGCCTGGATCTGTTTAACTGTGAGGTTACTAACCTGAACGACTACCGAGAGAGTGTCTTCAAGCTCCTGTCCCAGCTGACCTATCTGGATGGCTATGACCGAGAGGATCGTGAAGCCCCAGATTCAGATGCCGCGGTGGATGGTGTGGATGAAGAAGAGGATGATGAAGAAGGAGAAGATGAGGATAAGGAGGAAGATGAAGATGGTGAGGAAGAAGAGTTTGATGATGAAGAGGATGACGATGAAGATGTAGAAGGGAGGAGGATGAAGATGAAGTCAGTGGGGAGGAAGAAGAATTTGGACATGATGGAGCAGTTGATGAAGATGAGGATGAAGAAGAGGAAGAAAGCGGGAAAGGTGAAAAGAGGAAGAGAGAAACAGATGACAAAGGAGAAGATGATTAATAAGACCCCAATAACCTGCAAAAAAAGAACTGTTCAGTATTGGCTGGACTGCTGACATGGATCTGGTAGCTGCTGTTTTTTGTTTGTTTGTTTTTTTTTTTTTGTAGCTGTGATACAAACCCCAGGACACCCACCCACCCAAAGAGCCAAAGAATAGTTCCTGTGACATTCCACCTTCCTCCATTTAGTCCCTCTTGGAAATCCACCACCAAGCTTGGGGACTTCACCCCAACAAAACTGTAAGCGTTGTTAGGTTTTTGTGTAAGACTTGCTGTAGTGTGGATAGCTGTGATTGGTGAGTCAACTGTCCGTGGCTACCAGTCACACCAAGATCGTAACAGCATTTTTACTTTCTGTACAACAAAGAAGTTTTGTAAATAAAATCTTAACATTTAAAAATAAATAAATAAATTCAGCAGATGGTATCTGTGAAAGGTGTAAAATATAAAGAAATCAATAGATATGGATTCAAGCCTCTTCCCAACTATGTGAATCACTTAACTTCTCTGAGCTCAGAATTTTCCTTTCTAAACATTGCACCTCCCTATCAAAGATGGTACATAAGCGAATTATAAAATAATGTACTCTATAAAAGGTAAAGCAACATCAAACTTTAGGTAGTTTCATTACTGAATTACAGCGGATACAAAGACTTACTTCTATCAACCAATACTGAACTGGCAAACAGAAGATTCTAAGAGTATTATCAGGACATTTTCCCAACAATGCTTCATCCTTTTAGATAGTACAAAAATTCAGTACATAGATAGAAAACGTTTGACCAACAAATGCTTCATTACACACAGTCAGGCTGCAGAGAAGAGTCAACCCTAGAAAGTTACAGCGTGGGATACGAATGATTTCCAGTTAAGAGTTTCTACCAAGTTTCAGAGTCCGATTTGACACTGCCTTTGCTGGGGGCTTCCCTGGTGGCTCAGACGGTAAAGAATCCGCCTGCAATGCTGGAGACATGCGTTTGATCCCTGGGTTGGGAAGATTCCCTGGAGGAGGAAATGGCAACCCACACCAGTATTCTTGCCTGGAGAACTCCATGGACAGAGGAGCCCGGCAGGCTACAGTCCAAGGGGTCGCAGAGAGTTGGATGCAACTTTCACTTTTTTTCTAGGGACAAAAATATGCATCTCTCTGGGGGCTGGAAGGGTAGGTAGAGTGGAAGACAGGACTGGTAGGAAAAAAGCATATTCTAAAACTATCATACTTCCATTTGGTTTTGTAATGATGTTAAGCCTGCTTTTACTTTATTTTCGTTTCACAGACGGCAAATATTTCTGTTTGAAGTACACAACCTCAGTTGGGAAAACATGAGAAAGTCAGGTTCAGAAATTCTCAGAGACCCAGGTTAACAGGACAATTCAAATAGATATTAGGGCCCGTGACAGCTTAGACCTTGAAAACTTGAACTGGCTTGGCTAAAGCAGAGAAAGAAACTGTCCTTTGTGCACTACCAATGACAGGGACCTCTGCATCCCAAGCTTTAATTACTGGGCAGAAAAAACTATTTGGAGAAAGTAAAGCCATGGCTGAATCTTCCCAATTTTTCCCTCAAGCATATGGTCTTGAGTAGAAGAAGGGAAAAGCAAAGTCTACAACCTTAGGAATTAGGAATACCAAAGTTACAAGCGACCTCTGCCCCAAACGTCTAATCTAATACTGAAATCTCTAAGTAAGAAATATTTGTTAAAGCTTCTTGGCCTGCCATTGTATTGTTTCCTCCTTCAAGCTGGGCCCAGAAATGTGATGTCTGGCTATGGAAAAGTGATATTAAACACAGTCATGTATATGGAAGCTTATCATGCAGCACGGTAACAATTATGCATATCATGAAATATGTCAAGCCCTGAAAGCTTTATTTCACTACAGTATCAAAACATCCATATAAGTTCCATGTTTGTAGTTTGCTGCTTATGCAGCATGTTCATCTGCTTGCAACTTAAAAAATAAAAGCTAAAGGGAACACTGCTGCTGCTGCTGTCACTTCAGTCGTGTCCGACTCTGTGTGACTCCATAGACGGAAGCCCACCAGGCTCCCCCATCCCTGGGATTCTCCAGGCAAGAACCCTGGAGTGGGTTGCCATTTCCTTCTCCAATGTGTGAAAGTGAAGTCGCACAGTCCTGTCCGACCCTTAGCGACCCCACGGACTGCAGCCTACCAGGCTCCTCCATCCATGGGATTTTCTATGCAAGAGTACTGGAGTGGCTTGCCATTGCCTCCTCCGAATTATGTGCTGAGCAAAAGTTATAAAATGAATTTTTTTAAAAAGCAGATAAAGAATACTACTTTAACAGAAAAATGGAAAAAGGACATACATTTACAAAAGAAATACAAATGGCCAACAAACACATGAAAAGATATTCAACTTTACTAATAAAAACATACAAACATGATATATAACATTTTTGCCAATCAGATGAGCAAAAAGAATAACAGAACACAGCATAGGAGAGAGTGCAGAAAAAAGAATATCTTCAACATTCCCACACTTGGAGATACATTTTTCTTTTTTTTTTCTTTTTTTGGCTGTCCTTCACTCCTTCACGGCTTGCAGAGTCTTAGTTCCCCAAACAAGGACTGAACCCAGACCAAGGCAGTGAAGTGTCTAACCACTAGACCGCAAGGAAATTCTCCATTTTCAAGTACTACTGGAGGAAAAGTAAACTAGTTGGCATTTCAAAAAAATAGCTATGGACATCAAAAGCTCTTAAAATGTATATACTTTGATTCAGCAGACCTATTCTACAGTTTATTCTAAGCAAGTAAACACAAGTACACATGACGTATAACTGAAATGTTAGTACAACACTGTTTATAAAATAAAAACCCAGAGACAATCTGAAAGTCTACCAATAAGGAATTGGTTAAACTACAGCACAACCAACACATAACACACTCACTAAAAATGATGAGCAGGATCTGTATATGCTGACTTGAAAAGACAGTAACAATACAGTAAGTGAAAAATAAAATTTTAAATGGTTTACAAAACAGCATAGAGTCTCCCACTTTTGTCAAAAATATACATACGTGAAACAGAATAAAACTACCTGAATTGTTTAAAAATACAATATTATAGGGACTTCCCAGGACTCCACACTTCTACTTCAGGGGGCTCGAGTTTGATCCCTGGTCAGAGAATTAAGGTGCCACAAGCTGCACAGCGTGGTCAAAAAACAGAAACAAAACAAAAAAGGAGTAAAGTATTATAAATGCTGAAATGTTATTTTTAAATCTGTCACATGTTATTTCTGTACGGAAAATTAAGTCTGCTAAATCTGTAAATGTGTGCTGACAATACTACTACTTGAATCAATGTTTACTGACTGTTGATTAAGTAACAAGCCAAGGGACACAAACATGCCCTACCACAGGCAGCAAGAAAAGCAAAAAAAAAAAAAAAGATAAACTCAGAATGGGTCAAAAATTGATTTTCACTACTGAAAAAAAATCAGATCACCTCTCAGCTGAACCAAATATTATGCACAGTTTAAAAAAAAAAGTTGATATATATTCTAAATTGTTTTTCAATAATATAATGAAATAAATGCTTCTAATCAGGATCACGTGAGTATGGATAGCAACAATCCTTTTTCCTAAGAGAATCAGCCTTGAAGAAGCTGTAAGCTTCAGACAGCAGGACACAGAAGATTGAGCAAACCAAGAAATGCTGACAAAATACAGCAACTGATTACATAAAGGTTAAAAGATTTTTTTGTATACTTTTTGATATTATATCTTTGACTACAGAAATCTGCAGAATCTCAGCTGAATAAGGGAATTGCTAGATTAACTGGAGGGAACAGTCTCAGGCGCCAAGGACCAGTAGAAAATGAGGGGTCTGTAAACAGTTTTCCATGCCCTAACCCTGAGAAAAGAGACATTCACTTCTTTACAGAGCAATACAAGATATCTGGGAAAACTAATTTCAGATTAAGTGACCTGATGATTATTTCATCAGAAAACAAAAAGGACTAGATACACTGAACCCTACACTTTAATTTTTATCAATGTGTAACATCAGGAATCTGATACTCCCCAATTTACCAGTTCTCTTTTGAAGATAAAAAGTAAAAGCCCCTAAAATAAGGTGAGTATTTGTCCTGAAGAACAGCAATAAAGGGGATGCAGTCTTGGAACTGTCTTCAGAGGCTGGCTACAAAGCCAGACCCAAAGAACTCAGGTGGGAAAAGCAGGAGATGGCAACTGTGAAGAGGAAAGAAAGCAGGCTGAATCCCAGAAGAGACAATGACAAAAGTGGGCCCTGGGGGCTTGTCAGCAAGGCCCTGCAACAAAAGATGTTAGCAATTCTATTCCAATTCACACTTCCTGTACAGAAAGTGATTCCTTTCATCTTTCTCAGCTTAGATTTACTTATCTAGACACACTACAAATGTACGTAACATTTTGCGTTTCCAATTCAGAAATTAAAGGTTGCCTCAAACACACTGGCTACAATGGGAACAGGAGGATATTCTTTTGTCTTCTTTCAGAGTTTTCCAAGACTGCATTATAAGGATTAGCAATCACTACCTCTGAAGCTTCTTCTCTCAAGGAACATAAACAGCAAAGTACACACTGAGAGCATATCACTGCTCAAAGTGCTAGATTCCTTTTCCTAAAACTCATGTGGGTTTTGGCCTTTTGTTTTCCATATCTTTTTTTTTTTTTTTTTTTAAATAAATTCACTCTCAGGATACTGTTTTCTGGTTGCTAAAGTTTATATAGCTCCATATTTAATTCTGAGGGCCTAGATTCTTACTAATCTCAAGGTATCACTTTGCTACTTTCTCTAATTTTTAAAGTCCATCTAGTCATCTACTGATTACAAAAGATAACCTAATCTTCCAGTGTGCTGAGTGATGGGGCTTAAAAAAATACAGGGAAAACATTCAAGTTCAAGATTAAAATGAACAGTAGGCATCAAAATCCAGTCCATCTTACAAATTATACATTACTTTTAAGACTGGAGAAAGCAGAAGCTCTTTTAAAACTAAAAGCAAAACTGGAAAGTTGAAAGATGGCCAGAATCTGGACTTTAAAAAAAAAAAAAATCAGGTTGAAATTCCAGCCTGGTTTCCCTTTTTCATTAAAATGTGTTCAGAAAATGCTCTAATATCAAGCTCCTGATTTTTCCCCCCCTTTAGCATGGTTGCATGTTTTGACTATAAAATTAGTTTAATGAGATAAACTTTGGGGACCAAGATTTTTTTAGGCCTACTAGCCTAGTTGTTTTTTCTTAAACTTCATTCACAGTGCATTCCTTGGATCCACCAAAACTGTTGCTAGTTCTCAGCATAACTCAAAGACTGTAACTCAAAGATAGATTCACCATTTACGATGCAACAGTCAGTTAAAACTGTTTTCTAGTCAAGGAGGAGTTGTTACTCTTCAAACATTCATTCCTAACTTTCCGGAAATGCCACTATTAAAAACCCTCACTTGTTTCCTCAAGACGCTGTGACCCTTCTCACAAATCTATACTGAACAATTCCTCTCATACATATTTCAAAGTCTTGCTTTTCATTTGCACTACTGCTCTTTTTGTGGCCAACTGCAGCTTTAAACGTCTCTAACTCTAGAGATTTAGGGGTTAAAAAACACTTGAGGCCAACACTGCTCTTCCCTGTGAAAGAAGGTAAAGATGCAGTAAGAACTGTTTCCTATCACAAGTCTCCTGAAGAAATGAAAGTCAACAGCAGTCTAACATCAACAAACTAACAAGCTCAGAGTAAGTTTTCAGTATGAAATCTCATAGTTTTACCAACACATATGAAACTTAAGTTGGAGAGAGAGATTCTCTGCCTGTGAAGTGGGCAACAGAGGACTTACAGGGAATTTTAAAGCCCCTCTCTCTGCCCAATGATGACGCTCTCACAGCACTGTGCTATACAAAGAAAGAACGTGCACTTTACTGTTTATCTTCCCCGCAAGGCTCCCTACTTCAAATATCTCAATCATGGCTGGGGATCTCTCTACAAAAATCCACCTCAATGTTCAAAGCACAAAACAAAGTTCAGAGGAATACAGTACCTAAGATGAAAACGGGATGAAAGAACCTACAGTCCTTTCTTCTTCTATTAATAGGGCACTGGTAGATTCGGGAGAGACGGAGAGGCAGGGAATATCAGTGGATGAGAAAAAAATAAATAACGGAGGAGGAGGAAAGAGAAGGTAGGACAGTAGGCTTTACTAATTACCTTACTTTCCTGACAGTTTCAAAGCATTTGGGGGGAGGGGGGTAGAGGAAGAACCCCCTAAAGAAAAAGCAACACTGTAAGAAGAATTGCATCTCGATTATCTTTTATTTTCAGCTCTATCTTTGGAAGCCAGGCCACTTCTATCTTCTTACCTCTATGTTGTGGTTTGGCACTTCAAACAAACACTTTTTTGTTATTTTCCTTCTTCTTCTGGAGGAAAAAGATGGCATTGATTTGCCTAAAAGTACGGATGGGGGAAAAAAAAAAGTACGGATGGAAAGCATTATCTTGAGGAGTAAATGGTTCTTAATAACAGAACTACGGATTCCTCTATCCCTTTGACTGTCAGCACATCACTAAAGGCTAAAAGAAGGCTCAAGAGGGAGGTAACATCCCCCTTGTCAAGTCTCTGTTTCCTTGCTCCTGCGATATTGGCTTTGCCAAGTAACCCAATTCCCGTAAATAAACATTACAGGTCTCTCCAAACTACTTCTATAAAATAATATCTTGCTTGACCAACCTTATAGAGCAGTCATTTATTTCTATAGCTGCTGAGCTGCTCTGCTGTTCTGTCTGCCTACATTCAGAAGGGAACCAAAATTCAAAATTTCATTTATTCTGGGCCAAAACCCAGACCTTTTGTCCTCCTTCCTAGATATGCTGCAACTTCAAGTTGGCTCCTCTGCCTAAATTAGTGGCATATGCTTTTGTTCTTTTAAGAACGAAAGAAAAAACACCCCTTTTTCTCTTATTGAGGAAGGCACCTAACTCTGACAAAGGCCTCTAGGAAGATGCTACAATGCCTTGACATGTTTGCTGCTGCTGCTGCTAAGTCTCAGAGGCTACGGATGAATCTCACCGCCCTACCCCAGGGCAAACACACGGAGCGTCCAAGGGGGCAGAGGGGGAAGGCTCGCGGAGGAATATGCAGACTTTGCAAAACTGACGGGAGGGAGGAGAGGGGACAACATTCAGGACTAGAAACAGGAGGCAGTCCAGATGCTGCGACGCCGCCCGGCCCCGGGAAGCCCCGACGCCCCCCGCGCTCAGCCCTCGGCGCACTGCCCTCCCGCCAGTGGCCGCGTCCTCCCCCCACAGCCCCCAGCGGCCCGGGAGCGCCACACGCCCCCGCGGCGCCGACCGAGCCCCAGGGCTGGCGCAGGGAGCGCGGCGCGGAGGGAGCGCGGACCACCCTCCAACAGGCTGCTCGGCGCGGGCTCGGGACCCAGAGGGTCAACCCCGTCCGCGGGCATCGGCCCGCCCCGGCGCCCAGGCCCAAACTCGGGCTCCTCCGCGCCCCGCCGCCCACCCCGAGAAAGCCCCGAGACACCCCTCCACAGCGCGGCGCCCACGGCTGTTGTTTCGGCGGCGACGCGAATAACGCTCCCTGAGGAGGAGGGGCCGCGGCCGCTGGTGCCTCCTCGGCACCGGGTCAGACCGAGGAGCGGGCAGCCGCGGCGGCACCTCCTCAGTCCCCACTCCCGACTCCTTTTCCCGCTGCGCCGGACGGGAAGGGGCCTGCACGACCCGGGGCTCACCTCACACCTCGGGGCCGGGCTCCCGGGAGGCTGCGACGCCGGCCGGGGGCGGCCGCGGGTCCCTCAGGTAAGCGGTATCAGCGACGAGCGCCGGCGAGCTTTTGCAACTGCCAGGGCGCGGGGGCGGGCGGGGGCGGGGAGCATGCGCGCGCACGTACGGCGCAGGCGCGCTGCGCTCGCTCGGCTGCGCGCTCGCATTTGGAGCCCAGCTTCTGGGTAGCAGTTAAATCAGAGAAGGCAGTGGCAACCCACTCCAGTACTCTCGCCTGGAAAATCCCATGGCCGGAGGAGCCCTGTAGGCTGCAGTACATGGGGTTGCGAAGAGTCACACAGGACTGAGCGACTTTACTTTCCCTTTCCACTTTCATGCATTGGAGAAGGAAATGGCAACCCACTCCAGTGTTCTTGCCTGGAGAATGCCAGGGATGGGGAAGCCCTGGGACCCTTGGGCATCTCCCTTCTTCTCCCTCACGACTCCACACCAGCTCTCACACTGACCATGAAAACTCTCAAACCTGTTTCTTTCTTTTGCAGAAAAATTAGCCCTCTCTAGACAACAGAGGTTTTCATGCAAAGATGGGCTCGATAAAGGACAGAAATGGTATGGACCTAACAGAAGCAGAAGATATTAAGAAGAGGTGGCAAGAATACACAGAAGAACTGTACAAAAAAGATCTTCACGACCAAGATAGTCACGATAACGTGATCACTGACCTAGAGCCAGACATCTTGGAATGTGAAGTCAAGTGGGCCTTAGAAAGCATCACTACTAACAAAGCTAGTGGAGGTGATGGAATTCCAGTTGAGCTATTACAAGTCTTGAAAGATGATGCTGTGAAAGTGCTGCACTCAATATGTCAGCAGATTTGGAAAACTCAGCAGTGGCCACAGGACTGGAAGAGGTCAGTCTTCATTCCAATCCCAAAGAAAGGCAATGCCAAAGAATGCTCAAACTACCGGACAATTGCCCTCACCTCACACGCTAGCAAAGTCATGCTCAAAATTCTCCAAGCCAGGCTTCAACAATATGTAAACCGTGAACTCCCAGATGTTCAAGCAGGTTTTAGAAAAGGCAGAGGCACCAGAGATCAAATTGCCAACATCCGCTGGATCATGGAGAAAGCAAGAGAGTTTCAGAAAAACATCTATTTCTGCTTCATTGACTATGCCAAAGCCTTTGACTGTGTGGATCACAATAAACTGTGGAACATTCTGAAAGAGATGGGAATCCCAGACCACCTGACCTGCCTCTTGAGAAACCTGTATGCAGGTCAGGAAGCAACAGTTAGAACTGGACATGGAACAACAGACTGGTTCCAAATAGGAAAAGGTGTACGTCAAGGTTGTATATTGTCACCTTGCTTATTTAACTTATATGCAGAGTACATCATGAGGAACGCTGGGCTGGAAGAAGCACAAGCTGGAATCAAGATTGCTGGGAGAATTATCAATAACCTCAGATATGCAGATGACACTACCCTTATGGCAGAAAGTGAAGAGGAACTCAAAAGCCTCTTGATGAAAGTGAAAGAGGAGAGTGAAAAGGTTGGTTTGAAGCTCAACATTCAGAAAACAAAGATCATGGCATCTGGTCCCATCACTTCATGGGAAATAGATGGAAAAACAGTGGAAACAGTGTCAGACTTTGTATTTTTGGGCTCCAAAATCACTGCAGATGCTGATTGCAGCCATGAAATTAAAAGACGCTTGCTCCTTGGAAGGAAAGTTATGACCAACCTTGATAGTATATTAAAAAGCAGAGACATTACTTTGCCAACCAAGGTCCGTCTAGTCAAGGCAATGGTTTTTCCCGTGGTCATGTATGGATGTGAGAGTTGGACTGTGAAGAAGGCTGATCGCCGAAGAATCGATGCTTTTGAACTGTGGTGTTGGAGAAGACTCTTGAGAGTCCCTTATACTGCAAGGAGATCCAACCAGTCCATTCTAAAGGAGATCAATCCTGGATGTTCATTGGAGGGACTGATGCTAAAGCTGAAACTGCAATACTTTGGCCACCTCATGCGACGAGTTGACTCACTGGAAAAGACTCTGATGCTGGGAAAGGTTGGGGGCGGGAGGAGAAGGGGACGACGGAGAATGAGATGGCTGGATGGCATCACTGACTCTGTGGACATGAGTTTGAGTGAACTCCGGGAGTTGGTGATGGACAGGGAGGCCTGGCGTGCTGTGATTCATGGGGTCGCGGAGAGTCGGACACGACTGAGCGACTGAACTGAACTGAACTGAGACAACAGAGGTAGGGTGGGGTAAGGCAGGGAGTCTCCCCTTTTAAATCAGACATGCCCATTATGCACCTTTTCCCCAAACCCAACAGTAATTCCCTCCCTAAGAAGATTTTTGCCCTCATTTTAGACCAATCAGCTCAGCTTTAACCAGCTCTCTTGAGACAACATTTTTGTACTGCCTCACACATCTCTGTAAATCCTCACAGTGAAAAGTAGGCAGCATTATTATCCCCATTTCACAGACAAGGAAACTGAGGCTCTGAAAAGTTAAAGAACACAGCCAATGAGTGAATCAACGTCCAGGCAGGAACTCCAAGCCAGGCGGGCCTTACTCGAAACTCTGTGCCCTCCACCACTGCCCCCGCCTTGAAGGCGTGGGTGTTTCTGTAGCTGGGAGGAAAAGCCCATTTTTAAAACAATTTCCAAGTGGCAGGAAAGGCCAGTGTGCTGCAGAGTCACGTGTGGAGCCAGGAAATAAGAACCCCTGATGCCGGGGTCATGCCAGCCTCCCAGAGCAGCTTCCAGCACTCCTGCTTCTTCCTGAGTCAGGCTCTTCCTTGACCAGAGTCACCACCATGAACACCAGGGCAAGTCCCGTCCTGCAAACAGTCACCTTGGGGCCGACCACACCATCTCCAGACGTCAGAGCCACAGAGAGGCGGCTGCAGACTTGAGGCTCTCTCAGACTACTTAATCACCGAACATTCCTGACAGGCAGGCACCATGCCCTTTCACCTCTACCCAGCAAGGGGCCAAGCTCAGGGGGCCCTCAATTCCACCCACCACCGTTTCTTCCCTCCCTCGTGAGAAGAGGCCACCCCGACTTCAGTGACCATGGGCGCAGCTGCAGCTATTCGCGGAGCAGCTGCTGTGTGCCAGGCACTGTACACAATGACCTTCTCTCGTCTTTCCAGTCCCAGGACTCAGTAGCAGTCAGCCCGTTTTACAGATGAGCAGACCATCTGGCAAGATCACGGCAGTTTCTTGAACTTTCACAGCTTCGGCAGCAGAAGCTGGAATTGCAAACTAAGCTTGTGCAGCTGCAAAGCCGGTGCAGTTTCCACTACACAACACCCTCTATTGGAGGGGATAGTAATCCGTCCCTCCTTTCCCAGGGTTCAGACATCATTCTTCTTCTAGGGGAAGGCACAGAAGGCTGTGTTTTTGGGGCCAAAGCACGATTCCAAAAGCCAACGCAACTGGTGGGACGAGGGATTGGGTGAAAGACTGCAGCAAGGATGAGCCTCTGGGTGAGTTTTCCTACCCCTGTGAGACCTGGGTCCCTCATTGGACTTAGAGATCAAAGAGACTCTAAGACCGAGCCTGAAATGCCAAGGGACTCCTGGGCACTTCCTGCCAGATGACTGTTTATAAACTGACAGAAATTGCACATGATACTAAATTCTGAAGATACCAAAACAGCATCCCTCTGGTGGGGAGGAATAAGTTGGGAGTTTAGGATTGACATACACACACTATTACGTTTAAAATAGATAATCAACAAGGACAGGGAACTCCGCTCTATATTCTGTAATAACCTAAATGGGAAAAGATTTTGAAAAGAACACATACATGTATATGTTTAACTGAATCATTTTCTTGAACACATGAAACACAACATCGTTAATCAACTGTTGTCGTTCAGTCGCTAAGTCATGTCCTTCTCTTTGCGACTGCAGCACAGTAGGCTTCCCTGTCCTTCACTCTCTCCTGGAGCTTGCTCAAACTCATGTCCATTGATGCCATCCAACCGTCTCATCCTCTGTCGTCCCCTTCTCCTCCTGCCTTCAATCTTTCCCAGCATCAGGGTCTTTTCCAATGAGTCAGTTCTTCGCATCAGGTGGCCAAAGGATTGGAGCTTCAGCGTCAGCGTCAGCCCGTCCAGTGAATATTCAGGGCTGCTTTTCGTTTGGATTGACTAGTTTGATTTCCCTGCAATCCAAGGGACTCTCAAGAGTCTTCTCCAACACCACAGTTCAAAAGTATCAATTCTTAGGCATTCAGCCTTCTTTATGGTACAACTCTCAAATCCATAAATAACTACTGGAGAAACCATCGCTTTGACTATACAGACGTTTGTCAGCAAAGTGGCACCCCAATATAAAATTAAAATTTTAGAAAAAAGATCAAGCAAGTTGGGTGAAGGAGTCATGTAAAAAAGGTTATTTCTTTTTTACCAGAAACTGAAAATATATACTATAATAATTTTGAATGGTTATACTGTACTATGGCCACCTCATGCGACGAGTTGACTCACTGGAAAAGACTCTGATGCTAGGAGGGATTGGGGGTGCGAGGAGACGGGGACGACAGAGAATGAGATGGCTGGATGGCATCACCGACTCGATGGACATGAGTTTGAGTGAACTCCGGGAGTTGGTGATGGACAGGGAGGCCTGGCGTGCTGTGGTTCATGGGGTCGCAAAGAGTCGGACACGACTAAGCGACTGAACTGAACTGAACTGAACTGTTTAAAATGATACATGTTGGGGCCTCCCTGGTGCTCCAGTGGTTAATACTCCGTGTTTCCAATGCCAGGAACCTGGGTTCAACCCCTGGTCAGGGAGTTAAGAGCCCACATGCTGTGCAGAGTGGCCAAAAAGTAAAATAATAATAATAATAACAAATTAAAAAAGAAGGACTCATGTCAATGTTTCAAAGTGTACTTTTGTCCTAAATAAACTCACCTTTTTCTTTTGGGCTCTGCCATGCAGTATGTAGGGTCTTAGTTCCCCTACCATGGATTGAACCCCGTACCCCCTGCATTAAGAGCTTGGAGTCTTAACCACTGGACTGCCAGGGAAGTCCCTAAACTCATGGTTTAAGTGTCTGAAAGCTTAAAAGAAAAAAAGCACTGCCCCTCTTACCCATGCCACAGGCCTCCTTTGCATTGCCCTTTCTGATAGGAAGGGAAGGTAATTATTACTAGTTTCCCACGAGCCTCCAGAAGAGAATCTGTATATTTACAAGCATGGATGAGTTTTCTTTTGTCACACACATGAAGCACACTTCAAAAGCTACTCTGTTTCTTACCTCTTGTATCTTAGAGATCATTTCATAACTGCACATAAAGAACTACATCATTCTTTTTAGTAGCGGCCTAAAATTCCATTATATGGAAGCACCAGATTAATCAGCCCCTTGCATGCTCAGGCCCTTCAGTTGTTTTCAACTCTTTGCAACCCTGTGGACTGTAGCCCACCAGGCTCTTCTGTCCATGGAATTCTCCAGGCAAGAATACCGGAGTGGATTGCCATGCCCTCTTCCAGGGGTTCTTGTTGACCCAGGAATCAAACAAACATCTCCTGCAGCTCCTGCATGTCAATAGGCAGATTCTTTACCACTGAGTCATGGGGGAAGCCCCAGTCAGCCCCTTCCTGATGGACAATGAGGCTGTCTGCAGCGTTCATTGTTACAGACCATGTCTATCTTGTAGATATTAGTTTGTGCACGTGTGCATATGAAAGTAAGATCAATTCCTAGAAGTAGAATTGCTAGTGCTTATTAAATACAATATGCGCTTTAAAAATTCGACTGAATTTTGCCAAGCAACCCTCCAGAGAGGTGGCAGTGTGTGTAGACCACCAGCAATGAAAGGCAGCGCAGAGAGTGCTTTCCATGTGAGGAATGACCGTTAGCTGCAAGAGCTGAGCTGGGGGCCTGTGCGTGGACAGATATTCATCCTAGGACAAGTGACAAAGATTAGGAAACACCACCAACAGGCAAGCCACCCATTTTACAGATGACAAAACAGGCACTGGGAATTGACAAGCTTCACCCAGGGTCATGGCCTGGGTCCCTGTAAGCATGGGGCAATTTCCAGACAATATCTGTTTCACCCTCTGATCTCAGCTCTGATCTCTTGCGCTGACTTAGCAAAAACTTGGAGAACCAGCTCCTTTCTGCTGTGAACTGAAAGCTGAGCCACCCACGTATTTCAGGGCTTTCTGAGTCACTGTATTCACTTCTACAAGAAACCGGGATCTATCACACACACACACACACACACACACACACACACACACTCACCCAGGGACTGTTTCCAACCAGCATGGGGCCCACAGAGCCCTGACCATTCACAGATCCAAGGTTCCAAGTTGAATAGCAGTGATTATCCTGGACATTCATCCGCCAGCCTAAAGAACCAAAAATCTCACCAGACTCTCTCCGTGGTGACCGCTAGGTGGAGGGCAGTGAGGACTGGAAAGAAGTGAGAGGGACACGTGAGCCAGGAGTGTTCTCATTAGCCATTCTGGAGACAGAAATAAGCACGGCAAAAATAGTTCTCTGTCTTTGTACTTGGAAAGTACCTCACACCCACTAACTCACCCCACTTCACAGAACTTCTCTGAGTTATACCGGGCTGCTGCTGCTGCTGCTAAGTCACTTCAGTCATGTCCGACTCTGTGTGACCCCATAGACGGAAGCCCACTAGGCTCCCCTGTCCCTGGGATTCTCCAGGCAAGAACACTGCTGGGCAGGGATTCTTATATTCACAGTCCCCATTTGAGAGCTGTTAAAAAGGAACTAGGACTTCCTTACTGCTAGAGAGGTAAAGAGACTAGAGGCAGAACCTAGGATTCAGAGGTTAAATCCTGGCCACACCCTGTTGTGCACTTGTGGTGAGCAATCTCCTGCAATACACGTCCACAAAAACCATCCCTTGTCTGCCCGCATGCAAAGCGAATCACTCTGTCCCTAGAAATGTTGTTAGAGGCCCTCCAGTGCGTGGATAGACATGAATTCCTTTCTCTGGGTCCTCATCTTTGTTTCAGCTCCATAAATACATCCTTTGTATGTACATCCAAGAAGACTCTTGGGATATTTCTGAGGGATACGTTTGCACTCTATCAAGTGCCTGGTATGGCCTCTGGAACACGAAAGGGAAAGTGAAGTCTCTCAGTCGTGTCCGACTCTTTGCGACCCCATGGACTATAGCCTACCAGGCTCCTCAGTCCGTGGAATTTTCCAGGCAAGAGTACTGGAGTGGGTTGCCATTTCCTTCTCCAGGGGATCTTCCCAACCCAGGGATCGAACATGGGTCTCCCTCATTGCAGGCAGACGCTTTACCGACTGAGCCAGCGGTGCTGAATAAAAAATGTTTCTTCAGGGACTTCCCTGGTGATCCAGTGGTTAAGACTCCACTCTTCCAATGCAGAGGGCACAGGTTCCATCCCTGGTCAGGGAACAAGGATCCTACATGCCACACAGACCAAAAAAAAAAAAAGGCTTTTTCAGTGTGTTTCTTCTGCTGTATTTAAAATAGATAACCAACAAGGACCTACAGATCTAGCACAGGGAACTCTGCTCACTGTTTTGCGGCAGCCTGGATGGGAGGGGAGTTTGAGGGAGAAGGGATACATGTATATGTATGCCTAGTCCCTTCACCGTTCACCAGAAACTGTTACAACATTGTTAATCAGCTATACCCCAATACAAAATAAAAGGTTTTGGCTCTTTTTTAAAAGTGTGTTTCTTGGTTGGCCGAAAGTATAGATAGATAAATGGACAGATGGAGAGATAAATGGGTAGATGGTTGGGTGGAATATGGGTTTAATATGTTTCTGTGTTTGTTTTTTAACTTCCTTACACAGTATCCATTCTCCCTTCCAAATATCATCTTGATATCCTTTTGTGGACTTATTTCTCCTCCAGGGTATACAGTCTCAGGGGTACTGCGAAGCCCAGAGTTCTATCCTCTCCCAGCGAAGAAGCAAGCAAGTGACACCAGCTTGGCTGTTTACCCTCCCTCTTCTAGGACTATGAATCTTTAATAGATTGAGACGTGGATAGGAAACATGGCTGGGGTATATTTGGTTCAACAGTGGTACCCTGATGAGACCGTCCAGTAGCACTGCTGCCCAGATGCCCTGGTTTCTCACTTGCCCTTTTTCCAAGTCAGGTTCTCCAATGCTCTGTCCACTCTGTGAACTACTCAGCATCGCCCCCAGTACAATACCCTCCTGCTTAAGTTGTTTTCTACATTAATAAACAAAGAATTCTATTTTTTATTATTTTATTTCTATTTGGCTGTGCTGGATTTTCATTGCCGTGAGGGCTTTTTTTCTCTAGTTGCACAGGCGGGAGCTGCCCTCAAGGTGCAGTGCACAGGCTTCTCATTGCGGTGGCTTCCCTTGTTGTGGAGCACAGGCCCTAGGGCGTGCGGGCTTCAATAGTTGTGGCACGTGGGCTCAGTAGTTGTGGCTCCTGGGCTGTAGGGCACAGGCTCAGTAGTTGTGGCGCAAAGGCTTAGTAGTCACACAGCATGTGGGATCTTCCTGGACCAGGGATCGAACCCGTGTTTCCTGCATTGGCAGGTGGATTCTTAACCACTGAGCCACCAGGGAAGCCCCGAAGAATTTTACATGTCACAGAGGTAGAAATGAATGGAAAGGTGGCGGGGGTGGGGTGGGGGGGGGCGGCAGGGGGTGGAGAAAGGGAAGGAGTGACGGAGGGAGTGAGGTGAAAGGACCGACCAGTACTGCCCACACAAGGACTTCATGAGCTAGGGAGTAAGGTGAGTCCCGGGCCTTGGTGAGTCCCTTCCCTTGGACGGGAAGGAAGGAGAGATGATAAGATAACCCCTCAGCCTTAGCTGCAGGAGAAGTGATTTTAGGGGCAATAGCACACGTACCCCCAACTCTCCTCCGGAATACCACAAATCCTCTAGTTTTGTATCTTTCAACCAAGAACAGTCTCAGGAACAATACTGTCAAACCTCCACTTCCTAGATGAGGAAATGGAGGGCCTCAAAGGGCAGAGGTCTGCCACCATCTCACAAAGAGGACTGGAGCTGAACTGGGGCCAGAGCCCAGATCTAAATTCCTGTCCCCCCATCTTGTCACTGCCCAGAGCTGCCTCTGTCCAGAGTGACTAAGGTGCAGAATTTCCAAATCCCATTTTGAGAAAATTCCCCAAGGGGATTTCCTCGCGAATGCCTCAGGAGGTCCTAAGGTCCCTCTCTCTGTGGCCTGAACACTCTGTGGCCTGAACACTCTGCGGCCAGGGGTGAGTTGGGGGCAGGTTGGAAAAGAAACAGGAGACTGCAGACCCCCAGCCCCAGGCATGGCTGCAACAGGCAAGTGGTCAAGGGGGTCTCAGAACCAGCTCTTAAAAGGGGGCAGAATCCAGACTGCAGTCACAGAGCCCTGTGAGATTCTGAAACTTGTGTTACTTCCTTTGTCAGTCTGTCTGTGAAACTTTGAAAAAGGGGTCTGTGTGCTGGCCTGCAGGGCCAGCCAGGAAAGGGGAAGTGGGGACCAGGTCTCACCCAGTGGCCAGGCTCACAGAACGAGAAATCCAGGGCCTGAGTCTCTGAAATCTGCCACACAGAAGGCAGGAAAGTTCAAGGCAGGCCTGAGTCATTACCGTTTTTTGTGTGCTTTCTGCCTAATAGCGAAATAACACCTGAAATATCTAGCAATGCCTAAAATATCCAGCACAGTGCTGAACAGCTAGTGGAAAATCACCGTCAATTTCCCTCGCCTGCCCCCATGTCTCCTGATGCTGAGCAGAGCTGAATACCTCTCCTGGGCGGGGGTAGGGGCGGGGGCCGAGTATCATAAGGGAGGAAACTCTGGGGCCTGACATTTGGGAGAACAGAGAGAAGGCCTTGCTTTCTTTATGTGCCGGTGCCAGGACTGGCGATGGGCGGTCAACTGGTTGCCTCCTTTCATCCTCTGGGATGTCCCAGGAGCTAGGAGTTTCTGGCCTGTTCCTAGTAAGGAAACTGAAGTGTAGACGAGTTAATAACTCGACCAAAGATATACAGAGTAAATGATCTGTTTGTCCCCGCCTTCGCCAGGCTTTCTCCTAGGGTCTAGGGACAGCGGAAGGGGGCTCAGAAAGTGCTCACAGAGAAAGGGGAAGCCTGCAACAAACACGCAAAGTAAAACCAAGAACAGACTCCCAAGTGTCAGGAGGAGGAGGCCCTGAAATTGCCCCATCCCCCATCCCCAGCAATTTTGGAAGAACCTATCCTTCTGTCCGGGCCTTGATGCCCCACCTCCAGGGCGCCTTGTGGTGGGCTCCTCCAGTACTCCCCCAAACCTGCCCCGAAGCGAAAGGGGTGAGCACACGAGCAAACACACCACCTGTGGTCTCCAGCCGTAGTAAACAAGCAGGGTGCACACAGCCCCTGTCCTGTGTGGTGAAGGAGCCAGCAGAGGGGAGGCTGAGAAGCTGCAGCCCTTCGACCCTGCTGTGGTTGAACCCGGAGAACGGGTGTCATGGTCGGTGCCCTGACAGTGAGATGTACCAGGGGATGGAAAAGGGAAGAGCGGCCCAGAATAGGATGACAGGATGAGCAAACCGCAGCTGGGCCCCCTGGGGCTCCTGAACACAGGGCTTTCTGTGTCCCCGTTTCTTTGATTAACGGCCTTCATTCAGCCTCCATGACATCCCCTGAGTTCCATTGGGCAGATTCAGGCAGTTGTTAATTAGGGAAAGGAGGGGATGAGAGACCAGGGAGAAACAGTGGCAGCTGCTCACGTGGAGTAGCTGTCCCCATGTCGGCGTTTCTGTCATCGAATGTGCCGTTGCTGCTCTAGTGTGACCGCCCGCCCCCGGGTGGCAGGGGTTTGTAGATGGCAGCCGCCAGGCTCGCTCTCCCCGGCTCATCCTCCCTCTAGAAGGTTCCCCAGACCCTCAGTAGGAGTGGGTGCTGCTGCGGGTGTGAGTGTGTCCTCGTGCCCTGTGTGACGTTGCACGGCTAGCCGCACTCTGTGTTTGCACGCTTCCTCCCGCGCTCCTGGGATCGGGCAGCGTGGCGGGAACGCAGAGACTGGATTCCGCTGCAGTCAGGACTTGCTCCTGCTGAGCTTCGGGGTGAGTACTGGCCGGCCTGGTCCCGCGGGGGCACGGAGGCCGCGCCCTGAGAGTGGAGGGTCAGCGGGTCTCCGGAGGTCGGCCGGCGAGAGCCCTCAGCAGCAGAGAACGTGACCTTGGCGCCTGGCTGGCGCCGGACTGGTCAGAGCACGGCCCGAGGCTCCCGCGCGTCTGTGCGCACGGGTGTCCCTCCCACAGCGGCAGTGCTGCTGGCCATGCCCTGCGTGCACGGTCTCGGAGGGAGCAGGGCCCAGGGCGTCAGGGTTCTCGAGGCTGCCCTGCCAGCGTTTCTCACGGAGGTGCACCGGCAGCTGGGGCTTGGCCGCCGCTGAGGGGCCACCCTCCCTTGCAGGTGCTGCTCTGGGCGGTCCTCTGGTGGGGCCGGCCCGGGGGCCCAGCCCTGCTCCAGCCGCTCTGAGGGCAGGAGGCTGTCTGCTCTGTCCTGTTCTCTCAGCTAGAAAGCTGGATTGGGTTTTGGGGATTGTTACCAGCAGCTTTTAGCTATACGTCAGAATAAAGTCTGCCACAGAGTTCTCTCCTTCATCTGCTTGGTCCTCCGTGTTTCTCTGAATTCTCAAAGCCCCTGAAGCCCTGAATGGGGTTGGGGGGGTGTGTCTGGAGGGGCAGGGGCTCGGGCACCAGCCGCCGTCCCAGGACTGACTCGTCTGCGTGTTTCCAGTTTACCCACACTACTTCTACAGGTGATTAGACAGCGTCCAGGATACGACAGAGACTACATTTTCAACTCGATGCAATCTTTAATCTGTTGATACTTGTTATATGGACCCGAAGATATTTTATGACAGGGTTTTTAATTAGTGAAAAGCTCATGGATACCATAGAGAAAATAATTTTAGAATTTCATGTTTCTTATGTTTATGTAAACTTATGACTTCATTTATATAATTACTTACTTGTATATTCAGGCTATAAATATCCTTTCAGATCAATTCGTGTTCTGATACCTGAGTTTAGTCTTTCAAATGAATGTACTGTAGTGCTTGTCTGTATCAATCCTATGAACAAATATAGGGAGTTTGTAAATGATGCATTTATTGTAATTATTCTTGTTTAATTTTTACATGTTAAACCATGAGAGGAGGGCTTTTCCTGCGATTGTAAAATCATCATGACACGGTGTGCATTCTCCTTCCAGAATGTAACCGAGCTCTCCAACAATCACTCTGAAATCAGCAAACTTAATTCCAACCAATGGTTGTTGGATTTTAACGACTGACCTAAACCGTACTTTTTCTGGCAAGAAATGCTTTTTGTCTGCAGCGTGAAGCGATTTAAAAGTACTGGGTGTTAAATGTGAGCTTCTGATGAAATTTGGGCTGAAAGGATGACTAGAAGACGGCTATGAAAATCTCTCCGGTAACCTAGTCTCTGGACTCGGGTCCCTCCTCTCCGGTGAGACTCTTCGGGGACCAATCGTGATGCCCTGAACCTGCTGCGGAGCCATCCAGCTGGACAGCGAAGGTGCCACTTCCCAGACAGACAGTGTAGTGCAGCTCTGACAAAGGCCTTATTTGTATGTAAATCATCTTTTTACATCTGTTTCTAAACATGTTTAAAGAATGGACCTAGGCGTACATTTTTAGATTGCAATGACACAGCCATTCTGGATTGTATAAGTAGCAAATGTAACTTTTACTTTTTCAGCGGCACATTAAAAAAGCCAGCAAGAGATGCGTTCAGATCACGGTGTGATATTTATTATGCAGCTGGATCTCGGTAGACAGAGACAGCATGTCTCTTTACATGTGGGTTCTGCCTTTAATTTACTCGTACAATTCATTCTTACTGTTCTGTTTTCCTATTAATCTTTTGTGAACTTCCTGAATATGTGACAAAGTACGAACAGTCTACTTTTGAACTTTTTTTATTGCAGTATTATTTATTGCTTTCTTTCAATAAAGTACTGAAGCAAAATTTCCCACTGCCAATCAAGAGTGCCGAGGGTAAGCTGTCCTCTCCCTGAGAACAGACCAGAGCTGGTAATGGGAGCCCGTGTCATCACACGGGCGTTCTGTTAGGAGTCGATGGATACAATGGAAAGGCCAGAAGGCGAAGACATAGGTGTCCCCAAAGGACGACCGACGGGGTGTTCATGCCCTTGGCTCCGGAGCCAAGAGGCTCCATCACTTCAGCATCTGCCGGGGACAGGTCTTCTCCCAGCATCAGACCCTAGTCCAGCATCAGGCCATCCCCCAGCATCAGGCCCTAGTCCAGCATCTGACATTCCCCCTGCATCAGACCCTCCCCCAGCATCAGATCCTAGTCCAGCATCAGCCCTTAGTCCAACATCATGCCCTCCCCGAGCATCAGATCCTAGTCCAGCATC
Organism: Moschus berezovskii; assembly: GCF_049115385.1. NCBI lineage: Eukaryota > Metazoa > Chordata > Mammalia > Artiodactyla > Moschidae > Moschus > Moschus berezovskii. Next base: position 2,961,517 of record NC_142465.1, read on the forward strand.
ATGCCCTCCCCCAGCATCAGACCCTAGTCCAGCATCAGAAGCTCCCCCCCAGCATCAGACTCCCTCCCCCCCTAGCATCAGACCTTCCCTCCCAGCTTCAGGACCTAGTCCAGAATCAGACCTTCTGGGGCATAAGACCCTGCCCCAGCGTCAGGCACTCTCCCAGCATCAGACCTTAGTCCAGCATCAGAGGTTACCCAAAATATCAGGCCCTAGTCCAACATAAACCCTCCCCCAGCATCAGGCCCTATTCCAGTAGCAGGCACTCGCCCAGCAACAGGCCCTCCCCAGCTTCCGACCCTAGTCTTGCATAAGACATTCCCCCCAGCATCAGAAGTTCCCCAAATCAGGCCCTAGTCCAGCATCAGACCTTCCCCCAGAATCAGACCATCCCACAGTGTCAGGCACCCCCCGTCACAGACCCTCCCCCAGCATGAGACCCTAGTCCAGCATCAGGCCCACCCCCACCCTCAGACCCCCCCCAGGCATCAGACCCTTCCCAGTATCAGGCCCTCCACCTCCAGTATGAGGTGTGGCATCCCCACTTTTCTGACACTCCTTAGCACACTCAGGCAGTCCCAGTGCAGCAGGACAATAGCTCTTGCAGGAGGTGCATTTTTACGAATCACCTGCGGAGCAGCAGCAGCTGGGGTTTCTTTCAGGTCAAGGACAGGCGAAGAGGAGGAACTTGTGCAGGAGGCAGTGGTGGCTGAGGGCACGTTCCCCAGCTCTGCATCCTCCCCGAGGGTGGGGGAGGGCCTGATGCTGGACTAGGGGCTTTGCTTTCCTGCTCTCTCACGGGCCCCAGGGCGGTGTCCGTCCAGATTCGCGGTCTCCTTGATGTCTCAAGCCCAAGTCCTGAGTTGCGTCCCAGTCCTGCATGGCAGAGGGCTGGGAACACCCAAGATCAAGCGCTGAAAAGATCCCAGGGGACAGCCGGGCCCCAGAGGGTGGCAGGGCAGGGGATGAGCATGGCCGCCCACAGAGGGCCCCCCAGCAGCACTGGAAGGAGAGCAGTGATGTCTTAGCTCACTCGGGGACGCTGCCCGGCCTAGCGCTCAAGAGATGTTACCGCCGGCAGCTCTGGGGATGCAGGAAGCCTGGTGAGTGACACCACTCCACTTGGGCCGTGTGGGTGGGCACTGCTGACCACGGCCTCGGTCTACATTCTGGTTCTACTGTCCCTCCGAGGGCTGACGGGTTCCTCTTCCGAACGGCACAGGTATTCTCTTTATGTGGGTGAGCGCATCCCTGCTTGTTTCCGTCAGCACTGCTGTCGCTCATCCTGCGTTTCCCTCTTTACAACCTGTGCTTGCTGCTCTTCTGGTTTAACTTAGGAGCAGCCCTTATTTTCTGCATTTCCTAGTTGTCAGCGTTCACTGGGGCTTTCCAGGTGGCACTCGTGGTAAAGATCCTGCCTGCCAATGCAAGAGATAACAAGAGACGTGGGTTCGATCCCTGGGTCAAGAAGATGCCCTGGAGGAGGGCATGACAACCCACTCCAGTATTCTTGCCTGGAGAATCCCCTGGACAGAGGAGCTACTGGGCTACAGTCCCTGGGCTTGCAGAGTGTCGGACACGACTGAAGCAGTTCAGCACACACTCAGGTTTTAGTTCAGTCGCTCAGTTGTGCCCGACTCTTTGCCGCTCCATGGACGGCAGCACTCCAGGCTTTCCTGTCCTTTTCACTATTTCCTGGAGTTTGCTTAAAAGCTCGTCCATTGAATCAGTGATGCCATAGAACCATCTCATTCCTGCTGCATCCACCGGAGAGGTGGCTGGGGTTCGGCAAAGTGCCCGGTCCCGCTGCGTGGGTGTGAACCTGCCTCACCACTCCCTAACCGCGGGGCCTTGTCTCCTCTGTAAATCGGGAGGTGGCAGCCCCTGCTTGGTGAGGGGCACGCGCAGCATCTGGTACACAGTCAATGCAGCATCCCTCGCAGTGCTGTATTTCTGAATAACAGGGAGAGATGTAATAACCTGCTCCTTTTCCCCTCTTGTCCCTAAACTGTGCTCCAGACCACATCTGCGTTACTTACCCCTGTACATCCCACACCCAGCACAAACAAGACACTCAGCAAATATCTGGCTGGAGAGGCAGGAACACACCCTGTCCTCCAGGAGATGGCGCCGAGCGAGGTGGGGGCCTGGTGATGACACTGTGTGCTGAGGAGCCCCCAGGAGGACCTGGGCGGCTGTGGGGTGGGGCGGGGGCCGTGGGCAGAGCCCCTGACGGGCTCCTGGGGGTGGGGACGGTGGCAGGAAGGAGGGGGCTGTTCCTTGTGGGCTGTCCACAGATTGTACCTCACCCCTCACTGATGAGCACTTAGCCGTTTCCAAACACCTGTCACTGTTCTGGAGGAAACAACCATTGCCCAGCTCCTACTCAAGCAATTTCGGGGAATGTGTTTCTAGCACTCGAGTAGAAACATCCGCTTTATTCATTCCATGCTCCCTTCATCCACCCAGCCAGCCAGCCATCTGTTCATCCATCTATCCACTCACTAATCTATCCACCCATCCACTGATGAATTCATCCATCCATCCACCCAACCACTCATTAACTCATCAGATCATCTCAGACCCACCGAGAAGACAGACGCCTCCTCCGCTCCTGCTCCCAGGAGGACCCCCAGCGTGAGTGACAGGTGCCTCGTGGGGATGACGGGGGAGACGCAGAAGGGACATGCCTGCAGGCCCCCTAACTCCGAACGGTGAAGCACCCACCTGGTCCGAATGCCTCCTTGCTGGGGTGTCCAGGCCGGCCCTTTTACTTCTTTTGAAATATGCGGCTGATGGAGTACCTGATGCTTTTGTTTTTTGCTGCTTTGTGTGGCGAGTCCTGGCTGCTGCTGCTGCTGGGGTTGCTCCCGGGGCTGTCCTGGGAGCCTGTCGAGCTTCAGGGAGAGAAAACGACCGTTATCCAGCAGCCTCGTGCAAACATACACCCGTCCACAGGACCTACTGATAGAACGGGACACCCAGCAACCTCCGCGCCTCAACCTCACAGCAGACCGTGGAGTCTCCTTCACCAAGCACACTCCACACGAGCAATGCAGGCTCCCGGCCACAGACAACCACCCCGGGAAAGCTGCGATTCCCTGCCTCTAGCTCTCGCCCAAGGAGGGCTTGACTCCAGGCCAGCTGGTGCAGAGGGCGCTCCAACTTTCCCTCAGGGTCGCTGCTCGGCAGGTGACGACACTCCCAGGGAAGGCGAGCTCCCCCGCTCTGGGCAGTCCCCCTGCCTCCCGCATGGTGACTGCCCCTGGCAGTGGCAGGAGAGCGACGGTCACCGTGAAGGGCTGCTGGTCAGGTGACCACACGTGCCCTCCATCGAGTGCTGCCTGGCTCAGGACGGGAGTTCAGCAGGTGGTCGTCTGAATGAGGACAGTGTCAGTCACGGGAGTGGACAGAGTCTCCTGAGAGGAGACCCTTGAGGAAAAGGGAGGGACCCTCAAGAGTGAACCCGAGAGGCAAGGGGCCGCCACCGGCAGGAACGCGCCCCGGGCTGGTCAGACCTCTAGCAAGAGCAGGAGGAAAGCTCCCACAGGAGTCAATCCATCGAGACGGACGTTTCTTAAAATCACTGAGGTCACTGAGCTCTCCTCCCCCAGCACCTGAAGTCCACCACTAAACCCAGGCACCGAACCCAGTGGGATTCATGTAAAATCATCCTTGCAACTCTTTCAAGACAAGAGGCGCAGGGCTCCTGAAACTGATGCCGAGGCGCGCAGGCCCCTTACTTGCAGGCGTCCCTGATGGCCTCGTGGCTGGCTGTGCGCAGCGACCCCGTGTGCAGCCGGTCCAGCCGAAGGGACCGCGGCGAGGCAGGGGTCGAGGTTTTGCCTTCGATGCCTCCTACCTCTTCCCGGATAGCTGGCGGCTGAGGGATTGAGGTAAGTGTAAAATTGGGTAACAAAAGACTGTCGTAAAAGGCAATCTCACAGGCTTTACATTATAACCAGAAACTTACTTGAAAATCTATTAGCTATGCTTTCCCCCAAGTACAAAATAAACCCTTGTTATAGCTTAATGCCATCTTAAAGGACTGTCTTTTTCAAGAGAGGCAGGGCTGTGGGGCAGCGAGAGCACCCGACTGAGTGCAGAGACCCCCGACCAGAGCCTCCCTGCAGCCGGGCTCTGCCCTCCCTGGAATCCAACAACCAGATGGCCCTGCCGGGCAGGAGGGCAGAGCGATGCCAGCACCGTGAACCCTGCATGGCATGAACTGCCCTGATGAAAGGACTGTGCTCATTGCCAGACGCTGCTCAGAAGCACCAGTTTCGAGAGTAAGAAACCTCTCAGCAAAGCCGTCCAGACCTTTCTGTTTGAAGGAGGAAAGGACACCGCTTGTGCCACCACCCAAGAGCATTTGTAGTGATGATGCAGGTTACTGGAACCCATCACGACCAGAGAAACACAGAAAAGGTACCTAACCCCTCCATGCGAACACCATGGGTCTGGCTTGTATTTCTCGGGAACACACAGACTGGGGGCTACACCCTGAAGTGCTTACACACAGTTCGAGTGTAATTTGCTCACTGTGGGTTCCATAAAGCACCCCTAGGTCTCACTAAGAGATGATCTTGTATCAACCTAGAGCAGTGGAATGGGGAGGGAGATTTGAGTTAGGTTCAAAAGGGAGAGGACATATGGGTGCCTACGGCTGATCCATGTTAAGGTTTGACAGAGCGGCACACCCAGGCCACCAACCCCAGGGTGACGGCGCTGCCCTGCTGTGCCTAGCAGGAGGGCTCCCGGGCACTGAGCTGCCTGAACCAGAGTGCGGCTGCCCGAGTCCTGCAGGAAGGCCCCAGGAGTGCTCGGTCAGAGGGCTGGGAGCGGGAGAGGGACAAGGAAGGCCAGCCCTCGGGGCACTGGACTCCAACAACAGGGGCTCATCCAAGTGACCCGAGGGGAGCGGCACCGAGCTCCCTCCTGATGCTCCTTCCATCAGGGATGCCGTGATGGACACGAGAGCCTCAGGAGGAAAGCGGGCTGGACGGCACCACGGGTACGCGTCCAGGCTCTGATCAGACCAGTCCGCACCACACTGCTGTGTGTGTGAGCCTGGGCATGGTGCCCAGCCTCTCTCAGCCTCAGTGTCCATGTCTGCTGAATAGGGATAACAGCAGCCTGGACCTCACCTGGGTGTCTGCGGGATGAGATGACAGACTCGCAAAGCACTCGACACGGTGCCCGGCACACAGTCTCCTGCACACTGCTACCCACCGTCAGTAAATTGGCTTCCCGCAAATCTAACATCTATGCCTTTTAAGAAAATCTAACAGTCTTGTCTTTTAAGAAAACACTGAGCATAAATTCCACGGTGGTCCAGAGGTTAGGACTTGGCACTTTCACTGCCGGGACACTGGTCTGATCCCTGGTTGCGGAACTAAGATCCCATAAGCTGTGCAGCATGGCCAAAAGAATAAGTAAAGAAAATTTAAAAAGTAACCAATGATACTATGTCTATTATAAATAAACATGAGATGATTAGAAGGCAAACAAGTGGGAGAAAGGCAAACTGTTACAATTGTCCCAACGAATGACCTATTTCCAACAGAACCATCAGCATGTTTTACGTGGTGGGTGAGTTTCAGTACTTCCATTAAAACGTCAATTATTCACCAGTACATAACCACATAGTGTTCATTCACGTTAAACGATAAGGACTATTTAACACTTCACAGAGAAACAAAGGCATGCTAAAGTTCTAAGGAGTTTACCTTTCAACGATGCTTCCTTAAATCACTAGGCTGATAGATGCATGCAAAGAAATGAAGAGAAACCAGATTTATTGCGACTCTGAAGCTAAAAATTCAAGAATCAGTATAGGCAAAGACAGTAAAGCAAAAAAGACTGCAAACATATAAGTGAGATGAAGATTTAGAGAACATGTAACTGGAAACAGAACATTTTTTTTGACCACAGAAATTAAATAAGCTATTAAAGATTTACTAGAGAAACACTATCAATTATTACTCAGAAGACACAATTCCATTACAACATCATGATTTAATAAAGCACAGCATTCTGTACAATAAAGGGCCTTAACAGTTGTCTATTCTCAGCCAAACTTCTCTATAAGTTAGTTTCTCTCAACAAAAAACATGTTCAACGTTAAATCAGTAATTTAACTGATGAGAAAGTTACCATAATACCTATTTCAACATTGAACAAATCTAACCACCTACTGGACATTAATGTAAAATCCTTACAAAGAATTTGATTTAAAACTTCGCAAAATAAATTCATTAAAGCAGGTTCCCTGTGAAAATATGTAAGAATGAAAGCTAGCATAATAGCAGGTGCAGTCTTTACATTTTATTAGCCATAGAAGATACTTTTTTAAAGTCTAAGAGAGACATTAACTGTGCAAAAGCTGATGAGATTGAGAGTCTTAAATACAAGCACCTACACAGAAAGGATATTGTGTCAAAACTCCATTAAATCTACACTTAAGAGAGTCATTTCTTTATGTAAGGATCATCTCATTTATGAATTACACACGTTATGTAGTTCAGGATCCATCTACATTATGCTTATAACTGCATGCTGCTGCTGCTGCTGCTGCTAAGTCGCTTCAGTCGTGTCCCCTCTGTGCGACCCCATAGATGGCAGCCCACCAGGCTCCCCCGTCCCTGGGATTCTCCAGGCAAGAACACTGGAGTGGGTTGCCATTTCCTTCTCCAGTGCATGGAAATGAAAACGGAAAGTGAAGTCTCTCAGTCGTGTCCGACTCTTCGCGACCCCATGGACTGAAGCCTACCAGGCTCCTCCGTCCATGGGATTTTCCAGGCGAGAGTACTGGAGTGGGGGTGCCATTGCCTTCTCCTGTAACTGCTTAGTGACACGCTAATTCAAACTTACTGCTATGGGGGAAACACACCATTTAATGAGACATGAAGACAAAGCACAAACCCGACTAAGGGGACACACGCTGTGGACCACAGCACCGCTATGACCAGAGCAAGTGGGAGGACGGGGGAGGGGAGACGGATGGGCAAACGACAGCTGATTGACAACGACTGATTGACCGTTGCCTGACTGACAACGACTAAGCAGACAGCAGGATGAGACAGGAAATCAAAACCAATGACGAAAGCAGACACACCGTCAGAGAAGTCCAACAGCAAGGAAAACATACACAGAACTGTTCTTTTACAAATACTCGGAAAGAAATCAAGCATGAAACCACAGAGAAATCGTCAAAGAATTTTAAATTTCAACTACTTAGTCAATGATGCAAATTATAAAAACAGCGTGTCAGAAGACCACAACACGGACTAGTTACCACTTCACATGCCGCTAAAATGATTCACAGTGATTTTAATTATATGCTGACTAACAACATAGCTAACATGAAATGGGTGGTAACGGAAACAGTGATAATGCAAGTGCAGTTACAAAGCAGAGTGTTGTACACGTGATTTCATGGGGTAAAGAGCAATGCACTCACAAAACCTAAGCTAAACATGGAAGCAAGCTGGGACATGTGCTTTAGAGCCACACACTCTGTCAACAAAAGCCCTAGGACGTCATCCTGTTTTTAGACTCGGAAGAGTGAGGAAGCCCGACTTCTTCCCTGGGGCCCCCGGCTTTTAACCCGGTTTCGCACGTAGAGCTGGCCTGAGCGCACGGCCAGGCCCATCAGCAAGCAGACCAGTTGAGATTCTTGGGTTTTCTTCACACCGCATGCCCTGCACCCTGAAGCCAGGCATCCCCAGTGGAAAATGTGCGGCATGGTTTTCACACGCCATGAGAGCTGCCTATGGTAAATTTCACGAAGCTGTCTGCTCCCTGAGAACAGAAACTTCCCTGCAGCTGCTGTGCCCAGCACAGGCCAGGCCCAATGTTACAGAGGCAGGCTCTGGCTGAGTTCACGATGACGTGCTAAGCCAGTGGTCCAGAACTGAACTGAACTGAATTTGTCACGGTGCCATTATGGAATGATTAAAGACTAGGAAGTTTTAAAAATCTTAGACCTCTGAGCATAGCAAATGTACCTGATTTTCTTCTGGGTAAAAAGAGAAAAAACAAACAAACAAAAGAAAACCAGTGTGCTGGGGGAGGGACGCAGCAGGGAGGAGGCAGACACATACCCCAGTCGTGATGCCCAGCTTGTCTACTTCCTGCGGCGGGCTGTGCCGCCTCCTTTGGGGCTTGGAGCGCCCACTGCTGGGCGAGCTGGAGCCGGCATACAGGCTGAGGGAGCTCATCGTTTTACAACGACGGAGGTTGCTTAAGCTCCCCCTGTCCACCCTGCTCTCAGTCTCCTCGGGCGGCTGCTCCGTGTTCTTCTCTTCAATCAACCTAAAATAGAATAAAACCCGTCACCCGCCTTTGTCAGCAGAGGAGTGTGTCTGGACAACACATTCGGGCTGGCATTCTGTGTCACGATTAGCAAATTCCAGGAACAGTTGCTCAATTAACATCTCAGCAAAAAGGTTCAACTTTCCCTCTTTTGAATATTCTCAAACTTAGAATAACTTAGCACTGAGTCTCACAAAGTGGCCCCTGATCATTCACGTTTGATTGCACTTATTTACTCTAACATTCTGACGGGGCCTGGGTGGCGACTCTCTCCCTGTGAGGAGATACCTGAAGTTGACAACCTCTACCTTTTCCCTGCTCTCAGGGCAGAGATGCACGTCAGTGCCTCAAGTCTTTTCCACTGGGAGTCGGGAACTCTGTACAATCAAAACAGCGATTCACGAACAAGCTGGAGTTTCTAAACACAAGTCTGCAGACCAGATGAAGTGCTGAGTTGATCTTTCTTTTTTTTTTGAGGTTGTATATGTACAAACGCATCACTTGATGAGGTTCTCCCCCAGCTTTGTGTGAGTTTCTGGATTCATGTCAATGGGCCGCATTAACCTAGAATTCACGGTTACTGCTCTTCTCCCCTAATGTGTCATGGAAGATGTTATACAGCAGTTTAAATACTCGATTATGCAAATAAAATGATTTTCAAATTAAAATACAAGATTCGTACAGGAACTAAACTCTCCAGTTTCACTTCTACTGATACATCTTGAAAGTTTTTCACTGTTGATAAATTGATGGACAGAAATTACCATTTACATCAAGTCAAGGAAAAATCACTTTTACCTGACAACTTGCTATAAAAATAAGAATATATAACTGTTCCATATTTCCTGCGGGGAAGGGGAAAGACAATCTTTCTGAGCTCGTCTGTGCTCAAACACGGCCTACAAATCAGTCTGTCTATGGCGTCAAAAGTGCAGGCGGCACCACCTGCGTTTGCTGGTTGTGCCGTCCATCCCCTGCCTTTCCCCCAGTCCCCCCACGCTCGGCTGACAGGGACGGGCACCTCGGCCTCAGCTGACGTCACGAGAACAACCTGAGCAGCAGCTCTGCCGGGTCCTGTGCAGGACGTGGACTTGCCGGCTGTACCCAGACCCAAGGCCCCCTGCTCACCACGAGGCGGGCCTTTGGATTCTGTCCCCTTTTGTAAATTGCTATAACTGCCAAGACCGTGTCTAAAGAAAACATCTTAAATCTACTGATGAGAAGAGAAAAACTCAAACACATGTCCTTGGACCACTGTCTTCCCACAAGCCAATCTTCACACTGTATTAAGTTAAAAAGGAAAATGCAGATCTGAGTGGGAATTTGCCAACCCCAAAACCCCAGCTTTTCTGATCCAGGCGGCTTTTCACCAGAACGTGGGAGTCTCTGAGTGACACATGAGGGCGCGCCCTCAGTGCTGCAGGGTGCACGGGCCGCAGGGGACACCGCCTCGGCACCTCACCCAACTTGGGGCTCAGAACTGAGGGGGGGACACCCCACAACGCTTCCCCCCCCCCCCCTGCAGAGTGCTGACACCACACTGTGGACAGAACACCCTGGCTGACTGAGCTCTAGAATCAAGGGCAATCTTGGAACTGAAAATTCTTGAGGCAGACCTGAAGTCAGTTTTCTTACTATGGAACACTCAGACTTCTCTAAGGAGAAGACAGTTCCCCAGAGAAACCGAGTTTCCGGGGAGCCGGCATCAGGCGCACCCACCAGATCTCTTCGTTGATGGCGTCCAGCTGCCCCTGAAGCATCACAGTCGGAGTCTCGGCATCGTCCTGCCCTCTCGGTGACAGCTGAGTGGCCGAGCTGAAGAGGGTGACCCCGTCGCCCTTGCCATCAGACACGCCCTCGTCACTCTCGAACGCCTGGGCCATGTTGGCCAGCACGCTGGCTTGCTGCGCGCGATCCCAGCCCTGTTCCTTCAGGGTCTGCACCTGGGCACGAGAGGACCACGTCTCGTCAGCGACATTCAGGGAAGCTCAAGTCTATCAGGAACTGAACACAATTTTACATGGAAGCCCTGACTGAGGATAAATGGGCCATGCTTAGGAGACACTGGCATCTCTTAAGCGAGCAGTACTGAAGAAACGGGCAGGAGGAGAATTCAGTTCCCATATGGCCTGGTGACACTCAGCTCTTAGCGTGGACAGAAGGCAATCCTATGAGGTTATTCACAAGCGAGGGCTGATGGAGTCAGGGACAGAAAGCAAACATTAAAAAAAATACATCCATGCCCCCATCAGCCAGGCTGAAGGAAAATAAGGAAAAGCAATCCTTCAGCTCCAGAGCCGCTGGGTCCACCTCAGCTGTCATCACTTGTACTGGTTCACCGAGGAGGGCCATCCTCGCAGGTTCCCAGCCCTCCGTTTTCCAGGCTGGTCTGAACTCCCACAGACAGGAGAGAGCAGGGGCAGCCAGCGGACAGGAGGGCCAGCCCCGCCGCAGCTCTCCTCTCGGGGCACAGGCCCTCGGCTGTTCTGGGCGGCGGCCCCTCGCACTGCAAGGGCGGCTCTGTCATCAGAGACGCACGGGAGCGTGCCTGCGGGGCCCCGTGCCGCTCTCCCACTCTCACACCTCACACCCTTCTCTCCGCAAATGTCCCCCCTGCCCCACTGTCACCCAGGTCCTGCCTTCTTTTCCCAGACATGACCTCAAAGCAACTGAGGGGCAGCCTCGAGATGCTGGCTTGCCGGCACCCTGTCCCCCGGGGCCAGTGCCCTCGCCCCCTGTCTTCGTCACGACCCCTCCCCAGGGCAGGGCCACCCCCTTCGCTGGCTCCAGGACCACCTGCCATCATTCCTGCTCCGCTCCAGCGAACCAACTGCCTATTGGTTCACCCCCATTCACCCCCGCGCCTTCAAATCGCACAACGGGAACCAGCAGATTCCTCCTCCAGGGCTCCCTGCAGCGCCTGCTGCGAGTCTCTGAAAGTTCCCTGGGAGCGGCCTCTACTGTCCCCCTCCCTGCCTGGTCTCCAGCTCTCTGCAAGCAGGCAGTGTGCCCCGCCCCGCAGGGCAGCTCCGCGGGGGCTCTCAACCCCTGGACTGCCAGCAAAGCCCCAGAAATAAACTTCTAAGAAAGAAACGAAGGGGTGAGGGTGGACCGAGAACAAAGTTCGAGCACGGCGGCTGCTAACACTGGGGCCATCGGGGGATCCGGCTTACTGATGCTTTCTGTAAGGGTTGTGGGCACACGTCTACGTCTGTTCCTTTACACACTGCCTGTGGATGCTGTCACGCTTATTGACTAGCATGAAATGCTGCTACTCAATTATTCGTAACCAGTAAAGACATTCACTCTGAGGCCCTCTTGGGAACAGTTTTCCAACTCCTGTCCTGGAGCTTTTCCCCACACACAGACCAGGCCGGGATAGGCCCCGCCAGATGTGCCTCTTTGTAAAGGGGCCATGGGGCTGGCTCACCTTATCCTCCAGAGCAGCCATTCTCTCCTTCAGATGAAGCTGAAGCCTCTCATCTGATTCGGACACAGGCTTATCCACGGTATCTGATAAGGGTTTATTGTGTTCTTCTTTCACGTCTTCTCCCTGCCTTGCCTAAAACAGGAAAAACATAAACTCATAAACTTCAAGAGCAAAGTACGGTCCTTCTTTTAAAAGCACCGGGGAGCCGTGATGTGAGCAGCCTGTGCCCTGGTTCCCAAGGCGGTCCCCTCCCACGGCCACCTCTGGTGGGCTCTTGAGCATCACCAGAGCAGACGGACAGGTGCAGAGGGAGGCAGAGACTTCACCTGTCAAAAGTCACTCCCAACGCTTCACTTTGGCTGAGCACCTGGGGGACCTTAATGTCACCAGCCATTACCTGTCAGAGGAGCTCGGAGAGCAAGCAGATTGACACTCAGAAACAAGCAGACTTTAAAGGGGATCGGCTTACACACACGTTGGTAGAGGAAATTCCCAGTATATAAACAGAAGCTTGAGTCTGGTTTAGGGGGTAAAATGAATTCAATTTATAAAGTAAAAGGTGAGAAAATTCATTTGGGGGAAAAAAGCCAGTGGAGATAGACATTCACATATTTTTCTTTACATGCAACATCACTTAAATTCTTTGTAATGATTGCTGTTGTTCAGGCGTGTCTGACTCTTTGTGACCCCATGGACTGCAGCATGCCAGGCTTCCCTGTCCTTCACTATCTCCCAGAAGTTGCTCAAACTCACGTCCATCGGGTCAGTGATGCCATCCAACCGTCTCGTCCTCTGTCGCACCTTCTCTTCCTGCCTTCGATCTTACCTAGCATCAGGGTCTTTTCCAATCTGTCAGTTCTTCGCATCAGGTGGCCAAAGTATTGAACCTTCAGCCTCAGCATCAGTCCTTCCAATGCATATTCAGGACTGATTTCCTTTAGGATTGATCGGTTTGATCTCCATTCAGTCCAGGGGGACTCTCAAGAGTCTTCTCCAACACCTCAGTTCAAAAGCATTGATTCTTTGGTGCTCAGCCTTCTTTACGGTCCAACTCTCACATCCATACATGACTACTGGAAAAACCATAGCTGCAAAGTAATGTCTCTGCTTTTTAATATGCTGTCTAGGTTGGTCATAGCTTTTCTCCCAATGATAATTCATATTCAGTTCAGTTCACTTGCTCAGTCGTGTCTGACTGTGCAGCCCCATGGACTGCAGCATGCCAGGCTTCCCTGTCCATCACCAACTCCCAGAACTTGCTCAAACTCATGTCCATTGAGTTGGTGATGCCATCCAATCATCTCATCCTCTGTCACCCACTCTCTTCCTGCCTTCAATCTTTCCCGGCAACAGGGTCTTTTCCAATATGAAAATTCATATTAAAAAACTGGAAATAATTACCTCAAGCAATTTTTAAATGTAATAACAAAGTTGGCAAGTCTGTGTTTTATAAAATGAGCATCAACCTCATGGTTTAAAAAGCTGTTTTAGGACCTACTGTATATAAAAAAAAAAAAAAATGGAGAGAAGATAAAAGAATGATCTATTTGAGACTGGCCCTGTGTTAGAAATTGCTGAGGCTAATTGCTGGGTCATGGGTATTTATTATACTATATTATAGAAGTGGTATATGATTATACCACTTTTGTGCATGTTTGAAATTTTCCACCTTAAAAAATTAAAAAACAGGTTATTTTCTGTTAAAACAAAGTCGTCTCCAGCAACACAGTTCGAAAGCATCAATTCTTCAGTGCTCAGCCTTCTTTATGGTCCAATTCTCACACCCATACGTAACTACTGGAAAAACGACAGCTTTGACTATATGGACCTTTGTCGCAAAGTGATATCTCTACTTCTCAATATGCTGTCTAGGTTTGTCATAGCTTTCCAAGGAGCAAGCATTTTTAAATCTCATGGCTGTAGTCACCGTCTGCAGTGATTTTTGTGCCCAAGGAAACAAAATCTCTCACAGCTTCCACAGTAAGGCATCGGCATTCAAATATTTTTAAAGCAAAACAAAAGTTTACTTTGAACTGGCTTAGTCATAAACAGCATCCCGAGCTCAACAGCCTCTGAGCAGCTGTTCTGCAAGTAAGGAAGTGCACCCCTGATCGGAAGACATTCAGCTCTCTGCCTAAGCGGGGAGGGCGCCTCACCGTGGGTCTCACCATGGGAGTCAGAACCACTGCTCCCTGGGAGCCCACGTCTGAGGCTCTGCAGTCCAGGCCCAAGAACACAGGCATGCTGGGGACAGTACTGACACGTGAGGCTTTAAAACCCTCAGAAAACAATAGCATATGGTACGTAGTATTTTCTGATCTGCCTTTGGCAGCCACTATTTTGTATATCGTAATGCGCTCCACCTCATACATTTCAATGACTTTCTAGTGCTTTATTTTTGTGGTGGGGCCAATGCCAAAGCCTTTGACTGTGTGGATCACAATAAACTGTGGAAAATTCTGAAAGAGATGGGAATACCAGACCACCTGACCTGCCTCCTGAGAAACCTGTATGCAGGTCAGGAAGCAACAGTTAGAACTGGATATGGAACAACAGACTGGTTCCAAATAGGAAAAGGAGTACGTCAAGGCTGTATATTGTCACCCTGCTTATTTAACTTCTATGCAGAGTACATCATGAGGAACGCTGGGCTGGGAGAAGCACAAGCTGGAATCAAGATTGCCGGGAGAAATATCAATAACCTCAGATATGCAGATGACACCACCCTTATGGCAGAAAGTGAAGAGGAACTCAAAGGCCTCTTGATGAAAGTGAAAGAGGAGAGTGAAAAGGTTGGCTTGAAGCTCAACATTCAGAAAACGAAGATCATGGCATCTGGTCCCATCACTTCATGGGAAATAGATGGGTAAACAGTGGAAACAGTGTCAGACTTTATTTTTGGGGGCTCCAAAATCACTGCAGATGCTGATTGAAGCCAGGAAATTAAAAGCCGCTTACTCCTTGGAAGGAAAGTTATGACCAACCTAGATAGCACATTAAAAAGCAGAGACATTACTTTGCCAACCAAGGTCCGTCTAGTCAAGGCTATGGTTTTTCCCGTGGTCATGTATGGATGTGAGAGTTGGACTGGGAAGAAAGCTGAGCACCGAAGAATTGATGCTTTTGAACTGTGGTGCTGGAGAAGACTCTTGAGAGTCCCTTGGACTGCAAGGAGATCCAACCAGTCCATTCTCAAGGAGATCAGTCCTGGGTGTTCATTGGAAGGACTGATGCTAAAGCTGAAACTCCAATACTCTGGCCACCTCATGCGACGAGCTGACTCACTGGAAAAGAGTCTGATGCTGGGAGGGATTGGGGGTGGGAGGAGACGGGGATGACAGAGAATGAGATGGCTGGATGGCATCACCGACTCGATGGACATGAGTTTGAGTGAACTTCGGGAGTTGGTGATGGACAGGGAGGCCTGGCGTGCTGTGATTCACGGGGTCGCAAAGAGTCGGACACGACTGAGCAACTGAACTGAACTGAATGCGTTCCACCTCATACATTTCAATGACTTCCTAGTGCTTTATTTTTGTGGTGGGGCCAATGATACACTTTGGCACACACCGGCCCGACTCACTTTTTTTGAGAGAAGCCAGATTTGGTTTTCCTGGTTAAGTCCTGATTATCTGAGACCACACGGGAACAGGAGCGAGTAAGGCTCACCAAACCATAGGAAGGACAATCCCTAACCAGACCGGAGCTCTAACCCTGCCTCTTGTCACAGTGACCCAGTTCTCAACAGGCAGCCCGCTGCCCTGAAGTTCCCTGCTGCTCTCTTCTCTTTCAGTAAAAACGCTAACAAGCCAACAGAGTCACGCTCAAGTAAAACAAGGGAGTCAGGAGAGGAATTCCACAAAATGGTTAAACCAAGTCCCACATAATTCAAACCTGGAAGTTGCAGTCACCCCCAATTTTTAAAAAATGTATTTCCTTCCAGTACAGCTGATTTACCATGACGTACATCCACACTTTTGAACGCAATGTTTTAGGGTCATAAGAACTTTACACGGGGACTTGATTTTCAACATGGGAGTCACATGAAAAGGTCTTTCTTTACCTTCCCTCCTCAGTAATGCAATGCTATAAAAGTCAGACACAGTACAGTAAAGGCCATTACCTGTCGATGCATAGAATCCTCATTTGCAATTTCATTTTCAGGTTTATCATTGAAGTCATGCACATAGGCAGCTTCGCGCTGTGCGGCGAGGGAGCGTTTTGCTAGGGTAGTGATTCTCTTTTCCATGTCCTCCGTCTGGGCCATGGCCTACATCGGGCATTGCAGAGGAGAAAAGGTAAGCCGTTATCATGGAACACTCCGATACGCTTAAGAGTAACAAAACTGGACTAAATCTTAAGTTTCAAATCAAACATAAAGTTAGCGTCCTCAAAATTAAACTCCTAGAAGTGGCAGTTTTCTCGGACGTGAGCAAAAACGCACCTACCTCAAAGGTCACATTTGCCACGATGGGCAGCCATCTGTCTGAATGTTCTGTCTGGCCACTCGGTTTACCAAGCTTCTTTGCTATATAATAAATCCAAATAGCAAACAAAAAGTATACTAAACTACCCTGTTATTGCAAGAATTCCAGGAGGGAAAGTATCTGGCATGAAGTCAGGACCTCTGTCTGCTACACCATACAGGCGGACGTGACCCAGAACAGGGAGGGACCTACAACAGACCCAAGAGGGAGCTCTGAGGCTCGTTTCCTCGGGTAAAAGTTGGAAAAATCTCATGCAATTTCCTCAAAATTAAAGTAAGACTATTAACGAGTGGAAACAGAAGTCAAAGTGTAACACAACTGGAAGCAGCCTTCTCAAGCAGAGTTAAACCACATGTATGAAATGCTCAAACCAGGACCAGAACTTGCTGCTGGTGCGACTCCTGTCTGCCAGCTCAAAATCCATTTCGGGTCCCTCTGCGGTCACTAAGTAACCAATGTGGGCCAAGTCCTAATATTAAAAGTGAAAGGTCTTAAAAACGCTTTTTCCAGAATTCTTAGCGTATTAAACTCTGCCACCTAATCTCCTCCTGTTGCCAAAGAGTAGTGTGAGAAGGTTATACAAACATGTGCAAATATTTCTGTTTTGAGTTCTCACACAGAATTCCTCACACCAAGCTACTAAACAAGTACACCTGCTGGAACACATGCTGGAGGGGCTCTGTCTGAGACGGTGTCACGGGGGAGGGGTGGGGCAGGGTGGGCGCTGTCTGTCTGCGTACAGAGGAGAGGTGAGGCTCACAGGAGGAGGCCTGAACCCCCAGCACTCTTCTGTTTTCACAGTGACCGTTAGGTAGTTTCTTATAAATCATGACACCCGCAGACACGACCGCCAGAAACATCAGGATTCTACACGGTTACACAGCTTGGGCCTGAGGACCTGAGGGTGAGCAAACGCCACTCGACTGGTCTGACCGCCGGGATCACCGTCACACATCCCTGTCAAGGAGCGGAACCTCAGCAAACCAGAGAAGACGGCCAGGCAAGCTGCCTCGGCAGAGCCCACACAGCATGCTCCCATCTCTCCGAGAGAACGGCCTCCTCCACCAGACTCGCCTGAGCGAATCAGAAGGAAATCTCAGCATCGTCAGAAATACATTCGACAGGCAGGTGTGGGGGATGAACTGGGAGACTGGGACTGGCATATATACACTGCTGATACTACGCATCAAGTCAACAGCGAGTAAGGACCTAGTGTACAGCACAGGGAAGGCTCCTCAGTGCTCTGTGGTGAAGGAAATGGGTAGGAAATCTAAACAACAGGGATATATGTAGATATATATATACACATATACATGACCGATTCAGTTTGCTGCACAGCAGAAATTGACCCAGCAGTGTAAAGCAACTACATGCTACGAAATGAATGAACGGATAAATGAATGTTTTAAAAGGAACACACTGGGCCCCCTAGAACTTGTAGGAATGAGGAGTCCATACCCAGGGTGCAGCACAGCGCAAGGGCTACCCTCATGTTGGTCCACTGCCAACGGACCGCCTGGATCAGGCCTCTTCTACCCCAGAGACCTTGACACAGAGGCAGGGAGACAGCCTGTCGTGTCTCGCCAGAGCTCTGCTCTTACTCGTGCAGCCATCCCGAGGCTGAGATCACCGGGAGAACAAGGGACCCACAACCACCTCAGGGCAACAGACACGGCCGCCGTCACTCACTTCGCGGACATCCCGCTCCAGTTTCCTGTTCACTTCCTTGGACTTGAGGAGTTTCTTCCTGGCCATGTCCAGGTCCTCCTCCAGCTCTCTCATGTGGGCAGAGAGAGCTGCCAGGTGCTCTTCCATCTGGCTCTGCTCCCGCAACTGCTTGTCTATGACTTCCTGGAGCTCACTCATCTTAGCCAGGTTTTGCTCGTGGCTTAGAGAGCCGTCGGACGATCTCTAAGGGGGAAAGGAAGCCTTAGAGAGCCTTGTTTTGGGAGGGAGGGAACACAGCACTTCCAGGAAATCGCTGAGGTCAAAACTGCCTTCTGCACTCTGGGAGTTCACAGGACACTCACGGCTGCTCAGACCTACATGGTGCATTGGTGATGCTGTCCATCCCGATTAGAACCGGGTGATTAGAGTCAGACTTTGTCTTCTCCTGGACAAAGGGGTGCTTAAGAGATCCTGCAGCTCTGAGCCACAAGTCTAGTTTGCTAGTCATTAAAATACCCCAGGTGGGCGGGTCCTCAATCAGAACGATAAATAGCATGTGATGCCCACCACTACAGCCTTCATACTTCTTTAAAATGAAAGGATACAAATGACAAACCCTTAACTGAAATTACACGATGACTGATCAAACTTACCTCTTTATGTGTAGCACCTAATTCTTCTTCTAACAAACGACACCTTTCGTGTGCTATACGTAATCGCTCTCTCAACTCAAATAAAAGGGGTCGAGTCACTGTGTGTTGATGTGTGTATACACGTTAGTGCACTCCTCATTCTATGCTCACCCTAATACATGGCTACTGTAACACAGTATCTTTAATGGCTCTTATTGATCTTAACATCAAGAAAATCTGCTTGTTAACAGCTTTAAATTCTAAGTTTGAGAGAACAAATGTTATCCTAAATTAATTCTAGTACCCAGTTTTTAACTGCAAATTGATATACAGAATATAATAAATCTTGAGACATTTATGCCAACTAATACTTTTTAACTGGGGGCTTCCCAGGTGGCTCAGTGGTAAAGAATCTGCCTGCCAATGCAAGAGGGCAGGTTCAATCCCTGGGTCGCGAAGATCCCCTAGAGTAGAAGACGGCCACCCACTCCAGTATTCTTGCCTGGGAAGCCCCATGAAGAGAGGAGCGTGGTGGGCTACAGTCCACAGGGTCGCAAAGATACGGACATGCCTGAGCCATATAAAACTCTGACTTCTTACAGAAAAAATGTATTTACAAGAATTCAAGAAGCTCAAAAGTCAACTAGTTACATAAATACATGCATCATCCACCTAACAAGGCAGCAAGTGTACAAATCCAGGAGGTTTGGGTGGCTGGTACCTTCTCATCCAGGGCCTTGTGGTGGTCAAAAAGAAATTTCAGCGCCCTGAGCACCTCCACCTCGCTGGTCATGCTGGCTGGGGGCTGCTCCTGCTGCTTGCCCGCCGTCATCTGGAGGGACGGCATGTTCTGGGAAATCAGGAACTCCAGGTGCTCCAGCAGCAGCTGCAGGGCGGGGCCAAAGGAGCACCTTCAACCTCACACTTGCATTCAGGGTCGGTTACTCCTCTCAGCCTCACGCTAAAGCCGAAACCATGCTAAGGCACATCGGAATCCTGCCAGTTCTGTCTAAAGCTAGGGTGGACTTCCCAGGTGGCCCAGTAGTTAAGACTCCACACTTCTGCAGGGTCATGGGTTTTAATCCCTGGTCGGGGAACTAAGATCCCACAAAAAGTGTAGCGTGGACAAAAATGTAAGTGAAGAGAACTCCCCCTCGAATGTACTAAAATTACATTAGCTCTCATCATAAATTTGAAGCAAGGTATGAGAACCCCGAACTGATCCACCCCAGTCTGCTCAGTGGGAAGATGTGAAAAATGACTTTAAAATCAGACAGAATTTAAAGTCACTAACACGGAGCCCAGTGCTGACCCCCGCGGGGCAAATGTCAACACGTGAGAATCCCCCTACTGACCCTGGTGTTGTTTCTTTCGGCTCTGAGCTCGGCGAGTTCTTCTTCCCTTTCCAGGAGCTGCTTCTTGTATACATTTACCTCCTCGTTAGAAGCTGGAGACTTCTAGAAAACAATTAAATGAGTCACTAAATGCAAACACAAGTTAAAAAGAGAGCGAGACAATGAAGACTGACCCTGTCAAGTCTCTCCAGGCTCCACACAAAGGATCTCCCTGCCCCCTCACAGAAGAGGGGGTCCGCCGACCCCAAGACCACACACGCCACCACAACTCAGACCGCCATCAGCCTCCACCACGACCTGGCTGGCACGCGGCAAGAGAGAACCCAGAATCCAAGCCTGCCTTCTCAACACCCAGGGATGTCTGAGAAACATTCCTAAACATAAACCTAACAACAAAGTGGATGAAGAGATTCTTAAACGACACACAGACAAGTGACCTAGAACCACTGGGGAGACTGAAGAAGAAAGGTAAGGTCTACAAGGCCACCAGGCTTTGGAGTGTTCCTCCGGGAAAAAGGCTGATGGCACCCCAAGGCCATCTGTTAGCTTGACCCCACTGAAGTCACACATTCATTCAATAAACTGGTTAAAATGTTAAACTCATGTTATATGTATTTTACCACAATTTGCGTGCACGCGGGGCCGTCCACGTGGTGAACTTGCTCAAATTGAACCACACGGCGTCATCCATTCTTCTGTTTTTCTTGGCACAGATACAAAAATCCTGGGCTACGTATCCCCTATTCCATACTGAGTATGCAGCACCCAGAGTAGTGCCCTACACTTGTAAGAGGCATGTAGTAGACATGTGAAGCCATGAGGGTGTATGTTATACACATAAGCAGTAGGTACCCATCATTAAAATCCTGGACACACTGGTCTGTGCTTTGTAAGACAGGGGACGTTAAGGGGCTTAGCCTTTCTGCTTCAAGGACTGACTCTCTAGCTCGTGATCCACACGCTCCAGAGACTCCTCCAGCCAGTGTTTCCCTTCTTTGTAAGAAGGGAGACGTTAAGGGGCTTAGCCTTTTTGCTTCAAGGACTGGCTCTCTAGCTCAGTCCACGTGCCCCAGAGACTCCTCCAGCCAGTGTTTCCCTTCTTGTGGGGCTCCCGCCCATCCTCCGCGCAGCACCAGCACAACCTCTTACAAGGTCAACTTGCTGGGGTTGATCCTGCCCACTAAGGTCAAAACGCCCTGCCCGGCAGGGCCCACAACCAAGCTAACAAAAGGAAACACAACCCCAACGCTTCGCCGGGTGAGGGCCAATCTGACGGGCCCAGCCCCCGGCTGCTCTCACCTCAGGGCACTCTGCTTCCAGAACTCGGTCCGAGGCCAAGCTCCTCCTTGTCTTGGCCTTTGCTTTGGGGTGGCAGCACTGGAATAACGCCCACAGGCGGGCCCTTCTGCGACCCATCCTCGCGGATAGGGGCAGACCCCCACTCGGGGCAACTGCTGTTTCACAGTAGGATACCTCAGCTCCTGAGCTATCACCACTGATCTCACACTATGACCACCGCTCTCACACACACACTGCTCTCACACACACCGCTCTCACACTATGACCACCAGGACCACTGTCTCAAGGAGAAATGGCACGAAGTCTCTGCCCCCAGCACGTCTCCCAGGAGCACGGAACCAGAACCCACTCAGTCACAAGGGGTTCCATGGTAACAGGGGGGCTGGGCTCGGGCATCAACGGTGCAGAGCGGGGGAGGGGCTGCCAAAAAGATGGCAGGTGAGTGTGGGGTACGGGAGAGGGAAGGCCGTGCCAACAGCTCAGGCCCACCGCCAAACATGACCCTGCAAGGTACTGGTCACAGTCGGACCGAACAGTTTAAACTGCTTCAGCAACCACCACCACTAGGAATGAGCATGTCTTCTAAGTGGCCTTCTGCCCCCTCCACCCCCCAAACAAGCCTTCAGTGAGGCTACAGAAAGGGTACCCCTGAACTCAAGGGCATCCCCAGAACCCACCCAGCTGAGGAGGACTCACCGCGCCAGCCGCCCCTCACTCTCACCCTGAGCTCAGTCCTCCCTGACTGACTCCCTCACTCGAGCTCAGCAAGGGATTGACCAACCTCGCTCCAGGCACTTAAAATGAACCCACAGTGGGTACAGGGGTTCATTCAACCTGCTGCGAACTCGCCCTCTTAACTTCGACCCTGGGCTACCAGACGATTCCGCCCCGTGGGGGCTGCACGGTGGAGGTCTGGGGTGTCCCTGACTCAAGCCGCGGCAGCCAGCGCCTCCCAGACCCCGCCAGGTGCTGCCTCTCCCTCCGCCCCCGAGTCTCCCACCCCCTCTCCTGGCCCCACTCCCACCCAGAGTGGTGGCTCTCCACTCGCCAGGGCACAGGCCACACTGCTCCTGGCTCAGCCCGGACCTCTGCTGTCACTTGAGGACCTCAGGCCCCGGGGTGCTTGGGGTCCTATATCCACCCATCTCAGAAATTACAGACTCTGGGAGAGACAGAGGACAGTTTGGGGTCCCTCCCGCAGGTCACCCTGAACACGTTCTCTTTTTTTGGCTTTATCTACTGGAGTTCTCTGAGATGTCTTTTTGATACCTCAACTACTGTTTTCAAAAAGACTGTAAAATCACTGTGCTCAACTTTAAGAATAAAATCTTCATTTTCAACCTTAAAATGAAACTGGAGGCAAGACTAAACGCAGTCAATTTTTCAAACTGAAAAAGAAAACCCACATGTGACCACGTCACAGAATACAGGTCACGTAACCCCTCCCTCAGCCTTCTCCACCCCCAGCAGCCCGTCATCACAAGGCCCGCTCTGGGCCGGCAGGGACAGGGGAAGTGACCTGACCGGCTCCTCTGTCCCCAGGCTGCATGGGCCGCTTGTTCCACCTTCTTCACAAGGTCACGTGGCACTGAAACAGCCCAGGCAAGCTGGGGATTCTGATCAGAAACACAACCGTGGGTACTAGGCAAGGACCCCTGGTTCTTGTTTACCCCGGTAGCAAATAGAGATGATCAATACAATTACTGTGACTGTTACATGTGGCTTCAGATAAGAGAAGACACCCAGGGCGTCCCCACTTCCAGTTGCAGACGAAAGCAGCTTGTAGGGCAGCCCACCGAGAGCTAGAAAAGCTAAACCCAGTTTAAAGGAGGTCCTTGAAAGTGAGAGTGAAGTCGCTCAGTCGTGTCCGACTCTTTGCGACCCTTTAGACTGTAGCCTACCAGGCTCCACCGTCCATGGGATTTTCCAGGCAACAGTACTGGAATGGATTGCCATTTCCTTCTCCAGGGGATCTTCCCAACCCAGGGCTCAAACCCGGGTGTCCTGCATTGCAGACAGATGCTTTACAGTCTGAGCCAGAGGACCTTAGGCAGCCACAATCCAAGATTTCGAACAGAAAGGAAGCCCAGTGAGGGAGCTGGAGACTGAGAGGGCCGCTCCTTTCCTTGGGGCATCTGAACAAAGCTGACTCTGCGAAGAAAAGGCAGGGAAAAAGTCAAGCAGAGGGGGACTGGCTAACACAGCTCTGGACAGTTCCTTGGGCTGGGAAGACAAAAATTTGAGCGGAGGCCTCACAAGTCAGGCCGGATGACAGAGACCAAGCTCCCCAAGAAAAGGGAGGCACAGAAACGCACCCAACACTCAGCCCAAACCGGCTAAGTGCTGAGTATCAGTCGCCTCGTGGTGCTCAGGAGACAGAAGGTGGGCTTCAGGACCTGCCAAGAAGGGCAGGCCCTGGGAGGCACCCCCGGCTTCCAGATGGAGACGCTGGAGGGCTCCTCCCTGGGGTCGGGGGGACGGTGGGGGAAGGCTGCTGAGACTGAGCTTACAAGGACCCCCCAGCCTCAAGTCACTCAAACCCTGAGTGAACAAGAGAGCTCTGTGTCCACTAGAGGTATGTGTCAGAGGAAACTCTGGAGAAAACAGCATCACCAGAACCTCTAGGGTTTTCCATACAGAATGTCCAACATGCAACCAAAAAAGCAAAAAAGGGTGTAACAACAAATACGAGCAAGGGAAAAAGAACCGAAACAGATCCAGAGGTATCAGTGTATATCAGCATATCAGAGGTGTGCTAGCGGGATCAGATGCAAACGTCACCAGTTCAAAAATACACTTGAAAAAAGGAACAACTTCTGAGAATCAAAAGCGATTCTAGAGCTTTAAAATAATTCAGTGAACTGAATTTAAGAACTCAGTCTCTGGGCTTAACATCAAATTAGACGTAGTTGAAGAGAGGATCAGTGAACTGAAGGATGGATTAGTTAAAAAACATATATATGTGGGGAAAAAAGTATAGCATATATCTGAGGAGCCCGTTGTTAAACTACGTTGTTAAAAACTACTATAAATGGAGACCCTCATGGTGGAGAAAAGACAGAGAGGGGAATAAGAAATGCCTCCGGCGGCGCAGGTGCAGACGCGGGAGACGCCCGGCTCCGGCGGCGCAGGCGCGGGAGACGCCCGGCTCCGGCGGCGCAGGCGCGGGAGACGCCCGGCTCCAGGGCAACCGACCACGTGCAGAATCGTGGCTGAGATGAGCTACCCCGCGCCCAGGGTTAGGACAGTGGCCGAGAGGAGCTGTACCACGTCCAGGAGGCGGTGGCTGCTTGGGCACCGGCGGGCCGAGAGGAGCTGATCCACATTCAAAGCAGGAGGGGCGGCCTTGAGGAGATACCCCTCGTCCAAGGTAAGGTACAGAGGCTGCGCCTTGCTGGAGCAGCTGGGAAGAGATACTCCACGACCAAGTGGAATATAACAATCCACTGTTCTGGGGAGGAAGGAACAAGATGGCGGAGGGATAAGACGGCGAGAACACTTTCTCCCCTACAAATTCATCAAAAGAACTTTTGAACGCGGAGTAAAGTCCACAAAACAACTTCTGAATACTGGCAGAGGACATCAGGCTCCCAGAAAAGCAGCCCATTGTCTTCTAAAGGAGAGGGAAGAAATCCAGCTCCACCCACCAGAACACCGACACATGCTTCCCTAACCAGGGAACCCGGACAAGTCACCCGTCCAACCCCACACACAGCTAAAAAACTACATAATAAAGAGAACTCCACGAACTGCAAGAAGAGGGAAAGGCCACCCCAAGCAAAGCAATATAAGCAAGATGAAGAGGCAGAGAAATACGCAGCAAATAAAGGAACAAGATAATTGCCCACCAACACAAACAAAAGAAGGAGATATAGGGAATTTACCTGATAAAGAATTTCAAATTTTGATGTTGAAAATGATTCAAAATCTTGAAAGCAAAATGGAGTTACAGATAAATAAGCTGGAGAAAAGGATTGAGAAGATGGAAGAAAGATTTAATAAGGACTTAGAAGAAATAAAAAAGAGTCAATATACAATGAATAATGCAATAGATGAGATCAGAAACACTCTGGAGGGAACAAACAGTAGAATAACAGAGGCAGAAGACAGGATTAGCGAACTAGAAGATAGAATTGTAGAAATAAATGAAACAGAGAGGAAAAAAGAAAAACGAATTAAAAGAAATGAGGACAATATTAGAGACCTCTGGGACAATGTTAAACGCTCCAACATTCGAATCATAGGAGTCCCAGAAGAAGAAGACAAAAAGAAAGACCATGAGAGAATACTTGAGGAGATAATAGTTGAAAACTTCCCTAAAATGGGGAAAGAAATAATCACCCAAGTCCAAGAAACCCAGAGAGTCCCCAACAGGATAAACCCAAGGCGAAATACTCCAAGACACATATTAATCAAATTAACAAAGATCAAACACAAAGAACAAATATTAAAAGCAGCAAGCAAAAAGCAGCAAATAACACATAAGGGGATTCCCATAAGGATAACAGCTGATCTTTCAACAGAAACTCTTCAGGCCAGAAGGGAGTGGCAAGACATACTTAAGGTGATGAAAGAAAATACCCTACAGCCCAGATTACTATACCCAGCAAGGATCTCATTCAAATATGAAGGAGAAATCAAAAGCTTTACAGACAAGCAAAAGCTGAGGGAATTCAGCATCACCAAACCAGCTCTCCAACAAATGCTAAAGGATCTTCTCTAGACAGGAAACACAGAAAGAGTGTATAAACTTGAACCCAAAGCAATAAAGAAAATGGCTACGGGATCGTACTTATCAATAATTACCTTAAACGTAAATGGGTTGAAATTTTCAAAAAGGCTAGGAAACAATTCTCATAGCCATCAATAGTTCAGTGTTGAGTTCATGAATAGTTTTTAAAGTTTGGGACAAACTGTAGTATTTGCTATTTGAAGTACTATTTGTAATTGGCATATTACGATGTAACATTGGTCTTCATTTCCAACTTAAAACGCCTAAAAATGCCTAACAAGTTTTTAGATTTGTGAACTTTAGTTGAAATGTATTTTACGATGTTACTAAACCTGCAGAAATATTGAAATATTTCAGAGAACTTAAAAAAAAAAAAAAAAAAAAACTACTATAAATGGAGACCCTCATGGTGGAGAAAAGACAGAGAGGGGAATAAGAAATGCCTACAGGGGTTGAAACTTCAGTCAGTTCAGTTCAGTCGCTCAGTCGTGTCCGACTCTCCGCGACCCCATGAATCACAGCACGCCAGGCCTCCCTGTCCATCACCAACTCCCGGAGTACACTCAAACTCATGTCCACAGAGTCGGTGATGCCATCCAGCCATCTCATTCTCCGTCGTCCCCTTCTCCTCCCGCCCCCAACCTTTCCCAGCATCAGAGTCTTTTCCAGTGAGTCAACTCGTCGCATGAGGTGGCCAAAGTATTGGAGTTTCAGCTTTAGCACAACTTAAGAGTCTCTTAATGAAAGTGAAAGAGGAGAGTGAAAAAGCTGGCATAAAACTCAACATTCAAAAAATGAAGATCATGGCATACGGCCCCATCACTTCATGGCAAAAAAATGGGGAAACAATGGAAACAGTGACAGATTTTATTTTCTTGGGCTCCAAAATTACTGCAGATGGTGAAATTAAAAGATGCTTGCTCCTTGGAAGGAAAGCTATGACAAACCTAGACAGCATATTAAAAAGCAGAGACATTACTTTGCCGACAAAGGTTCATTTAGCCAAAGCTATGTAGGAGTTCATTTAGTACTAGTTCATTTGGTCAAAGCCAGCAGTCATGTATGGATGTGAGAGTTGACCCATGAAGAAGGCTGAATGCCAAAGAACCAATGCTTCTGAACTATGGTGTTGGAGAAGACTCTTGAGAGCCCCGTGGACTGCAAGGAGATCCAACCTGTCAATCCGAAAGCAAATCAGTCCTGAATATTCATTGGAAAGACTGGTGCTGAAGCTCCAATACTTTGGCCTCCTGATGCGAAGAACTGACTCATTGGAAAAGAACCTGATGCTGGGGAAGACTGAAGGCAGGAGGAGAAGGCGATGACAGAGGATGAGATGGTTGGATGGTATCACCGACTCAATGGACATGAGCTTGAGCAGGCTCCGGGAGTCGGTGATGGACAAAGAAGCCTGGCATGCTGCAGTCCATGGTGTCGCCACGTGTCCGACACTGAGCGACTGAACTGAATGACAGGGACAGTGGCAAGAGTTGGCTCAAGAATCAGACCATTGACTCAGAAATGAAAACCACACATTGGTTTTGGCAGCTCCGCGGGTGCCTAAGGCAAGAAGAAAATGTTCAAGCGCTCAGAGGAAAAAAGGTGTGGCTTTGAATGGCACAGCAACACTGAGAGCTGACTTTTCAAGAACAAGGAAGTCAGAAGATAATGGACTGGCATCCGTAAAATGCTGGAAAACAACCACCCACACACCTGGAATTCTATACCCCACAGAAACACTCTTCCAAAGTGAAAGCAAAATAAAGACTTTTAGGGCAAGTGGAAATGAGACAACTCATCACCCACAGACATGAACTAAAAAAATATTAAGGCAGTGCTTTGGGAAAAAGAAGAGTCTCTGACAGAAATATAAAAAACAAGACCAACAATGAGGTAACTGGGAGGGTAAATATTAACTCTACAAAACAATGATGTTAACGCCAAAAATATATCTAACAATTTAAAGTATAACAGTGACATGGAGGAAACAGTCGTGTCAGGGAGGCAGTAAAAGTACTAAGTTAGACTTGAATGTAAAACACACGCTCTATCTGTGAATGGACACCCAACAACCTGACAGAGGAGTACAGAACTAGAAAAAGACTTCACACTTCTACAAGAAGCAAGAGAAAAGAACACAGAATAGGTGAGACAGACAGAAAACAAACAGTAACACGGTATCTACGCACTGAAATATCAGCATTATAAACAGAGCAAATACTCTCATTAAAAGATAAAAAGTGTCGAACTGATGACAATGAAAACCGTACACTAGTCACAGAGGTTCCTGTTAAGATGGAAGATCTTTTAGACAGGTGAAGGTAAAAGATACCCAGGCAAACAAGGACAGAAAACTGATGTGGCAATAGCACTGTCAAATAGTGTCTAAAGTAAGAAGCATCACTAGCCTTAAAAAGGAGCTTCTCATACTGAAACAAGTTCAGTCCAGCAAGAACATGAGGATTCCACATTTGAATGTACCGAATAACATAACCTCAAAATATCAATACATAAAACTGACAGAAATAGAAAAGGAGTAACAGCCAAGTTCATAATCACAGTGGGAGACATTAAAGACACATCTCTCAGGGAACTGGGCTCCCTGGGACGTAGTCACCCGCAGCCATGAAGTACCTGAATTGCGACTGGCTCTACGATGAGATGTGCTGCAAGCATGAAACACACACTGGATTTTAAAGACTTAGCGTGAACAAAAGAACGTGAAATATTTCTTTAGGTTTTATCATGTTGATTACACACTGAAATGATAATATTTTGGGTGTGTTAAAATAAAATACATTGCAAGTAATTTCACCTACTTCTGCTTTACAAAACGTGGCTACCGGAATCCGAATTACATGAGTCACAAACCTGATCTAACTGATACACACGGAATATTGCTTTCTCACTGATACATATTATTTTCAAGGGCCCAAGGAACATATCACAAAATGAATATATTGGGCCATTAGGAAAGCTCAAACTCTTTCAAAGGACTGAACTAATGCGGGGTACACTTAGGGGCTGCAGTGGGCTGACGGTCTATGTGCCTCAAACTGCACCCCGCACGCGGTGATGAGCCCAGGAGGCAGGCACTCTGGGAGGGCTCAGGGCAGGAGGGAACGGGCGCCCATGCTGTGAGGACAGGGAGAAGCAGCAGGCAGTCTAGGAACCCGGAGACAGGCCTCACCAGACGTGGCACCCGCTGGTGCTCTTGGGACTTGCCAGCCTCCAGTACTATAAGAAACAACTTTCTGTTGTTTTTCAGCTAGTCTATGGTATTTATAACAGTAGCCCCCAAAGACTAAGACGGGGCTCTTCATGGAACTAAGCTAGAAATCAAAAAAGGGTCACTAGAAAAACATCCCCAAACATTAAGTTAAATGACATACTGCCTGAAGAATTTCATGAATATCATTTTAAAAAACACAATGAAAATTAGAAAATACTTTTCCATAAAAAATCTGGCCTACTCAAACTGTGGGACGCAGCAAACTGTGTTTAGAGGGTAACTTAAAGCCTTACGCACATATACTGGGAAAGAAGGAAGGCTAAAAATCAATTAAGCCTCTATCCCTGCTGCTGCTGCTGCTGCTAAGTCACTTCAGTCATGTCCGACTCTGTGCGACCCTATAGACGGCAGCCCACCAGGCTCCCCCATCCCTGGGATTCTCCAGGCAAGAATACTGGAGTGGGTTGCCATTTCCTTCTCCAATGCATGAAGTCAAAAGTCAAAAGACAAGTTGCTCAGTCGTGTCCGACCCTTAGCGACCCCATGGGCTGCAGAAACCAGAAAAAAAGCAAAGCAAACGAAACACAAGGCAGATGGGGAAAAAAGGAGCAGAAAATAAGGAAACTGAAAGCAAATACAGAATTTTTTCTAAACAAAGCCAAAAGTGGGCTCTTTGAAAGGACTGCCAAAACTGATAAACCCCTAGAGAGACTGATTAAGAAAAACAGACAAAGCTCAAATCACCAGTATCAAGGGATTTTCAAAGGAGACAACACATCTTGCAGATAAGAAAGATATGATAAACCACAGTTCACTTACTAATTGGAGAGTCTGCTGGCCTCAATAAATTCCTAGCAGGGGGGAAAGGCTTTACATAACTAGACCCAAGAAGACATACAAAATCAGAAAATCTTATTTCCATGAAAAACATTACATCTGAAATTAAAAGCCTCCCCACCATGAAACCAACTGGTTTTGCCAATCAATTCTTCCAAAAATCGAGGGAAGGAAACAGTAATCTCACAGGAACTCTGGGGATAAACAAGGAACACTCTCCAACCTTGTTTTATAAGACTAGCATAACCTTGATACTAAAACCAACAAGGAAGAAGTACAAGAAAGTAACACTACAGACTCTGAATATAGATGAAATAATCCTAAATAAAACACTAACAAATAAAATCCAACAGAAGGAGAATACATCGAGATCAGGTTGGGGTTGTTCTAGAATCAGAAAATTTTTTAAAAGTTAAATCACCACATAAAAGAAAAGTCACCTGTTTCAAAATCTACAGAAAATAAACTTAAGAAAACTTAATGTAATAATTTCAGTGCATGACTACGAAAAAACTCTTAGTAAGCCAACAGAGAAGAATTTACATATTTTGATAAAAATATCTATTAAAAAACTAATATCAGTAGAGAGACAGGAAGATGGTGGAGAAACAGGACGGGGTGACCACTTTCTCCCCCACAAATTCAGCAAAAGAACATTTGACCGCTGAGTAAATCCCACAAAACAACCTCTGAATGCCGGCAGAGGACATCAGGCACCCAGAAAAGCAGCCCATTGTCTTCGAAAGGAGATAGGAAATAGTATAAAAGATAAAAAGAGAGACTAAAGAGGGAGAGACGGAGCTCTGTCCCGGGAAGGGAGGCTTGAAAAAGGAGAGAAGTTTCCAAACACCAGGAAACACTCACTGGCGAGTCTGTGGCGAGCCTTGGAACTTCAGAGGGCAACATAACCAGCAGAAAAAAAGAAATAAATAATTAAAACCCACAGACTAAGTGCCCAGAGGAAACTCAGCGGAGAAGCAGCACAACCGCCGGCACCCGCCACCAGCAAGCAGGGGCTGGGCAGGGAGGCGCGGGCGGCATCGCTTAGAGCGAGGACCGGGCCTGTGCCCCGAGGGCAATCTGAGGGCGCTAACTTAAGACAGCCAAGCAGACCGTGGGATAGCGACCCTGCGAAAAGGCGAAAAACCCCAACCTAAGACACCACCAGACCCGCTCACAGAACAAAGGACTGAGCAGAGCTAGCTGGCTGCAGTCGGCCCACCCCACATCCCCCACCGAGACAGGCAGGGGAGCGCAGCCAGAGCCAGAAGGGGGCAACCGCGGCCCCAGAGAGGCTTCCCCTACCAACCTGCAGGCAGGCTTCATTGCTAACCAAGACTTCTTGGGTTCGGGCCAGTCAATATCCACCTGAGAAGGCGCGCCGGTTGTACACCCAGAAAACTGAGCGGCAGGGACCAGGGAGGCGATAAGTCGCAGCAACCGCGTTCGCCAAATGCCTGGTCACCTGAGCTGCTCAGACCGGGGAAGGCACAAAACGCAGGCCCAACCAAGTCTGCGCTTTTGTGGAGTACCCGAGTACCTGAACCTGAGCTGCTCAGACCTGGGAAGTGCATGCAACCCAGCGACGGCCGCGGACAGTTCCCGGCAGAGCAACCGAGAGCCTGAGCAGCATAAACAGGGAAAGCACACACGCCGTGAGAGGGGGCAATCCCAGTGTGGCCGAGACACTGCGAGCACTCCCCACAGACGCCAGTGATATTTGTTAGCAGCGTTCCTCCCTCCCAACAGCAGGACTGAACAGGTGACCCTATAAAAGTGTCCACCACCGCCCCCTTGTGTCAGGACGGGAATTAGACACTGAAGAAACCGGCAAACAAGAGCTTAAACAGAAGGAACTGCATTGGAAGTGACAGATGGAGAAGTCTTGAGCTTACTGCAAGAATAAGACTGAAAACCAGAGGCAGAGGCTTAAGTCCAAATCCTGAAAACACCAGAGACCTCCTATTCCAGGAAACATTAATTGATAGGAGCTCATCAAATGCCTCCATACATATACTGAAACTAGGCACCACCCAAGGGTCAACAAGTTTCAGAGAAAGACATACCACGCAAATTCACCAGCAACACAGGAGAATAGACCTGAACTTCAATATGCAGGCTGCCCAAAGCCACTCCATACCCACTGACATCTCAAAATCATTACTGGACACTTCATTTCATTCCAGAGAGAAGAAATCCAGCTCCACCCACCAGAACACCAACACAAGCTTCCCTAACCAGGGAACCTTGACAAGCCGCCCATCCAACCCCACACACAGTGAAGAAACTACATAATAAAGAGAACTCCACAAACTGCCAGAAGACGGAAAGGCCACCCCAGGCACAGCAATATAAGCAAGATGAAGAGGCAGAGAAATAGGCAAGTTCACAGAGAAAGAAAGTAAAATAGAGGTTACGGAGAAATAGGGACGTTATTTAATGGATAGAGTTTCAGCTTGAGTTTTAAAAACAGTTCTGCAGACGGATGGTGGGGATGTTGCACAACAATGTGAGTGTGCTTCATGTCACTGAACTGTACACTTAAAAATGGTTAAATTTTAAAAAGCAAGGGCAAGAAAAAAGAATGAAGTACTGATATATGCTCCAACATAGATAAACTTTGAACATAGGGTGCTGAGTGAAAGAAAGCAGACACCGAAGCCACCTAGTATATGATTCCATTTCTATGAAATATTCAAAATAGACAAACCCATACAGACAGAAAAGAGATGAGTGGTTTCTAGGGGCCAGAGAGCAGGGGAGGAGGAGTCACTGACTGTAATGGGTATGGAATTTATTTGGGGGGTAATGAAAGCATTCTGAAATTAGACAGTAGTGATGGCTTTACAGCCTTCCGTTCCGTTCCGTTCCGTCGCTCAGTTGCGTCCGACTCTTTGCGACCCTGTGGACTGTAGCCTACCAGGCTTCTCCGTGCATGGGATTCTCCAGGCAAGAATACTGGAGTGGGTTACCGTTTTCTTCTCCAGGGGATCTTCCCGACCCAGGGATCAAACCCGGGTCTCCTGCATTGAAGGCAGATGCTTTAACCTCTGAGCCACCAGGGGTGCTGTGGTGTATGAACTGTACCTTAATTAAAATAAAATCAGGATCCTTTTTAAAAATTATTATTGGCTTTCTTTAACTCTAGAGGTATATAATGAACTTGAAATAGTCCATCTTTACAGTCAAAGCCTTGTTTCCTTTGAAGGGAGCATCTTTGCCCCAGAATATAGCAGTAGACAGAATATCCTACCCTGTGAGTTACTGAGATTCATTTTCCCGTATGTCTTAGTCCATTCCAGGTGCTATAACAAAACACTGGTGGCAGCGGGGGCTTATAAACAGCAGAAATTTTATTTGTCGTACTTCTAGAGGCTGGAAAGTCCAAGGTCAAGGTGAGAGCAGACTCGGTGTCTTCTGGGAACCTCTATCTGCTCAGAGACTCTCCACGTGTCTTCACACGACGAAAGGGATAACAGGTCACTCTGTGGTCTCTTTAACAAAGGACACTAAACCCATTCATGAGGGCTTCCCTGGTGGCTCAGTGGTAAAGAATCTGCCTGCCAATCAGGAAACTCTGGTTCGCCCTCTGGGTCAGGAAGATCCCCTGGAGTAGGAAGTGGCAACCCACTCCAGTATTCTTGCCTGGAAAATCCCATGGACGGAGGAGCCTGGTAGGCTGCAGTCCATGGGGTCGCCAAGAGTCGGACACGACTGAGCGACTTCACTTTCACTTTTCACTCTCATGCATTGGAGAAGGAAATGGCAACCCACTCCAATGTTCTTGCCTGGAGAATCCCAGGGACGGGGGAGCCTGGTGGGCTGCCGTCTATGGGGTCGTACAGAGTCGGACACGACTGAAGCGACTTAGCAGCAGCAGCAGCAGCAGCAGACATTCAATCCATCCCACTAAGACTAAGATAAAGCGCTGTATCTTCCTGTTCTTGTTTGTCTGATTTAGTCACCACTTCTTTTCTGTGCTGGTCTACAAGCTCCAGTCTCAGGATATTTACTAACCTAAAGAAGAAGAAAAAAAGTCATGTACACAGTATTTCTGGAAGACTTTACATATCCCCTGGAGAAAGAAATGGCAACCCATTCCAGTATTCTTGCCTGGAAAACCCCATGGACAGAGGAGCCTGGCAGATTACAGTCCGTGGGGTCGCAAAGAGTTGGACACGAGTGATCGACTTCACTTTACTTTTACAAGAAAGGGGGCAATATTGATTTCCTTCAGACAGGAAAACTGTCTAAAGGGTGGAAGAGACCCTTACCTGGAGAGCCATTTATGTCTTTTGAATTTTTAATCATGTAAATGTTTTTGGCTCAGAGGGTAAAGCATCTGCCTGCAAAGCAGGAGACCTGGGTTCAGTCCCTGGGTCAGGAAGATTCCCTGGAGAAGGAAATGCCAATACACTCCAGTACTCTTGTCTGGAAAATCCCATGGACAGAGAAGCCTGGTAGATTACAGTCCGTGGGATCACAAAGAGTCGGACACGACTGAGTGACTTCACTTCAAATGTTTTTAATCATGTGAAGGTAATAGCTATTCAAAATAATAATAAAATTTTATAAAATAAATTCACTAAAAATGGCAAAATGAAAAATACCAAAATTTAAAATCTAGCTAAGTTTTTCTTGTATTTGTGTTTTTAAACTAACTTTGTTACCAACAACTTAAAAAAGAGACTTATAAAAAAAGCAAACAAATAAGATAGAAAGACATATGTAAATAAATGACTATATTTGCATTTTCATTCTACTTACTATGAATGGAAATCCCTAAATTAGTATAACCGGGGCTAATGTTCAGGCAGAATTCATTGGTTTGGGTGACCAGCCTCTGTCTATTTTGATTGGCTGGTAGCATTGCCAATTGTTAAACATATTTAATATCACCCTGGATGAAATTCAAGGTCTTCAAACTTTTAAAAAGATCTTGTTAATTCTTTTCTTTTACCATAACTAATAGAAGCATATATTTCAAAGGTCACTGATATTTGCAAAGATCACTAATTATCTCTGTACTCCAATCAGCCAAACTACAGGGTCAGGCATGGTTTTACCATGCTCCTTGTTGTACATTGCTTGATACTATCAGGCATTTAATAAATATTTTCTAAATGAATAAATGGTACTCACTGCTTTTCCTCAACAACAAACTTATTCCATAAATTCACTAGATCATATGGTAATCTTTATACCTCCATGAAAGCCACATGAATTAACTTTGAAGGGGATATTTATTTCCAGTTTATTTTTATTCAGTTTTCTCTCTCCATTTTATGTTTTAGGCTTTATTTGTCTGTGTGTTTTATGAACAACATAACAGACTGATAGCATAAGGAATACATTTTCAATAAAAAAAGGAAGGAGAGAAGTAAGGATGCAGGTTGTTTTAAATTTTCCTTTATTTATGGCCGTGCTGGGTCTTCCTTGCTGCGCAGGCTTTTATCTAGTCGTGCTGTGCAAGCTCCTCATTGCCACGGCTTCTCTTGTTGCAGAGCATGGACTCTGGAGCCTTCTCGTTTCACCTGTGGTGTGTGGGGTCAACACAGGTGCAGTAGTTGTGGCACATGGGCTTCGTTGCTCCGCTGAATGTAGAATCTCCCAGATCAGGAATCAAACCCGTGTCACCTGCATTGGCAGGTAGATTCTTTACCACTGAGCCACCAGGGAAGCCCAAGGATACTGATTCTTAAGCTTAGCATTACTTGGGATTTTCATTGTAGGAGTCAAGTATTGGCTTTAAAGCTCAATCTCATATTAGAAGTAAAGTCATTTTTAAAAACAATCTGGATAGTAAGGGGCAAGATGTAATATGAAGCATATTCAATGACAGACAATCCAAAAAGTATTTTATATTTACCAAGTGTGCACGCTCAGTCGTATCTGACTCTTTTGCGACCCCATGAACTGTACCCCGCCAAGTTCCTCTGTCCATGGGATTTTCCAAGCAAGAATATTGGAGTGGGTTGCCATTTCCTTCTCCGGGGGAGCTTTCCAACCCAGAGATCAAATCCAGGTCTCCTGCACTGCAGACACGTTCTTTACCAGCTGAGCCACCAGGGAAGCCCAAGATAATATAACCAAAAAGCAAAAAAATAACAAGCCTCTTCCTTCACCTTGACCTCACTGCCTGAGAACTTTCCTTGCCTTGCCACTTGGTGTGAGATGAGTGGCACTGATGCCCTAGCAATTGTCTTCACACCTTGAAAGTGCAGCAAGAATCCTTGTAATGACTACTCTGAAAATGGGATCTTCACAATCCTATTGTCAAGAAATCCCTAAAGGCATTAAAAGTAACTATAAAATATAATTATGATATGATATGATAGTACTGTTGCTGTTTAGTCACTAAGTCGTGTCTGAGTCTTTCGTGACCCTGTGGACTGTAAACCCACCAGGCTCCTCTGTCCATGTGATTTCCCAAGCAAGAATACTGGAGCCAGTTACCATTTCCTTCTTCAAGGGATCTTCCTGACCCAGGGATTGATCCCCTGTCTCCTGCTTGGCAGGTGTATTCTTTTCCACTGAGTAACCAGTGATGGCCAGATAAGATAGTATAGCATAAAATAACATAGCACAATGTCGTACATTAATTATATATAATATTAATATTAAAAAGGAACTAACTGTAAAATGCGGTATCATACATGGCACCAGGATAAGAAAATGGCCCTAACTGCTCCCCTGTCTCACACGTTAGATCCCTGGCTATGATGGTATGGCTCTGTTTTTCTTGAAGAGCTGAAGCAAGAGATGTAGGACAGATATATATACTACTATATATAAAATAGATTTGAAAAAAAAACAGGAACCTACTATATGACACAAGGAGCTATATCCAATATCTTACAATAACCTACAGTGGAAAAGAACCTAAAACAGAATATGTGTGTGTGTGTGTGTGTGTGTGTGTGTGTTTGAATCACTATTCTATATACCTAAAACACTGTAAAATAACAGTGCTTCAATTTAGAATTTTTTTAAAAAAAGAGAAAGATACTGGGTGATTACCAAATTCATGTACAGTTAATTCTTCCATGGATTATCTACTTTTTGGATTATTCCCAGCACCTTTTAAATTCCAAGGGGATTTCCCCAGCTTTTAAGCATTCTTCTCAGTCATCTACCCACCTTCACCTGGTAGAAGTTCAAGGAATGCAAATTCATTTTCTATTAGACTAAATAAACACAATTAGAAAGGAGAAACCCCCGAGGCAAAGAACACCTGCTGCTGCTGCTAAGTCACTTTAGTCGTGTCTGACCCTTAGGGACCCCACGGACTGCAGCGTACCAGGCTCCTCCATCCATGGGATTTTCTAGGCAAGAGTACTGGAGTGGCTTGCCATTGCCTCCTCCGAATTATGTGCTGAGCAAAAGTAATATAAAATGAATTTTTTTTAAAAAGCAGATAAAGAATACTACTTTAACAGAAAAATGGAAAAAGGACATACATTTACAAAAGAAATACAAATGGCCAACAAACA
This sequence comes from Moschus berezovskii, assembly GCF_049115385.1. Lineage (NCBI taxonomy): Eukaryota > Metazoa > Chordata > Mammalia > Artiodactyla > Moschidae > Moschus > Moschus berezovskii. The sequence continues at coordinate 2,998,998 of NC_142465.1, forward strand.
CATGAAAAGATATTCAACTTTACTAATAAAAACATACAAACATGATATATAACATTTTTGCCAATCAGATGAGCAAAAAGAATAACAGAACACAGCATAGGAGAGAGTGCAGAAAAAAGAATATCTTCAACATTCCCACACTTGGAGATACATTTTTCTTTTTTTTTTTCTTTTTTTGGCTGTCCTTCACTCCTTCACGGCTTGCAGAGTCTTAGTTCCCCAAACAAGGACTGAACCCAGACCAAGGCAGTGAAGTGTCTAACCACTAGACCGCAAGGAAATTCTCCATTTTCAAGTACTACTGGAGGAAAAGTAAACTAGTTGGCATTTCAAAAAAATAGCTATGGACATCAAAAGCTCTTAAAATGTATATACTTTGATTCAGCAGACCTATTCTACAGTTTATTCTAAGCAAGTAAACACAAGTACACATGACGTATAACTGAAATGTTAGTACAACACTGTTTATAAAATAAAAACCCAGAGACAATCTGAAAGTCTACCAATAAGGAATTGGTTAAACTACAGCACAACCAACACATAACACACTCACTAAAAATGATGAGCAGGATCTGTATATGCTGACTTGAAAAGACAGTAACAATACAGTAAGTGAAAAATAAAATTTTAAATGGCTTACAAAACAGCATAGAGTCTCCCACTTTTGTCAAAAATATACATACGTGAAACAGAATAAAACTACCTGAATTGTTTAAAAATACAATATTATAGGGACTTCCCAGGACTCCACACTTCTACTTCAGGGGGCTCGAGTTTGATCCCTGGTCAGAGAATTAAGGTGCCACAAGCTGCACAGCGTGGTCAAAAAACAGAAACAAAACAAAAAAGGAGTAAAGTATTATAAATGCTGAAATGTTATTTTTAAATCTGTCACATGTTATTTCTGTACGGGAAAATTAAGTCTGCTAAATCTGTAAATGTGTGCTGACAATACTACTACTTGAATCAATGTTTACTGACTGTTGATTAAGTAACAAGCCAAGGGACACAAAAATGCCCTACCACAGGCAGCAAGAAAAGCAAAAAAAAAAAAAAAGATGATAAACTCAGAATGGGTCAAAAATTGATTTTCACTACTGAAAAAAAATCAGATCACCTCTCAGCTGAACCAAATATTAGGCACAGTTTAAAAAAAAAGTTGATATATATTCTAAATTGTTTTTCAATAATATAATGAAATAAATGCTTCTAATCAGGATCACGTGAGTATGGATAGCAACAATCCTTTTTCCTAAGAGAATCAGCCTTGAAGAAGCTGTAAGTTTCAGACAGCAGGACACAGAAGATTGAGCAAACCAAGAAATGCTGACAAAATACAGCAACTGATTTCATAAAGGTTAAAAGATTTTTTGTATACTTTTTGATATTATATCTTTGACTACAGAAATCTGCAGAATCTCAGCTGAATAAGGGAATTGCTGGATTAACTGGAGGGAACAGTCTCAGGCGCCAAGGACCAGTAGAAAATGAGGGGTCTGTAAACAGTTTTCCATGCCCTAACCCTGAGAAAAGAGACATTCACTTCTTTACAGAGCAATACAAGATATCTGGGAAAACTAATTTCAGATTAAGTGACCTGATGATTATTTCATCAGAAAACAAAAAGGACTAGATACACTGAACCCTACACTTTAATTTTTATCAATGTGTAACATCAGGAATCTGATACTCCCCAATTTACCAGTTCTCTTTTGAAGATAAAAAGTAAAAGCCCCTAAAATAAGGTGAGTATTTGTCCTGAAGAACAGCAATAAAGGGGATGCAGTCTTGGAACTGTCTTCAGAGGCTGGCTACAAAGCCAGACCCAAAGAACTCAGGTGGGAAAAGCAGGAGATGGCAACTGTGAAGAGGAAAGAAAGCAGGCTGAATCCCAGAAGAGACAATGACAAAAGTGGGCCCTGGGGGCTTGTCAGCAAGGCCCTGCAACAAAAGATGTTAGCAATTCTATTCCAATTCACACTTCCTGTACAGAAAGTGATTCCTTTCATCTTTCTCAGCTTAGATTTACTTATCTAGACACACTACAAATGTACGTAACATTTTGCGTTTCCAATTCAGAAATTAAAGGTTGCCTCAAACACACTGGCTACAATGGGAACAGGAGGATATTCTTTTGTCTTCTTTCAGAGTTTTCCAAGACTGCATTATAAGGATTAGCAATCACTACCTCTGAAGCTTCTTCTCTCAAGGAACATAAACAGCAAAGTACACACTGAGAGCATATCACTGCTCAAAGTGCTAGATTCCTTTTCCTAAAACTCATGTGGGTTTTGGCCTTTTGTTTTCCATATCTTTTTTTTTTTTTTTTAAATAAATTCACTCTCAGGATACTGTTTTCTGGTTGCTAAAGTTTATATAGCTCCATATTTAATTCTGAGGGCCTAGATTCTTACTAATCTCAAGGTATCACTTTGCTACTTTCTCTAATTTTTAAAGTCCATCTAGTCATCTACTGATTACAAAAGATAACCTAATCTTCCAGTGTGCTGAGTGATGGGGCTTAAAAAAATACAGGGAAAACATTCAAGTTCAAGATTAAAATGAACAGTAGGCATCAAAATCCAGTCCATCTTACAAATTATACATTACTTTTAAGACTGGAGAAAGCAGAAGCTCTTTTAAAACTAAAAGCAAAACTGGAAAGTTGAAAGATGGCCAGAATCTGGACTTTAAAAAAAAAAAAATCAGGTTGAAATTCCAGCCTGGTTTCCCTTTTTCATTAAAATGTGTTCAGAAAATGCTCTAATATCAAACTCCTGATTTTTCCCCCCCTTTAGCATGGTTGCATGTTTTGACTATAAAATTAGTTTAATGAGATAAACTTTGGGGACCAAGATTTTTTTAGGCCTACTAGCCTAGTTGTTTTTTCTTAAACTTCATTCACAGTGCATTCCTTGGATCCACCAAAACTGTTGCTAGTTCTCAGCATAACTCAAAGACTGTAACTCAAAGATAGATTCACCATTTACGATGCAACAGTCAGTTAAAACTGTTTTCTAGTCAAGGAGGAGTTGTTACTCTTCAAACATTCATTCCTAACCTTCCGGAAATGCCACTATTAAAAACCTTCACTTGTTTCCTCAAGACGCTGTGACCCTTCTCACAAATCTATACTGAACAATTCCTCTCATACATATTTCAAAGTCTTGCTTTTCATTTGCACTACTGCTCTTTTTGTGGCCAACTGCAGCTTTAAACGTCTCTAACTCTAGAGATTTAGGGGTTAAAAAACACTTGAGGCCAACACTGCTCTTCCCTGTGAAAGAAGGTAAAGATGCAGTAAGAACTGTTTCCTATCACAAGTCTCCTGAAGAAAAGAAAGTCAACAGCAGTCTAACATCAACAAACTAACAAGCTCAGAGTAAGTTTTCAGTATGAAATCTCATAGTTTTACCAACACATACGAAACTTAAGTTGGAGAGAGAGATTCTCTGCCTGTGAAGTGGGCAACAGAGGACTTACAGGGAATTTAAAAGCCCCTCTCTCTGCCCAATGATGACGCTCTCACAGCACTGTGCTATACAAAGAAAGAACGTGCACTTTACTGTTTATCTTCCCCGCAAGGCTCCCTACTTCAAATATCTCAATCATGGCTGGGGATCTCTCTACAAAAATCCACCTCAATGTTCAAAGCACAAAACAAAGTTCAGAGGAATACAGTACCTAAGATGAAAACGGGATGAAAGAACCTACAGTCCTTTCTTCTTCTATTAATAGGGCACTGGTAGATTCGGGAGAGACGGAGAGGCAGGGAATATCAGTGGATGAGAAAAAAATAAATAACGGAGGAGGAGGAAAGAGAAGGTAGGACAGTAGGCTTTACTAATTACCTTACTTTCCTGACAGTTTCAAAGCATTTGGGGGGAGGGGGGCAGAGGAAGAACCCCCTAAAGAAAAAGCAACACTGTAAGAAGAATTGCATCTCGATTATCTTTTATTTTCAGCTCTATCTTTGGAAGCCAGGCCACTTCTATCTTCTTACCTCTATGTTGTGGTTTGGCACTTCAAACAAACACTTTTTTGTTATTTTCCTTCTTCTTCTGGAGGAAAAAGATGGCATTGATTTGCCTAAAAGTACGGATGGGGGAAAAAAAAAGTACGGATGGAAAGCATTATCTTGAGGAGTAAATGGTTCTTAATAACAGAACTACGGATTCCTCTATCCCTTTGACTGTCAGCACATCACTAAAGGCTAAAAGAAGGCTCAAGAGGGAGGTAACATCCCCCTTGTCAAGTCTCTGTTTCCTTGCTCCTGCGATATTGGCTTTGCCAAGTAACCCAATTCCCGTAAATAAACATTACAGGTCTCTCCAAACTACTTCTATAAAATAATATCTTGCTTGACCAACCTTATAGAGCAGTCATTTATTTCTATAGCTGCTGAGCTGCTCTGCTGTTCTGTCTGCCTACATTCAGAAGGGAACCAAAATTCAAAATTTCATTTATTCTGGGCCAAAACCCAGACCTTTTGTCCTCCTTCCTAGATATGCTGCAACTTCAAGTTGGCTCCTCTGCCTAAATTAGTGGCATATGCTTTTGTTCTTTTAAGAACGAAAGAAAAAACACCCCTTTTTCTCTTATTGAGGAAGGCACCTAACTCTGACAAAGGCCTCTAGGAAGATGCTACAATGCCTTGACATGTTTGCTGCTGCTGCTGCTAAGTCTCAGAGGCTACGGATGAATCTCACCGCCCTACCCCAGGGCAAACACACGGAGCGTCCAAGGGGGCAGAGGGGGAAGGCTCGCGGAGGAATATGCAGACTTTGCAAAACTGACGGGAGGGAGGAGAGGGGACAACATTCAGGACTAGAAACAGGAGGCAGTCCAGATGCTGCGACGCCGCCCGGCCCCGGGAAGCCCCGACGCCCCCCGCGCTCAGCCCTCGGCGCACTGCCCTCCCGCCAGTGGCCGCGTCCTCCCCCCACAGCCCCCAGCGGCCCGGGAGCGCCACACGCCCCCGCGGCGCCGACCGAGCCCCAGGGCTGGCGCAGGGAGCGCGGCGCGGAGGGAGCGCGGACCACCCTCCAACAGGCTGCTCGGCGCGGGCTCGGGACCCAGAGGGTCAACCCCGTCCGCGGGCATCGGCCCGCCCCGGCGCCCAGGCCCAAACTCGGGCTCCTCCGCGCCCCGCCGCCCACCCCGAGAAAGCCCCGAGACACCCCTCCACAGCGCGGCGCCCACGGCTGTTGTTTCGGCGGCGACGCGAATAACGCTCCCTGAGGAGGAGGGGCCGCGGCCGCTGGTGCCTCCTCGGCACCGGGTCAGACCGAGGAGCGGGCAGCCGCGGCGGCACCTCCTCAGTCCCCACTCCCGACTCCTTTTCCCGCTGCGCCGGACGGGAAGGGGCCTGCACGACCCGGGGCTCACCTCACACCTCGGGGCCGGGCTCCCGGGAGGCTGCGACGCCGGCCGGGGGCGGCCGCGGGTCCCTCAGGTAAGCGGTATCAGCGACGAGCGCCGGCGAGCTTTTGCAACTGCCAGGGCGCGGGGGCGGGCGGGGGCGGGGAGCATGCGCGCGCACGTACGGCGCAGGCGCGCTGCGCTCGCTCGGCTGCGCGCTCGCATTTGGAGCCCAGCTTCTGGGTAGCAGTTAAATCAGAGAAGGCAGTGGCAGCCCACTCCAGTACTCTCGCCTGGAAAATCCCATGGCCGGAGGAGCCCTGTAGGCTGCAGTACATGGGGTTGCGAAGAGTCACACAGGACTGAGCGACTTTACTTTCCCTTTCCACTTTCATGCATTGGAGAAGGAAATGGCAACCCACTCCAGTGTTCTTGCCTGGAGAATGCCAGGGATGGGGGAGCCTGGCGGGCTGCCGTCTCTGGGGTTGCATAGAGTTGGACACGACTGAAGCGACTTAGCAGCAGCAGCAGCAGCATTTTATACAAAGAAAAGTGGAAGTGTTAGTCCCTCTGTCGTGTCCGACTCTTTACGATCCAATGGACTGTAGCCCACCAGGCTCCTCTGTCCATGGCCTTCTCCAGGCAAGAATACTGGAGTGGATCGCCATTCCCTTCTCCAGGGAATCGTCCCGACCGACCCAGGGATGGAACCCAGGTCTCCTGCACTGCAGTCAGATTCTTTACTGTTTGAGCCACTAGTGAAACAATCCTTTTTTAAAGGTGCTCCCTAAATGATAATAAATACTGAGCTTCAGTTCAGTTCAGTAGCTCAGTCGTGTCCGACGCCTTGCAACCCCATGAATCACAGCACGCCAGGCCTCCCTGTCCATCACCAACTCCTGGAGTTCACTCAAATTCATGTCCATCCAGACATCTCATTCTCTGTCGTCCCCTTCTCCCGCCCCCAATCCTTCCCAGCATCAGAGTCTTTTCCAGTGAGTGGAAAAGACTTCTTCAGTCTTTTCACATGAGGTGGCCAAAGTATTGGAGTTTCAGCTTTAGCATCAGTCCTTCCAGTGAACACCCAGGATTGATCTCCTTTAGAATGGACTGGTTGGATCTCCTTGCAGTCCAAGGGACTCTCAAGAGTCTTCTCCAGCACCACAGTTCAAAAGCATCAATTCTTCGGCGATCAGCTTTCTTCACAGTCCAATGCTCACATCCATACATGACCACGGGAAAAACCATAGCCTTGACTAGACGGACCTTGGTTGGCAAAGTAATGTCTCTGCTTTTTAATATACTATCTAGGTTGGTCATAGCTTTCCTTCCAAGGAGTAAGCGTCTTTTAATTTCATGGCTGCAATCAGCATCCGCAGTGATTTTGGAGTCCAAAAAAATAAAGTCTGACACTGTTTCCACTGTTTCCCCATCTATTTCCCATGAAGTGATGGGACCAGATGCCATGATCTTTGTTTTCTAAATGTTGAGCTTCAAGCCAACCTTTTCACTCTCCTCTTTCACTTTCTTCAAGAGGCTTTTTAGTTCCTCTTCACTTTCTGCCATAAGGGTGGTGTCATCTGCATATCTGAGGTTATTGATATTTCTCCAGTCATAAATATAGGTTAACGTCAGAAGATGAGCTATGGGAATTGCATCATAAGAGATCTCAAATGACATTTTCCATTGCATTAATAAATACTAATGCAGTAATACTATTTTTTTTTAAAAAAAGTAACGCTCCTTAGGCTAATTCTTATCAAGTCATTGTGTCTGGTGGAGCCAACACTGCCTCTACTGAGGGTGAGTGAAGCCGCTAAGAGCGTTTATGAAAATCAGTGTGGACCTGCTTCAGGTACTTCTAGATCCCTTGTACCTTCAGAGCCTCTAGAGATGTGCTCCTCTCACATTTTTATACAATTTACACATGGTCTTGTGAAAACTGTCAGGCATAGAATAGCTCTTGGCTCCTAGTGGGAGGTGGGGATGATGTAGAAATGATCACTGAATGTATCAACACGATCACATCTCAAAAACAGACCACTGAGTGAAAGAAGCGAACTACAAAGTATGTAAATTATGATAGCTCTTTAAAACAGTCACACTGTTTATGAGGCCATACATGTACATATACTAAGCATAAAAAGTGGACAAGTGCGCAGCACCCTAATTTCATGACACTGATGCCTCTAGGCAGGCAGGGAGGAAAATGGATCTGGGCAGCATGTAAAAGAGGCTTCAACTGTTAATCACACACACGAAGGAAAATGTTAACATTTTTAAAAATCTCTGCAGGGAGAAAAGGCTGTTTCTTAGGCAAGTCTGTAAACTTGTCTTTATGGTTGAAATGTTTCCTTTAAAAATAACGTTGAGGAACTTCCCTGGTGGTCCAGTAATGAAGACTCCACCCTCCCAACGCAGAGGACCTAGTTTTAATCCCTGGTCTGGGAACTAGTGAAAGACAGGAAAGCCTGGCGTGCTGCAGTTCACGGGGTTGCAGAGTCAAACACGACTTAGCGACTGAAGAACTACTGGGAACTAGATCGCACATGCTGCAATTATAAGATCAAAGATCTTGCGTGCTGCAACTAAGATCCAGTGCAGCCAAATAAATAAATGTTTTCAAAAGGAATTTTTAAAAATTTTAAATGAAAGTAATGTTAAATATTCAAGGACATTGAGCCAATGTGCTCAGGACGGTGGACACAATGTGAAGGGTGTTGTTCATCGGGGGATCAGCCGTCACACTGATGAAGGGCTGAACAAGGAGAGGTCCAGAGATGCTAGTTGAGAGGATCAGTGAAAGGCACCTTATTTTCACAGATAAAAATATTCAGATCTAGCAGGGATAAAGTGTCAGGCTCTCTTTAATCCCATCTTTCTTTCATTCAATGTTATAACCACCAATAGAAAGTCTTTAATGAGCAGGAGCTTCACCGAGACACAACACTCTCCTCAGTTCAGTTCAGTTCAGTTCAGTCGCTCAGTCGTGTCCGACTCTTAGCGACCCCATGAATCACAGCACGCCAGGCCTCCCTGTTCATCACCAACTCCCGGAGTTCACTCAAACCCATGTCCATCGAGTCGGTGATGCCATCCAGCCATCTCATTCTCTGTCGTCCCCGTCTCCTCCCACCCCCAATCCCTCCAAGCATCAGACTCTTTTCCAGTGAGTCAACTCGTCGCATGAGGTGGCCAAAGTATTGGAGTTTCAGCTTTAGCATCAGTCCTTCCAATGAACACCCAGGATTGATCTCCTCTAGAATGGACTGGTTGGATGGAGCTCCTTGCAGTCCAAGGGACTCTCAAGAGTCTTCTCCAGCACCACAATTCAAAAGCATCAATTCTTTGGCGATCAGCTTTCTTCACAGTCCTAGGGAGTTGTTAAAACTGGTCTTTTTCTGAGTGAACCCGTTTTGACACCATCCATGTTAACTGGTAATACATGGTAACTTAGCATTGCATCTACTTACCTCCCCCAGGCCTCCACCCTTGCAAAAGTCTTTGTTTATTCATTATAGGTACAACCTGATCATAAAACATACAACCATACTTAAAACCACTGGGCTGGAATTCAGACAACATAAGATCTCATTTCAGTTTGGACACTCACTGATCCTTTGTTAATTCTAAAGAAAGCAGCGACCTCTATGAGCTTTACTTTTCATTTTCTTTGTAACTGGGAGATAGACAAATGCTGCCTATTTCAAAACAATGAAACAATATAAACATAGAGTTTACATTTATTTACCTTGGAAAAGGTAAATTTATTTATTTTAGGAAACATGAGATAATGAGGAAAGTCTTTTTTTTTTTTAATTTGGTTAGCTGCTGCCCATAAGAACTGTTGTACACTTCCCAGATGTCCCTTCTGAAACGTTGTTTTTCTCCAGCATTAGTTTATAGTTCTATCACAGTAGATATTTCTACATTGCATTTTCAAATCCTCCTCATTAGATTTCTTTTTTTATTCTTGCATTCTCACTCTGCCTCTCATTACATGGTTCAGTTCAGTTCAGTTCAGTCGCTCAGTCGTGTCCGACTCTCCGCGACCCCATGAATCACAGCACGCCAGGCCTCTCTGTCCATCACCAACTCCCGGAGTACACTCAAACTCATGTCCACAGAGTCGGTGATGCCATCCAGCCATCTCATTCTCCGTCGTCCCCTTCTCCTCCCGCCCCCAACCTTTCCCAGCATCAGAGTCTTTTCCAGTGAGTCAACTCGTCTCATGAGGTGGCCAAAGTATTGAAGTTTCAGCTTTAGCATCAGTCCCTCCAATGAACATCCAGGATTGATCTCCTTTAGAATGGACTGGTTGGATCTCCTTGCAGTATAAGGGACTCTCAAGAGTCTTCTCCAACACCACAGTTCAAAAGCATCGATTCTTCGGCGATCAGCTTTCTTCACAGTCCAACTCTCACATCCATACATGACCACGGGAAAAACCATTGCCTTGACTAGACGGACCTTGGTCGGCAAAGTAATGTCTCTGCTTTTTAATATACTATCAAGGTTGGTCATAACTTTCCTTCCAAGGAGCAAGCGTCTTTTAATTTCATGGCTGCAATCAGCATCTGCAGTGATTTTGGAGCCCAAAAAAACAAAGTCTGACACTGTTTCCACTACTTTTCCATCTATTTCCCATGAAGTGATGGGACCAGATGCCATGATCTTTGTTTTCTGAATGTTGAGCTTCAAGCCAACCTTTTCACTCTCCTCTTTCACTTTCATCAAGAGGCTTTTGAGTTCCTCTTCACTTTCTGCCATAAGGGTAGTGTCATCTGCATATCTGAGGTTATTGATATTTCTCCCAGCAATCTTGATTCCAGCTTGTGCTTCTTCCAGCCCAGCGTTCCTCATGATGTACTCTGCATATAAGTTAAATAAGCAAGGTGACAATATACAACCTTGACGCACTCCTTTTCCTATTTGGAACCAGTCTGTTGTTCCATGACCGGTTCTAACTGTTGCTTCCTGACCTGCATACAGGTTTCTCAAGAGGCAGGTCAGGTGGTCTGGGATTCCCATCTCTTTCAGAATGTTCCACAGTTTATTGTGATCCACACAGTCAAAGGCTTTGGCATAGTCAATGAAGCAGAAATAGATGTTTTTCTGAAACTCTCTTGCTTTCTCCATGATCCAGCGGATGTTGGCAATTTGATCTCTGGTGCCTCTGCCTTTTCTAAAACCTGCTTGAACATCTGGGAGTTCACGGTTTACATACTGCTGAAGCCTGGCTTGGAGAATTTTGAGCATGACTTTACTAGCGTGTGAGATGAGTGCAATTGTGCGGTAGTTTGAGCATTCTTTGGCATTGCCTTTCTTTGGGATTGGAATGAAGACTGACCTCTTCCAGTCCTGTGGCCACTGCTGAGTTTTCCAAATCTGCTGGCATATTGAGTGCAGCACTTTCACAGCATCATCTTTCAAGACTTGAAATAGCTCAACTGGAATTCCATCACCACCACTAGCTTTGTTCGTAGTGATGCTTTCTAAGGCCCACTTGACTTCACATTCCAAGATGTCTACATGGTAGATGCTTCATAAATTTAATTAACTAAATTAGACCAGATCGTAACATTTCCCCAATTTGGAGTTATCCTTACTCAGGCAGGCCATCTACTGGTTCCCTGGTGTATCTGTTGCTGCTGCTGCTAAGTCACTTCAATCGTGTCCGACTCTGTGCGACCCCATAGACGGAAGCCCACCAGGATCCCCCATCCCTGGGATTCTCCAGGCAAGAACACTGGAGTGGGTTGCCATTTCCTTCTCCAAGGCATGAAAGTGAAAGTGAAGTCGCTCAGTCGTGTCCGACTCTTCGCGACCCCATGGACTGCAGCCTACCAGGCTCCTCCATCCATGGGATTTTCCAGGCAAGAGTACTGGAGTGGGGTGCCATTGCCTTCTCCCGGTGTATCTGTTAGTCGGCCTGAATTCCTTAATCCAATACATTACGATTCATGTTGAAGCATTGCTGAGTTTGTGTGTTGGGCAATTTTCCCACGTTCTTCCACTTCCTGTGTGCAGGTGCTATTCTTTCATTGAACCTCTCCAGAACTGTTTTTCCTGCAACCTTCTTTTACCTGTTGGCCACTCTAAAAACCCGGAGAAACGGAGTTTACGTTTCAGAACCCTGGAGTGACCAGAACGATGTAACTGGGCATGTTCAGTAGGTTGGCCTGATGTGGAACATACTTATGGCTTGAATGAGGGCATTTAACTTAATGCTGTTTGTTTCAGGATAGGCTGCATCTTCGTCCTAGCATTATATTGAGAGATGGCAGCCTTTCCCACCCTCTGGGCCCTCACACTTTTCCATATTGTCCTTGGGCCCAATTTTGGAGCCAGCCCTGTAGGATCTCCTGGCCAATCAAGAGGCCACACGTTGTTGCCTGAGACCCCGGATGCCAGCGAAAAGATCTATAGGTAGTGATTGGACTACTGGAAGGGGTGGGGGCTAGACGGAGTCACACAAACAGGAGCGATGGCAACACCAGCGCTAGAGGCTTGAGGAGAAAAACTTGAAGACAAAGACTTAAAGAGGTGAGAGCAGTGATCACCGCATGAAAAAGACGGAGACTCTTTTGAGAGCGCTTTTCTCAGGTCCTCCTGGGCTTCTCACGAGCCTCGGCAGTGACCCTGGGAATTACATTTTGCTCTGTGTTAGCAGTTAAATCGGAGAAGGCAATGGCAACACACTCCAGTACTCTTGCCTGGAAAATCCCAAGGATGGAGGAGCCTGGTGGACTGCAGTCTGTGGGGTCGCTAAGAGTCGGACACGACCGAGCGACTTCACTTTCACTTTTCACTTTCATACATTGGAGAAGGAAATGGCAACCCACGCCAGTGTCCTTGCCTGGAGAATCCCAGCGACGGGGGAGCCTGGTGGGCTGCCGTCTATGGGGTTGCACAGAGTCGGACACGACTGAAGCGACTTAGCAGCAGCAGCAGCAGTTAGATTACCAGATGTATCATATGTATGAAATTAACAGCCAACAAAAAAATAATTATTTCTGTGCTTATCAAAGCACTAGCTCTTTGCATTGTCTTATAGTTTCTCTTTGCTTCCACCTAGTTGAGTATAAGATGAATTCATATTTAAATCGAACCGTACCCTATTTCCTGATCATTTCCTGGTAATCTCTATTTCCTTCTCTGATGATACTGCAGTGTACAATGGGTGAGCTGTGTGTTAGTGGAGAAACTCAACCGTGTTCTGCTCTGCAAACGCCAAATAAGAAAACGATTATCCTGAGTCTAACCCCAATGCTCAGTTCCTAATGTTGAGTTTTACCTTCTTTGCCACCAGCTTCAATCCTTAAACCACCTCCCCTCCACTATTGTGCTCACTCATTCAGCTGGTTTAGGCAAGTTTTTATTGAGCACCTACTGTGTACTACTGAGTTTAGGATTCAAGTGAGCACATTCAGAAAACCACATTAGCAAAGAAGCACTGGTTTTGCACCACATTCTCTGATCTGAAGTTCAGTGTGTCTGTACAGATAGTGCATGAAGGGAGAGACAGGAGGATGAACCAAAAAAGGTAAATTCATGGTGTACCTAGATTAGCATGCTAAGGATTCTGTAGCCATTATCGAGTCTCTGAAGGTTTTTGAGCTGAAAAATGACTAACAGACCTTTTAAAAACTACTTCCCGGAATACAGTAGTGGTTAGCCAAAGTTGGGGAGTAGGGAAATGTGGAGATATTGACCAAAGGGTACAAACCTTCAGGTATAAAATTATGTACTGCATAGTGACTATGTGGCGATGGTGGTAGTAGTTTAGTCGCTAACTTGTGTCCCACTCCTACAACCCCATGGACTGTAGCCCACCAGGTTCCTCTGTCCATGGCATTCTCCAGGCAAGAATACTGGAGTGGGTTGCCATTTACTTCTTCAGGGGGTCTTCCTGCTCAGGGATCATGGCGACTATAGTGAATAATAATATATACTTGAAATTTGCTACAAGAGTAGATCTCAAGGGTAATCACACACACAGAAGCTCACACATGCACACCACACACATGCACACACACACAGTGACTATGGCAGGTGATGGATATGTTACATAGTTTGATTGTGGTAAGCCTTCCACAATGTATACATATATTAAAGCATCACCTTAAACATATACATTTTTATTTGTTAAACAATGCCCTCTTGTAGTAGACTGTAACCTCCATTATAGTCCAGACTGTCTGTATACCTCTAATACAGACCTCATCGGTCTTTAGTGAAGTTGTGCAATGGGGACAGTGTGGAGAATGGCTTTGAAGATGGGATTGGAGGTGTGTAACCACTGGAACTTTACCAGAGGACCTATCCTTGCCTTTAAACATGACACTAGAAGCACACATTGGGGTAAGGGCCATAAGCCCTTTTTCTTCCCCTTTTCCAAGGAAAAATTAAAGGGGAACATGCTAGGACAGCCATTAAGGGGGAAAGAGGTCATGAAAAAACAACAGCAAGCTTTGTATGTAGAAAGAGGGAAGGCAATTTTCTTTGTCTTGTATTTTTTTGTATGTTGTATGAAAGAGTCTGAGTGGTCTATGCTGTGAACCAGTGTGGGCATGCAGATATGCACACTGCCCGTCTTCTAGAATGGATGGAGGAGAAAACTGTAAAAGGATGATGACAGAAACCAGGGCAGGATGCCTCCACTTGCCTGCTTCAGTGAGACTGTTACCAAGAGGGTTCTGTTTCTCAGCCAGGCCCACCTCCTGAAACCAAACTTTATTCAAGTTGATTTGAAAAAAGCCTAATTCAAATAATTTCTAGCTCTGAAGAACCAGAAAGAAAAAAAAAAAAAAAAAAGCAAAACCTTAGGGAGGCCCTGGAAAAGCTACTTTGTCCTAATCAGAAGTCATGCTTAGAATCAGTCAGATTGTTTTCTACTCAAACTGGGAAAAGAGAGTTTCTCAGCTTACAACAGAAGTTTTAACCTGGTATAAGCAAGGTGCATCACCGACTCTGTGGACATGAGCTTGAGTGTACTCCGGAAGTTGGTGATGGACAGGGAGGCCTGGCGTGCTGTGATTCATGGGGTTGCGGAGAGTCGGACACTACTGAGCGACTGAACTGAACTGAACTGAACTGAATGTTAATATGCATTTTTCTAGGGAGAAGATTCATAGTTTTCATCATATCCTCAAAGAGTTTTATGGCCCTGAAAAAAATAAAATAAAACATTAAAAACAATTGGTTTAAGGAATTCTCTGGCGGTCCAGTGGTTAGGACTCTGTACTTTCATTGCAGAGGGCCAGGGTCAATCCCTGGTTGGGGACTAAGATTCTGCAAGCCGAGTGGCTTGGCCTAAACAGATAAATAAAAATTAAACACTCTCACTCACACACACACACACACACACACACGACTTCAATCAGTTTAAATAGAAGAAACATCAAACATGAATAAATAGCAATAAAAAAGGAAATATGTGATTTTTAACTGAGCAGATGTAGACTCAGTGACCGTGCTTTCTATATTTGCCTGCTCATGTGTATTTTTATAGCAGACAATTAATAATACTGTAATGAAATCATTTCTTACACCTTTGCAACTTAGCTGTTAGGAGCTAAGAATGTGAGGGCTCATCTCAACCTCCTTAATTTCTCCTTATTCCAGTGGAGTGGTATCAGCAGGCAACTGCAGGAAGATATTATCTATGGTTTAAAACCCTGAGGTTTTAAAATATTGGCTTTATCTTCAGCTCTAATTTAAACCTGAGTGGGAATATTACATGTCAAGTGAGAGTCACAAAATTTCAGATCTAGCATTTGGGGGAATCCTCTGTAAGTCAAAAACTTATGGTTTTTTAATTTAAAAAATATTTATTTTTATTTATTTATTTGGCTGTGCCAGGTCTTAGTTGTGGCATGTGGATCAAAAAATTGTCTAGGTGAATTCCCTGGTGGTCCAGGGGACCTGGGTTCTACCCATGGTCAGGGAACTAGATCCCACATGCCCTAAAGAAGACCTGGCTCAGCCAGATAAATAAATAAAAATAAATATTTTTTTAACCGTCTTATATTTGCTGCTATAATTTTTGGAGCCCTGGGTCAGGCAGGCAAATCCTGTGCAGTCCCCAACTCAGCACTGCTGCTTTGGATATGAAACAGACCTTCAGAGAGGAAGAAGGCACAAACAGAAACACTGAGGATATATACTGAAAATGCCATCAATCTGCTTGAAATATTTTTTACCTTGAAATATTTTGTTGTGCCCCCTTCCAGGACAGGCTTTGAAGAACTCTGTAAATAACAGAGAGTTCTAAGAAAATCTGTGGTGAAGCTATTTATTTTTTTTTTTTACTTTTTATTTTGTATTGGAGTATAACCAATTAAGAGTGTTGTAGTAGTTTCACATGAACAATGAAGGGTCTCACCCATACATACACATGTATCCCTTCTCCCCCAGACTCCCCTCCCAGCCAGGCTGCCATTGAGCACAGTTCCCTGTGCTATATCGTGGGTCCCTGTTGGTTATCCATTTTAAATATGTGTGCACCTGTCCAAGTCAATCCTAAAGGAAATCAGTCCTGAATATTCACTGGAAGGACTGATGCTGTAGCTGAAGCTCTAAAACTTTGGCCACCTGATGCGAAGAGCCAACTCCTTAAAAAAGACTCTGATGCTGGGAAAGAGTGAAGGCAGGAGGAGAAGGGAGGCAACAGAGGTTGAGATGGTTGGATGACATCACCAACTCAATGGACATGAGTCTGAGCAAATTCTGGGAGATAGTGAAGGACAGGGAAGCCTGGTGTACTTCAGTCCATGGAGTTTCGAAGAGTTAGACACAACTTAGTGACTGAACAACAGCTGTCATGGTTAAGACTCAGCGTTTCCAATACAAGGGATGTGAGTTCCATCTCCGGTTGGGGAACTGAGATCCCACATGCCGGGAGACCACAAAAATGAAAGCGGACATAGACAGTACTGGGCATCTAAAACCAGTGTATTTTCCCCAATAAATCCAAATCTGTCTATATGTAAATTCTTGGCCTTGTCCATTGTACTATTCTACATCTTAAATATGGTAGCAAGCTAGAGCCCTTGTTAGCTAGATGTCAGAAAGTTAACAGAGGAAGAAGGAGGTCACAAGGGACAAAGATGGAGTAGTTCAGATTGCACGGTGATTCTATAAATACTTCTTTCTGACCCGTATGGTATGTTCCTAGCTACGAGTGATTCTGATTTTTTCCCCTTGGTCCAGTGAAAATCAAACTGAGTTAAACAGACCTGGGTCTGGTTCCCTGTTTCACCACCTACTGTCTGTATAACTCTGGGCAAAGCATGTAACTTCAGTGAGCCTCATTTTCTTCATCTGTAAAATAAGCTAAAATCCACCACCTTATCATATTCTTATGGGTTTTAATTGAGCAAACCTATTAAGTGCCTGACATATAAAATGCTCTCAGTAAATGTTACTCTCTCCCTAGTCCCTGTCCCAGTGTACTCAAAAAGATTTTATGGTATTAGTATTTTTAGTATTCTGAAGATTGTATGATTCATTTCTTCCGCAGGTGTAGTTTTTCTTACAGAAGAATATCCAGTTATTTGATGATGGCATTTGCACCTCCTAAAAACACTGAGAAGGCAATGGCAAGCCACTCCAGTACTCTTGCCTAGAAAATCCCATGGATGGAGGAGCCTGGTAGGCTGCAGTCCATGGGGCCGCTACAAGTCAGACATGACTGAGCGAATTCACTTTCACTTTTCACTTTCACACATTGGAGAAGGAAATGGCAACCCACTCCAGTGTTCTTGCCTGGAGAATCCCAGGGACGGGGGAGCCTGGTGGGCTTCCGTCTGTGGGGTCGCACAGAGTCAGACACGACTGAAGTGACTTAGCAGCAGCAGTAGCAGCAGCAGGAAAAACACAGATGGTCCCAAAATGCAGACAAAGATAAGCACCTGGACACCCCTAAACCTTCAGCTTTTGAATGACGGGGTAAACAATAAGAACTATTTTATTGGTTGAAATCAGGCTTTAAAGGGAAAAAGCATTAAAGATTTGGTGATCAAAACATGAACAGGAATTGCTTAGGATTGTGTAGTAGATACAAAAAAAAAAAAAAAAAAAAGAAGGATTTCTTCAAAAATTTTAATTGAAAAAAATTGAAATAAATTTAGAACAAAAAGAAAGAAAACTTTAATTGAGCCCCAGTTACATGGCCAGAGTTGGCAAGAGATACAGAGTTCCTGCTTAGAAAGAAAGATCTTAGGGACTTCCCTGGTGGTCCAGTGGCTAAGACTCTCTGCTTCCAGGGCTGGGGCCCAGGTTCCATCACTGGCCAGGGAATTCAGTCCCACATACTGCAACTAAAGACCTTGTGCGCTGCAACTAAGACCAGCGCAGCCAAATAAATTAATAAATATTTTTAAAAGATTCAGGAGATGAGAAGGCGGGGTGTCTGCCAGCTCCCCTTCCCCTCCATATCCAGCGGGCTCTCAGGCTCTGTGCGTCTCCTCCGGGCTCTCAGGCTCTATGCGTCTCCTCCGGGCTCTCAGGCTCTGTGCGTCTCCTCCCGTGTCTCTGCATCCAGACCCCTCTTCCCCTGTGACTTGTGCGCATCCAGCTCCACGTTCTCAGTTCACACACTCGGGGGTGCCCTGGCACATTTCAGTAACGCCTCAACTGGTTTCGCTGCCTCTAATCCATCCTCTATTCTGGTCCCAGAACGATCTTTCTAAAATACCAAGCTAATCCTATGAAGCAAAACCAGTAACAGACTGCTCCCAAGCATAAATTCCACCCTACCCCCCATGCATAGCACTGAGGACCCTTCATGTGTGTCAGTCACTGAGTCGTGTCTGACTCTTGGAGACCCCATGGACTATAGCCCGCCAGGCTCCTCTCTCTGTGGGATTCTCCAGGCAAGAATACTGGAGTAGGTTGCCATCACCTCCTCCAAGGCATCTTCATGACCCACGGATCAAACCCAGTGTCCTTTATATCACCTGCTAAAGTTTTCTTTTTTTAATTTATTTGGCTGCAGTTTTTGTTGAAGCATGTGAACCCTTAGTTGCAGCATGTGGGATCTAGTTCCCTGACCAGAACTCAAACCCAGGCCCCCTGCATTGGGAGCATGGAGTCTTAGACCCTGGACCACCAGGGAAGTCCCAGCAGGTGAGTTCTTTAACACTGGCGCCACCTGGGAAGCCTGAAAGCTTTTGTCAAATTTTATGAGAATTTCTAGGGAATTCCCTGGTGGCCCAGTAGCTCAGAGTCTGTGCTCCCAATGCAGGGGGCCTGGGTTCCACCTGTGTTCAGGAAACTAGATCCCACATGCTGCAACAGTTTGCATGCTGCAGCTAAAGAAACCACATGGCACAACTAAGACCCAGTGCAGTCAAATAAATAAAAATGTTTAAAAATTTCATGATAATTTCTAGATGAGCAATGATAAGAGAAATAACAATTTCTATTAGAAATGATGTTTATTTTGTTGTTCAGAACTCCCATGTTATCCACCCCCTCCCCCCATTTTTATTTTGGTTTAGTTAGGTTCTAGTCTGGAGTAAAAGTAGTTTCAAAAATCTTAGCCTGCCTTATGTAAAATAGATAGGCAATGGGAATTTGCTGTATGGCTCAGGAAACTCAAACAGGGGCACTGTATCAACCTAGAGGGGTGGGGTGGGGAGGGAGAGGGGAGAGAGGTTCAAAAGGGAGAGGATATATGCATACCTATGGCTGATTCATGTTAAAGTTTGACAGAAAACAACAAAATTCTGTAAAGCAAAATCCTTCAATAAAAAAAAAAATTAAAATAAAAAAACTGTCAAATCACTATGTTGTACACCTGAAACTAACATTATATGTCAATTATAATTCAATAAAAATCAAATATAATACAAATACAAAAAGTCTTGGCCCGTGTATATACCCATATGTATGTGAATGAATGTGTCAGTACTTAGACACAGACATGGAATTTGCATATGTATACAGCAAACTGTTAATAGTGTGTGCACATGTGCTCAGTCTTGTCCGACTCTTTGCAACTCCGCAGACTGTAGCCCTCCAGGCTCCTCTGTCCATGGAATTTTCCAGGCAAGAATATTCGAATGGGTTGCCACGCCCTCCTCCAGGGAATCTTCCCATCCCAGGGATTAAACCCACGTCTCTTTATGTCTCCTGTATTGGCACGTGGGTTCTTTACCGGTTGAGCCACCAGAGAAGCCCAACTATCAATAGTGGTTTCCCCTAAAAAGTTGGACGACATGGAAGAGTGGGAGGGAAGTCTGTTAGAAGAGAGAGTTTTTTTTTTTTTTTTTTACCGTATACAGTGCAATGATATTTAACAATTTAAAAAACAAATATAAGTAAAAGCGAGCAAAGAACAGTAATGCTGAGAATTGAAAAAACACAGGTTCCAGATCAGCTGCACTAAATAATCTCCTGCTTGACTTCAGCGAGTCTCTTATGCCTCTGATCTTCACTACCTGCCTTTGGAAATTGAGTGACTTGGATCAGATGACCTCAACGGTCCCTTCCAGGTCTAACATTCAGACTGTGTGAAAGGGGTTAAAAATAGATGCCCAGGTTTACAGCTGGGAAGACCGTGTGCATACGATGACTTCAAGGGCTTTTCTGCAACAGGACACTTGCCAATGATCAGCGTGATTTTTTGGTCCTCTTTTTTTATTTTGGCCCACACTGCACAGCAGATGGGATTTTAGTTTGCTGGCCAGGGGTAGAAGCCATGCACCCTGCATTGCAAGCGCAGAGTCTTCAATACTGTACCACTACGGAAGTCCCTGGTGGTGTTTTAATTTTGCCTTTTTTCTATTCTGTAGTACAATGAAAAATATGAAACTGTTTCAGTCTAAAATAAATCTCATAGGAGTTTAACTTCACAAGAGGCTTTAAGCAGAGAGATTGAATTCAAATGTAGATGCCAAAATTATAGCATCATCAGATTACAAGATAATTCAGGCCTTGTGAAAATTCTGAGAGGAGGAATGTTTTATAAGTATGTATTTCTTTGCTGTCTAGTGTAGGATTTTTTTTCCATCTAGTGTTTTAATTGAAAGTGATCAACGTTTCTTTTTTATTTAAGTATGGTTCACACATGAAGTACATGACTGCTGCTGCTGCTGCTGCTAAGTTGCTTCAGTCGTGTCCAACTCTGTGCGACCCCACAGACGGCAGCCCACCAGGCCCCCCCGTCCCTGGGATTCTCCAGGCAAGAACACTGGAGTGGGTTGCCATTTCCTTCTCCAGTAGTACAGTACACCTGTAGTTAAAAGGATATTCTGAGAAAAAGCACCTAACCACCATCCATTGGTCATAATTTAGGAGCCCCAAAATGTCTTACGCCTCCATGGTAATGATGTCACATGGTGAAATATGCAACCACAGTGTCAACAGACTAAAATAACAAGGATGGAATTTTGACTTAACAGCAGACTCTGAGTAAACTGTGATGTAAACAAACTGCAGCATTCTGCAAGGAAAGACGGTTCTCTCTAATGTTTTCCACTTGAAGTGATACTGTTTCCAGGCTCTTTTTTTATTTTAATTGAAGTATGGCTGATTGACAATGTTGTGTTAGTTTCAAAGTGAAGTCGTGAAGTCGTGTCCAACTCTTTGCGATCCCATGGACTGTAGTCTACCAGGCTTCTCTGTCCATGGGATTTTCCAGGCAACAGTACTGGAGTGGGTTGCCATTTCCTTCTCCGGGGGATATTCCAGACCCAGGGATAGAACCCAGCTCTCCTGCATTGCAGGCAGACCCTTTACCCTCTGAGCAACCAGTTTCAAGTGTACAGCAAAGTGACTGTTATGCATATATATATATATATATTCTTTTTCATGTTCTTTCCCTTATGGGTGATTACACAGTATTGAGTAGTGTATGCACTATAAGTAGGTCCTTGTTGGTTATTTATTTTATATATAGCAGTTTGTATATGTTAATCCCAAACTCCCAATTTATCCTTCCAACCCTCTTCCAGCTTTTTAAGATAAAAAATCTGATTGCAAATCCTTGGAATGAAGACTAGCTCCCAACCAGACTATAAGATTCTGAGTCTTCCTGAGAACCTGACAGTTAAATAATTTGTTCCAAATTTTACTTCTTGTCAAGGGTAGAGTCAGAACCAGATCTGAGTTTGTCTAATGTTTCTCTTTCTGCCCCTCATGCCTATCAGTTCCTACCTGACTCTAATCGTCTTTTGGTGAAGAACTGGATTTGCTTGGACTCTGCTTAGACTTGGTCATTGACCCTCTAAAGACCCTACCTCCCACCCTCTTTATTATCAATGACTGACTTTATTTATTAATTTATCTAAATATTAATTTTATTTATTTATTTGACTGCACTTGGTCTTCATTACGGCATGCAGGATCTCTAGATGCGGCGTGTGGAATCTTTTTAGTTGCAGCATGTGGAATCTAGTTCCCTGACCAGAGATGGAACTCGGGCCCCCTACATAGGGAGTTTGGAGTCTTAGCCACTAGACCACCAGGGAAGTTCCTCCTCCACTTTCTTGCTGACTCTCCATACACCTTCAAGTCAGTGCCCCTTTCTTTCTGATGCCTTCTGTTGTCATTGGACACCACGATGGTCCTCCCAACCTCCTTTGGAAAGGAGGTTGTCATCCTGGGACCTAATTGGTTTTTTTTTTCCCCACTGTCAGGTCAAACCATGGGCAGCAATTCATTGAGAATATAGGGCTTGAGGTCAGAATAGGGAAGATCAAGGTTGGGGGTCAGAATAGAAAGACCATGGTTCTAGCAGGGTTTCCTAGGTGTTAGTGATAAAGAATCTGCCTGTCAATGCAGGACATGCAAGAGATGTGGGTGTGATCCCTGGGTCAGGAAGATTCCGCTATAGTCCAGTATTCTTGCCTGGGAAATCCCATGGACAGAGGAGCCTGGCGGGCTACAGTCCATGGGGTCTCCAAGACTTGGACATGACTAAGCACGCTTGCACCGCATGGCTTTCTAGTGAGGAACCAAGTATATTTATTCAGCTGAACATACAGTCTGGAGCCAATGATTTTTCTTTAAAATCTATAAAGGTAACCCTTTGGGCCTCTGCTTATCCTCTCTAAAACAGAAAAATTGAACAAAAAGATCCTAAGATTCCTTTTAGGAATCTAAAATTCTATGACATCTGAATCTCTTGTTGTTGTTCAGTCAGCAGGTGTTTTGTTGACAGCTTCCCCTGGAACCTGTGGATTATATAAGGGAAAATAGCTGTAATCTTGGAGAAGGCAATGGCACCCCACTTCAGTCCTCTTGCCTGGAAAATCCCATGGATGGAGGAGCCTGGTAGGCTGCAGTCCATGGGGTCGCAAAGAGTCAGATATGACTGAGGACTTCACTTTCCCTTTTCACTTTCACACATTGGAGAAGGAAATGGCAACCCACTCCAGTGTGCTTGCCTGGAGAATCCCAGGGACGGGGGAGCCTGGTGGGCTGCCGTCTATGGGGTCGCACAGAGTCGGACACGACTGAAGTGATTTAGCAGCAGCAGCTGTAATCTACCTGGGAAGAGAAAATGAACCAAATCACCTGGTGGGCAATAGAGAATCCTAGAAAGGCCAGGTGGAGCTTGGGCTGCAAGTGGAGGAGGAGTTGGGAAGAGTGAGAGCAGTGGGTGCCAGAAAAATGCTGGTACCCGACACTTGGGAGGGGAATTAGATGCTTGATAGGATTTTGTTAGACACAAGAGAAGGGTTCAGGAAATGTGTGAATCCTGATTTTTCTCTTGTTTTTTTGTTATTCTTTATTTTTTCTTGGCTGCACTGAGTCTTCGTTGGTGCACGAGGGCTATCTCTGGTTGCAGCGAGTGGGGGCTACTTTCTAGTTGCAGTCCGTGGACTCTAGGACGTGCGGGATCAATAGTTGTGGATCACTGGCTTAGTTGCCCCAAGGCATGTAGAATCTTCCCCGACCAGGAATGGAACCTGTATGCCCTGCATTTGCAGGCAGATTCTTAACCCCTGAACCATCATGAAAGCCCTGAATCCTGATTTTTCAGTCTTCTGAAAAATTCCATAGGTATTTTTTTTTTTTTTAATAGGCTCTCTTCTGTTTTCTTTATCTTTGCTTGCTTGTTTTGACCACTCCATTGGCCTGTGGGACCTTAATTGCCCAACCAGGGATTGAACCCTTGCTTTCTGCAGCGGAAACAGAGAGTCTTAACCACTGGACCACCAGGGGAATCCCCTCTTCTGTTGTCATCTAGAAATTTTGAGAGTATCTGTCACTGTTATTTGAGGGTCCTAGTAGCCCAGGGGGCAGTTAGTTAGGAGGGAGGAGAAAATGGTATTCTTTTTCTTCTCTAAAGTATAAAAGTGTCTATCTGTGATATATGATATTCCCTGGTTAGTAGCAAAGATGGCATTTTACAGGCCTTGAGGTTGTTGTTGAATCAATTATTTCAGTCTCCATTTTGCCTGCCCTTTGAAAGCAGAATTTGAGATTCTAAAATAAGGAAGGAAAACACACCTGTTGGAAGCATGAAACCAGCTCCTCCTCCTCCTCAAAAGGGAAGAAATAGGCCTGAGCTAGTTTCTAAACAGGCATGTTCTGACAGTGCGAGAGAGTTTAGAAAGTGCCAAGAGGAAGGGGAAACACGGAGCCCAGTTTTGAAGCCGGCAGAGAGCGCAGTGTGGACGTGAGAGAGGCAGCCACGCCTGTTGCCTGCTTCCTCCTGCTTCCTGGCTCCAGGCCGCCCTCCTCTGCCAAAGCTTCTCACTCTAGAAGTCCCTTCCTCACCCATTCAGATAGATACACAAATGACTGGAGCTCAGGAAAACACCTCTCCACTGATATGTAAATACACTCACACGGTAGCAACACATCCAAAGGACATTTGTCACAAGCATATTCATTCATTCCTTCCAGCAAGCTTGAGCACCTGTAATATGCCACGCACAGCACTCTGCAGTGGAGACATCAAGGTGAATAAGACATAATTCCGGTCCTCAATGGTATATAACAACAAACCTATACAGATAAACACTGAGCTATAAGCCCAGAGGCACACACATGCACACATATATGGAATGCACAGCCACTGACATGTGAACTCATGAAATAGAAAAACAGAGCTGCTCACTCATAAATTGCACAAGTTCTAATACTAGAAATGCTGAAATATTTGGAGGGAGTTTGTCTGTTTTCTTATTTTTCCTTTGTCAGTTTTGTCATTGCCTTTCAAATTCCAAAAATGATTTCACTTTATAGTTCCATTCTTTTCTTATTTCTTGCCTTTAAAAAGTTACTTATTCTTTAAGATGAATTGTCTCACATGTAGAAACTGAGAAAAAAGAAAGTTTGCCCAAGTTATAAATAAAGTTACCCTATCAGGTATAAAATCTGTCTCTTTATACTCAGTTGATAAAATGGAAAAGACTGTCAATATTTAGTGATTGATCCTTTAATGATGTCTTTTAAAAATTTATTTATTTTTGACTGTGCTGGGTTTTCATTGCTGTGCGCGGGCTTTCTTTAGTCTCGGCAAGCAGGGGCCACTCTCTGGCTGCAGTGAGCAAGCTTCTCATTATGATGGCTTCTCATGTTGGGGCTCAGGGGCTCTAGGGCATGCAGGCTTCAGTACTTGTAGCACATGTGCTTAGTTGCACCGAGGCATGTGGAATCTTTTGGAACCAAGGATTGAACCCATGTCCCCTGCATTGGCAGGCAGATTCTTAACCACTGGACCATCAGGGAAGTCCTAATGATGTCTTTTTAATGGGTATTTTGAACCACGAAATATGAAATCATTCCATCTTTTTTTTTTTTTTTAATTGTAGGTATTTGAAGAAAGAAGAGCTCTGCTTGGAAAATGGGTAACTATTTAAAGTATACTTGATGCTAAGTCGGAAAGACAAACACCATATGAATATCACTTATATGTGGAATCTAAACTGTGGCACCAATGAACCTATCCTTGAAACAGAAACAGATTCACAGACGTAGAGATCAGACTTGTGGTTGCCAAGCGGGAGGAGAGGAGGGAGCAGGACGGACTGGGAGTTTGGGGTTGGTAGATGCAAGCTGTTCCATATCGAGCGGCTCAGCAACAAGGTCCTACTGTGTAGCACAGGGAGCTATATCTAGTATCCTGGAATAAACCGTAATGAAAATGAACATTAACAAAGGAATGTATATAAATCTATAGATCTATATATCCATATCTAAGTTACTTTCACACTACCTCAAAGGAAACACAGTCTCAATGACTATTGTCCATGATCAAAGTACAGCAGCTCCACTATGTATGAATGAGTTCTGTTCCAAAAGTGAATTCGTAGGTCCACTTTGATCGTAAATCCAACAAAGTTAGCCTCGGTACCCAACTAACACAACTGGCTACATCCCGCCATTTGTAAGCTTGCTTCTAGATATCCTGGGCTTGAAATTTAAAAACTGCCCTACTGTCCTGTAGAGTACACAGAAGCACAGCCACTTGTAGAGGATGGACACACGTGACCGTGCACGCCAGACACATGAACTAATGTGACTGGACCTGAGAAAACACATTCGCATCTTTGAAAGTTAGAAACTCAAATGTTTGTATGAGGGGACTTACTCTGTCCTTCTCTGGCTAATGCGTATTACTCATCAGATACCTCTACAGTCTCATTGAGAGTCTCTTCCACCCAAGAGAACTGGAAACATGGTCATACAAAAATGTATACACTAATGTTCACAGTGGCATTGTTCATAATCGTCAAAAATGTAAACACCCACACGTCCATTTGGTGAGAAGTGGATAAACAAAACGGGGTCTATGCAAACAATGGAGTAGTGTTCAGCCTTAAACTGAAAGGCAGCTCTGTTTCAATCTACTCACATGACTGAACTGTGAAGACCTTGTGCTACGTGAAATAAACCAGACACAAAAGGATCAATATTGTTTGATTCCACTTTTATGAAGTTCTTAGAATAGGCAAATTCACAGAGAAAGAAAGTAAAATAGAGGTTACGGAGAAATAGGGACGTTATTTAATGGATAGAGTTTCAGCTTGAGTTTTAAAAACAGTTCTGCAGACGGATGGTGGGGATGTTGCACAACAATGTGAGTGTGCTTCATGTCACTGAACTGTACACTTAAAAATGGTTAAATTTTAAAAAGCAAGGGCAAGAAAAAAGAATGAAGTACTGATATATGCTCCAACATAGATAAACTTTGAACATAGGGTGCTGAGTGAAAGAAAGCAGACACCGAAGCCACCTAGTATATGATTCCATTTCTATGAAATATTCAAAATAGACAAACCCATACAGACAGAAAAGAGATGAGTGGTTTCTAGGGGCCAGAGAGCAGGGGAGGAGGAGTCACTGACTGTAATGGGTATGGAATTTATTTGGGGGGTAATGAAAGCATTCTGAAATTAGACAGTAGTGATGGCTTTACAGCCTTCCGTTCCGTTCCGTTCCGTCGCTCAGTTGCGTCCGACTCTTTGCGACCCTGTGGACTGTAGCCTACCAGGCTTCTCCGTGCATGGGATTCTCCAGGCAAGAATACTGGAGTGGGTTACCGTTTTCTTCTCCAGGGGATCTTCCCGACCCAGGGATCAAACCCGGGTCTCCTGCATTGAAGGCAGATGCTTTAACCTCTGAGCCACCAGGGGTGCTGTGGTGTATGAACTGTACCTTAATTAAAATAAAATCAGGATCCTTTTTAAAAATTATTATTGGCTTTCTTTAACTCTAGAGGTATATAATGAACTTGAAATAGTCCATCTTTACAGTCAAAGCCTTGTTTCCTTTGAAGGGAGCATCTTTGCCCCAGAATATAGCAGTAGACAGAATATCCTACCCTGTGAGTTACTGAGATTCATTTTCCCGTATGTCTTAGTCCATTCCAGGTGCTATAACAAAACACTGGTGGCAGCGGGGGCTTATAAACAGCAGAAATTTTATTTGTCGTACTTCTAGAGGCTGGAAAGTCCAAGGTCAAGGTGAGAGCAGACTCGGTGTCTTCTGGGAACCTCTATCTGCTCAGAGACTCTCCACGTGTCTTCACACGACGAAAGGGATAACAGGTCACTCTGTGGTCTCTTTAACAAAGGACACTAAACCCATTCATGAGGGCTTCCCTGGTGGCTCAGTGGTAAAGAATCTGCCTGCCAATCAGGAAACTCTGGTTCGCCCTCTGGGTCAGGAAGATCCCCTGGAGTAGGAAGTGGCAACCCACTCCAGTATTCTTGCCTGGAAAATCCCATGGACGGAGGAGCCTGGTAGGCTGCAGTCCATGGGGTCGCCAAGAGTCGGACACGACTGAGCGACTTCACTTTCACTTTTCACTCTCATGCATTGGAGAAGGAAATGGCAACCCACTCCAATGTTCTTGCCTGGAGAATCCCAGGGACGGGGGAGCCTGGTGGGCTGCCGTCTATGGGGTCGTACAGAGTCGGACACGACTGAAGTGACTTAGCAGCAGCAGCAGCAGCAGCAGACATTCAATCCATCCCACTAAGACTAAGATAAAGCGCTGTATCTTCCTGTTCTTGTTTGTCTGATTTAGTCACCACTTCTTTTCTGTGCTGGTCTACAAGCTCCAGTCTCAGGATATTTACTAACCTAAAGAAGAAGAAAAAAAGTCATGTACACAGTATTTCTGGAAGACTTTACATATCCCCTGGAGAAAGAAATGGCAACCCATTCCAGTATTCTTGCCTGGAAAACCCCATGGACAGAGGAGCCTGGCAGATTACAGTCCGTGGGGTCGCAAAGAGTTGGACACGAGTGATCGACTTCACTTTACTTTTACAAGAAAGGGGGCAATATTGATTTCCTTCAGACAGGAAAACTGTCTAAAGGGTGGAAGAGACCCTTACCTGGAGAGCCATTTATGTCTTTTGAATTTTTAATCATGTAAATGTTTTTGGCTCAGAGGGTAAAGCATCTGCCTGCAAAGCAGGAGACCTGGGTTCAGTCCCTGGGTCAGGAAGATTCCCTGGAGAAGGAAATGCCAATACACTCCAGTACTCTTGTCTGGAAAATCCCATGGACAGAGAAGCCTGGTAGATTACAGTCCGTGGGATCACAAAGAGTCGGACACGACTGAGTGACTTCACTTCAAATGTTTTTAATCATGTGAAGGTAATAGCTATTCAAAATAATAATAAAATTTTATAAAATAAATTCACTAAAAATGGCAAAATGAAAAATACCAAAATTTAAAATCTAGCTAAGTTTTTCTTGTATTTGTGTTTTTAAACTAACTTTGTTACCAACAACTTAAAAAAGAGACTTATAAAAAAAGCAAACAAATAAGATAGAAAGACATATGTAAATAAATGACTATATTTGCATTTTCATTCTACTTACTATGAATGGAAATCCCTAAATTAGTATAACCGGGGCTAATGTTCAGGCAGAATTCATTGGTTTGGGTGACCAGCCTCTGTCTATTTTGATTGGCTGGTAGCATTGCCAATTGTTAAACATATTTAATATCACCCTGGATGAAATTCAAGGTCTTCAAACTTTTAAAAAGATCTTGTTAATTCTTTTCTTTTACCATAACTAATAGAAGCATATATTTCAAAGGTCACTGATATTTGCAAAGATCACTAATTATCTCTGTACTCCAATCAGCCAAACTACAGGGTCAGGCATGGTTTTACCATGCTCCTTGTTGTACATTGCTTGATACTATCAGGCATTTAATAAATATTTTCTAAATGAATAAATGGTACTCACTGCTTTTCCTCTTTTGCTCAACAACAAACTTATTCCATAAATTCACTAGATCATATGGTAATCTTTATACCTCCATGAAAGCCACATGAATTAACTTTGAAGGGGATATTTCCAGTTTATTTTTATTCAGTTTTCTCTCTCCATTTTATGTTTTAGGCTTTATTTGTCTGTGTGTTTTATGAACAACATAACAGACTGATAGCATAAGGAATACATTTTCAATAAAAAAAGGAAGGAGAGAAGTAAGGATGCAGGTTGTTTTAAATTTTCCTTTATTTATGGCCGTGCTGGGTCTTCCTTGCTGCGCAGGCTTTTATCTAGTCATGCTGTGCAAGCTCCTCATTGCCACGGCTTCTCTTGTTGCAGAGCATGGACTCTGGAGCCTTCTCGTTTCACCTGTGGTGTGTGGGGTCAACACAGGTGCAGTAGTTGTGGCACATGGGCTTCGTTGCTCCGCTGAATGTAGAATCTCCCAGATCAGGAATCAAACCCGTGTCACCTGCATTGGCAGGTAGATTCTTTACCACTGAGCCACCAGGGAAGCCCAAGGATACTGATTCTTAAGCTTAGCATTACTTGGGATTTTCATTGTAGGAGTCAAGTATTGGCTTTAAAGCTCAATCTCATATTAGAAGTAAAGTCATTTTTAAAAACAATCTGGATAGTAAGGGGCAAGATGTAATATGAAGCATATTCAATGACAGACAATCCAAAAAGTATTTTATATTTACCAAGTGTGCACGCTCAGTCGTGTCTGACTCTTTTGCGACCCCATGAACTGTACCCCGCCAAGTTCCTCTGTCCATGGGATTTTCCAAGCAAGAATATTGGAGTGGGTTGCCATTTCCTTCTCCGGGGGAGCTTTCCAACCCAGAGATCAAATCCAGGTCTCCTGCACTGCAGACACGTTCTTTACCAGCTGAGCCACCAGGGAAGCCCAAGATAATATAACCAAAAAGCAAAAAAATAACAAGCCTCTTCCTTCACCTTGACCTCACTGCCTGAGAACTTTCCTTGCCTTGCCACTTGGTGTGAGATGAGTGGCACTGATGCCCTAGCAATTGTCTTCACACCTTGAAAGTGCAGCAAGAATCCTTGTAATGACTACTCTGAAAATGGGATCTTCACAATCCTATTGTCAAGAAATCCCTAAAGGCATTAAAAGTAACTATAAAATATAATTATGATATGATATGATAGTACTGTTGCTGTTTAGTCACTAAGTCGTGTCTGAGTCTTTCGTGACCCTGTGGACTGTAAACCCACCAGGCTCCTCTGTCCATGTGATTTCCCAAGCAAGAATACTGGAGCCAGTTACCATTTCCTTCTTCAAGGGATCTTCCTGACCCAGGGATTGATCCCCTGTCTCCTGCTTGGCAGGTGTATTCTTTTCCACTGAGTAACCAGTGATGGCCAGATAAGATAGTATAGCATAAAATAACATAGCACAATGTCGTACATTAATTATATATAATATTAATATTAAAAAGGAACTAACTGTAAAATGCGGTATCATACATGGCACCAGGATAAGAAAATGGCCCTAACTGCTCCCCTGTCTCACACGTTAGATCCCTGGCTATGATGGTATGGCTCTGTTTTTCTTGAAGAGCTGAAGCAAGAGATGTAGGACAGATATATATACTACTATATATAAAATAGATTTGAAAAAAAACAGGAACCTACTATATGACACAAGGAGCTATATCCAATATCTTATAATAACCTACAGTGGAAAAGAACCTAAAACAGAATGTGTGTGTGTGTGTGTGTGTGTAAAATAACAGTGCTTCAATTTAGAATTTTTTTTTAAAAAAGAGAAAGATACTGGGCGATTACCAAATTCATGTACAGTTAATTCTTCCATGGATTATCTACTTTTTGGATTATTCCCAGCACCTTTTAAATTCCAAGGGGATTTCCCCAGCTTTTAAGCATTCTTCTCAGTCATCTACCCACCTTCACCTGGTAGAAGTTCAAGGAATGCAAATTCATTTTCTATTAGACTAAATAAACACAATTAGAAAGGAGAAACCCCCGAGGCAAAGAACACCTGCTGCTGCTGCTAAGTCACTTCAGTCTTGTTCAACCAGCTCCCCGGTCCCTGGGATACTCCAGGCAAGAACCCTGGAGTGGGTTGCCATTTCCTTCTCCAATGTGTGAAAGTGAAAGTGAAGTCGCTCAGTCGTGTCCGACCCTTAGCGACCCCACGGACTGCAGCCTACCAGGCTCCTCCATCCATGGGATTTTCTAGGCAAGAGTACTGGAGTGGCTTGCCACTGCTATCAAAGCCAAATATAAATTATCTTTGACTGTTATAATCAGGGAAATAAATGAGAAACCAATGTAATTATCTTTTTAATCTCTAGAGGAAAAGGTTTGAATGTTTTCTTTTATAGATTTCTTCAGCGCTTTATACTCCTAATATTCTTTTATATTGATTCTAAATCACTGTTCTTCAATCCGAGCCTGTTCTCTTCTGGGCATCATGAAAATAATTGAGCTGACCTCAATTCTTCAAAATATGCTTCCTGTACTTGTTAATGTACAAACATGGTAACTTTATGCTTTGTAATTTAATTATTGTATATCTAATGATTTATCCCTCATGCTTATTATTTTTAACATCACTAAGATATTTTATAACAGGGGTCCCCAACCTCTGGGCCACAGACCCATTGGTACCTCCCATCAGATCAGCAGTGGCCTCACATTAGAAATAAAGTGCACAATAAATGTAATGCTGTAGTTTTTCCAGTTTCAAGTATGGATGTGAGAGTTGGACTATAGAGAAGGCTGAGCGATGAGGAACTGATGCTTTTAAACTGAGGTGTTGGAGAAGACTCTTGAGAGTCCCTTGAACTGCAAGGAGATCAAACCAGTCCATCCTAAAGGAAGTCAGTCCTGAATATTCATTGGAAGGACTGATGCTGAAGCTGAAACTCCATACTTTGGCCACCAGATGCGAAGAGCTGACTCATTAGAAAAGACTGATGCTGAGAAAGATTAAAGGCAGGAGGAGAAGGGGACAACAGAGGACCAGATGGTAGGAAAACATCACTGACTCAATGAACATGAGTTTGAGCCAGCTCCAGGAGATGACGAAGGACAGGGAAGTCTGGCATGCTGCAGCCCATGGAGTTGCAAAGAGTTGGACATGACTGAGCAACTGAACTACAACAAAACGTAATGCGCTTGAATCACCCCGAAGCCATCCCTCCCTGCCTGCTCCCCCAGTCTGTGGAAAAATTCTCTTCTATGAAACTGGTCCCCGGTGTCAAAAAGGTTGGGGACCACTGTTTATAATATTAGCTACCATGAGTACAATGAGTCATACACTCTTTTAGGAATTTTATACATTATTTTCATTTATTTAATCTTCCCAGTAACTCTAAATTTAGACATAATTATTCTCAATGTGTAAATGAAGAAATTAAGGGATTCTTAGTGAGACACTGAATGGCCTCACTCCCAAAGCCCCCATGCATCCTCAATGCCATATTTTCTCTCATCATGTTGCTGAGCTGATTCACTATTGTGAGGCATTTGGGGTTATTTCTGATTTACTGTAGTGATGATTATATCCCATACGAATTTTTTCATAACCCTAATCATCCTGAGTCCCCATGTAGCTCAGTTTCTACAGAGTAGCATGTTGCACTACCCAAAGTAATTTTACAGATGAATACCAATTTTCATGTTGTCTCTCAAAGAAAAATCACAGGGGATCCAATTCAGAACTCATAACACTACTTACCAGATCCCCTTTCTTCATTCCCCAGTTCTCTCACACTGTATAACTGCTGGAAAGGCAGTTACAGCCTGAACTGCCACGAACTACCTACAAGCCAAAACCCTGCAGCTCCCTGTCTCCATATGCCCCCACTGGCTCCTTGTTTTATAGATCACCGCAGCATCGTGGGCTGGTCCTTCTCCTGGCCCTCGCCACTCTGGTCTGGCTTCTCTATCATTATAATAGTCCATCCCCAAAGGAAAGAAGTCTCATTTTATGTTAGTTGGAAATATGGATTGTGCAGAAACAGGCCAAGAGGAAATCTGGGAACATTCATCCATGGATACATTTTATTCACTTATTTGTAAGTTAAGGTTTCTGATTTTTTTTTTTTTTTTCCATTTTAGAGTCTCCCCTCCCCCTTGAATGATAGTGTCCACAGTGTGATTCATGAGCACTGAATAGATCTGGTAACAGCGAATAGGTTTCTTTTATTTAAAATTCTTTGTTTTGGCTGCACTGGGCCTTTGTTGCAGCACACAGGCTTCCTTTAGTTGTGGCATGTGGGATCTTAGTTCCCCGAGCAGGTATCAACCCTGTTCCCTTGCATTAGAAGCCAGATTCTTTTTATTTATTTGTTTATGGCTGAGCTGGGTCTTCGTTGCTGTGTGCGGGCTTTCTCTAGTTGTTGTGAGCATGGGACCACCCCTCTCTACTTGCAGTACGCGGTCTCCCTACTGTGGTGGCTTCTCTTGTTGCAGAGCACAGGCTCTAGGCTGCTTGGGCTTCAGTCGCTGTGGCGTGTGGGCTCAGTAGTTGTGGCTCTCAGGCTTACTTGCCTTGCAGCATGTGGAATCATCCCAGACCAGGGATGGAACTCATGTCCCCTGCACTGGCGGATTCTTAGTCACTGGACTTCCAAGGAAATCCCACAGTGAATGGTTTTAATCAAGAAGTACTCCAACTAATTAAAAAAAAAAAAAAGATCCTATGATTATAAAGAAGTTGACTTATCATAAGGCTTGTCAAAAATACATTTTTACTTCATATGCCTTTTTAGGTGGTCAATGTATTTAATGATTAAAACTAAAGTATTATAAAATTCTGATTACTTGATAATAACTAGCAAATATCTATCGGTGAAATGCAGTAGCGTATAAAATACAAGTAGCCCCAAACTTCCCTGTTTTCTCTTCTCTAATGGACTAAAGAAGAAAAACAGAGATTTAGACTCTGATAACAGCTCCTTCAGTTGCTAACCTTTCTTTTGATTTTGGCCAGCTCTCATGTTCTCATCTTTGATCAGTCACTAATCTTGGGACTGGTTTGGGGTCATCACTGGGGAAGATTGTGTGTAACCTGAGCGTTTGTTCGGCATGCCCCAGATTACTTCGGCATGCGCTTCCTGTCTCTGACACTCTTTTTTTTTTTCCAGGTCCTCCTATCCACTTTTCCTTTCCAATCATATCAATTATTTACATATTAGCAAAACTTTAACTGGGGTTTGCCAGGTGGTGCTAGTGGTAAAGAATCCACCTGCCCGTGCAGGAGACCAAAAGACACAGGTTTGATCCCTGGGTCGGGAAGATCCCTTGGAATAGGAAATGGCCTCTCATCCCAGTATTCTTGCCTGGAAAATTCCATGGACAGAGGAGCCTAGCGGGCTCAGCAAAGAGTCAGACAAGAGTGAGTGACTGAGAACACACACAGAGGACTTTAACCCTCTATACTCCCCCTTCTCAGAGATATTTTCTTGTATTGCTTTATCTCTAATTGTGAACGCAAAGGTTTGTTTCTGGTCCTAGAGTCTTAATCACTAATGAGCTGCTGCAGAAACTGTGGGGGAGGCTGACTGCCCAGGTGTCTTCCCTTAAGTTTGTTTGGGCAGTCCGTGGCTTAAGATGCTTTGGCTTAGCAACTTTTTGGCTTTATAGTGATGCAAAAGTGATAGATGTTCAGTGGAAACCATATTTTAAATTTTGTATCTGGATTTTTTGGGAGGGGTGGCTAGCCATGTGCAGTAGGATACTCATTTATGGTGCTGGGCAGCCAGTGAGCCACAGCTCCCAGTTAGCCACTTGGTCACAAGAGTACAGGCCAAATCACTAAAACCATCAGTACCCAGACAGCCATTCTGGTTTTCAAGTTCACTGTGCTTGTGCACGTGCTAAGTCGCGTCAGTCGTGTCCAACTCTGTGCAACCTCATGGGCTGTAGCCCACCAGGCTCCTCTGTCCATGGAACTCTCCAGGCAAGAATACTGGAGTGGGTTGCCATTCCCTTCTCCAGGTGTAGTAGTCAACACTTTATTATAAAATAGGCTTTGTGGTAGATGATTTTGCCCAACTGTAGGTTCATGTGAGGGCTTCCTGGTGGCTCAGTGATAAAGAATACCCCTGTCAATGCAGGAGACTCAGGTTTGATCCCTGGGTCAGGAGATCCCATGGAGGAGGGCACAGCAGCCCACCCCAGTATTCTTGCCAGGAGAGTCCCATGGACACGGGAGCCTGGTAAGCAACAGTCGTGTCCGACTCTGTGAGACCCCATAGACGGCAGCCCACCAGGCTCCTCCGTCCCTGGGATTCTCCAGGCAAGAACACTGGAGTGGGATGCCATTTCCTTTTCCAATGCATGAAAGTGAGAAGTGAAAGTGAAGTCTCTTAGTCATGTCTGACTCTCAGCGACCCCATGGACTGCAGCCTATCAGGCACCTCCGTCCATGGGATTTT
Organism: Moschus berezovskii; assembly: GCF_049115385.1. NCBI lineage: Eukaryota > Metazoa > Chordata > Mammalia > Artiodactyla > Moschidae > Moschus > Moschus berezovskii. Next base: position 3,034,496 of record NC_142465.1, read on the forward strand.
CCAGGCAACAGTACTGGAGTGGGGTGCCATCACATTCTCCGACAAACTATGAGCACAATTGGACATTTCTCTGGCTTAAAAAGCAAAACAAAAATCAAAGGCTAAACAGAAACCCTCCCTCTGGGTTTTTGACATTGACCATCTGTCACCCTCTAGCAGGACTTGCATAAGTTAAAATAGTCATAAATTAAAGACTTCAAAAGTTGTGCTCATTCAAGCTGAAAGGAAAAGCAGGGCAAAGGAAACAAGGATGGAACACCATTAAGCTATGAGTAGGTGAAGTGTGCGATTATATGGATCTACTTGTGTTTGTTATTTGCTCAATCATGTCTGACTCTTTGCGACCCTGTGGACTGTAGCCCGCCAGGCTTCTCTGTCCTTGGAATTCTCCAGGCAAGAACACTGGAGTGGGTTGCCATTTCCTTCTCCAGGTATCAAACCTGGGTCTCCTGCATTGCAGGTAGGTTCTTTACCATCTGAGCCACCAGGGAAGCATACTGGTGTGGTTTCTGCAAATGTGCTAATTAGAATCACTATTTCTGCTTAATTATGATAACGAGCATTAAGGCATAATTAAACCCTCCACAAGTGAGCTGGGATGTGCTCAGTCTTGTCTGACTCTTTGCAACCCCATGGACTGTAGCCTGCCAGGCTCCTCCTTTCCATGCAGTTTTCCAGACAAGAATACTGCAGTGGGCCAATTCCTACTCCAGGAGATCTGTCAGACCCACGGATCCAACCCAAGTCTCCTGCGTCTTCTGTATTGGCAGGCAGCGTCTGTGCCGCTGCGCCACTGGGGAGCCTTGCGGCTGTTTGGGCCGCAGGCTGCAGGTGGCGAAGGCACCCTCCCTCACTGCACCAGTGTGCCCCACCGCCCACCACCCTCCCTAAGAGGAGAGGAGCAGCCTCCTACGTGAGGCAAGCTGACTGTGAAAATGGAACACTAGCTATGGGGCCTGAGATGAGAGGAACTGGGTTTTGAGGAAACTCATTTAGGGGACATAAGGAAAGTAAGGAGTAAAAACCTGACAATAAAATGGATAATAAAGGACCCCCTGTACAGCACAGGGAACTCTGCTTAATGTTATGTGGCAGCCTGGATGGGAGAGGGGTTTGGGGGAGAATGGGTACATGTGTACATATGTCTGAGTCCCTTTGCTGCCCACCTGAAGCCATCACAATGTTGCTAATCGGCTGTACTCCAGTGTAAAATAAAAAGCTGAAAACGAAACAGAAACGACAAGTGCAGCTGTGGAGAGAGTGTGGCAGACACAACCCAGGTGTGATTAAACTGGAGAAAGTAACATATTCATTAGATAGTTCTTGCATCATTTAGGCAGGTTTGTCTAGGAAGATTCAAGAGGAACTAGAAAAACAGTGTAGCAGGAAAACCTTAGGGGAACACCTCACACAGCCAGGATGAGAAGGACAGACCAGCAGCGCCCAGGGGGGCCCTGAGGCCTGAGCACTGGCGGGCACCCTGCCCCTCACAGGAAGGGACGTGTGACACTCGGAACAGGTAAAGCTTTGTGGGATGGGGCGGTTAGAAGAAAAACAGCGCAGGTGTGAAAGACAAAGAACATTCCTTTGAATATCCCCAAACTTTTTGGCACCAGGGACCAGTTTCATGGAAGAGAATTTTTTCCATGAGTTGGAGAAGGGGGGTGGTTTCAGGATGATTCAAGTGCATTACATTTATTGTGCAATTAATTCCTATTATTATTACATCAGCTCCACCTCAGATCATCAGGTATGAGATCCTGGAGGTTGGGGACCCCTCTCTCGGCTATCTCTCCAGGGCATGGCTATCAGGTCACTGAGGCATCATCACTGTTAGCCTGTCATTACTTAGAGTCTTCAAATAATAGAATTATCCCCCCAAACAGAAACGTTCTCAAGGAAACAGTTTCAGATCTGTGTATACTGCTGTGAGTGGGTGATGTTTTCTACTATTATTAGGTTTGAGTTTCAAGGGTACCTGATTCCCCTTTTAATTCTAGCACTGCCTCATCATCGCTGCTTCATTGAACCACCTTTTGGTGTGAATCATTGATAGAAGCTAGCCTTCCCATGTGGCTCAGTGGTAAAGAATCCACCTGCCAATACCGGAGACATGGGTTTGATCCCTGGGTTGGGAAGATTCCCCTGGGAGAGGAAATGACAACCCACTCCAATATTCTTGCTTGGGAAAATCCTATGGACAGGGGAGCCTCGCGTGCTACAGTCTGTGGGGTCCCAAAGAGTTGGACACGACTGAGTGAACTCTATTTGATTACTAATGCTTTATCATTTTGAAGGTGATTTATTAAAATTATATAAACATCAAGGTATGTTCATTCCCATTAGTTTTTTGTTGTGGTGATTGTTTGTTTTGCTTTTTGGCCACATCATGTGGCACGTGGGATCTTAATTCCATGACCAGGGATTGAACATGTGAACCCGTGCATTGGAAGCTCAGAATCTTAACCACTAGACCATTAAGGAAGGCCCATCAGTAGTTATTATAATAAAATTCCAGACAGAACAAAGCCTTGAAAAAATATAAACATCACAGGACAGCCAGGTGCCACGTTAAACTTCAGAGATTTTTCCCATCTTGAGTAAAGATATGAAAAAAATATTTTTAAAAAATCTTAACAGTTGGCCCCACAATTCCTTTTGGGGAAGAAGAAGGAGGGAGCTGTCTCCTTGGGGGAAAGCCACTAAGGAGCAAATGCTACAGGCACCTGGACTCCAGGGGAGGGAAAACCTGCCAGGCTGGAGATTAGAGGAAGAGCTTCTTGTTTCTGCTCCTGCAAGGAGAGGGGAGGAGGGCAGAGGGTGGAAAGGAAAGAAATAAGCCCAGGAAAGAAAAGCCAGCTGGATGGAGGGAAGCCGAGCCCAGGCAGGGGAAAATGACATGTCAGTGTTAGATGGTAAACCAACCATTCCCAGTTAAATTTGTCCCCTATTCAGTTCAGTTCAGTCGCTCAGTAGTGTTCAACTCTTTGTGACCCCATGAATCACATACTGGGATGTAAAGCCTGCCTTCCATCTCTTTAGGAAACTGTACTCAATTTACACATGGAAGCAAGATCTCAGTAGTCTAGAAACCAAGAACGTCCCATTGTAGGGGGCCTGGGTTTGATCCCTGCTCAGGGAACTAGATTCCACATGCCACAGTGAAGACCTGAAGCAGCCAAATAAATAAATAAAATTTAGCAGCAAAACAACAATATATTTTTTTAAACAATGGAATATGGGCTTTGCAGTCTGAGAGACCTGGGGTTTTTTTGTTGTTGTTTTTTCATGGTAGTAAGCAAGCAGGATTTATTTCAGACAGAAAACAGACACTGAGAGGAGGTGCAGGGCCCCAGACCGGGACTCTTTCACTAAGCAGTGCGACTTTAGATAAGTTACTTAACCTCTCTGAGCCTCAATTTTTAAAAAATGGTCCCCATTTTATTCATACTTCTTAATTTTTTAAAAATTTATTTATTTTAATTGGAGGCTAATTACTTACATTATTGTATTGGTTGTGCCATACATTGACATGAATCTGCCCTGGGTGTACATGTGTTCCCCATCTTGAATCCCACTCCCACCTCCCTCCCCACCCCATCCCTCTGGTTCATCCCAGTGCACCGGCCCCGAGCATCCTGTATCATGCATCGAAAATCGCTTTACAATGTTGTGATGGTTTCTGCCATAAAAACATGAGATGCTTCCCCAGTTTGCATGTCATCCTTGAGCAGGGGCCATGCTAATCTCCTTTGTATCATTCCTGTTTAAGTGTATGAGCTGCCACAGTGAGCAACGAGCCTCAGTTTCTTCATCTATAAAATGGGAATAATGATACCTCCCTTGCAGGACTGTTGTGAGGATTACATGCCAGGTATATATTAAGGACTCAATACATGTTCACGTTCTCCTCCATTAAACACCATCTTATTTTTTACTTTGCTCACCAAGAGCACATGCTTGGGCCTGAAACAGCCTAGGTTCAATGCCTGATTCCACAACTTTAGCAACTCAGTGATTTGGGACAAGCTGTTAACAATCTCGGAAGCATTGTTTTCTCATCTGGAAAATAGAGCTAGCAACAACAGTGCCCAGCTCCAGGAAGCGTTCATGAACTAGTCACATCCATCAGAATCACATTAAATCACCATGGAGACAGCAGGGATGCTGAGAGAGTGCTGATGCTGAGTGGCTGCCGAGTTGCTGCCGAGGGGTCAGCCAGGTGGCCAGGAGGAGGCTCCAACCTTCTCTTTTTCAACTTTACCTTTCCTTTCCCCACTTTTCTTTTTAAATATTTTTAATGGATTATTTTTTGGCTGTGGCGGGTCCTGCTTGCAGCGTTTGGGGTCTTTCACTGTAGGGCGCGGGCTTCTCTCTAGATGTGGCTCCCAGGCTCAGTAGTTGTAACTTGCAAACTTAATTGCCCTGTGGCTTGTGGGATCTTAGTTCCCCCACCAGGGATCAAACACTCGTCCCCTGCATTGGAAGGCAGACTCTTAACCACTGGACCACCAGGGAAAGCCCCTCCCCACTTTTCTTTGTCTTTCTCCTTTGTCTTTTCTCTCACAGATTCTGCTGTGTGAAAAATGGTTGCATCCAGAGCGGTATGACATGTAACCCATATATTTCCTTTCCCTGCATGGCCTCCATAAATCTTGTGTCTGTGCATGACCCCTTCTCAGTGCTGGGTTTCTGATTCCACGCTCCCAGGTAGGATGCTGTGTGTTGCACTCTGTGCCATGGATTTGGTGCTGTGCGCCCTCTCCTGCCCTGATACCTCCAAGATGTAAAGACCCAATTGCTAAGAATCCTGGGGGCAAAATTAATTCTCAGGAAGGACCACGACTTAGCATCTTTGCATTTCTCTTTGTGGCCTCTTGTTTGATCATGCTATGCATAATGAATTAACGTGGCATTTCCAACCGGAGTAATTCTACTTGCTTCTTTCCCTGAATATTTAGACTGCGGCCAAATGGCTTCCTGTTTTTGCTTAAGAGTTAAACAAAAGGGACTTCCCTGGTGGTGCCATGGTTAAGACTGGGCCTTCCAATGCAGGGGTTGCAGGTTCAATCCCTGATGCGGGGATCAAGATCCCACATTCCTCACTGCTCAAAAACCAAAACAAAAAACAGAAGCAATATTGTAACAAATTCAATAAACAACTTTAAAAATGGTCCACATCAAAAATATCTTTTAAAAATATATATGTGTGCATATGTAGTCTATACGTATGTGCACGTGTGTAAACCTTTGTATTAAATAGTTTGCCTTTTTACAACAAACTGCATCAGAAGCCAATTTTTTTCAGACATGGATTCTTTGAAATATAATTCATAGTCCCTACTAAGAAACAACCATAGGAATTCTATGTCTGTGCACATTTGGCTGCACATCCCGACTTTATGTCACCTACTTGGGAGGCTGACTGGTGCCATCATATAATCTTGGACTTAAATTTCAAAACCCTGGCTAGAATTTTCTTTTTAGCCTTTCCCCCACAACTGACAGTTTTACCCCAGAGCTAAAGACAAACGAAGAACAAAAACAGGCCTGTTGTTGTGTTGATTATTTCTTGCTCACCTCTATCTCTCTATTTAAAAAAATTTTTAAGGTATATATTTTTTAATGTGGATCAATTTTTTTTTTTTTTTAATGGCCACATCATACAGCATGCAGGATCTTTAGTTGGGGCATGCAAACTCTTAGTTGTGGCATGTGGGATCTAGTTCCCTGACCAGGGATGGAACCCCAGCCCCTTTAGGGTATTGGGAGCTCGAGTCTTAGCCACTGGACCACCAGTGGAGTCCTAGACCCATTGTTTCTTGACTGCTTTCCCTTTGTTCCTGCAATCCTTTCTTCCCTTAAGATCATTAATTACTGAGACCTGTTTAAGGGCAAGCATTGTGGCCAGGCTTAGATCACAAAATGTCTTGGACCAAAATGGGTTCTCTTATGTCAAAGAGGTCATGCCTGATTCTCTTTCTCCAGGGACCCACTGCCCTATCTGCTTACAACACCCAATGTTGACGTAAAAGAAATTTCTAGTTATCTCAACCAGATCATCAGATGCTCTGGACCAAACTCAAGACTGTCAGATTTGTACCCTTTGTATATTTCCTCAGGCTTCCCAGGTGGCTCAAGTGGTAAAAAAAACAAAAACAAAAAACCACCTACCAATGCAGGAGATGCAGGCAGTAGATACAGGTTTGATTCCTGGGTCGGGAAGCTCCCCTGGAGGAGAAAATGACAACCCACTCCAGTATTCTTGTCTGGAAAGTTCCATGGACAGAGGAGCCTGGCGGGCTACAATCCACAGGGTTGCAAAGAGTCAGACACAACTTAGCCACTGGAAACACACACACACATGTAATTCCCCATATTTTGTCTTTCCTCTTGTCATGATGGGCATTAAAGTCTTAAAATGAAGAGGGTCTATAAGCTTTTTTTCAGGGACAACCAGGAAGGGTGGTGGCTGACCAGCCCACTCAAGATGGCTGTTCTCTTGCTCTCTGTCTATCCCCTGCCTGACCAGTGCCTGCTTCACTTACACTGACTCTGGCCTTCCTACATACTTGCTTTGGGCCTTGGCCAGTGATTGTTCTTATCAAAGGGGCAGTGAAGGGTGTGCCCTTCTGTTGGTTTCCCTGGTAATCGATAAGCCCATATGACATCAATTCCCCTGTAACTGGCAATCGCCCCCTCCACCAGGAGCAAAGACTGCTGCCACGTCCTGAAGGTGTCTGCTGCACAGGGTGGGGGTGCCGCTCTAGGACTTTGCTTCAGATACGTAAGCTCCCCGTCTGTCAAACTACTGATATCTCTGTTGCTTGATGCATGTGTACATGCTAAGTCACTTCGGTCATGTCTGACTCTTTGCAACCTTATGGGCTGTAGTCTGGCAGGCTCCTCTGTTCATGGGATTCTCTGGTCAAGAACACTGGAGTGGGTTTGCCATTCCCTTCTCCAGGGGATCTTCCTGGCCCAGGGATCAAACTCCCATCTCCTGTGTCTCATGCATCGCTAGTGGATTCTTTACCGCTGAGCCGCTGGGGAATCCCTCTCTTGCCCAATGCAGGCTTTCTGCAGTCTTGAAGCTGGGCAAATTCAAGCTTTGTAGGCCTGTGAGGTGCAGTCCCACAGGTGGGCATAAAAAGACCAGCTTCCAGAGCCCCTCAGGAAGGGGTGGGAAACTTGACATTTTGGGTAGGTAGTGAAAATTACCGAGAAGAGAGGTGGCGGGGCAGGGGAGCCCCGGGACCTGCCAGGGTGGAATGGAGAGCTTGAGAGGAGCCTGCCTGGGGCTGTGGCTCTCCCCTGGGGGGACTTAGGAGAAAGGGTTCCTCAACACAGTGATAAATATACTTTGCATTGTAATATGATTCCATTTGAAACTGTTACAGCCGAGGTGTTACGAGCCCATTCTTGAGTCACAGCAAGCTAGGCTGTTCCTGCATTTGGAAGGTATTATTTTATTTTCCGTGTTCCTAAAATAGCACAGAGGAAGGCTTCTGTTGTTCTCTTACCTTGTGCTAATCTTAGAGCAACATGAAAATGCTGACTGTACGCGGATCTTGAAACACCACCGAAAATTTCCAACACGGGAAGACAATTAATTCCCACTCCTTCCCCCTTTCCTCTTGGATTCCAACGACTGGCTGTGTTTAACCCTAGTTTTGCCTACTCTTTCCCAGAAAAGTCACAGCTAACATGCATGGATCTACCACAGGAGCATAGATGCAAGAGGGTGGATTCCAGCTTGATTCTCCAGGGGCTGATGTCTCATCAGAGAACTAGTACTGAAGAGCATGTGTTCAGTGCTAAATTTGGGGTCTCGATGATAATGGCTTCAGGAATGCAGCTGAGACAAGAATCCCTCAGGGCTGAAACACTCAAGCTTCTTGGAGAAGGTGAGCCTCCACGGATAGAGGAAGAAGTAAAGAGACCAGGTGAGTATGTCAGAAAGAGAAAAAGAAATATTGTGTATTAATGCATGTATGATATGCATTACGGCAGGCTACAGTCTGTGGGGTCTGTATGACCACAGTCACGACCAAAGTGACTTAGCATGCACACACCTCACATATATACAGAATCTAGGGAAACAGTACTGATGAACCTATTTACAGAGAAGAAATGGAGATGCAGATGTAGGGGATGGACTTGTGCACATGGCGGGGGAACGAGAGGCTGGGACACACTGAGAAAGCAGCATTGATGTATACACACTCACTCCCTCTCAGTCACTCACATGTGTCTGACTCTTTGAGACCCCATGGACTGCAGCCTGCCAGGCTCCTCTGTCCATGGGATTTCCCAGGCAAAAATACTGGAGTGGGTTGCCATTCCCTTCTCCAGGAGATCTTCCCAATCCAGGGATCAAACCTGAGTCTCCTGCATTGCAGGCAGATGCTTTACCATTTGAACCACCAAAGAAGCCCCATGTATGCTCATAACTTGTGGGAGGCGGCTATATAGCACAGGGAGCCCAACCTGGAGCTCTGTGATGACCCGGAGGGATGGGATGCAGGGGAGGGAGGCTCCAGAGGGAAGGGAGATATATATATAGATACATATGCATCATTATGACTGATTAACACTGATGTATGGCAGAGAGCACCACAACACTGTAAGGCAATTATCCTCCAATTTAAACAAGAGAGAGACAGGCGGGTGGAGGGAGCAGGCGAGACCAGCCTGTGTGGGGCATCTCTGTGGAGAAAGAGGGACCCAGTTCACTGGAGACAGCAGTCATGGCTGAAGCAATTTCTGATTCAGTGAAAGCCTAAAGTAGGATCTTCCCCAGATTAATGGAAACCCTGTGTGTTGCAAACGTATTCATCAGAGTATTAGAGGGAGGTAACGGGTGACCTGACTCCTGGGACCTGCCAGCTGAATATGGAGTCGGGAGGGGGACCGTGATCGGAGAGGCTCAGCCTCTGTACCTCTGCTTGCTCTGTGTTGCTCCGCCCAGTTGGGGCCGAGATAAGGGTGCATGTGCCCCCTCCGGTTCCCTGTAAACTCAGCTCATGTTATGTCTCTCTCGCTCTCTCCCTTTCTCTGCCTTTTCTGCTCACAGACAGATGCTGAGAAGCCCTTCCTCGCTGTGGGTTTGGGTGGAATGTCCACCTGTGACGTCAGTCTTTTGTGTGCATGCCCGGATGAGCAGGGATGGTAAGCGATGGGAACTCTATCAATACCCACCTGGTCTCAGGAGCACGAGTCTCCAGGCCCAGCTCTAAAACCTTTTAGCTCCTTGAAACCTGGCATTTCAACTCCCTGCCCTTCAGTTTCATTGATTTGTGAAATGAAGACGTTAATGCTCCTCCTATCTACCTCACAGGATTTCCTTGAGGCTCAAATGCAATATGGTTGTGAAAGTGCTTTGGAGACAAAGAAATGTATTTATTAGGAGTAACTCAATACTTGAGGGATTGTGTGAGGGGAAAGGTGGTAAAACTGCGATGTCTCAATAAATCCCATCCAGCCCTATGATTTTATAAAATTGCTTTATACTACTTTGTTGTTGTTTAGTAACTAGGTTGTGTCCGACTCTTTTGCAACCCTGTGGACTGTAGCCCACCAGGCTCCTCTGTCCATGGAATTCTCCAGGCAACAATACTGGAGTGGGTTGCCATTCCTTTCTCCCAGGATCTTCCCAACCCAAGAATTAAACCCACATCTCCTGCTTGGCAGGTGGATCCTTTACCACTGAGTCACTAGGGAAGCCCTTTATATTCCTTAAATAAGTTGAATTAGATAGCTTTTTCTGCTGTTCTAACCACTCTCACTCCAGTGGTATCTTTTCACCTCCCTGCTGCTGCTGCTGCTGCTGCTGCTAAGTCGCTTCAGTCGTGTCTGACTCTGTGCGACCCCATAGATGGAAGCCCACCAGGCTCCCCCTTCCCTGGGATTCTCCAGGCAAGAACACGAGTGGGTTGCCATTTCCTTCTCCAATGCATGAAAGTGAAAAGTGAAAGTGAAGTCACTCAGTCGTGTTGGACTCTTTGCGATCCCATGGACTGTAACCTACCAGGCTCCTCTGTCCATGGGATTTTCCGGGCAAGAGTACTGAAGTGGGTTGCCATTGCTTTCACCTCCCTAGATCTCCTTAAATGCAGAACCCAGGGACTCCCTACACGTTCCAGCTCACCTTGCTTGGCTTCCTTACCAGCCACTGGGCCCCCCAGCCACTGAATCAGCAAGAAAAACTCTCACACAGCATCTCCAGAGACTCTCTGGACTTCAGTCATCACCCCAGGCCTTCCAGCAGCAGCTGATGTTAAAAATGTGAAAAGATTTTTCCAAAACGACAAGATGCTCTACACAGAGACTTGGATGTCACTTGGCTCCTTGCTTAGAAACGGCTTAGGAACCTTATTGTGAAAGCAAGTCCTGTAGTATTTCAGGAACAGGTATTCACAGCACAAACGTTGGCACATTTAGAAACTTAGGAACGTGATGATGGATACCGTGGAGTGGATAAAGGGACATATGATAGTGTCCTTGGTGAGGTTGGCTGTGTGAGACCAGGTCCGAGAAGGATATAAGCAGCACATTCCCAAGGCTCCACAAGTGGTTTAGTGATGGCATGATTGACCGTGGTGTCATAGTTTGCTGGGGTTGTTGTAACAAAGTCTTAGTTCGTTTAGGCTGTTGTAACAAAAGTACCATTGATAAGTGGGCTCCCCTGAAGTCTCAGAGGTAAAGAAACAGCATGCAATGCAGGAGACTTGGGTTTGATCCCTGGGTTGGGAAGATGCCCTGGAGAAGGAAATGGCAACCCACTCCAGTATTCTTGCCTGGGAAATCACACGGACAGAGGAGCCTGGTGGGCTACAGCCCACAGGGTCACAAAGAGTTGGACACGACTGAGTGACTAAACCACCACCACCATTGATGAGTGGCTTAAAAACAACAGACATTTATTTTCTCGAGGCTGGGAAGTCCGAGATTAAGATGTGGGCAGGGTTGGTTTCTTCTGAGGCCTCTCTCCTTGGTTGCAGATGGCTGCCTTCCCCACAGAATGTCTTCCTTCTCTGCATGTCGATGTCCTAATCTTCCCTTACTGTGCATATGCTAAGTTGCTCAGTCGTGTCCGACTCTTTGCCACCCCATGGACTGTAGCCTGCAAGACTCCTCTGTCCACGGGATTCTCCAGGCAAGAATACTGGAGTGGGTTGCCATGCCCTCCTCCAAGGTGATCTTCCAGACCCAGGGATCGAACCCACCTCTCTTATGTCTCCTGCATTGACAGGCGGGTTCTTTACCACTAGTGCCACCTGGGGCTCTTATTATACGGACATAAGTCAGATTGGATTAGGGTCCACCTGTATGACTTTGTTTAACTTTAATTACCTTTTTGAAGACACTCTCCTAAGACAGTCACACTCTGAGGTCTTGGGAGTTAGAATTTCAACATAGGAATGGGGGGCAGGGGTTACAACTCAACCCTTAACTCACACTGTGGGCAAGGTAAAGAGAATCAAGACGAGATGGAGAAGACACTGGGAACTATTAGCAGCAGAAGCCTCTGTCATCCTTGGGCCTGGAGAAACAAAAGAGAAAGGGTGTGCTATTCCTCGAAGCCATCCCGAGCTGTGGTCACAGGAGAGGGGCCGTCCAGCGTGGGTGCTGTATGACAGAGGAAGGCACCCATGGTGGAGGCCAGGCTGTGGCAGAGAGGGAGGGAGAAGGCCCACCCCCCTCTCTCCCTGCCCTTCGCACTCCTCCCTTCACACTCTGATAGTGCTTCCCTTTGGCCAAGAGCCAAGAAAGAGGAGCTGAGAACAGCGAGGCCTGGGGGCTACAGCTTGTAGAGTCAGGCTTTGAGGCAGGGAACGGGCTGACAAGCGTGGCCAGGGGTGGGAGGGGAGTGGTAGGATTTGAGTGGGACGATGAAGAATCACCAGCTCAGTGGAGAAAACAAAGGCATTTCCACAAGAGGAATTAATTATGCATTCTCAGGTAACATAAATGGGCTTTAAAGTGTCATTGGAAAACAGAAAATGCTACTTAGCTGCAAAAAATATTAGTCACACATTCGAAACTGAACCACATATTCATGTAACCATTCCCAGTCCCAGAAGTTACTATTCTAATATACTTCTCCGCAGAAGTAAAGCAGAATGATAGAAAAATAGGTTTGTCAATCTTGTCATGTTGAACACTTATGTTCTTAAAATGGGATGGGAAGTATTACTGGAACTGTTTTGGAATAGAAAGCAGCTCTCTGCCTCAGGAGGGTGCCTGTGTGACCACACCCATCACTGGTCACAGCCTGGTTTTATGAACTGGGTACGTCCCCTGTGTTATCGTGCTGGGGCTGCCGTAACAAACTACCGTGGGCTGGTGGCTTTGACAACAGGAATTTGTTTTCTCGCCACTCTGGAGACTAGAAGCTTGAGACTCAGTGTTGACAGGGTGGATGTCTGCTGAGAGCTCCCTTTGGGTTGCCTTTTCAGTGTGTGCTCATATGGTGTTTCCTGGGCGACTTTGCAGGGGAAAAAGGCGAGGGGGATGGAGGGAGGGAGAGAAAAAGGGATCTCTTGGTGTCTCTTCTTTTTTTTCCTAAGTTCAAATCATCCTGATTTTATGATCACAGCAATAGTACAAATATCCACAGTTGGTGAACTTCATTATAACAAATACAGATAGAAGAATGGAGAGAGAGCTACACAGATAGAGTGACTGTAACAGGAATAGGCTCAATCTGCCCATGCTGTTTGTAAATTATAGTGTTGAATTTAGTGTTACTTGAGTTAAAAAAAAAAAATTTATTTGACCACACCAGGGCTTAGCTGTGGCATGTAGAATCTAGTTTGCTGACCAGGGGTCAAACCCAGGCCCCCAGCACTGGGACACAGGCTTGATGCCTGAGTCAGGAAGATCTCCTGAAGGAGGAAATGGCAACCCACTCCAGTATTCTTGCCTGGAAAATCCGATGGACAGAGGAGCCTGGCAGGCTACAGTCCTTGGGGGTTGCAGAGAATTGGAGATGACTGAGCGACTTAGCACACACTCATGAATTTCCTTAAGGGCCCCATGTCCAAATACAGCCCCTCTGGGGGTTCAGACTTCAACATACGAGTTTTGGAGGGGACCCAAACATTCAGTCCATAACATCCCACGTAGTGATATGAAATAGATGGCACTTGATACGTTGATACTGATAGTCATTAAATCAAGAAAACTTCATTGCATACCTACTGTGTGCCAGAATCTCTGCCAGGCTGTGAGATTATAGGTAAAAGGAAAAAAAAAAAAAAACTGCCTCGGTCTTTAATGAGTCTATAACTTGAAGAAAGACAGAGCAGCTGTTAGAACACAGAGGTCACTGCCAGGAGAGCTTGAGCATTTGTGCTCAGTCACTCGGTCATGTTTGGCTCTTTGAGACCCCATGGACTGTAGCCCGCCTGGCTCCTCTATACATGGGATTCTGCAGGCAAGAATACTGGAGTGGGTTGCCATTTCCTTCTCCAGACCCAGGGATCATCTCTTGGATCTCCTGAATTGGCAGCGGGTTCTTTTCCACTAGCAGCCCTGGTGGCTCAGATGGTAAAGATTTCACCTGCAATGCCGGAGACCTGGGTTCTATCCCCAGGTCAGGAAGATCTCCTGGAGGAGGGCATGGGTACCAGTATTCTTGCCTGGGATTTTCATGGACAGAGGAGCCTGGCAGGCTACAGTCCATGGGGTCTCAAAAGAGTCAGGACACCACTGAGCCACTAACACTTTCACTTTCTGTTCAGTGCCTCCTGAGAAACCCCAGAGCACCTAGATAGGATGAATAAACCACTCCCTGGGGGCTGCAGAAGTGATGTGCAAGCAGAAACGGAGGATCAGAAATATTGGATAGTAAACACGGGGTGGGACAGACAAGGCGGAGCATTCAGGATTGAGGAAGACGATACACAGAACTAGGGTGACCAGGATCCTGGTTTACTCGGGGCTGTCCTGGATTCAGTTCAGTTCAGTTCAGTCGCTCAGTCGTGTCCGACTCTCCGCGACCCCATGAATCACAGCACGCCAGGCCTCCCTGTCCATCACCAAATCCCGGAGTTCACTCAAACTCATGTCCACAGAGTCGGTGATGCCATCCAGCCATCTCATTCTGCGTCGTCCCCTTCTCCTCCCGCCCCCAACTTTTCCCAGCATCAGAGTCTTTTCCAGTGAGTCAACTCGTCGCATGAGGTGGCCAAAGTATTGCAGCTTCAGCTTTAGCATCAGTCCCTCCAATGAACATCCAGGATTGATCTCCTTTAGAATGGACTGGTTGGATCTCCTTGCAGTATAAGGGACTCTCAACAGTCTTCTCCAACACCACAGTTCAAAAGCATCGATTCTTCGGCGATCAGCCTTCTTCACAGTCCAACTCTCACATCCATACATGACCACGGGAAAAACCATTGCCTTGACTAGACGGACCTTGGTTGGCAAAGTAATGTCTCTGCTTTTTAATATACTATCAAGGTTGGTCATAACTTTCCTTCCAAGAAGCAAGCGTCTTTTAATTTCATGGCTGCAATCAGCATCTGAAGTGATTTTGGAGCCCCCCAAAATAAAGTCTGACACTGTTTCCACTGTTTTTCCATCTATTTCCCATGAAGTGATGGGACCAGATGCCATGATCTTTGTTTTCTGAATGTTGAGCTTCAAGCCAACTTTTTCACTCTCTTCTTTCACTTTCATCAAGAGGCTTTTGAGTTCCTCTTCACTTTCTGCCATAAGGGTAGTGTCATCTGCATATCTGAGGTTATTGATATTTCTCCCAGCAATCTTGATTCCAGCTTGTGCTTCTTCCAGCCCAGCGTTCCTCATGATGTACTCTGCATATAAGTTAAATAAGCAGGGTGACAATATACAACCTTGACCCACTCCTTTTCCTATTTGGAACCAGTCTGCTGTTCCATGTCTAGTTCTAACTGTTGCTTCCTGACCTGCATACAGGTTTCTCAAGAGGCAGGTCAGGTGGTCTGGGATTCCCATCTCTTTCAGAATGTTCCACAGTTTATTGTGATCCACACAGTCAAAGGCTTTGGCATAGTCAATGAAGCAGAAATAGATGTTTTTCTGAAACTCTCTTGCTTTCTCCATGATCCAGCGGATGTTGGCAATTTGATCTCTGGTGCCTCTGCCTTTTCTAAAACCTGCTTGAACATCTGGGAGTTCACGGTTTACATACTGCTGAAGCCTGGCTTGGAGAATTTTGAGCATGACTTTACTAGCGTGTGAGATGAGTGCAATTGTGCGGTAGTTTGAGCATTCTTTGGCATTGCCTTTCTTTGGGATTGGAATGAAGACTGACCTCTTCCAGTCCTGTGGCCACTGCTGAGTTTTCCAAATCTGCTGGCATATTGAGTGCAGCACTTTCACAGCATCATCTTTCAAGACTTGAAATAGCTCAACTGGAATTCCATCACCACCACTGGCTTTGTTAGTAGTGATGCTTTCTGAGGCCCACTTGACTTCACATTCCAAGATGTCTGGCTCTAGGTCAGTGATCATGTTATCGTGACTATCTTGGTCGTGAAGATCTTTTTTGTACAGTTCTTCTGTGTATTCTTGTCACCTCTTCTTAATATCTTCTGCGTCTGTTAGGTCCATACCTTTTCTGTCCTTTATTGAGCCCATCTTTGCATGAAATGTTCCCTTGGAATCTCTAATTTTCTTGAAGAGGTCTCTTGTTTTTCCTATTCTGTTGTTTTCCTCTATTTCTTTACATTGATCACTGAGGAAATCTTTCTTATCTCTCCTTGCTATTCTTTGGAACTCTGCATTCTAATGTTTATATCTTTCCTTTTCTCCTTTGCTTTTCGCCTCTCTTCTTTTCACAGCTATTTGTAAGGCCTCCTCAGACAGCCATTTCGCTCTTTTGCATTTCTATTCCATGGGGATGGTCTTGGTCCCTGTCTCCTGTACAATGTCACGAACCTCCATCCACAGTTCATCAGGCACTCTATCAATCAGATCTAGTCCCTTAAATATATTTCTTACTTCCACTGTATAATCATAAGGAATTTGATTGAGGTCATATCTGAATGGTCTAGTGGTTTTCCCTACTTTCTTCAATTTCAGTCTGAATTTGGCAATAAGGAGTTCATGATCTGAGCCACAGTCAGCTCCTGGTCTTGTTTTCGCTAACTGTATACAGCTTCTCCATCTTTGGTTGCAAAGAATATAATCAATCTGATTTCGGTGTTGACCATCTGGTGATATCCATGTGTAGAGTCTTCTCTTGTGTTGTTGGAAGAGGGTGTTTGCTATGACCAGTGCATTCTCTTGACAAAACTCTATTAGCCTTTGCCCTGCTTCATTCCGTGCTCCAAGGCCAAATTTGCCTGTTACTCCAGGTGTTTCTTAACTTCCTACTTTTGCATTCCAGTCCCCTATAATGAAAAGGACATCTTTTTTGGGTGTTAGTTCTAAAAGGTCTTGTAGGTCTTCATAGTACCGATTAACTTCGGCTTCTTCAGCATTACTGGTTGGGGCATAGGCCTGGATTACTGTAATATTGAATGGTTTGCCTTGGAAACGAACAGAAATCATTCTGTCGTTTATAAGATTGCATCCAAGTACTGCATTTCGGACTCTTTTGTTGACCATGATGGCTACTCCATTTCTTCTAAGGGATTCCTGCCCACAGTAGTAGATATAATGGTCGTCCGAGTTAAATTCACCCATTCCAGTCCATTTTAATTCACTGATTCCTAGAATGTCTATGTTCACTCTTGCCATCTCCTGTTTGACCACTTCCAATTTGCCTTGATTCATGGACCTAACATTCCAGGTTCCTATGTAATATTGTTCTTTACAGCACCGGACCTTGCTTCTATCACTAGTCACATCCACAGCTGGGTATTGGTTTTGCTTTTGCTCCATCCCTTTATTCCTTCTATAGTTATTTCTCCACTGAGCTCCAGTAGCATACTGGGCACCTACCAACCTGGGGAATTCCTCATTCAGCATTCTATCATTTTGCCCTTTGTTACTGTTCATGGGGTTCTCAAGGCAAGTATACTGAAGTGGTTTGCCATTCCCTTCTCCAGTGGACCACATTCGGCTGTGGTCCGTGTGATCAGATCGGCTAGTTTCCTGTGATTATGATTTCAGTGTGTCCGCCCTCTGATGCCCCCTCACAATCCCTACCGTCTTATTTGGGTTTCTCTTACCTTGGTCATGGAAAATCTCTTCACAGCCGCTCCAGCAAAGTGCAGCTGTTGTACCTTACCTTGGACGAGGGGTATCTCCCCAAGGCTGCCCCTCCTGACCTTGAACGCGGAGCAGCTCCTCTCGGCCCTCCTGCGCCCGCGCAGCCACCGCCTGTTGGACGTGGGGTAGCTCCTCTCGGCCGCCGGCCCTGGCCTCAGGTGTGGGGTAGCTCCTCACGGCCACACCTCTTTGCATGGTTCGTTGCGCCGGGGCCGGCGTCTCTCGTGTCACGTCTGCGCCGCCGGGGCCGGCGTCTCTCGCGTTTAGGCACTAAAGATCCCACATCCGGGAAAGCTCGGGGTCTCTGAGCCTTATATGATGCTGCTGCTGCTAAGTCACTCCAGTCGTGTCCGACTCTCTGTGACCCCATAGACGGCAGCCCACTCAAATGAACTCAAAATGAAAAAGGCGATGTTACAACAGACAACACAGAAAGATAAAGGATCATAAGAGACAATTAGAAACAACTGCATGACAATGAAATGGACAACCTGGAACAAATGGACAGATTCTTAGAAAAGTACAATCTTCTAGGACTGAACCAGGAAGAAACAGAAAATGTGAATAAATCAAGCACTAACACCAGTCACAAGCTCTAACTATGAACACATGAATCACAAGCACTACTAACTGTGTTCAAAAGTCTCCAACAAACAAATGCCCAGGACTTCACAGGTGAATGCTCTCAAATGGTAGAGATGTGATGATACCTGTGCTGGTCAAACTCCTCCAGAAAAGCGCAGAGGGAGGAGCATCCCAACTCATCCTGTGCGGCCACCATCACCCTGAACCACAATGAGTCAGGAACACAACCCAGAAAAGAAAACGACAGGCTAATGCCACTGACGAGCACCAATGCAACAATCCTGAGGAAACGCGAGCATGAGCAAAGCAAAACAAGAACACAGGGAAAGGACCACACACCACGTTCAAGTGCGGTTTATCCCAGGGGTGCAAGGATTCTTCACTATGTGCACATCAATCAATGTGATGCACTATATTAACAAACTGAAAGATAAAAACCATATGGTAATCTCTATCATGCAGAGAAAGGGTTTGACAAAATTAAACACCAGTTTATGATTTAAAAAACGCCCCATAAATGGGCGTGGAAGAAACCTACCTCAACATAATAAAGGTCATAAGGGAAACCTCTCAGTACATTATCCTCAATGGTGTCAAAATTTAAGCATTTCCCTAAGATCAGGATCAAGACCATGGTGCCCACGCTCCTTCCTATTATTCAATATAGATTTGTATGTCATAGACACAGCAATCAGAGAAGAAAATGAAAAAGAATGCAAGTTGGATAAGAAGAAGTCCATCTCTCATTGATTGCAGGTGGCCTGTTTCTATTCACAGAAGACCCTAAAGATAGAACCAGAAAATTACTAGAGCTAATCAGTGAATTTAGTAAGGCACGGGATACAAAATTAATACACAGAAGTCCTTTGCATACTTATAGCACAATAAGAAAAATCAGAAAGAGAAACTAAGGAAAAAGTGCCATTCCCCACTGCAACAAGAAGAATAGCATAGCTAGAATGCTGCTGCTGCTAAGTCACATCAGTCATGTCTGACTCTGTGAGACCCCATAGATGGCAGCCCACCAGGCTCCTCTGTCCCTGAGATTCTCCAGGCAAGAACACTGGAGTGGGTTGCCATTTCCTTCTCCAATGCATGAAAGTAAAACGTGAAAGTGAAGTTGCTCAATCGTGTCCAACTCTTCGGGACCCCATGGACTGTAGCCTACCAGGCTCCCCCATCCATGGGATTTTCCAGGCAAGTGTACTGGAGTGGGTTGCCATTTTCTTCTCCAATAGCTAGGAATAAACCTACTTAAACAGACCCAACACGTGTATGCAGAAAGACAGGCTGCATGATGAAAGATAGCAAAAATGAAACAGATAGATATGCCATGTTCTTGAATTGAAAGAAATCAATGTTGTGAAAATGACTACACTACCCAAAGTAATCTGCAGATTCAATTCATCCTTATCAAACAACCAGTGACATTTTTTAAAGAACTAGGACTAACAATTTTACAATTTTTATGGGGGGGGGGTGGAGAAAGACCCAGAAAGGCCAAAGCAATCTTGGCAAGAAATGTGGAACTGGAGGAATCAACCTTTCTGACTTCAGACTATACTACCAAGACACTATGGTCCAGGCACAAAAACAGAAACATAGAGCAATGGAACAAGACACGAAGCTGAGAGGTAAACCCGCACTCCTATAGGCACCTTTTCTTTGACAACGGAGGCAAGAATGTACAAAGGAGAAAGGACAGAAAAGAGAGCCTCTTCAGTAAGTGGTGCTGGGAAACTGGACAACTACATGCAAAGGAAGGAAATTAGAACACTTCTTCACACTATACACAAAAATTAATTCACAGTGGATTGAAGACCAACAGGAAGGCCAGAAACTATAAAATTCTCAGAGGAAAACAAAGGCAGAACACTCTTTAAGATCTATCACAGCAAGATCCTCTTTGATTCACCTCCAAGAATGACTGAAATAAAAAGAAACATTAAAAAAATGGCATCTAGGGAAACTCCAAAGTATTTAAGCAGCAAAGAAAACTATAAACAAGATGAAAAGACAACCCTCAGAATAGGAGAAAATAATTGTAAATGAAGCAATTGACAAAGGATTATCTCGAGTACACAAGTAGATCATCGAGCCTAATATCAGAAAAAAAGCAACCAAGTGAAAGTGAGCAGAAGACATGAACACATTTCTCCAAAGAGGGCGTTAAGAAGGTGAAAAGATGCTCCACATCACTCATTATTTAGGAAACGCTAATCAAAATCACACCGTCAGAATGGCCATCATCAACAATTCTACAAATAATAAATGCTGGACAGGACATGGAAGAAAGGGAACCCTCTTGCACTGTTCGTAGACATGTAAATGGATACAAACACTATGGAGAAGGAAGGTGGGTTTCTTAAAGAAGTAGGAATAAAACTACCGCATGATGCAACAATCCCCTACTGGCCATATACACTGAGAAAACCACACCTCTAAAAAGACTTATGTACCCCAATGTCCATTGCAGCACTATTTAAAATAGCCAGGGCATGGAAGCAACCTAATGTCTATCAAGAGAAGAATGGATAAAGAAGTTGTGGAACATATACACAATGGAATATTACTCAGCCATGAAAAGGAACAAATACGAGTTGGTTTAACTGAGGTGGATGAACCTAGAAACTGTGATACAGAGTGAAGTAAGTCAGAAAGAGAAAAATAAAGTATATTAATGCATACACATGGAATCTTGTAAAATGGTACTGGTGAATATTTGAAGGGCAGAAATAGATACACAGATGTAGGCGAAGGACTTGTGAACTCAGCTGGAGAAGGAGAGGGTGGGCTGAATTGAGACAGTAGCATTGAAACATTGCCACTACCATACGTAAAATAGCTAGCTAGTGGGAAGGTGCTATGTAAGATAGGGAACCCAGCATGGTGCTCTGTGACGACCTAGAGGGTGGGATATTGGGAAGTGGGAGGCAGGCTCACCACAGAGTGGATAATATACTTATGGCCTATTTGTGTTGTTGTATGAGGAAAACCAACCAACCATTGTAAAGCAGTTATCCTTCAATCAAAAATAAATAAATACAATCTGAAAACTATCATTCAACATATCTGTACTGTCATCTAAAGCTATATGGGATCATCTTCTATCCCTAGCTATTTTTCCACTATAAGAGCTTATAAATGTCATGAAAGGTTTTGAAAATATGATTTCAATAGCTACACTGTATTGCTTAATATCTCATACATAAATAATAAAATTTCAGTCTCAACATAGACACATAATTCCAAAACAGGTTTCCATTTTAAACTAAAGCTTGCATTTTAATTCAGTTTAATGAGAATTCCTCTGTAGATCTAACATTCTTATGAAAAATAAATTATGTGCAGTCTTTCTTGCTTTCAACTGTTAGGCCTTATTGTCATTTACTTCTAAGGACTCTTGACACTTTTGCCTTAGACTGTAATTTTTGACTGAGATAAAATCTTAAATTTAGATATTAAGAAAGTCAAGAAGCACTCTTCTAAGTGTGAGTCACTCAGTCATGTCCAGTTATTTGTGACCCATTGACTGTAGCCCAACAGGTCCTCTGTCCACAGAATTATCCAGGCAAGAATATTGGCGGGGGTAGCCACTCCTTTCTCGAGGGGATTTTCCTGACCCAGGGGTCAAACCCAGGTCTCCCGCATTGTAGGCATATTCTCTACCATATGAACAACCAGAGAACCCTGACCCTGGTGTACACTGATGTGAAAATCCTCAAAAGAATATTAGCAAACCAAATAGAAGACACATTAAAAGAATCATACACTGTGATCAAATGGAATTTATTCTGTGCCTGCAAGCATGATTTTTTTATCTGCACATCAATCACTGTGGTACACAATTTGAGCAAAATTAAGAATGAAATCATGTGATCTTCTCAATAATTGCAGACAATGCTTTCGACAGAGTTTAACATCAATTTTGGTACAATCTCTCAATACAGTGGTTATACGTGGACCATCCTAAAGGGTATAAAAGACAAGCCCACAGCTAACATCCAACTCAATGGTAAAGAGATGAAAGATTTTCCTAAAAGATCAGGAATAGTACAAGGATACCCACTCTCACCAATCTTGTTCAACATAGTAGTGGAATTGTCCTACCCAGAATAACTAGGCAAGAAAAGGAAATAAAAGCCATCCCCATTGGAACAGATGAAGTTACACTGCCACTATTCGATTATGACAGGATTTATATGAAACCCTAAAAACTGCACCAAGTAACAAATATTAAAACTAAGAAATTTACTCCCCTTTACCTTGGGAGTAAGCCTGTCAGGTAAAATACAAGACATCTACTTAAATTTGGTTTTCAGTGAATAATTTTTTAGTATAAGTACATTCCAAGTATTGCAGGAGATGGGCTTCTACTAAAAAAAAAAAAGTTTCCATCGTTTCCCTAAAATTCAAATTTAACTGTGATTCCTCTATTTCTGTTTGGTAAATCCAGCCACCTAAAAGGCATGATTAGAACGGATTCCTTCTTTAGCTAAAAGAGAGTACATCAGTGGTGAGTGAACACAGCTCTCTCCCATCAGGGCCAGAGTTACGATCACGGGAGGATGATGTGTCATCAGGTGGCCAGTAGAGTTCGGAAGTGTAAAAGTTTGTCTTCATTGGCCCAGCACAGACCACAAGGTACTGCTGCTGCTACTGCTGCTGCTAAGTCACTTCAGTCGTGTCCAACTCTGTGTGACCACATAGACGGCAGCCAACCAGGCTCCCCTGTCCCTGGGATTCTCCAGGCAAGAACACTGGAGTGGGTTGTCATCTCCTTCTCCAACAAGGTACAGGCAACCCCACAAAAGAGGAGGAGATAAAGGCAGGAGAGATGAAGGAAGAGGGAGAAAACGTGGCCAGCTCAGGAAGCAGCAGGAGGTGATGGTGCCCAGGAGGCCACAGGCCAGCCTGCTGGGGTGCCTCACAGTTTCAGGTGTGAAGCACTCTTCCCAGGGTCCAGTGGTGATCACACCTGCAGAAAGGGGCACAGCTAAGCAGTAGGGGGTCACTGAAGCCCAGTGGCTACTCTGCTCCACCCTTGTTTCTTTTTCATGAAGTTGCAAAATATCCATACATCCTGTTCATTGGAAGGACTGATGCTAAAGTTGAAACTGCAATACTTTGGCCACCTCATGCGACGAGTTGACTCACTGGAAAAGACTCTGATGCTGGGAAAGGTTGGGGGCGGGAGGAAAAAGGGACGACCGAGAATGAGATGGCTGGATGGCATCACCGACTTTGCGGACATGAGTTTGAGTGAACTCCGGGAGTTGGTGATGGACAGGGAGGCCTGGTGTGCTGTGATCATGGGGTCGCGGAGAGTCGGACACGACTGAGCGACTGAACTGAACTGAACTGAACTGTACTCCCGTGAACCTTGTGCAAGACCTTGATCTTAATGTGGCATCTGCACCTTTCCAACCTGCTGTGGGATTTTCTTTACCAATAAAATTGGCCTTTATTTTTACTTTATGTACTAAGAACTCTCACAATGGGTGACGAGAGAGAAGTATCGTGTCCAGCTTATTAGATATTCCTTACTGTCTTCCATGTGAGAGGGTGAAACATGCCCCCCCATTCCTAAAATTCCAAAAGAGTAGTACCTGGTTAAAGCTAAGGGGCACGGTGCTCCCAGAACCTTGGGGAAGATGTGTTTCAGATTGATTTAGTGTTGAGCATGTGTAAGGCTTGGAGGAATGATACAGAGAGTCTCATAGAGTAGATCAGGATGGACCTTGAGAATCTCCATTTTTAACCACTTCCCAGGTGATGCTAACACTGCTAGTCCAGTGATGACCCTTTGAGAACCACTGACTTACACAAGGAGAGAGCTTCCACAGAAGCTGAAATGGCACTTTTGGAGACACTTCCTCTCTTCTATTCTGAGAGCTTCCTCACATGGAAAACCCAGATGCCAACCTGAAAATTAGCAGAGTAGCTCTTCCACAACTAAGGATGTAAAGAAAAAACCGCATGGAGATGCATTGGAAGGGCAGAGATTCAGTCTAGTCAGGACCCATACTCCTGATGGGTGACCCAGAATTAGGAGGGGACATTTCCAACTTGGTATCTTCCCTGGGGGGACATGCTGAGCACCTGAGCCCTGGTAACCTGAATGAGGAAGACGAGCCCCCATAATATCCTGATTTGAAACCAGCAGAGCTATGTCTGGGAGAGAGCTGGAGGCTGTGGTGAGCCAAGACCCCATGCTTAATAGGTTAGTGCCAATTAAGTGCTGAACGTTGGCCCAGGTCAAATGGGAAGGAGAATGATTTTAGGACACGTGCCAAAGGGGCAAGGATTTCTTGAAACTTTCTCCAGGGATGAAGTCACTGATTGATGACATTTAAAAAAAATCCTCCCTGTACCCAGCTGGCCCAGTGCTAGCAGGAGACGTTTTTGACATTCCCCACTTACCTTGCCAGCACTGCTTGCCCAGCTAGTCTCTGTGTTCCCTGTGGAACAGACATATCCAACCCAGCCACGCCTACAACGCTCCTCCAAAATGGCTTCACCCACAAGGGCCTGGATTCCCCCACAATAGCCTCCTTTCCTACCACTCACAGTGGGTGGACTCAGCCATGACTTGCATCCCCTCAAGGTGATTTCCACTCCAGGTCACCTCCAGCCAGAAGTACATCTGCGACTGTTGAGGTAGGGCTCAAATTCAGCTGCACTGGGGGCCAGCCAGACCCACCAGCATGCCCAAAGCAACATGGGTACATCTAACAGGACACCACACTCAGCCTACAGAGGAGACACCCTGGATTTCCTGTCTCTGGTGACCTGGGGGGAACTCTTCCTTTGGGCCGCACAGGAGACACTTTACATAAATCCACTTATTCAACATGGAGATATAATTTATCTACCTAATATTAATGCATAGAAACAAAAAGGCAAAATAAAAAGACAAAGAATCTATGCTAAGTGAATAGCTAAGACATAAACTCAGAAAAAGAACTAAACAAGATGGAGATAAATAACCTATGTCAGATGACTGCAAAGTAAGGATCATACTTGGGTCTTCCCTGCTGGTTCATTTGTTAAGATTTTCCTGACAATGTAGGCGACAAGGGTTCAACCTTTGGTCTGGGAACTAAAATCCCAGGCTGCGGGACAAGTAAAGCTGCATGTCACAGCTACTGAACTCATGCACCCTAAAGCCTGTGCTCCACAACAGGAGAAGACAGAACAATGGGAAGCCCACGCAACAAAACTAGAGTGTAGCCCCCACTCTATGCAACTAGAGAAAGCCAATGACACAGCAAGACCCAGTGGGCCCATTAAATCAATGAATAAAAGATGTTTACTTCTATCAGGGGAAGCATGAAAGAACGGAGTGAGAACCTCCACAGAGAGGCAATAAGTATAAAAAAGAACTGATTATAATAGAAGAATACAATAACGGACATGAAAAATACAGCAGATGAGTGAGCAGATTAGATGATTCAGAGGACAGATCAGTAAGCTGAAACACAAAGTGGGGGAAATCACCCAGTTTGAGCATCAAAAAGAAAAAAATAAGTCAGAAAACTGAGGATAGTATAAGGCATTTGGTGGACAATATCAAGCATATTAACATTCACATTATAGGGATTCAAGGAGAACAGAGAGAGAAAGATGAAATCTCACTTAAAGAAACAATGGCCAAAAATTTCCCTCTGTTGTTGAAGGAAACACACCCAGGTCCAAGAAGCACAGAGAGTCCAACACAGGGTAAATGAAAGGAGAAATATGCCAAGGCATATATTAATCAAACTAAGAGAAATTTAACAAAAAGAGAAAATATTAAAAGCAGAAAGGGCAAAGCAACAAATAACAAGGGAATCCCCATAAGGTTAACAGCTGATCTTTCAGAAGAAATGCTGCAGGCCAGAAAGGTGTGGCATGATACAGGTAAAGTTATGAAAGGGAAAATCTTACCAGCAAGATTACTCCAACCAGCTATGATCTCACTCAGATTCAAAGAACTCAGTACCTTTACAAATAAGAAAAAGTTAAGAAATTCAGCACCACCAAAGTGGCTTTACAACAAGTATTAAAGGACATTCTCTAGACAGGAAATAGAAGGGAGTGAATAGACATAAAAAAAAAAAACAGAATAATAAAGTAAATAATAATAGTATCGTGCATATCAATGATTACCCTAAATTTTTATAAATGGATTAAATGGTCCAACTGAAACACAGACTGGCTGAACGGAAACAAAAACAAGCCCCATATAAATGTTGTAGATAATACATCCACCTCAGACCTAGGGACACACACAGACTAAAACTGAGGGCCTGGAAAAAGGTATTCCATACAAATGGAAATCAAAAGAGACAAGGAAGGACACTACATAATGATAAAGAGAACAATCCAGGAAGAAGATATTGCAATAATAATACACACGCATCCAACACAGGAGCACCTAAATACATAAGACAAATACCAACAACCATAAAATGAGAAATCGACAGTAAGAAAATAATACTAGGGGATTTTAACACCCCACTTATACCAATGGACAGATCATGCACAAAGAAAATTAATAAAGAAACATACGCCTTACATCACACATTAGACTAGATGGACCTTATTGGTATCTTTAGCATATTCCATCACCAAACAGCAGAATGCATTTTTTTTTTTTTTCTCAAGTGCACATGAAACACTCTCTGGAATGGATCACATCTTGGGTCACAAATCAAGCCTTGGCAAATGTAAGAAACTGAAATCCTAGCAAGCATCATTTCTGATCACACTGATACTGATTAGGGATCGTTTATAAGAAAGATTTGTAAAAAACACAGACACATGTAGAACTCAAACAGGTCACTGAAGAAATAAAAAAGGAAATTTAAAAATACCTAAAAACAAAGGGCAATGAATAAATGACATCCCAAATCCTATGTGATGCAATAAAAGCAATGCTAAGAGGAAAGTTTAGAGCAATACAAGAAGCCTACCTAAAGAGATGAAAAGAACATCAAATAAACAAGCTAATCTAACCCCTAAAGAAGCTAGAAAAAGAAGAAAAAGGGCCACAAAATCTGCAAAGTTAGCAGAACAAAAGAAATCATAAAGATCAGAGCAGAAATAAATGGAAATGAAGGAAACACTAGCAAAGATCCATAAAACAATAAGATATGTCTTGGAGAAGATAAACAAAATTGACAAATCATTAGCCAGACTCATCAAGAAAAATAGGGAGAAGACTCAAATCAACTCGAAATGAAAAAGGAGACTTTACAACAGACAACACAGAAAGAAAAAGGATCATAAGAGACAATTAGAGAAAACTGCATGACAATAAAATGGACAACCTGGAACAAATGGACAGGTTCTTAGAAAAGTACAGTCTTCTAGGACTGAACCAGGAGAAATAGAAAATGTGAATAAATCAGGCACTAACACCAGTCACAAGCTCTAACGATGAACACATCAATCACAAGCACTACTAACTGTGATCAAAAGTCTCCAACAAACAAATGCCCAGGACTTCACAGGTGAATGCTCTCAAATGGTAGTGATGTGATGATACCTACTGTGGTCAAACTCCTCCAGAAAAGCGTGGAGGGAGGAGCATCCCAACCCACTCTGTGAGGCCATCATCACCATGAACCACAATGAGGCAGGAACGCCACCCAGGAAAGAAAACTACAGGCTAACATCACTGACGAGCACCAGAGCAACAATCCTGGGGAAACGCGAGCAAGAGCAAAGCAAAACAAGACACATGGAAAGGGTTACATACCACGTTCATGTGGGGTTTTTCCCAGGGATGCAAGGAGTCTTCACTATGTGCACATCAGTCAATGTGATACACTATACTAACAAATTGAAAGATAAAAACCATATGATAATCTCCATCAATGCCAGGAAAGGTTTTGACAAAATTAAACACCAGTTTATGATTTAAAAAACGCCCCATAAATGGGCATGGAAGAAACCTACCTCAACATAATAAAGGTCATAAGGGAAATCTCTCAGCACATTATCCTCAATGGTGTCAAATTTTAAGCATTTCCACTAAGATCAGGATCAAGACCATGGTGCCCGCGCTCCTTTCTATTATTCAATATAGATTTGTACGTCATACACACAGCAATCAGAGAAGAAAACGAAAAAGAATGCATATTGGATAAGAAGAAGTCCATCTCTCATTGATTGCAGGTGGCCTGTTTCTATTCACAGAAGACCCTAAACATACAACCAGGAAATTACTAAAGCTCTTCAGTGAATTTAGTAAAGCACAGGATACAAAATTAATACACAGAAATCCTTTGCATACTTATAGCACAACAAGAAAAATCAGAAAGAGAAACTAAGGAAAAAGTGCCATTCCCCACTGCAACAAGAAGAATAGCATAGCTAGGAATGCTGCTGCTTCTAAGTCACGTAAGTCATGTCCGACTCTGTGAGACCCCATAGATGGGAGACCACTAGGCTCCTCCGTCACTGGGATTCTCCAGGCAAGAACACTGGAGTGGGTTGCCATTTCCTTCTCCAATGCATGAAAGTGAAATGTGAAAGTAAATTTACTCAGTCGGGTCCGACTCTTCGGGACCCCATGGACTGTAGCCTACCATGCTCCTCCATACATGGGATTTTCCAGGCAAGCGTACTGGAGTGGGTTGTCATTTTCTTCTCCAATAGCTAGGAATAAACCTACCTAAACAGACAAAACACGTGTATGCAGAAAGACAGGCTGCATGATGAAAGATAGCAAAAATGAAACAAACGGATAGAAAGATATGCCATGTTCTTGAATTGAAAGAAATCAATGTTGTGAAAATGACTACACTACCCAAAGCAATCTGCAGATTCAATTCATCCTTATCAAACAACCAGTGACATTTTTTAAAGAGCTAGGACTAATAATTTTACAATTTATATTGGGGGGGGGAGGGGGAGAAAGACCCAGAAAAGCCAAAGCAATCTTGGAAAGAAATGTGGAACTGGAGGAATCAACCTTTCTGACTTCAGACTATACTACCAAGACACTATGGTACAGGCACAAAAACAGAAACATAGAGCAATGGAACAAGACACGAAGCTGAGAGAGAAACCCGCACTCCTTTTCTTTGACAAGGGAGGCAAGGATGTACAATGGAGAAAGGACAGAAAAGAGAGCCTCTTCAGTAAGTGGTGCTGGGAAACTGGACAACTACATGCAAAAGAAGGAAATTAGAAAACTTCTTCACACTGTACACAAAAACTAATTCACAGTGGATTGAAGACCAACAGGAAAGCCAGAAACTATAAAATTCTTAGAGGAAAACATAGGCAGAACACTCTTTGAGATTTATCATAGCAAGATCCTCTTTGATCCACCTCCGAGAATGACTGAAATAAAAAGAAACATAAAAAAAATGGCACCTAGGGAAACTTCAAAGTATTTAAGCAGCAAAGAAAACTATAAATAAGATGAAAAGACAACCCTCAGAATAGGAGAAAATAATTGTAAACAAAGCAATTGACAAAGGATTATCTACAGAGTACACAAGTAGATCATCGAGCCTAATATCAGAAAAAAAGCAACCAAATGAAAAGTGAGCAGAAGACATGAATACATTTCTCCAAAGAAGACGTTAAGAAGGTGAAAACATGCTCCACATCACTCATTATTAAGGAAATGCTAATCAAAACTACATGAGCTATCACCTCACACCAGTCAGAATGGCCATCATCAACAATTCTACAAATAATAAATGCTGGACAGGACATGGAAGAAAGGGAACCCTCTTGCACTGTTCGTAGACATGTAAATGGATACAACCACTATGGAGAAGGAAAGTAAGGTTTCTTAAAAAAGTAGGAATAAAACTACTGCATGATGCAACAATCCCCTACTGGCCATATACCCTGAGAAAACCACACCTCTAAAAAGACTTATGTACCCCAATGTCCATTGCAGCACTATTTAAAATAGCCAGGGCATGGAAGCAACCTAATGTCTATCAAGAGAAAAATGGATAAATAAATTGTGGAACATATACACAATGGAATATTACTCAGCCATGAAAAGGAACAAATACGAGTTGGTTTCACTGAGGTGGATGAACCTAGAAACTGTGATACAGAGTGAAGTAAGTCAGAAAGAGAAAAACAAATACAGTATATTAATGCATACACATGGAATCTTGTAAAATGGTACTGGTGAATATTTGAAGGGTAGAAATAGATACAGAGATGTAGGGGAAGGATTTGTGAACTCAGCTGGAGAAGGAGAGGGTGGGCCAAATTGAGAGAGTAGCATTGAAACATTGCCACTCAGTTCAGTTCAGTTCAGTCGCTCAGTCGTGTCCGACTCTCCGCGACCCCATGAATCACAGCACGCCAGGCCTCCCTGTCCATCAGCAACTCCCGGAGTACACTCCATACGTAAAATAGCTAGCTAGTGGGAAGGTGCTATATAACATAGGGAACCCAGCATAGTGCTCTGTGACGACCTAGAGGGTGGGATGGCAGGAAGTGGGAGGCAGGCTCGCCAAAGAGTGGATAATATACTTATGGCCTATCGTGTTGTTGTATGAGGAAAACCAACCAAGCATCGTAAAGCAGTTATCCTTCAATCAAAAATAAATAAATACAGTCTGAAAACTATCATTCAACATATCTGTACTGTCATCTAAAGTTATATGGGATCATCTTCTATTCCTAGCAATTTTTCCACTATAAGAGGTTATAAATGTCATTAAAGGTATTGAAAATATGAT
Organism: Moschus berezovskii; assembly: GCF_049115385.1. Taxonomy (NCBI): domain Eukaryota; kingdom Metazoa; phylum Chordata; class Mammalia; order Artiodactyla; family Moschidae; genus Moschus; species Moschus berezovskii. The sequence continues at coordinate 3,064,999 of NC_142465.1, forward strand.
TTTAATAGCTACACTGTATTGCTCAATATCTCATACATAAATAATAAAATTTCAGTCTCAACATAGAAACATAATTCCAAAAAAGCTTTCCATTTTAAACTAAAGCTTGCATTTTAATTCAGTTTAATGAGAATTCCTCTGAAGATCTAAAATTCTTATGAAAAATAAATTATGTGCAGTCTTTCTTGCTTTCAACTGTCAGCCCTTATTGTCATTTACTTCTAAGGACTCTTGACATTTTTGCCTTAGACTGTAATTTTTGACTGATATAAAATCTTAAATTTAGATATTAAGGAAGTCAAGAAACACTCTTCTAAGTGTGAGTCACTCAGTCATGTCCAGTTATTTGTGACCCATTGACTGTAGCCCGACAGGTCCTCTGTCCACAGAATTTTCCAGGCAAGAATATTGGCGGGGGTAGCTATTCCTTTTCCGAGGGGATTTTCCTGACCCAGGGGTCAAACCCAGGTCTCCCGCATTGTAGGCAGATTCTTTACCATATGAACAACCAGAGAATCCTGACCCTGGTGTACACGGATGTAAAAATCCTCAAAAGAATATTAGCAAACCAAATTGAAGATACACTAAAAGAATCATACACTATGATCAAATGGAATTTATTCTGTGCCTGCAAGCATGATTTTTTATCTGCACATCAATCACTGTGATACACAATATAAGCAAAATTAAGAATGAAATCGTGTGATCTTCTCAATAATTGCAGACAATGCTTTCGACAAAGTTTAACATCAACTTTGGTACAGTCTCTCAATACAGTGGTTATACATGGACCATCCTAAAGGGTATAAAAGACAAGCCCACAGCTAACATCCAACTCAATGGTAAAGAGATGAAAGATTTTCCTAAAAGATCAGGAATAGTACAAGGATACCCACTCTCACCAATCTTGTTCAACAAGTAGTGGAGGTGTCCTACCCAGAATAACCAGGCAAGAAAAGGAAATAAAAGCCATCCCCATTGGAACAGATGAAGTTACACTGCCACTATTTGATTATGACAGGATTTAAATGAAACCCTAAAAACTCCACCAAGTAACAAGTATTAAAACTAAGAAATTCAGCAGCATAGCAGGATATGAACTGTCAGAGAGAAAACAGAACAGCCCCATATACAAATGCATCAAAAACAACAACAAAAAAAACCCTGAAATAAACTTACCCGAGGAGCAGAAACACCTGTACAGTCATGAGCTCCAAGACATAGAGTCTGGGTTCAAATCCCACCTTACCCACTGACCTGCAGAGTGACCCAGAGCAAATCACACAATGATCTGAGGCTCAACATATTCAACTGTAAAAAGAACACAAACCCAGTATCTCCTCCCAGGGCTGTGAAACTCCAAGGAAATGCTTACTTAGGCCCGGGGGTTGGAGTGTCTCTGGGAGCCTCTCCTTGTATGAAACTTCTCTAGAACTGGGCTCTTCTGATCCTGTGGGTGAGGGTCAAGTGTAGAGCCTGCGAGCCAAATGGGAATGGACAAGGATGAGGACAAAAAAATACTAGTTCTGTGTCAGGAAGGGAAGCCACCTCCTTTCCAGATCTCAGAGTGGGGCCTGCACTGGAGGCCCAGGGGATGCACAATCAGATGTGATAACTCCGAACCCCCACAGCAGGAATGGAGCCATCCTGGCAAGAAGCTGCTCTCTGGGCCAGGCTCCAGTGTGATGTGCTGCTGCTCCCTGAGTGCTCCATGTCTCCAGCAGGCAAAGAGCTCTCTGGAGCTGGAGGTCTATTAAACCACAGGTGCCTGAGAGTCAGAATGACACAAGGACTAACAACATTGAAAACTAGCTATATTAAAAAAAAAAAAAAGACAGAAGTACAGACGAGGCAGGGGATGAGAAGCAGAAGGACTGACTACCTCTCAAGCCTTGAACAGAAATATCTCCACACCAGCTGAGCAGAGCCCACAGGAGGAAACTATAAAGGAAAAGCAGGCTGTGGGTGTATCTCTCCACTGTTGGATCCAGGGACCCAAGCCCCAATCCACCAGAATCACTTTGCGTATCCAGACACCAAGAGGAAGAAAAGCAGAGCTTGCCTCAGGAAGTCACAGCCAGACTCAATATCGGGGTCGCTGAGCACGGCCACATGGTCACTGGGGACACAGCCCCTCCTCCGTGCTCACATCCTCTGTCCTCACAGAAACACAGCTCACTGCAGAGAACCCTCTGAGGGCACCCGTGCACACTAGAAACTGGCAATGGTGAGATGCGGAGAGAAGTCACAGAAGGGGAGACATGCCTCTGGGGTGCTGCACAAACTACCAAAGATCTGAAGTTCTTGATACGCGGCATTTTTTAAAAAGCTTCTTAATGTGGAAACGCAGAAAGGACATTTCCAGGAGAAAGGACAAACGAATTGTCCCACTGGGACAATTTGATATCCATGTGGGAAGGTAAGCTGGATCCCTACCTCAAAACACACCACCAAACCAAATAGACACATACCAAACACCAACAATTGAAGGAAAAACTTCTACAAAATTTCGAACCATTTTTGATGAGGGAATATCTTTTCTTTAAATTGAAGTCTTGTTGATTTACAATGATTTGTTTGTGTAAGGTGTACAGCAAAGTGATTCAGCGATTCAGCCTCTCATGTGCCTCCCTTTGGGAAGCCCCTGGGCCATGCCCTCTACTCAGAACAGCTAAGAATCCTGATAGGCAAAGCAGCATGTGGCGGTGCTCGTGGGGGTTTTAAGACCGAATAAATTATTCTAACATGATACAAGAAATGAGATGGCTGGATGGCATCACCGACTCGATGGATATGAGTTTGAGTGAACTCCGGGAGTTGGTGATGGACAGGGAGGCCCCTGGCGTGCTGTGATTCATGGGGTCGCAAAGAGTCAGAGATGACTGAGTGACTGAACTGAACTGAACTGATACAAGAAACAAGCCCAGAGGTTAAGAGAGGATCTCCAAGCCTACCTTCGAACAGGAGGTCTTGCTCCCTTGAATGTGGGTGCGTGAAACAGCACTTGGGAAGGGAAGAGGTGTCTCATGAATATCTTTCCTGCAGAGAACGCAGCAGTGTGTAGAGAAGATGCACAGTCACATCCCAGGACACTGAGCACACGGACACAGTGACTGGAATCTCAGCCCTGCGCCGGGTGCACCGCACTCTCTCCACCCCAGACACAGGCTGAGCGGCTGGCACGCGTCCGGGAGAGTGTGGTTACATGACCTGGACCTGGCCAATCGGTGTGTTCCATCCTCCCTGGCCACCGTGATTGGCTCAGGGCTGGGGCGGTGACCAATCAGGGCCCAGGGCCGGGCCTCACGCTGGAATCAAGGGAAGAGGCGCTCTGGTTGGCCGGAAGGGGTGGGGCCAGGAGAGGTCAGGCTACAGCAGTGGGAGAGGCGTTAAGGAAGCCTGCGGCGGTTGGCAGCTTTCCCGCGCCCGTCAGGGCAGAGCCGCCGGCAGGAGAAGGAGGCCGCTGCTGGGCCCCGGGTTGAGAGCGCCGTTTCCTGCTGTGGTCCCCGAGCTCCACCTGAGACCGGAGGGAAGCCGTCTGCCCGTGAGTCCTCTCCCGCTTGTCTGTCAGCTTGTTTGAACCACGCTGGGTTTTCTGTCAGTGGAGACCGTGGAAATGCACCTGTGTGGGTTTTGGCTGGCTTCAGGGAAGAAATGCCAGATGACGCTGGGAGACTCCAGTTTAATCTGGATTCAGGTCCTATCTCTTGAAAGTGACGTGAAAGTCCCTCAGTCGTGTCCGACTCTTGGCGACCCCATGGGCTGTACAGTCCATGGTCCTCCAGGCCAGAATACTGGAGCGGGTAGCCTTTCCCTTCTCCAGGGCATCTTCCCAGGCCAGGGATTGAACCCAGGTTAGCTGAGCCACAAGAGAAGTGCAAGAATACTGGAGTGGGTAGCCGGTCCCTTCTGTAGCGGATCAGCATTCCCGACCCAGGAATCAAACTGGGGTCTCCTGCATGGCAGGAGGATTCTTTACCAGCTGAACTATCAGGGAAGCCCAGTATCTCTTAAGGCCAGCTATTAATTGTAGGATTATCCTAATTAGTCTTCATGGGATTAAGGTAGCAACCTGCTAAGGTAGCAATCGATGTCCTTTTTCTAGAGGACAGAACTGGGGCTCAAAGAAGGGGGTGACACAGCTACAGCAAGGAAGTGTGTACCTAAACAAAAGCCCCAGATCCTGCTGTTGGAACTCAGGGAAGCCATATGGTGTGGCTTGTCCATGTGACAGGGGCTAAGGCACCCGGCCCACACTGGATACTGTGGGGACCTGACTTGATGACTGCCTTCTGGCAGCTCTGAGACTCACAAAAGCAATGTGCACTGAAGAGAGGAGGGACACGTCCCTCCATCCACCCCACCACACCCTCCGGGTACTCCCACACCCTGCCCCCTTTTTCTTGCTTTGTGAGGGAATAAGAGTCATGCTCATGTGACCACATTGGCTGTCCACGGTTCACGAGCTACCAGCTGGAGCTGCTACAGGAGAGGCCAAGAGCCTTTGCCCCTGAGTACCTCTCTTTCCTTTGCACCGTGGGGGCCCTCCTCCTCACCTGCACACCGGAGGCCTTTTCTGAGACATTCAGGGACCCTCCTTTAGTTTGCAACAGGTTGCATCCATCGCTGTCCTTTGAAACTCAGCTCATGAGCTCCGTTGTCTGCATCGCGGCCCACCTTGCTGCCAGGGGAGGGATAGAGTGACAGTGAATCCAAAGATCAGACCTGATAGGCGGGAATCTGTGTATAAAGGACCTGATTAATCGCACTGTAGAGGCTGTAGTAGGCTCCAGGGATCTGTAACCAGGGCTTGGGCCAAAGTGACTCCACAGCTGTTTTAATGCCTGGGGAGGGTTCTGGCTATAGTGGGGATGGGGTGAGTCTCCTGAGGTTCTGAAGGCCCACTGTGTGCAGGTTCATGGCGCACAGAGAAGAGAAGGCGGAGTCCTTCCCTGCAGGTGGTCACAGCTCATGGGTGAGCCAGACAGGCAGGCAGGACAAGGTAGCACCTGAGCTGCCTTCATGAGTGAATGGTGTGGGGCAAAGGAAGAGAACCAGGTCTGTTCCCTTATGTGGTGCCCAAGGCGGGTTGTCACCAGACTAAACACTTCCTATGGTGACAACCATCACTGCTGCCTGCAAAGGGTTTATATTGGTGTGCGTCTTCATCTGAGTGGTCAGGCCGTCTCTAAACTACACTGGCCATGGGCATTGCCTGTCTTTGGAACTTGACATGTTTCGTCTCTTCCTTACTGAACATTCATTTCCAAGAGGGTTTTGGGGCCACAGGGATGTTGGATTATTTTCTAGCTTTGTCTCGTGAGAAATGCTTTTCTGGTTGTTGGTGTGGTTTGTTTTTCCAGCTCTCTTTCTTGGCTTATCTTGTGAATTTGTTTCTGCCAGAGGAAGAGCTCAGAATTTGCCTTCTGGCTGAGATGTGACACTTACAACAGCAACGTCTACCTGGATATTATGACCACACTTGCCAAAAGGGCTTTGTTTTGCAGAAGACATCTTGAAAGTACCTACACTGTCCTTTCAGATGCCCAAAGGCTATTTGAAGTAAAATAAAATTAAAAAAACAAGAATTCTCAAGTTTAGTCTTATAGTATGTGGGGAGTCAGAAAAATCCCCTGCAGGAGGGAAACATTACCCACTCCAGTATTCTGGCCTAGAGAATTCCATGGAGTGTATAGTCCATGGGGTCGCAAGGAATCAGACAAAATCTGATGACTGAACAACAACAGCAGTGAAGCTTCACCATTTGTCAAACAGAGACAACAACAGTATTTACACGACTGTGTGCATGTTCAGTTGCTCATTCGTGTCCAACTCTTTGCAGCCCTGTGAACTCTAGCCCCTAAGATCCTCTGTCCGTGGAATTTTTCAGGCAGGAATACTGAAATGGGTTGCCATTTCCTCCTCCAGGGGATCTTTCCAACCCAGGGAGCGAACCCAGGTCTCCTGCATCTGCTACATTGGCTGGCGGGTTCTTTTCTGCTGAACCACCTGGGAAAGAAGGCATTACATCACTGGGTTATCCAGAGTGATACCGCACACAATACTGGGTGCCCTGGGCCGGGAACCCAGTGGAGGGGGCAGTGGCGGGTCTGGACAAAACGTGCCCATAACTTCGTGTATAGGACGGATGGAGGCTGAGCCTGGCCTATTGGCTGTGACCACAGGTGACCCACTTGCCCCCTACTCTCTGCCAGGCACCGTGGGCCCAAAGGGACTCGGCTTAAAAATTGCTTGCCCAGCCACCCACAAGAGGGACCCTGGTTGTCAAATGAGGATCTGACACCTTGATCCAAAAGACGGCCCCCGAAGTCAGTTTCACACATGAGGGTCCAGGAGGGGTGTCATGTCAGAGACCCCTGGGACAGCAGACAGGATAGAAATGGTGGGGGAAAGTCCTGGAGGCAGGTGGCCCAGGCCTTCCTTCTGCAGGAGCACCTCATCCACCCACCCCCCACTCTTCTGTCCCTCCGATGGCGTTGGGGTCAGCGGCCAGGTTTTCTGGGAAATGGACAAGAGCAGCTTGTGGGCCAACATGTTTCCTTGTAACTGAAACCCATCAACATTTTTCAAGTCCAACCTCAAAGCCAGGGCATTATTTATGTCCACTCCGAGAAGGCCACACAGGAAAATCCCGGCTGTGTACTGGGGATGACGGAGGCCTGCACTGGCCTGATGTTGAACTTGACTCCGTCTTTGGCAGAATTGTTAAGGCCTCAGACACATGAACCTTACAAGGTCAATTTGCTTTCAAGCTGCCGTTCAGGGCTCGCCACCGCACCCCAGGGCTGGCGGGCTGTAGTTTCTCCTCGTTCCTCCCCGGAGCTGGTGTGGGCCACGGCGGCATCTGTTTCCTGTCTTTGTGGATGTTGTTTTTTGAAAAGAGAGCGAGGAGCTGCCTGCTGGAGGATGGTAGCCGCCTCCACACCAGACTCCAGGACCCACGGTCAGGCGGTGAGGGTACCTGAGCTCCCAGGGAGGCTCAGACCCTGCCTAGCCCCTCTGAGGCCACGTGTGCGGGTCCAGACCCAGACTGACCACTTCCTGGGGGCTCAGCAGCCTCAGGCACATGGCTTCCACCCTGGGAACCTCAGTTTTTCCATCTGTAGAATGGAGGTGATGGCACGTCCTCCCTGCCAGGGGACATGGGACAGGGGAGAGGGACGTGTTTCTTGCAGTTTCCAGCTGAGGCCTTGTGGGCATGAGCTGGTGTCCAAGACGGTTCCCCGACTTGGCTAAGTGTGGTGATGAGCATGGAGTTGGGGGCGGGGGCCCGTCCTCATAGCCTGGACAGTGGGGTGGGGGTTCTAGACTTTGAGGCACCTCAAGTCTAATTTTGACAACTCCGCATGTAAGGACAGTGCAGCAGCAGGTGTTCTCGGGGACTTTCAGCCTGGACACAAACCCCCATCCCGACCCGGCTTGTGGTGCAGGGTCAGATCCCTTTACCGAGAGAAGGAACAGAGGCTCTGAGAGGTGGGGCAAGGAGACCAAGGCCACTGGGCCCGGCAGGGGCAGAACCAGCACTTGAAATTGGATGCTGCACCCTCGTGTCAGTCTCTTTGCCCTGAACCATGAGAACTGGACTATAGAGCAGGCTGAGCACCAAAGAATTGATACTTTTGAACTGTGGTGTTGGAGAAGACTCTTGAAAGTCCCTTGGACTGCAAGGACATCAAACCAGTCCATCCTAAAGGAAATCAACCCTGAAAATTATTCATTGGAAGGAATGATGCTGAAGCTTAAGCTCCAGTACTTTGACCAACTGATGTGAAGAGCTGACTCATTGGAAAAGACCCTGATGCTGGGAAAGATTGAGGGCAGGAGGAGAAGGGGCCATCAGAGGAAGAGATGGTTGGATGGCATCACTGACTCCATGGGCATGAGTTTGAGTAAGCTCTGGGAGATGGTGAAGGACAGGGAAGCCTGGTGTGCTGCAGTCCATGGGGTCTCAAAGAGTCGGACGTGACTTAGTGACTAAACAACAACAAAACGTGGTCTTCAGCCCCCATCTCACTCGTACCCCCAGGCTTAGTGCCTATGCCATGAGCCTGTCCTACAATGAGGTGTCAGGGGCCATTGTCTAGTCCCGAAGCTATTCATATCTCTATTCATAATTCCACCATTACACATGCATTTCTTTGCCCGTAAAGCTTTTATGTCTCTTGAGTCTTAAGTGCTGAGGCTTTTATACACCCCACCTGGTTTCCTCTGGGCCTCTCTTGGTTTCGTGGAAGTGTACTTGTTATAAACAGGAGAAGGAAATGGCAAAGTTATAAAGTGAATTCTAGACATGTTTAAAGAGTCTTGTCTTTAAAGTTCCCCAAGGTCGGCTCTGCCCAGGTCCCAGGTATTTGGGCTGAAATCTGTGCCCCTCGGGTTGCGGTTCTGACGTCCTCCCGTGTCTCTTGGCCGGTAGTTCTGTTTCATGGGGAATTCTGCCGGCAGGGTGTTAACCCTTTGGTACATGAATCAGGCCACTGTGGGAGTATTTACACTGCGGAAATTGGCAAATGATGCAGCTACAGTTCAGGGTTGGTTTTTCTTCCTGGAGAGCAGGGGGTTGGGCAAGGGGATGCATACGTTATCAGCATGCCCCTGCTCTGTGCCCACGTGTCTCCCTTTCCGGAAGAGGTCAAGTGTCTTCAAACGTGTCTGTTGTATTTTTGCTTCTCGTTATGACACTTTTTAATTTCTGCATGTTCTGTTTGGTTCTTTCGCAAGTTGGCTGTGTCATTTTCTTTAATGGTTTCCTGTCTTTGCAGGACCTTTCTATCTTGAGGTTTATTTCTCTAAGCGAGGTGAGCTTAGCTGATTTCTTAGATTTATTATCCATCTAATCATCTCAGAAGTGAAGTCGCTCCCAAAGCTGAGGGGGTCACTTCTGCTGGTTCTCCTCCGGCTGGCTTTCATCCTGATAGGCCTGGCGCTCTTCCCCACTGGCCACCACCCTTCCATAACCCACGGAGCAGTTCCCAAGCCTGGGAAGAAGGTGCCCTTATCCAGAAAGACTTTGCACTTGCATTCTCCACTCATCTGAGGCGTCATGGATAGGATCCCCTTGAACCAAGGTCACAGGCTGATGTGCCTGCACCCACTGGGGTCTTCACCTGCTTCTTCCCCTGCTCGGCACCAGCACCACCTTCCTTGTAATTCCCGTGGTTGGAGGAGGGAAGCCCTTTCTGGGTCACCTGAAAGTGTCGTCTTCTGGGAGTCTGGCTCCATGGGGAGGGAGGGGTCTTCTGTTAGATCCCTCATCTTGGGCAGTTGCTCCTCTGGGTCTTCTCAGGTATTCAGCAACTTTAAGGCGTGACACTTTTTTTTTTTTTTAATAATTGTTTACCATGAGAGGGTGGATCTGAGTAACCTACCCACCCATCATCAAAGCAGGCCTGTGAATGAATACATGTCTTTTATTCCTTCAACAAGCCAGGCCTTGGGAGCCAGACCCTATGCCAAGAGCTGAGGGGTAAATCCGCCCCAGCCAGTCCTGCAGCTCCAGTTAACTCAGAGACCACGTTCTGGGTCCGGGCTCACTGGAGACAGTCGAGGGTACCATGTCCAGGTTGTGTAGAAGGCATGCTTAGGCCAGCACCCATGTGACCGTGCCTGAGTGACCACAGCCGCTCCTCCAGGGTGGTGCAGATGTGGTCAGCAGGAACCATGGTGCAGAAATGCCTCCCTGCAGATACTTGCCCAGGGACTGAGCCCTTTCTTGTCCCCTCCAGGAGCTGTCCAGGTGGCAGGCGGGCGTGAGCAAGCCAGGGTCGGCCCCCTGTGGCAGTCAAGCCTGCCTCCTCATCCAAGAGTATTAAAGTGAACCCGAGGATGCTGCCAGAAGTCAAGGAAGGACTGCGGGAACATCCTCTGCCAGCACACAGTAGGAGCTCAGCAGGACTGTCCCCCACCCCCCCCACCCCCCCGGATCACTCAGCAAATATCATAAAGCCACGCTCCCATGAGATGACACGTTCAAGTGACCCAGAAATGGCCCCTGTCTTCCCAATTCGGGAACTACAAGGAGGCTGGTCCTGGCGCCAATCAGGGGATGGGGCCCAGCCCGTGCCAGATGCTCTTCCTCCCAGGAGGCACGTCTGTCACCTAAGCAGACAGACCCAGCCTGGAACAGGCCTGCCAACTCACATGCATGTGGGACCCTGGTGCCAACAGGAAGAGCAGGCAGGCCCCAGGCCTGCCAAGAATGCAGCCAGTCATTAGGGACTGACCAGGCATCACGTGCCTTGAACACATTCGAGGAGAACACGATCCCTCCCACAGAGCAGCCCTGGCATCAGAGGCTCTCCGAGAGGTGGTGTTATCCTTGGAGCTGAGGAAGCCGAGGGCACAGAGAAGGGGAGGTTGACCAGGCCCCTGTGGTGGTCAGAAGTCCGGCCCAGGCTTCCCACCGGGGCTCCAGGGCTTCCTGGCCTGGCGGTGCTCAGGAGGCGTCCTGTGTGTCCCTGCCGTGTACACACGCTCCCCGCAGCTCCTGCTGGACCATGAGCCGAGGAGGGGTACACACAGGATGCCATGGAGGCGCCCCCACCACCCTCGGGTCTGAGCACTTGGCACCCCCTAATTCCCTGATGGCAGTGATGGGGCCCTCTGGGGTGGGCAGCAGCCGTGGGCTCAGGGTGGGCTGGGGAGGTGTGCTGCCTGGGAGCCCTCTGGGGGCAGCTAGGGACCCCATTTCGGCCTCGCTGAGGCCAACCTTCCAACAAGCTCGGAGGCTGCCCCTCAGCGGAGACGGGTGACTGTGATGCACAACATGCAGGCTCAGGCAGCCGTGCGGACGCAGAGGGGCCCTTGGCATCCTCGACCGCCAAGAGTCCCCCACAGGGATGGTGTTGCTTGTTCTGTGATTCCCTTTTTCCTTCGAAAAGGAAAGTGTCAGGAGTGACTGTGGTGGGGTTCCTGTGAGTTGAGCCGGAGCGGAGGTTTAACCCCGTCCAGTCTGAGCTGGGCGAGCCTCCTCCTCCACTACCCCACCTTGGATGGCTCAGTCCTGGTCACTCTTCTGGGCCTTCTTGGCTCTTGAGCAGCTTTAAGGTGTGGCATTCGTTTTCTTACTTCTTGTCTTTGTCCAGCCTTTGGTGGCAGTCCATTGCAAGGGCCCTGACCCTGCCGCCTCCCCGAGCCCCTTGGCCCTCCCCACGCCCACGCCAAGCCTCGAGGCCCCTGTGGTTCTGTGTCCTCCAGACTCCCCACCCACAGGGCCAGTCCAGACAGAAGCCACCGTCTGGGGTGTCCGACTGGGGGAGGGGACCTGCATCTCTCGGTTTCTTCCCGCCAGGATCAGGCTGTTGTCAGGCTGGGTGCCAGCGTTTAAAACATCCCATGTGTGTAAGAATGAGGATATCCCATTTGTCCAGTGAGTCCCACGACCCTTTCCTGATCTGGCCAGATGTTTTTCTTGAAGGGACCCTGTCGCTCATGTCAACAGCAGAGCGTGTTTTCCCAGGGATGCCAGCCCAGGCACTGCTTCTTGACCACCGTCGAGAGAAATCTCCACGGACTCGGAGGGATATATTTTGGGTCTTTGCGTGCGGCTGAGCAGAGCACACAGAAATAAACCTGGGCTGCAACAGGAAAGATGGAGTTGGCCATACGGGGCCATCCACGGTCACTCCCAGTGCCCCATGTGGTCAACCCCTCGCCCGGGAGCCCCCAGGCTAGAGGCATTGCTGCCTCTTGGGTCTGGGTGCCCCAGGGCTCCTGGCGTAGGAGAAGCAGCTTCCAGCTTCTTTGCAAAGAGAGTCTGTGCAGGGGTGGTCTTAGCGGCCTCAAGGTCGTGGAGAGGCGGCATAGCCCCAGTCATGGGGTTGGGCGGGGCTGCTGAGAGCACCAAGAACTCCCCACAACTGTGAAGATAGTCACGTGTGGCAAAGATTTGCAGAGGAGCAAAAGGTGGGCTCAGAGAGGCTGAGTCACTCGCCAGAGACAACACAGCAGCAGACCAGGACTCCGACCCAGGTCGCTGAAACCACGGCTCCCTCCTGTGCCCATCTGACCGGCCCCTTGAGGGCAGCAGGAAGATCTGGGCTCCCCTGGCCTGAGCCCCCGTGCCTGCCTCCTCTCATCCGTGTGGGGATGTGTCCATTCCCAAACCATGCGCTGTGTCCCCCACCCCTGGGCCATCATGTCAGGCTCCAGGCCCCCTGCAGGTGAGCCCCACGCCCACCAGCACACCTCTGAGCCTTGCCCATCTGGTCCCTGTGCCCGAGTGTCCTGATCCTAAGTGTGTTCTTGAGGCAGCCCAGGACTGGAGCCCTGCTTCTTCGAAGCTCCCTGCACCAAGCCCAGTGAGGCTCTGCCTTGTGACTTCATGACAAGTGTAGTGGGCTAAGTGGTGGCCCCAAAAGCCATCCATCCTTCTGCAGCCTGCCAAGGCGACCTTATTCTGATGAAAAGTCTTGGCAGATGGAAGTAATTTCCTGACCGCTGCACCAGATCACCCGGGATGCATGTGGACCCTGAATCCAATGACGGGTGTCCTTGGAAGAGAAGAGGGCATGATCTGAGGCACAGAGTCACCCAGGGGAGAAGGTTTATGCAGATGGACACAGAGGTTGGGGTGATGTGGCCACAAGCCCAGGGAGGCCTGGGGTCTCCCAAGGGCTGGACAAGGCCAGAGGGACCCTCCCCTGGAGCCTCTGGAGGGAGCTCAGTCCTGCCCACACCTTGATCACAGGTTTCTGACTCCAGAACTGAGGGAGAATGAATTTGTGTTAAAGTTGTCCAGTCTGTCGTCAGCGGCTGCAGCTGTCCCTGGACACTGAGAGTGAACTTGCCAGCTCCAAGGTGAGAACAGTGGCAGGACCCACCCCCCACCCGCTGACACACAGTTTTGTCATGAGGTTAAATGAGTCAATACACACTGCTGCCTGAATCAGGGACTGACACTTGGATCTCAGCCCCCTTCACCTCCCCTTCATCATCCCTGGCATTGTTGGGGCCCTCATCCACTCGTTCAGTGGACATGCGGTGCTCCTGCCCAGCCCCGATGTGGACAGCGAGGCCAGCGAGCTGGGAAGTTCCGCGCAGGACTCACCCTGCCTGCTGAAGCCGCACGGACATGGTCTGTGCAGTGACATGGAGGCCCGGGAGAGGCTGGATCCTCCGGTCGTGGGAGGCATGGGGGCCTCAGCATCAGAGGTGGAGGGGTGAGCTGGGTTCATCCAGGGGGATGCAGTCCTTCACTCAAAGTGGGGGAAGAACCCCACGTGGCACCCGGTGTCCGGGGGCCTCCCCTTGCCCTGGTGGGTGATGGGCACAGCCATGGATGACCACCGGAAGTCTGCATCTCACTAGGGGCCGAGGCTGGTGCTGAGTGAATCCTCAGTGAGGTTTTCTTCTTAAAAACCATCCTAAGTGACTTCGGCTCCATTGTTTTTTGCTAAAAACCTACAATGATCCCAAGAACTTTGTACACTCCAAGGGTGGTGACAGGACGTGGAGCCCAGCACAGACCCAAGTCAGCCCTACCCTGCGTCCCATGGGCCGGCCACACCATCCCCCTTCTGTGATCTGGCTTTCTTCTGCCAGGACTCCCAGAATGGTGGAAATGCACGTGTGGCCTCAAGCTGAGGGGCCCAGCATGGGATCCAAGCCCCTGGGGGTTCCCTTGGGAAGTCTGGTGGACCATAGTCGCCACTGCTGTCGGGCAGCTCTGTCTCGGGGAATGTCGTTTCTTTGCTTTCTGTTGTGATGGGGCACCCCAGTTATCTCGGGGCAATTGGGAGGTCTGCTGGGGTTACATGCTCCTGCCGTAGATAGGGAAACATTATCGCTGCATTGACGCTGCTCACTCGATACTGGGAATCTGTTCAACAGAAATGGCAAGGGGAACAGAGAAAAACAGAAACAGAAAAATGGAGAGTTGCTGGGTTGCTTCAGGACTTACCTGTGATTAAGAGTGTGTGCAGCCTGCCCGTGAACCCGGGTTCCCACGCCTTCCAGCTACCAGGTGTCAGGCGCTGATTTTAGACCCCCAGCTTCACTAAGGAGTCATTGACAGATACAGTTTGTGTGTATTTCAAGTCTACATTGTGATTGTGATGACTTGATGCCCATAGATGTCGTGGAATGATTGCCCAACACTCGCATCGCCTCACACGGTTAACTCTGTGTGTGTGTGTTTTATGCTGTTCTTATAATCCATGAACACAATATAGATAGCTCTCCATTTTTTTTAGATCTTCTTTAATTTATCTTAGAAGTCTATAGTTTGCTGTAAGTCTTGCACTTGTTTAATTAGATATCTTGATATTTCAGTGCCATTATAAATTCCTAATAGAGATAGAATTGACTTTTCTATATTCACTTGCTAAATCCATTAATTTCAAATCATTCTAATTGTATTTTCTTATGTATACACAATTATGTCTGCAAATAAGTGCTTTTTTCCCCCTTCGCAACTGTGATAACCCTTTTCTTTTTCTTACCTTATTGTACGGACTAGGATCTCCAGTACCGAGTACAATGGTGAACAGAAGTACTGAGAATAAGTATCCTTGTCTCTTTCCCATTATCAGAGGAAAACCTTTCAACCTTTCAGTATTTCACCATCCCATATGATATTAGCTTTTTTATGGATATTTTTATCAAAATATGTAAATTCTTCTCTGTTAGTTTACTAAGAGTTTTTTCTTAGTCATGCACTAAAATTATTACATTAAGTTTTCTTAAGTTTATTTTCTGTAGATTTTGAAACAGGTGATTTTTCTTTTATGTGGTGACTTAACTTTTAAAAAATTTTGTGATTCTAAAACAACACCAACCTAATCTTGATGTATTCTCCTTCTGTTGGATTTTATTTGTTAGTGTTTTATTTAGGATTATTTCATCTATATCCAGAGTCTGTAATGTTACTTTCTTGTACTTCTTCCTTGTTGGTTTTAGTATCAAGGTTATGCTAGTCTTATAAAACAGGGTTGGAGAGTGTTCCTTGTTTATCCCCAGAGTTCCTGTGAGATTACTGTTTCCTTCCCTCGATTTTTGGAAGAATTTATTGGCAAAACCAGTTGGTTTCATTGTGGGGAGGCTTTTAATTTCAGATGTAATGTTTTTCATGCAAATAAAAATTTCTGATTTTGTATGTCTTCTTGGGTCTAGTTGTGTAAAGCCTTTCCCCGCTGCTAGGAATTTATTGAGGCCAGCAGACTCTCCAATTAGTAAGTGAACTGTGGTTCATCATATCTTTTTATCTGCAAGATGTGTTGTCTCCCCTTAGAAAAATCCTTGATACTGGTGATTTGTGCTTTGTCTGTTTTTCTTAATCAGTCTCTCTAGGGGTTTATCAGTTTTGGCAGTCCTTTCAAAGAGCCCACTTTTGGCTTTGTTTTGAAAAAATTCCATATTGCTTTCGGTTTCCTTATTTTCTTCTCCTTTTTTCCCCATCTGCCTTGTGTTTTGTTTGCTTTGCTTTTTTTCTGGTTTCTGCAGCCCATGGGGTCGCTAAGGGTCGGACACGACTGAGCGACTTCATTTTGACTTTTCACTTCATGCATTGGAGAAGGAAACGGCAACCCACTCCAGTATTCTTTCCTGGAGAATACCAGGGACGGGGGAGCCTGGTGGGCTGCTGTCTATGGGGTCGCACAGAATCGGACACGACTGGAGTGACTTAGCAGCAGCAGCAGCAGGGATAGAGGCTTAATTGATTTTTAGCCTTCCTTCTTTCCCAGTATATGTGTGTAAGGCTTTAAGTTACCCTCTAAACACAGTTTGCTGCGTCCCACAAGTTTGAGTAAGCCAGATTTTTATGGAAAATTATTTTCTAATTTTCATTGTGTTTTTTAAAAATGATTATTCATGAAATTCTTCAAGCAGTATGTCATTTAACTTAATGTTTGGGGTTGTTTTTCTAGTGACCCTTGTGTGATTTCTAGCTTAGTTCCATGAAGAGCCCCGTCTTAGTCTTTTGGGGCTACTGTTATAAATACCATAGACTAGCTGAAAAACAACAGAAAGTTGTTTCTTATAGTACTGGAGGCTGGCAAGTCCCAAGAGCACCAGGGGGTGCCACGTCTGGTGAGGCCTGTTTCCTGGTTCCTAGACTGCCTGCTGCTTCTCCCTGTCCTCACAGCATGGGCGCCTGTTCCCTCCTGCCCTGAGCCCTCCCAGAGTGCCTGCCTCCTGGGCTCATCACCGCGTGCGGGGTGCAGTTTGAGGCACATAGACCGTCAGCCCACTGCAGCCCCTAAGTGTACCCCGCATTAGTTCAGTCCTTTGAAAGAGTTTGAGCTTTCCTAATGGCCCAATATATATTCATTTTGTGATATGTTCCTTGGGCCCTTGAAAATAATATGTATCAGTGAGAAAGCAATATTCCGTGTGTATCAGTTAGATCAGGTTTGTGACTCATGTAATTCGGATTCTGGTAGCCACGTTTTGTAAAGCAGAAGTAGGTGAAATTACTTGCAATGTATTTTATTTTAACACACCCAAAATATTATCATTTCAGTGTGTAATCAACATGATAAAACCTAATGAAATATTTCATGTTCTTTTGTTCACGCTAAGTCTTTAAAATCCAGTGTGTGTTTCATGCTTGCAGCACATCTCATCGTAGAGCCAGTCGCAATTCAGGTACTTCATGGCTGCGGGTGACTACGTCCCAGGGAGCCCAGTTCCCTGAGAGATGTGTCTTTAACGTCTTCCACTGTGAGTATGAACTTGGCTGTTACTCCTTTTCTATTTCTGTCAGTTTTATGTATTGATATTTTGAGGTTATGTTATTCGGTACATTCAAATGTGGAATCCTCATGTTCTTGCTGGACTGAACTTGTTTCAGTATGAGAAGCTCCTTTTTAAGGCTAGTGATGCTTCTTACTTTAGACACTATTTGACAGTGATATTGCCACATCAGTTTTCTGTCCTTGTTTGCCTGGGTATCTTTTACCTTCACCTGTCTAAAAGATCTTCCATCTTAACAGGAACCTCTGTGACTAGTGTATAGTTTTCATTGTCATCAATTGATCGTTTTTATCTTTTAATGAGAGTATTTGCTCTATTTATAATGTTGATATTTCAGTGCATAGATACCGTGTTACTGTTTGTTTTCTGTCTGTCTCACCTATTCTGTGTTCTTTTCTCTTGCTTCTTGTAGAAGTGTGAAGTCTTTTTCTAGTTCTGTACTCCTCTGTCAGGTTGTTGGGTGTCCATTCACAGATAGAGCGTGTGTTTTACATTCAAGTCTAACTTAGTACTTTTATTGCCTCCCTGACACGACTGTCTCCTCCTTGTCACTGTTATACTTTAAATTGTTAGATATATTTTTGGCGTTAACATCATGGTTTTGTAGAGTTAATGTTTACCCTCACAGTTACCTCATTGTTGGTCTTTACTTGTTTTTTATATTTCTGTCAGAGACTACTTTTCTTTTTCCCAAAGCGCTGCCTGAATATTTTTTTAGTTCATGTCTGTGCGTGATGAGTTGTCTCATTTCCATTTGCCCTAAAAGTCTTTATTTTGTTTTCACTTTGGAAGAGTGTTTCTGTGGGGTATAGAATTCCAGGTGGGTGGGTGGTTGTTTTTCAGCATTTTACAGATGCCCGTCCATTATCTTCTGACTTCCTTGTTCTTGAAAAGTCAGCTCTCAGTGTTTCTGTGCCATTCAAAGCCACACCTTTTTTCCTCTGAGCTTGAACATTTTCTTCTTGCCTTAGGCACCAGCAGAGCTGCTGAAACCAATGTGTGGTTTTCATTTTTGAGTCAATGGTCTGATTCTTGAACCAACTCTTGCCACTGTCCCTGTCAGTCAGTTCAGTCACTCAGTGTCTGACCCATTGCGACCCCATGGACTGCAGCATGCCAGGCTTCTTTGTCCATCACCAACTCCTGGAGCCTGCTCAAGCTCCTGTCCATCGAGTCGGTAATACCATCCAACCGTCTCATCCTCTGTCGTCCCCTTCTCCTCCTGCCTTCAGTCTTCCCCAGCATCAGGTTCTTTTCCAATGAGTCAGTTCTTCGCATCAGGAGGCCAAAGTATTGGAGCTTCAGCACCAGTCTTTCCAATGAATATTCAGGACTGATTTGCTTTAGGATTGACAGGTTGGATTTCCTTGCAGTCCACAGGGCTCTCAAGAGTCTTCTCCAACACCATAGTTCAGAAGCATTGATTCTTTGGCATTCAGCCTTCTTCATGGGCCAACTCTCACATCCATACATGACTGCTGGCTTTGACCAAATGAACTAGTACTAAATGAGCTCCTACATAGCTTTGGCTAAATGAACCTTTGTCGGCAAAGTAATATCTCTGCTTTTTAATATGCTGTCTAGGTTTTTCATAGCTTTCCTTCCAAGGAGCAAGCATCTTTTAATTTCACCATCTGCAGTAATTTTGGAGCCCAAGAAAATAAAATCTGTCACTGTTTCCATTGTTTCCCCATTTATTTGCCATGAAGTGATGGGGCCGTATGCCATGATCTTCATTTTTTGCATGTTGAGTTTTATGCCAGCTTTTTCACTCTCTTCTTTCACTTTCATTAAGAGACTCTTAAGTTTCAACCCCTGTAGGCATTTCTTATTCCCCTTTCTGTCTTTTCTCCACCATGAGGGTCCCCATTTATAGTTTTTAACAACGTAGTTTAACAATGGGCTCCTTTGATATATTCTATACTTTTTTCCCCATATATATATATATATATATATATATATATATTTTTTTTTTTTTTTTAACCGATCCATCCTTCAGTTCACTGATCCTCTCTTCAGCTACGTCCAATTTGATGTTAAGCCCAGAGACTGAGATCTTAAATTCAGTTCACTGTTATTGTAAAGTTCTAGAATCGCTTTTGATTCTCAGAAATTTTTCCTTTTTTCTAGTGTATTTTTGAACTGGTGACATTTGCATTTGATCCCTGTAGCACACACACACCTCTGATATGCTGATATACATTGATACTTCTGGGTCTGTTTCGGTTCTTTTTCTCTTGCTCGTATTTGTTGTTACACCCTTTTTTGCTTTTTTGGTTGCATGTTGGGCATTCTGTATGGAAAACCCTAGAGGTTCTGGTGATGCTGTCTTCTCCAGAGTTTCCTCTGACGCAGACCTCTAGTGGACACAGAGCTCTCTGTTCACTCAGGGTTTGAGTGACTTGAGGCTAGGGGGTCCTTGTAAGCTCAGTCTCAGCAGCCTTCCCCCACTGTCCCCCCCTGACCCCAGGGAGGAGCGCTCCAGCGTCTCTGTCTGATTTAACATTTTAACCAGTTTATTGAATGACTGTGTGACTTCACTAGAGTCAAGCTAACAGATGGCCTTGGGGTGCCATCAGCCTTTTTCCCAGAGGAACACTCCAAAGCCTGGTGGCCTTGTAGACCTTGCCTTTCTTCCTCACTCTCCCCAGTGGTTCTAGGTCACTTGTCTGTGTGTCGTTTAAGAATCTCTTCATCCACTTTGTTGTTAGGTTTATGTTTAGGAACGTTTCTCAGATGTCCCTGGGTCTTGAGAAGGCAGGCTTGGATTCTGGGTTCTCCCTTGCCGCGTGCCGGCCAGGTCGTGGTGGAGGCTGATGGCCGGTCTGAGTTGTGGTGGTCTGTGTGGTCTTGGGGTCAGCGGACCCCCTCTTCTCTGGGGGAGCAGGGAGATCCTTTGTGTGGAGCCTGGAGAGACTTGACAGGGTCAGTCTTCATTGTCTCGCTCTCTTTTTAACTTGTGTTTGCATTTAGTGACTCATTTAATTGTTTTCTAGAAGTTTCCGACTTCTACCAAGGAGGTAAATGTATATAGGAAGCAGCTCCTGGAAAGAGAAGAAGAACTCGCTGAGCTCAGAGCCGAAAGGAACAACACCAGGGTCAGTAGAGGGATTCTGACGTGTTGACATTTGCCCCACGGCAGTTACCTCTGGGCTCTGTGCTGCTGACTTTAAACTCTGTCTGATTTTCAAGTCATTTTTCACATCGTCCCACTGAGCAGACTGGGGTGGATCAGTTCGTGGTTCTCATACCTTGCTTCAAATTTATGATGAGAGCTAATGTAATTTTATTACATTTGAGGGGGAGTTCTCTTCACTTACATTTTTGTCCATGCTACACTTTGTGTGGGATCTTAGTTCCCCGACCAGGGATTAAAACCCATGACCCCTGCAGAAGTGTGGAGTCTTAACAACTGGGCCACCTGGGAAGTCCACTCTAACTTGAGACTGAACTGGCGGGATTCTGACATGCCTTAGCATGGTTTCGGTTTTAGAGTGAGGCTGAGAGGAGTTACCGGCCCTGAATGCAAGTATGAGGTTGAAGGTGCTCCTTTGGCCCCACCCTGCAGCTGCTGCTGGAGCACCTGGAGTACCTGGTTTCCCGGAATGTGCCATCCCTCCAGATGACCGCGGGCAAGCAGCAGGAGCAGCCCCCAGCCAGCATGACCAGCGAGTTGGAGGTGCTCAGGGCGCTGAAATTTCTTTTTGACCATCACAAGGCCCTGGATGAGAAGGTACCAGCCACCCAACCTCCTGAATTTGTACACTTGCTGCCTTGTTAGGTGGATGATGCATGTATTTATGTAACTAGTTGACTTTTGAGCTTCTTGAATTCTTGTAAATACATTTTTTCTGTAAGAAGTCAGAGTTTTATATGGTTAAAAAGCATTGCCTACGTATATGCTCAGTCATGTCTGTATCTTTGTGACCCTGTGGACTATAGCCCACCATGCTCCTCTCTTCATGGGGCTTCCCAGGCAAGAATACTGGAGTGGGTGGCCATCTTCTACTCCAGGGGATCTTCCCAACCCAGGGATCGAACCTGCCCTCTTGCGTTGGCAGGCGGGTTCTTTACCACTGAGCCACCTGGGAAGCCCCCAGTTAAAAAGTATTAGTTGGCATAAATGTCTCAAGGTTTATTATATTCTGTATATCAATTTGCAGTTAAAAACTGGGCAATATAATTAATTTAGGATAACATTTTGTTCTCTCAAACTTAGAATTTAAAGCTGTTAACAAGCAGATTTTCTTGATGTTAAGATCAATGAGAGCCATTAAAGATAATCTGTTACAGTAGCCATGTATTAGAGTGAGTATAGAATGAGGAGTGCACTAACGTGTATACACACATCAACACACAGTGACTCGACGCCTTGTATTTGAGTTCAGAGAGCGGTTAGGTATAGCACTCGAAAGGTGTCATTTGTTAGAAGAAGAATTAGGTGCTACACATAAAGAGGTAAGTTTGATCAGTCATCGTGTAATTTCAGTTAAAGGTTTGTCATTTGTATCCTTTCGTTTTAAAAATGTATGAAGGCTGTAGTGGTGGGAATCACATGCTATTAATCTTTCTGAATGAGGACCCGCCCACCTGGGGTATTTTAATGACTAGCAAACTAGATTTGTGGCTCAGAGCTGCAGGATCTCTTAAGCACCCCTTTGTCCAGGAGAAGACAAAGTCTGACTCTAATCACCTGGTTCTAATCGGGATGGACAAAATCACCAATGCACCATGTAGGTCTGAGCGGCCGTGAGGGTCCTGTGAACTCCCAGAGGTGCAGAAGGCAGTTTTGACCTCGCCGATTTCCTGGAAGTGCTGTGTCCCCTCCCTCCCAAAACAAGGCTGTCTAAGGCTTCCTTTCCCCCTCAGAGATCCTCTGATGGCTCTCTAAGCCACGAGCAAAACCTGGCTAAGATGAGTGAGCTCCAGGAAGTCATAGACAAGCAGTTGCGGGAGCAGAGCCAGATGAAAGAGCGCCTGGCAGCCCTCTCTGCCCACGTGAGAGAGCTGGAGGAGGACCTGGACACGGCCAGGAAGAAACTCCTCAAGTCTGAGGAAGTGAATATGAAACTGGAGCGGGATGTCCGTGAAGTGAGTGACGGCGGCCGTGTCTGTTGCCCTGAGGTGGTTGTGGGTCCCTTGTTCTCCCGGTGATCTCAGCCTCGGGATGGCTGCACGAGTAAGAGCAGAGCTCTGGTGAGACCATGACAGGCTGTCTCCCCGCCTCTGTGTCGAGGTCTCTGGGGTAGAAGAGGCCTGATTCAGGCGGTCCGTTGGCAGTGGACCAACATGAGGGTAGCCCTTGCGCTGTGCTGCACCCTGGGTGTGGACTCCTCATTCCTACAAGTTCTAGGGGGCCCAGTGTGTTCCTTTTAAAACATTCATTTATCCATTCATTCATTTCTTGGCATGTAGTTGCTTTACACTGCTGGATCAATTTCTGCTGTGCAGCAAACTGAATCAGTCATGTATATGTGTATATATATCTACGTATATCCCTGTTGTTTAGATTTCCTACCCATTTCCTTCACCACAGAGCACTGAGGAGCCTTCCCTGTGCTGTACACTAGGTCCTTACTGGCTGTTGACTTGATACGTAGTATCAGCAGTGTATACATGCCAGCCCCAGTCTCCCAGTTCACCCGCCCCCCCCACCTGCCTGTCGAATGTATTCCTGACGATGCTGAGATTTCCTTCTGATTCGCTCAGCCGAGTCTGGTGACGTCTGTGGAGGCCGTTCTCTCGGAGAGATGGGAGCATGCTGTGTGGGCTCTGCCGAGGCAGCTTGCCTGGCCGTCTTCTCTGGTTTGCTGAGCTTCCGCTCCTTGACAGGGATGTGTGACGGTGATCCCGGCGGTCAGACCAGTCGAGTGGTACTTGCTCACCCTCAGGTCCTCAGGCCCGAGCTGTGTAACCGCGTAGACTCCTGATGTTTCTGGCAGTCGTGTCTGCGGGTGTCATGATTTATGAGAAACTACCTAACGGTCATTGTGAAAACAGAAGAGTGCTGGGGGTTCAGGCCTCCTCCTGTGAGCCTCATCTCTCCTCTGTATGCAGACAGACAGCCCCCACCCTGCCCCACCCCTCCCCCGTGACACCGTCTCAGACAGAGCCCCTCCAGCATGTGTTCCAGCAGGTGTACTTGTTTAGTAGCTTGGTGTGAGGAATTCTGTGTGAGAACTCAAAACAGAAATATTTGCACATGTTTGTATAACCTTCTCACACTACTCTTTGGCAACAGGAGGAGATTAGGTGACAGAGTTTAATACGTTGAGAATTCTGAAAAAAGTGTTTTTAAGACCTTTCACTTTTAATATTAGGACTTGGCCTACATTGGTTACTTAGTGACCGCGGAGGGACCCAAAATGGATTTTGAGCTGGCAGACAGGAGTCGCACCAGCAGCAAGTTCTGGTCCTGGTTTGAGCATTTCATACATGTGGTTTAACTCTGCTTGAGAAGGCTGCTTCCAGTTGTGTTACACTTTGACTTCTGTTTCCACTCATTAATAGTCTTACTTTAATTTTGAGGAAATTGCATGAGATTTTTCCAACTTTTACCCGAGGAAACGAGCCTCAGAGCCCCCTCTTGGGTCTGTTGAAGGTCCCTCCCTGTTCTGGGTCAAGTCCGCCTGTATGGTGTAGCAGACAGAGGTCCTGACTTCATGCCAGATACCTTCCCTCCTGGAATTCTTGCAATAACAGGGTAGATTAGTATACTTTTTGTTTGCTGTTTGGATTTATTATATAGCAAAGAAGCTTGGTAAACCGATTAGTCGGGCAGAACATTCCGACAGATGGCTGCCCATCGTGGCAAATGTGACCTTTGAGGTAGGCGTGTTTTTGCTCACGTTCAAGAAAACTGCCACGTCTAGGAGTTTAATTTTGAGGACACTGACTTTATGTTTGATTTGAAACTTAGGATTTAGTCCAGCTTTGTTACTCTTAAGTGTATCGGAGTGTTCCATGATAACAACTTACCTTTTCTCCTCTGCAATGCCCGGTGTAGGCCATGGCCCAGAAGGAGGACATGGAAAAGAGAATCATTACCCTAGAGAAACGCTCCCTCGCCACACAGCGTGAAGCTGCCTATGTGCATGACTTCAATGATAAACTTGAAAATGAAATCGCAAATGAGGATTCTATGCATCGACAGGTAATGGCCTTTACTGTACTGTGTCTGACTTTTATAGTATTGAATTACTGAGGAGGGAAGGTAAAGACCTTTTCATGTGACCTCCCACGTTGGAAATCAAGTCCCCGTGTAAAGTTCTTATGACCCTAAAACATGTACATCATGTAAATTATGTACATCACGGTATATCATGGTAAATCATGATGTACATCATGGTAAATCATGGTAAATCAGCGTACTGGAAAGAAATACATTTTTTAAAATTTGGGGGTGACTGCAACTTGCAGGTTTGAATTATTTGGGACTTGGTTTAACCATTTTGTGGAATTCCTCTCCTGACTCCCTTGTTTTACTTGAACGTGAATCTGTTGGCTTGTTAGCGTTTTTACTGAAAGAGCAGAGAGCAGCAGGGAACTTCAGGGCAGTGGGCTAGCCTGTTGAGAACTGGGTCATTGTGACAAAAGGCAGGGTTAGAGCTCCGGTCTGATTAGGATTTGTCCTTCCTATGTTTTGATGAGCCTTACTCGCTCCTGTTCCCGTGTGGTCTCAGATAATCAGGACTTAACCAGGAAAACCAAATCTGGCTTCTCTCAAACAAAGTGAGTCGGGCCGGTGTGTGCCAACATGTATCATTGGCCCCACCACAAAAATAAAACACTAGAAAGTCATTGAAATGTATGAGGTGGAATGCATTACGATATACAAAATAGTGGCTGCAAAAGGCAGATCAGAAAATACTACGTACCATATGCTATTGTTTACTGAGGGTTTTAAAGCCTCAGGTGTCAGCACTGTCCCCACCATGCCTGTGTTCCTGGGCCTGGACTGCAGAGCCTCAGACGTGGGCTCCCAGGGGGCAGTGGTTCTGACTCCCATGGTGAGACCCACGGTGAGGCGCCCTCCCCGCTTAGGCAGAGAGCTCAATGTCTCCCAATCAGGGGTGCACTTCCTTACTTTCAGAACAGCTGCTCAGAGGCTGTTGAGCTTGGGATGCTGTTTATGACTAAGCCAGTTCAAAGTAAACTTTTGTTTTGCTTTAAAAATATTTGAATGCCGATGCCGTACTGTGGAAGCTGTGAGAGGTTTTGTTTCCTTGGGCTCAAAAATCACTGCAGACTGTGACTACAGCCATGAGATTTAAAAATGCTTACTCCTTCGAAAGCTATGACAAACCTAGACAGCATATTGAGAAGTAGAGACATCACTTTGCCGACAAAGGTCCATATAGTCAAAGCTGTCGTTTTTCCAGTAGTTACGTATGGGTGTGAAAATTGGACCATAAAGAAGGCTGAGCATTGAAGAACTGATGCTTTCGAACTGTGTTGCTGGAGAAGACTTTAACAGAAAATAAAACAGTGTCAGACTTTGTTTTTTTGGGCTCCAAAATCACTGCAGATGCTGATTGCAGCCATGAAATTAAAAGACGCTTACTCCTTGGAAGGAAAGTTATGATCAACCTTGATAATATATTAAAAAGCAGAGACATTACTTTGCCAACAAAGGTCCGTCTAGTCAAGGCTATGGTTTTTCCCATGGTCATGTATGGATGTGAGGGTTGGACTGTGAAGAAAGCTGATCGTCGAAAAATTGATGCTTTTGAACTGTGGTGCTGGAGAAGACTCTTGAGAGACCCTTGTACCGCAAGGAGATCCAACCAGTCCATTCTGGGGGAGATCGATCCTGGGTGTTCATTGGAAGGACTGATGCTAAAGCTGAAGCTGCAATACTTTGGCCACCTCATGCGACGAGTTGACTCACTGGAAAAGACTCTGATGCTGGGAAAGGTTGGGGGCGGGAGGAGAAGGGGACGACCGAGATGAGATGGCTGGATGGCATCACCGACTCTATGGACATGAGTTTGAGTGAACTCCGGGAGTTGGTGATGGACAGGGAGGCCTGGCGTGCTGTGATTCATGGGGTCGCGGAGAGTCAGACACGACTGAGCGACTGAATTGAACTGAACCTGTTTTTTAATTTTTTAAGGTGGAAAATTTCAAACATGCACAAAAGTGGTATAATCATATACCAATTCTATAATATAGTATAATAAATGCCCATGACCCAGCAATTAGCCTCAGCAATTTCTAACACAGGGCCAGTCTCAAATAGATCATTCTTTTGTCTTCTCTCCATTTTTTTTTTTATATAGTAGGTCCTAAAACAGCTTTTTAAACCACGAGCTTGATGCTCATTTTATAAAACACAGACTTGCCAACTTTGTTATTACATTTAAAAATTGCTTGAGGTAATTATTTCCAGTTTTTTAATATGAATTTTCATATTGGAAAAGACCCTGATGCTGGGAAAGATTGAAGGCAGGAAGAGAGTGGGTGACAGAGGATGAGATGGTTGGACGGCATCACCAACTCAATGGACATGAGTTTGAGCAAGTTCTGGGAGTTGGTGATGGACAGGGAAGCCTGGCGTGCTGTGATTCATGGGGTCGCACAGTCAGACACGACTGAGCAAGTGAACTGAACTGAATATGAATTATCATTGGGAGAAAAACTATGGCCAAGCATATTAAAAAGCAGAGACATTACTTTGCCACCAAAGGAACACCTAGTTACAGCTATGGTTTTTCCAGTAGTCATGTATGGATGTGAGAGTTGGACCGTAAAGAAGCTGAGCACCAAAGAATCGATGCTTCTGAACTGAGGTGTTGGAGAAGAATCTTGAGAGTCCCCTGGACTGCATGGAGATCAATCAATCCTAAAGGAAATCAGTCCTGAATATGCATTGGAAGGACTGATGCTGAGGCTGAAGGTTCAGTACTTTGGCCACCTGATGCAAAGAACTGACAGATTGGAAAAGACCCTGATGCTAGGAAAGATCGAAGGCAGGAGGAGAAGGTGCGACAGAGGACGAGACGGTTGGATGGCATCACTGACCCGATGGACGTGAGTTTGAGCAACTTCTGGGAGATAGTGAAGGACAGGGAAGCCTGGCATGCTGCAGTCCATGGGGTCACAAAGAGTCAGACACGCCTGAACAACAGCAATCATTACAAAGAATTTAAGTGATGTTGCATGTAAAGAAAAATATGTGAACGTCTATCTCCACTGGCTTTTTTCCCAAAATGAATTTTCTCACCTTTTGCTTTATAACTTGAATTCATTTTACCCCCTTAAACCAGACTCAAGCTTCTGTTTATGTACTGGGAATTTTCTCTACCAACGTGTGTGTAAGCTGATCCCCTTTAAAGTCTGCTTGTTTCTGAGTGTAAATTTGCTTGCTCCCCGAGCTCCTCCAACAGGTAATGGCTGGTGACACTAAGGTCCCCCAGGTGCTCAGCCAAAGAGAAGCATTGGGAGTGACCTTTGACAAGTGAAGTCCCTGCCTCTCTCTGCCCCTGCCCGTCTGCTCTGGGGATGCTCAAGAGCCCACCAGAGGTGGCCGTGGGAGGGGACCGCCTCGAGAACCAGCGCACAGGCTGCTCACGTCACGGCTCCCCGGTGCTTTTATTTATTTATTTATTTTTTGGTAATTAATTTATTTTTTATTGGAGGCAAATTATTTTACAATATTATATTGGTTGGTTTTGCCATACATTGACATGAATTCGCCCCGGGTTTACATAAGTTCCCCCTCCTGAACCCCCCTCCCACCTCCCTCCTCCCTTTATCCTCCCTCTGGGTCATCCCCGCATGCCAGCCCCGAGCATCCTATAACATGCATTGACCCTGAACTAGTGATTCGTTTCACATATAACAACATACGTGTTTCAATGCCATTCTCCCAAATCATCCCACCCTCACCCTCTCCCATAGAGTCCCAAAGACTGTTCTATACATCTGTATCTCTTTTGCTGTCTCGTATACAGGTTATCATTTGCATCTTTCTAAATTCCATATATATGCGTTAATATACTGTATTGGTATTTTTCTTTCTGGCTTACTTCACTCTGTATAATAGGCTCCAGTTTCATCCACCTCATTAGAACTGATTCAAATATATTCTTTTTAATGGCTGAATAATACTCCATTATGTATATGTACCAAAGCTTTCTTATCCATTCGTCTGCAGATGGACATCTAGGTTGCTTCCATGTTCGGGCCATTATAAACAGTGCTGCAGTGAACATTGGAGTACATGTGTCTCTTTCAATTCTGGTTTCCTCAGTGTGTATGCCCAGGAGTGCGATTGCTGGATCATATGGCAGTTCTATTTCCAGTTTTTTGAGGAATCTCCACACTGTTCTCCACAGTGGCTGTACTAGTTTGCATTCCCACCAACAGTGTAAGAGGGTTCCTTTCTCTCCACATCCTCTCCAGATTTATTGCATGTAGACTTTTGGATAGCAGCCATTCTGATTGGTGTGAAATGGTATCTCATTGTGGTTTTGATTTGCATCTCTCTGATTATGAGGGATGTTGAGCATTTTTTCATGTGTTTGTTAGCCATCTTTATGTCTTCTTTGGAGAAATGTCTGTTTAGTTCTTTGGCCCATTTTTTGATTGGGTCACTTAGTTTTCTGGAATTGAGCTGCAGGAGCTGCTTGTATATTTTGGAGATTAATCCTTTATCACTTGCTTCATTTGCTATTATTTTCTCCCATTCTGAAGGCTGTCTTTTCACCTTACTTATAGTTTCCTTTGCTGTGCAGAAGCTTTTGATTATAATTAGGTCCCATTTGTTTATTTTTGCTTTTATTTCCAATATTCTGGGAGGTGGGTCATGGAGGATCCTGCTGTGATTTATCTCGGAGAGTGTTTTGCCTGCGTTCTCCTCTAGGAGTTTTATAGTTTCTGGTCTTACATTTAGCGCTCTAATCCATTTTTAGTTTATTTTTGTGTATCGTGTTAGGAAGTGTTCTAGTTTCATTCTTTTACAAGTGGCCGACCAGTTTTCCCAGCACCACTTGTTAAAGAGACTGTCTTTTCTCCATTTTATATTCTTGCCTCTTTTGTCAAAGATGAGGTGTCCATAGGTGCGTGGATTTATCTCTGGGCTTTCTATTTTGTTCCGTTGATCTATATTTCTGTCTTTATGCCAGTACCATACTGTCTTGATGACTGTGGCTTTGTAGTAGAGCGTGAAGTCCGGCAGGTTAATTCCCCCAGTTCCATTTTTCTTCCTCAAGATTGCTTTGGGTATTCGAGATTTTTTGTATTTCCATACAAACTGTGAGATTATTTGTTCTAGTTCTGTGAAAAATATCGTTGGTAGCTTGATAGGGATTGCATTGAATGTATAAATTACTTTGGGTAGTATACTCATTTTTACAATATTTATTCTTCCAATCCATGAACATGGTATATTTCTCCATCTATT
Organism: Moschus berezovskii; assembly: GCF_049115385.1. Classification (NCBI taxonomy): domain Eukaryota; kingdom Metazoa; phylum Chordata; class Mammalia; order Artiodactyla; family Moschidae; genus Moschus; species Moschus berezovskii. Next base: position 3,094,121 of record NC_142465.1, read on the forward strand.
AGTGTCGTCTTTGATTGCTTTCAATAGCATTTTATAGTTTTCTATGTACAAGTCTTTTGTTTCCTTAGGTAGATATATTCCTAAGTATTTAATTCTTTTTGTTGCAACAGTGAATGGAATAGTTTCCTTAATTTCTTTTTCTATTTTCTCATTATTAGTGTATAGGAATGCAAGGGATTTCTGTGTGTTGATTTTATATCCTGCAACGTTACTGTAATCATTGATTAGCTCTAGTAGTTTTCTGGTAGAGCCTCTAGGGTTTTCTGTGTAGAGGATCATGTCATCAGTGAACAGTGATAGTTTTACTTCTTCTCTTCGAATTTGTATTCCTTTTATGTCTTTTTCTGCTCTGATTGCTGTGGCCAAAACTTCCAGGACTATGTTGAATAGTAGTGGTGAGAGTGGGCACCCTTGTCTTGTTCCTGACTTTAGGGGAAATGCTTTCAGTTTTTCACCATTGAGGATAATGTTTGCTGTGGGTTTGTCATATATAGCTTTTATGATGTTGAGGTATGTCCCTTCTATTCCCACTTTCTGGAGGGTTTTTATCATAAATGGATGTTGAATTTTGTCGAAGGCTTTTTCTGCATCTATTGAGATAATCATATGATTTTTATTTTTCAGTTTGTTAATGTGGTGTATTACGCTGATTGATTTGCGGATATTGAAGAAAACTTGCATTCCTGGGATAAAGCCCACTTGGTCATGATGTAGGATCTTCTTAATGTGTTGTTGGATTCTGATTGCTAGAATTTTGTTAAGGATTTTTGCATCTATGTTCATCCATGATATTGGCCTGTAGTTTTCTTTTTTTGTGGGGTCTTTACCAGGTTTTGGGATTAGGGTGATGTTGGCCTCATAGAATGAGTTTGGAAGTTTCCTTTCCTCTGCTGTTTTCTGGAAGAGTTTGAGTAGAATAGATGTTAGCTCTTCTTTAAATTTTTGGTAGAATTCGGCAGTGAAGCCGTCTGGACCTGGGCTTTTGTTTGCTGGAAGATTCCTGATTACAGCCTCTAGTTCCGTGCTTGTGATGGGTCTGTTCAGATTTTCTATTTCTTCCTGGTTCAGTTTTGGAAAGTTGTACTTTTCTAGGAATTTGTCCATTTCTTCCAGGTTATTCATTTTATTGCCATATAATTGCTGATAGTATTCTCTAATAATCCTTTGTATTTCTGTGTTGTCAGTTGTGATCTCTCCATTTTCATTTCTAATTTTATTGATTTGGTTCTTCTCCCTTTGTTTCTTGATAAGTCTGGCTAGTGGTTTGTCAATTTTATTTACCTTCTCAAGGAACCAGCTTTTGGCTTTGTTGATTTTTGCTATGGTCTCTTTTGTTTCTTTTGCATTTATCTCTGCCCGAATTTTTACAATTTCTTTCCTTCTACTGACCCTGGGGTTCTTCATTTCTTCCTTTTCTAGTTCTTTAGATGTAGAGTTAGGTTAGTCAGTTGACTTTTTCTTGTTTCTTGAGGTGTGCCTGTATTGCTATGAACTTCCCCCTTAGCACTGCTTTTACAGTGTCCCAGAGGTTTTGGGTTGTTGTGTTTTCATTTTCATTCATTTCTATGCATATTTTGATTTCTTCTATGATTTGTTCATTATTCAGCAGCGTGTTGTTCAGCCTCCATATTTTGGCATTTTTAATAGTTTTTCTCACGTAATTGAGATCTAATCTTACTGCATTGTGGTCAGAAAAGATGCATGGAATGATTTCAACTTTTTTGAATTTACCAAGGCTAGATTTATGGCCCAGGATGTGATCTATCCTGGAAAAGGTTCCATGTGCTCTTGAGAAAAAGGTGAAATTCATTGTTTTGGGGTGAAATGTCCTATAGATATCTATTAGGTCTAACTGGTCTATTGTATCATTTAAAGTTTGTGTTTCCTTGTTAATTTTCTGTTTAGTTGATCTATCCATAGATGTAAGTGGGATATTAAAATCTCCCACTATTATTGCATTATTGTTAATTTCCCCTTTCATACTTGTTAGTAATTGTCTTAAATATTGTGGTGCTCCTATGTTGGGTGCATAAATATTTATAATTGTTATATCTTCATCTTGGATTGATCCTTTGATCATTATGTAGTTTCCTTCTTTGTCTCTTTTCACAGCCTTTGTTTTAAAGTCTATTTTATCTGATATGAGTATTGCTACTCCTGCTTTCTATTGGTCTCTATTAGAATGGAATATCTTTTTCAGCCCTTCACTTTCAGTCTGTATGTGTCCCTCGTTTTGAGGTGGGTCTCTTGCAGACAACATATATGGGGGTCTTGTTTTTGTATCCATTCAGCCAGCCTTTGTCTTTTGGTTGGGACATTTAACCCATTTACGTTTAAGGTAATTATTGATAAGTACGATCCTGTAGCCATTTTCTTTATTGCTTTGGGTTCGAGTTTATACACCCTTTCTGTTTTTCCTGTCTAGAAAAAATCCTTTAGCATTTGTTGGAGAGCTGGTTTGGTAATGCTGAATTCTCTCAGCTTTTGCTTGTCTGTAAAGCTTTTGATTTCTCCTTCATATTTGAATGAGATCCTTGCTGGGTACAGTAGTCTGGGCTGTAGGTTATTTTCTTTCATCACTTTAAGTATGTCTTGCCATTCCCTCCTGGCCTAAAGAGTTTCTGTTGAAAGATCAGCTGTTATCCTTATGGGAGTCCCCTTGTGTGTTACTTGCTGTTTTTTCCCTTGCTGCTTTTAATATTTGTTCTTTGTGTTTGATCTTTGTTAATTGGATTAATATGTGTCTTGGAGTATTTCGCCTTGGGTTTATCCTGTTGGGGACTCTCTGGGTTTCTTCGACTTGGGTGATTATTTCTTTCCCTATTTTAGGGAAGTTTTCAACTATTATCTCCTCAAGTATTCTTTCATGGTCTTTCTATTTGTCTTCTTCTTCTGGGATTCCTATGATTCGAATGTTGGAGCGTTTAACATTGTCCCAGAGGTCTCTAATATTGTTCTCATTTCTTTTAATTTGTTTTTCTTTTTTCCTCTCTGTTTCATTTATTTCTACAAGTCTATCTTCTAGCTCGCTTATCCTGTCTTCTGCCTCTGTTATTCTACTGTTTGTTCCCTCCAGAGTGTTTCTGATCTCATCTATTGCATTATTCATTGTATATTGATTCTTTTTTATTTCCTCTAAGTCCTTATTAAACCTTTCTTCCATCTTCTCCATCCTTTTCTCCAGGTTATTTATCTGTAACTCCATTTTGCTTTCAAGATTTTGAATCATGTTCACCACCAAAATTCGAAATTCTTTGTCGGGTAGATTCCCTATATCTCCCTCTTTTGTTTGTGTTGGTGGGCATTTATCTTGTTCCTTTACTTGCTGGGTATTTCTCTGCCTCTTCATCTTGCTTATAATGCTTTGCTTGGGATGGCCTTTCCCTCTTCTGGCCGTTTGTGGAATTCTCTTTATTATGTAGTTTCCTCACTGTGTGTGGGGTTGGACAGGTGACTTGTCAAGGTTCCCTGGTTATGGAAGCTTGTGTCGGTGTTCTGGTGGGTGGAGCTGGATTTGTTCTCTCTGGAGTGCAATGAAGTGTCCAGTAATGAGTTATGAGATGTCAGTGGGTTTGGAGTGACTTTGGGCAGCCTGTATATTGAAGCTCAGGGCTAGTTTCCTGTGTTACTGGAGAATTTGCGTGGTATGTCTTGCTCTGGAACTTGTTGACCCTTGGGTGGTGCTTGGTTTTAGTGTAGGTATGGAGACGTTTGATGAGCTCCTATCGATTAATGTTCCCTGGAGTCAGGAGTTCTCTGGTGTTCTCAGGATTCGGGCTTAAGCCTCTTGCCTCTGGTTTTTGGTCTTATTCTTGGAGTAGCCTCTAGACGTCTCTATCTGTCATTTCCAAGGTGGTTCCCTCTGTTTTAGCTTCTGTTTGCTTGTCTCTTCAGTGTCTAATTTCCGCCCTGATACTAGGGGGTGGGTGGACACTTTTTAAGGCTCAGTTGTTCAGTCCTGTTCTGGGAAGGGAGGAACGCTGCAGACGAATATCTCTGGCATCTGTGGGGAGTGCTTGCAGCGTCTCGGCCACACTGGGTTTGCCCCCGCTCACAGCACGTATGCTGTCCCAGTCTACACTGCACAGGCTCTAGGTTGCTCTGCCGGGAACTGTCCGAGGCCAGCGCCGGGTTGTATACACTTCCCAGGTCTGAGCGGCTCAAGTTCAGGTTCTCAGGTACTCCAAAAAGGCGCAGACTTGGTTGGGCCTGCGTTTTGTGCCTTCCCTGGTCCGAGCAGCTCAGGGGACCAGGTGTTTGGCGAGCGCGGTCTCTGCGACTTATCGCCTCCCCAGTCCCCGCCACTCAGTTTTCTGGGTGTAAAACCGGCGCACCTTCTCAGGGGGATATCGACCGGCCCGAGCCCAAGAAGTCTTGACTAGCAAGAAGCCTGTCTGCAGTTTGTATCAGATGCCTTTCTGGGGCTGCGGTTGCCCGCTCCGGCTCTGGCTGCGCTCCCTGCCTGTCTCGGCGGGGGATAGGGGATGGGCCGACCGCAGCCGGCTCACTCTGCTCAGTCCTTTATTCTGTGAGTGGGGCTGGCCGAGTCTTAGGTTAGAGCTTTCCGCCTTTTCGTGGGGAAGCTGTCCCACAGTCTGCTTTGCTCTCCCCAGTTCTCTCAAAATGTTCTCGCGGCATTCAAGCCCAGTCCTCTCTCTAAGTTCAGCCAGCTCCTCCATGCCCAGCCCCCGCTTGCTAATGGCGTATACAGGCGTCTGCACTGCTTCTCTGCTGGGAGTTACCGTTTGGCGGGTAATCTGTGGGTTTTAAAAAAAATCTTAAAAAAAAAAAGAGGGTTATGTGGCCCTCTGAGCTTCCAAGGCTCGCCACAGATTCGCCATTGAGAGTGTTTCCCGGTGTTTGGAAACTTCTCTCTTTTTAAAGCCTCCCTTCCCGGAACGGAGCTCCATCCTTACTTCTTTTGTCTGGCTTTTTATCTTTTATGTTTTTTCCTACCTCCTTTCGAAGACAATGGGCTGCTTTTCTGGGTGCCTGACGTCCTCTGCCAGCATTTAGAAGTTGTTTTGTGGACTTTACTCTGCATTCAAATGTTCTTTTGATGAATTTGTGGGGGAGAGAGTGGTCTCGCCGTCCTATTCCTCCGCCATCTTGTTCCTTCTCCCCTGCCCGGTGCTTTTAAAAGAAGGACCGTACTTTGCTCTTGAAGTTCATGAGTTTTTGTTTTTCCTGTTGTAGGCAAGGCAGGGAGACGACGTGAAGGAAGAACACAATAAGAGAATGGATGATCTGGAGGATAAGGTGAGCCAGCCCCATGGCCCCTTTACAAAGAGGCACATCTGGTGTGGCCTGTCCCGGCTTGGTCTGTGTGTGGGGAAAAGCTCCAGGACAGGAGTTGGAAAACTGTTCCCAAGAGGGGCTCAGAGTGAATGTCTTTACTGGTTACGAATAATTGAGTAGCAGCATTTCATGCTAGTCAATAAGCGTGACAGCATCCACAGGCAGTGTGTAAAGGAACAGACGTAGACGTGTGCCCACAACCCTTACAGAAAGCATCAGTGAGCCAGATCCCCCGATGGCCCCAGTGTTAGCAGCCGCCGTGCTCGAACTTTGTTCTCGGTCCACCCTCACCCCTTCGTTTCTTTCTTAGAAGTTTATTTCTGGGGCTTTGCTGGCAGTCCAGGGGTTGAGAGCCCCCGGGGAGCTGCCCTGCAGGGCGGGGCACACTGCCTGCTTGCAGAGAGCTGGAGACCAGGCAGGGAGGAGTACAGTAGAGGCCGCTCCCAGGGAACTTTCAGAGACTCGCAGCAGGCGCTGCAGGGAGCCCTGGAGGAGGAATCTGCTGGTTCCCGTTGTGCGATTTGAAGGCGCGGGGGTGAATGGGGGTGAACCAATAGGCAGTTGGTTCGCTGGAGCGGAGCAGGAATGATGGCAGGTGGTCCTGGAGCCAGCGAAGGGGGTGGCCCTGCCCTGGGGAGGGGTCGTGACGAAGACAGGGGGCGAGGGCACTGGCCCCGGGGGACAGGGAGCCGGCAAACCAGCATCTCGAGGCTGCCCCTTAGTTGCTTTGAGGTCATGTCTGGGAAAAGAAGGCAGGACCTGGGTGACAGTGGGGCAGGGGGGACATTTGCGGAGAGAAGGGCGTGAGGTGTGAGAGCGGGAGGGCGGCACGGGGCCCCGCAGGCACGCTCCCGTGCGTCTCTGATGACAGAGCCGCCCTTGCAGTGCGAGGGGCCGCCGCCCAGAACAGCCGAGGGCCTGTGCCCCGAGAGGAGAGCTGCGGCGGGGCTGGCCCTCCTGTCCGCTGGCTGCCCCTGCTCTCTCCTGTCTGTGGGAGTTCAGACCAGCCTGGAAAACGGAGGGCTGGGAACCTGCAAGGATGGCCCTCCTCGGTGAACCAGTACAAGTGATGACAGCTGAGGTGGACCCAGCGGCTCTGGAGCTGAAGGATTGCTTTTCCTTATTTTCCTTCAGCCTGGCTGATGGGGGCATGGATGTATTTTTTTTAATGTTTGCTTTCTGTCCCTGACTCCATCAGCCCTCGCTTGTGAATAACCTCATAGGATTGCCTTCTGTCCACGCTAAGAGCTGAGTGTCACCAGGCCATATGGGAACTGAATTCTCCTCCTGCCCGTTTCTTCAGTACTGCTCGCTTAAGAGATGCCAGTGTCTCCTAAGCATGGCCCATTTATCCTCAGTCAGGGCTTCCATGTAAAATTGTGTTCAGTTCCTGATAGACTTGAGCTTCCCTGAATGTCGCTGACGAGACGTGGTCCTCTCGTGCCCAGGTGCAGACCCTGAAGGAACAGGGCTGGGATCGCGTGCAGCAAGCCAGCATGCTGGCCAACGTGGCCCAGGCGTTCGAGAGTGACGAGGGCGTATCTGATGGCGAGGGCGACGGGGTCACCCTCTTCAGCTCGGCCACTCAGCTGTCGCCCAGCGGGCAGAACGATGCTGAGACTCCGACTGTGATGCTTCAGGGGCAGCTGGACACCATCATCGAAGAGATCCGGTGGGTGCGCCTGATGCCAGCTCCCCGGAAACTCGGTTTCTCTGGGGAACTGTCTTCTCCTTAGAGAAGTCTGAGTGTTCCATAGTAAGAAAACTGACTTCATGTCTGCCTCAAGAATTTTCAGTTCCAAGATTGCCCTTGATTCTAGAGCTCAGTCAGCCAAGGCGTTCTGTCCACAGTGTGGTGTCAGCACTCTGTGGGGGGCATTGTGGGGTGTCCCCCCCTCAGCTCTGAGCCCCAAGGTGGGTGAGGTGCTGAGGCGGTGTCCCCTGCAGCCCGTGCACCCTGCAGCACTGAGGGCGCGCCCTCCTGTGTCGCTCAGAGCCTCCCACGTTCTGGTGAAAAGCCGCCTGGATCAGAAAAGCTGGGGTTTTGTGGTTAGCAAATTCCCACTCAGATCTGCATTTTCCCTTTTAACTTAACACCGTGTGAAGATTGGCATGTTGGAAGACAGTGGTCCAAGGACATGTGTTTGAGTTTTACTCATCTCATCAGTAGATTTAAGAAGTTTTCTTTAGACATCGTCTTGGCAGTTATAGCAATTTACAAAAGGGGACAGAATCCAAAGGCCCGCCTAGTGGTGAGCAGGGGGCCTTGGGCCTGGGTACAGCCGGGTGGCTGGGGGCCCCGAGGCCTGCCTGGTGCCACACCCGCACAGCGGTTCCCCTGTCCCTAGTCCACGTTCAGAGTGGCTGCAGGCCGGCGACCCTGCACAGGACCTGGCAGAGCTGCTGCTCAGATTGTTCTCATCATGTCAGCTGAGGCCGAGGTGCCCGTCCCTGTCAGCCGAGCGTGGGGGGACTGGGGGAAAGGCAGGGGATGGATGGCACAACCAGCAAATGCAGGTTGTGCCACCTCACTTTTGACGCCATAGACGGACTGCTTTGTAGGCCGTGTTTGAGCACAGACGAGCTCAGAAAGATTGTCTTTCCCCATCCCCGCAGGAAATATGGAATGGTTATATATTAATATTCTTATTTTTACAGCAAGTTGTCAGGTAAAAGTGATTTTTCCTTATACAACAAGTTGACTTGATGTAATGGTAAATTCTGTCCATCAACTTATCAACACTGAAAAACTTTCAAGATGTATAAGCAGAAGTGAAACTGGAGAGTTTAGTTCCTGTAAGAATCTTATATTTTAATTTGAAAATCATTTTATTTGCATAATCGAGTATTTAAACTGCTGTATAACATCCTCCATGACACACTAGGGGAGAAGAGCAGTAACCATGAATTCTAGGTTAATACGGCACATTGACATGAATCCAGAAACTCACATAAAGCTGGGGGAGAACTTCATCAAGTGATGCGTTTGTACATACACAACCTCAAAAAAAAAAAAAAAAAAAAAGATCAACTCAGCACTTCATCTGGTCTGGGGACTTGTATTTAGAAACTCCACCTTGTTCGTGAATCTCTGTTTTGACTGTACAGAGTTCCCGATTCCCAGTGGAAAAGACTTGAGGCACTGACGTGCATCTCTGCCCTGAGAGCAGGGAAAAGGTAGAGGTTGTCAACTTCAGGTATCTCCTCACAGGGAGAGAGTCGCCATCCAGGCCCCGTCAGAATGTTAGAGTAAATAAGTGCAATCAAACGTGAATGATCAGGGGCCACTTTGTAAGACTCAGTGCTAGTTACTCTAAGTTTGAGAATATTCAAAAGAGGGAAAGTTGAACCTTTTTGCTGAGATGTTAATTGAGCAACTGTTCCTGGAATTTGCTAATCGTGACACAGAATGCCAGCCCAAATGTGTTGTCGAGACACACTCCCCTGCTGACAAAGGCACGTGACGGGTTTTATTCTATTTTAGGTTGATCGAAGAGAAGAACACGGAGCAGTCGGCCGAGGAGACTGAGAGCAGTGTGGGCAGCGGGAGCTTAGGCAACCTCCGTCATTTTATTTATTTTTTATTTATCTATTTATTTTTTCAGCTTGTCAAATTTATATTTTATTAAAGGGATGTCTATGTGTCCTGTCAATGGCTTTATGTCTTCTTTCAGTGTATTTATTTATTTATTATTATTATTCTTTTTGGAGGCTAATTACTTTACAATACTATATTGGTTGGTTTTGCCATACATACTCCCTCAACCTGTATCCCGCCTCCTCGCTTCCCAGCTCCTGCTCGCCCAGCAGTGGGCGTTCCAAGCCCCAAAGGAGGTGGCACAGCCCGCCGCAGGAAGTAGACAAGCTGGGCATCACGACTGGGATATGTGTCTGCCTCCTCCCTGCCGCGTCCCTCCCCCAGCACACTGGTTTTCTTTTGTTTGTTTGTTTTTTCTCTTTTTACCCAGAAGAAAATCAGGTACATTTGCTACGCTCAGAGGTCTAAGATTTTTTAAAACTGCCTAGTCTTTAATCATTCCATAATGGCACCGTGACAAATTCAGTTCAGTTCAGTTCTGGACCACTGGCTTACCACGTCATCGTGAACTCAGCCAGAGCCTGCCTCTGTAACATTGGGCCTGGCCTGTGCTGGGCACAGCAGCTGCAGGGAAGTTTCTCTTCTCAGGGAGCAGACAGCTTCATGAAAGTAACCATAGGCAGCTCTCATGGCGTGTGAAAACCGTGCCGCACATTTTCCACTGGGGATGCCTGGTTGCAGGGTGCAGGGCATGCGGTGGGGACAAAACCCAAGAATCTCAACTGGTCTGCTTGCTGATGGGCCTGGCCGTGCGCTCAGGCCAGCTCTACGTGTGAAACCAGGTTAAAAGCCGGGGGCCCCAGGGAAGAAGTCGGGCTTCCTCACTCTTCCGAGTCTAAAAACAGGATGACTACCTAGGGCTTTTGGTGACAGAGTGTGTGGCTCTAAAGCACATGTCCCAGCTTGCTTCCATGTTTAGCTTAGGTTTTGTGAGTGCATTGCTCTTTACCCCATGAAATCACGTGTACAACACTCTGCTTTGTAATTGCACTTGCATTATCACTGCTTCCGTTACCACCCATTTCATGTTAGCTATGTTGTTAGTCAGCATATAATTAAATTCACTGTGAATCATTTTAGTGGCATGTGAAGTGGTAACTAGTCCATTTTTATAATTTGCATCATTGACTAAGTAGTTGAAATTTAAAATTCTTTGACGATTTCTCTGTGGTTTCATGCTTGATTTCTTTCCGAGTATTTGTAAAAGAACAGTTCTGTATATGTTTTCCTTGCTGTTGGACTTCTCTGACGGTGTGTCTGCTTTCGTCATTGGTTTTGATTTCCTGTCTCATCCTGCTGTCTGCTTAGTCGTTGTCAGTCAGGCAACGGTCAATCAGTCGTTGTCAATCAGCTGTCGTTTGCCCATCCGTCTCCCCTCCCCCGTCCTCCCACTTGCTCTGGTCATACCAGTGCTGTGGTCCACAGTGTGTGTCCCCTTAGTCGGGTTTGTGCTTTGTCTTCGTGTCTCATTAAATGGTGTGTTTCCCCCATAGCAGTAAGTTTGAATTAGCGTATCACTAAGCAGTTACAGGAGAAGGCAATGGCACCCCCACTCCAGTACTCTCGCCTGGAAAATCCCATGGACGGAGGAGCCTGGTAGGCTTCAGTCCATGGGGTCGCGAAGAGTCGGACACGACTGAGAGACTTCACTTTCCGTTTTCATTTCCATGCACTGGAGAAGGAAATGGCAACCCACTCCAGTGTTCTTGCCTGGAGAATCCCAAGGACGGGGGAGCCTGGTGGGCTGCCATCTATGGGGTCGCACAGAGGGGACACGACTGAAGCGACTTAGCAGCAGCAGCAGCAGCATGCAGTTATAAGCATAATGTAGATGGATCCTAAACTACATAACGTGTGTAATTCATAAATGAGATGATCCTTACATAAAGAAATGACCCTCTTAAGTGTAGATTTAATGGACTTTTGACACAATATCCTTTCTGTGTAGGTGCTCGTATTTAAGACTCTCAATGTCATCAGCTTTTGCACAGTTAATGTCTCTCTTAGACTTTAAAAAAGTATCTTCTATGGTTAATGACTGCACCTGCTATTATGCTAGTTTTCATTCTTACATATTTTCACAGGGAACCTGCTTTAATGAATTTATTTTGAGAAGTTTTAAATTCTTTGTAAGGATTTTACATAAATATCCAATAAATGGTCAGATTTATTCAATGTTGAAATAGGTATTATGGTACCTTCCTCATCAGTTAAATTACTAATTTAATGTTTAACATTTTTTTTTTTTGAGAGAAACTAATTTATAGAGAAATTTGGCTGAGAATAGACAACTGTTAAGGCCCTTTATTGTACAGAATGCTGTGCTTTATTAAATCACGATATTGTAATGGAATTGTATCGTCTGAGTAATAATTGATAGTGTTTCTCTAGTAAATCTTCAATAGCTTATTTAATTTCTGTGGTCAAAAATATGTTCTGTTTCCAGTTACATGTTCTCTAAATCTTCATCCCACTTATATGTTTGCAGTCTTTTTTGCTTTACTGTCTTTGCCTATACTGATTCTTGAATTTTTAGCTTCAGAGTCACAATAAATCTGGTTTCTTTTCATTTCTTTGCATGCATCTCTCAACCTAGTGATTTAAGGAAGCATCGTTGAAAGGTAAACTGCTTAGTACTTTAGCATGCCTTTATTTCTCTGTGAAGTGTTAAACAGTCCTTATCGTTTAACGTGAATGAACACTATGTGGTTATGTACTGGTGAATAATTGACGTTTTAATGGAAGTAACGAAGCTCACCTACCACTTAAAATATGCTGATGGTTCTGTTGGAAATAGGTCATTTGTTGGGACAATTGTAGCAGTTTGCTTTCTCCCACTTGTTTGCCTTCTAATCATCTCATGCTTATTTATAATAGACATAGTATCATTGGTTATTTTTAAAGTTTTCTTTACTTATTTTTTTTGCCATGCTGCACAGCTTATGGGATCTTAGTTCCGCAACCAGGGATCAGACCAGTGTCCCGGCAGTGAAAGTGCCAAGTCCTAACCTCTGACCACCATGGAATTTACACTCAGTGTTTTCTTAAAAGTCATGACTGTTAGATTTTCTTAAAAGACATAGATGTTAGATTTGCGGGAAGCCAATTTACTGACGGTGGGCAGCAGTGTGCAGGAGACTCTGTGCACCGGGCACCGTGTCAAGTGCTTTCCAAGTCTGTCATCTCATCCCACAGACACCCAGGTGAGGTCTAGGCTGCTGTTATCCCCATTCAGCAGACATGGACACTGAGGCTGAGAGAGCCCAGGCTCACACACACAGCAGAGTGGTGCGGACTGGTCTGATCAGAGCCTGGACGTGTACCCGTGGTGCCGTCCAGCTCTCTTTCCTCCTGAGGCTCTCGTGTCCATCACGGCATCCCCGATGGAGGGAGCATCAGGAGGGAGCTCGGTGCCGCTCCCCTCGGGTCACTTGGATGAGCCCCTCTTGTTGGGATCCAGTGCGCCGAGGGTTGGCCTTCCTTGTCCCTCTCCCGCTCCCAGCCCACTGACCGAGGACTCCTGGGGCCTTCCCGCAGGACTCGGGCAGCCGCACTCTGGTTCAGGCAGCTCAGTGCCCGGGAGCCCTCCTGCTGGGCACAGCAGGGCAGCGCCGTCACCCTGGGGTTGGTGGCCGGGGTGTGCCGCTCTGTCAAACCTCAACATGGATCAGCCATAGACACCCATATGTCCCCTCCCTTTTGAACCTAACTCAAATCTCCCTCCCCATTCCACTGCTCTAGGTTGATACAAGATCATCTGTTAGTGAGACCTAGGGGTGCTTTATGGCAACCACAGTGAGCGAATTACACTCGAACAGTGTGTAAGCACTTCAAGGTGTAGCCCCCAGTCTGTGTGTTCCCGAGAAATCCAAGGCAGACCCGTGGTGTTCGCATGGAGGGGTTAGGTACCTTTTCTGTGTTTCTCTGGTCGTGATGGGTTCCAGTAACCTGCATCATCACTACAAATGATCTTGGGTGGTGGCACAAGCTGTGTGCTTTCCTCCTTCAAACAGAAAGGTCTGGACGGCTTTGCTGAGAGGTTTCTTACTCTTGAAACTGGTGCTTCTGAGCAGCGTCTGGCGATGAGCACAGTCCTTTCATCAGGGCAGTTCATGCCATGCAGGGTTCACGGTGCTGGCATCGTTCTGCCCTCCTGCCCGGCAGGGCCATCTGGTTGTTGGATTCCAGGGAGGGCAGAGCCCGGCTGCAGGGAGGCTCTGGTCCGGGGTCTCTGCACTCAGTCGGGTGCTCTCGCTGCCCCACAGCCCTGCCTCTCTTGAACAAGACAGTCCTTTAAGATGGCATTAAGCTATAACAAGGGTTTATTTTGTACTTGGGGGAAAGCATAGCTAATAGATTTTCAAATAAGTTTCTGGTTATAATGTAAAGTTGTGAGATTGCCTTTTACGACAGTCTTTTGTTACCCAATTTTACACTTACCTCAATCCCTCAGCCGCCAGCTATCCGGGAAGAGGTAGGAGGCATCGAAGGCAAAACCTCGACCCCTGCCTCGCCGCGGTCCCTTCGGCTGGACCGGCTGCACACGGGGTTGCTGCGCACAGCCAGCCACGAGGCCATCAGGGACGCCTGCAAGTAAGGGGCCTGCGCGCCTCGGCATCAGTTTCAGGAGCCCTGCGCCTCTTGTCTTGAAAGAGTTGCAGGGATGATTTTACATGAATCCCACTGGGTTCGGTGCCTGGGTTTAGTGGTGGACTTCAGGTGCTGGGGGAGGAGAGCTCAGTGACCTCAGTGATTTTAGGAAACGTCCGTCTCGATGGATTGACTCCTGTGGGAGCTTTCCTCCTGCTCTTGCTAGAGGTCTGCCCGGCCCGGGGTGCGTTCCTGCTGGTGGCGGCCCCTTGCCTCTCGGGTGCACTCTTGAGGGTCCCTCCCTTTTCCTCAAGCGTCTCCTCTCAGGAGACTCTGTCCACTCCCGTGACTGACACTGTCCTCATTCAGACCACCACCTGCTGATCTCCTGTCCTGAGCCAGGCAGCACTCGATGGAGGGCACGTGTGGTCACCTGACCAGCAGCCCTGCACGGTGACCGTCGCTCTCCTGCCACTGCCAGGGGCAGTCACCGTGCGGGAGGCAGGGGGACTGCCCAGAGCGGGGGAGCTCGCCTTCCCTGGGAGTGTCGTCACCTGCCGAGCAGCTACCCTGAGGGAAGGTTGGAGCGCCCTCTGCACCAGCTGGCCTGGGGTCAAGTCCTCCTTGGGGGAGAGCTAGAGGCAGGGAATCGCAGCTTCCCGGGGTGGTTGTCTGTGGCCAGGAGCCTGCTTTGCTCGTGTGGAGTGTGCTTGGTGAAGGAGACTCCACGGTCTGCTGCGAGGTTGAGGTGCGGGTGTTGCTGGGTGCCCCGTTCTATCAGTAGGTCCTGTGGACGGGTGTGTGTTTGCACAAGGGTGCCAGATAACGGTCGTTTTCTCTCCCCGAAGCTCGACAGGCTCCCAGCAGCAGCAGCCAGGACTCGCCGCACAAAGCAGCAAAAGACAAAAGCATCAGGTACTCCATCAGCCGCATATTTCAAAAGAAGTAAAAGGGCCGGCCTGGACACCCCGGCAAGGAGGCATTAGGACCAGGTGGGTGCTCCACCGTTCAGAGTTAGGGGGCCTGCAGGCATGTCCCTTCTGTGTCTCCCCCGTCATCCCCACGAGGCACTGTCACTGACGCTGGGGGTCCTCCTGGGAGCAGGAACGGAGGAGGCGTCTGTCTTCTCGGTGGGTCTGAGATGATCTGATGAGTTAATGAGTGGTTGGGTGGATGGATGGATGAATTCGTCAGTGGATGGGTGGATGGATTAATGAGTGGATGAACAGATGGCTGGCTGGATGGGTGGATGAAGGGAGCATGGAATGAATAAAGCAGATGTTTATACTCCAGTGCTAGAAACATAGTCTCAGAAATTGCTTGAGTAGGAGCTGGGCAATGGTTGTTTCCTCCAAAACAGTGACAGGTGTTTGGAAACGGCTAAGTGCTCATCAGTGAGGGGTGAGGTACAATCTGTGGACAGCCCACAAGGAACAGCCCCCTCCTTCCTGCCACCGTCCCCACCCCCAGGAGCCCGTCAGGGGCTCTGCCCACGGCCCCTGCCCCACCCCACAGCCGCGCAGGTCCTCCTGGGGGCTCCTCAGCACACAGTGTCATCACCAGGCCCCCACCTCGCTCGGCGCCATCTCCTGGAGGACAGGGTGTGTTCCTGCCTCTCCAGCCAGATATTTGCTGAGTGTCTTGTTTGTGCTGGGTGTGGGATATACAGGGGTAAGTAACGCAGATGTGGTCTGGAGCACAGTTTAGGGACAAGAGGGGAAAAGGAGCAGGTTATTACATCTCTCCCTGTTATTCAGAAATACGGCACTGCGAGCGATGCTGCATTGACTGTGTACCAGATGCTGCGCGTGCCCCTCACCAAGCAGGGGCTGCCACCTCCCGATTTACAGAGGAGACATGGCCCCGCGGTTAGGGAGTGGTGAGGCAGGTTCACACCCACGCAGCGGGACCGGGCACTTTGCCGAACCCCAGCCACCTCTCCGGTGGATGCAGCAGGAATGAGATGGTTCTATGGCATCACTGATTCAATGGACGAGAGTTTTAGCAAACTCCAGGAAATAGTGAAAAGGACAGGAAAGCCTGGAGTGCTGCCGTCCACGGAGCAGCAAAGAGTCGGGCACAACTGAGCGACTGAACTAAAACCTGAGTGTGTGCTGAACTGCTTCAGTCGTGTCCGACCCTCTGCAAGCCCAGGAACTGTAGCCCAGTAGCTCCTCTGTCCAGGGGATTCTCCAGGCAAGAATACTGGAGTGGGTTGTCATGCCCTCCTCCAGGGCATCTTCTTGACCCAGGGATCGAACCCACGTCTCTCGTTATCTCTTGCATTGGCAGGTAGGATCTTTACCACGAGCGCCACCTGGAAAGCCCCAGTGAGTGCTGACAACTAGGAAATGCAGAAAATAAGGGCTGCTCCTAAGTTAAACCAAAAGAGCAGCAAGCACAGGTTGTAAAGTGGGAAACGCAGGATGAGCGACAGCAGTGCTGATGGAAACAAGCTAGGATGCGCTCACCCACATAAAGAAAATACCCGTGCCATTCGGAAGAGGAGCCCGTCAGCCCTCGAGGGACAGTAGAACCGGAACGGAAACCGAGGCCATGGTCAGCAGTGCCCACCTACACGGCCCGAGTGGAGTAGTGTCACTCACTGGGCTTCCTGCGTCCCCAGAGCTGCTGGCGGTAACATCTCTGAGTGCTAGACTGGGCAGCGTCCCCGACTGAGCTAAGACATCACTGCTCTCCTTCCAGTGCTGCTGCGGGGCCCTCTGTGGGCGGCCACGCTCATCCCCTGCCCTGCCACCCCCTGGGGCCCGGCTGTCCCCCGGGATCTTTTCAGCCCTTGATCTTGGGTGTTCCCAGCCCTCTGCCACGCAGGACTGGGACGCAACTCAGGACTTGGGCTTGAGACATCAAGGAGACCGTGAATCTGGACGGACTCCGCCCTGGGGCCTGTGAGAGAGCAGGAAAGCAAAGCCCCCACGGGGAGGAAGCAGAGCTGGGGAACGTGCCCTCAGCCACAACTGCCTTCTGCGCAAGTGCCTCTTCTTTGCCTCTCCTTGACCTGAAAGGAACCCCAGCTGCTGCTGCTCTGCAGGTGATTCCTAAAAATGCACCTCCTGCAAGAGCTGTTGTCCTGCTGCACTGGGGCTGCCTGAGTGTGCTAAGGAGTGTCAGAAAACTGGGGATGCCACACCTCATACTGGAGGTGGAGGGCCTGATACTGGGAAGGGTCTAATGCCTGGGGAGGGTCTGAGGGTGAGGGGGGCCAGATGCTGGACTAGGGTCTCATGCTGGGGGAGGGCATGATGCTGGACTAGGGCCTGATGCTGGGGAACGGCCTGATGCTGGACTAGGGTCTGATGCTGGGAGAGGACCTGATACTGGATTAGGGTCTGACCCTGGGGGAGGGTCTGATGCTTGGGAAAGGTCTGATCCCGGGGGAGGGCTTAATGGTGGGGGGGAGAGCCTGATAGTGGACTAGGGCCTGATGCGGGGGGAACCTCTGATGCTGGCCTAGGGTCTGATGCTGAAGTAGGGCCTGATGCTGGGTCGTGTCTGAAGCGGGACTAGGCCCTGATGTTGAGGGAGGGTCTGATGCTGGAGTGGGCCTGATGCTAGGGGCAAACGTCTGATGCTGGGGGGACCCTCTGATGCTGGATTAGGGTCTGATGCGTGGGGAGGGCCTGATGCTGGGGGAAGGCCTGATGCTGGACTAGGGCCTGATGCTGGGGGGAGATCTGATGCTGGACTAGGGCCTGACACTGGGGGTGGGCCTGATGCTAGGGGGCAGGTCTGATGATGGGGTGCAGCCTGCTCCCAGATGTTCACAGAGTTGAGTATAAACCTCTGTGAGAAATCTTTTTCTCATACATTCCTAGCCGCCCTTCTATGTTCTCTTTTTCTGAAGCATAGTTGCTGTGCACTATCGGTTTGATTTCTGCCGTACATCAGCATGAGTTAGCCATAGGTGTACGTGTGTCCCCTCCCTCTTGAATCACCCCCCACCTCCCCTTGCTGCATTCTTGTTTCTATGGATACATGAATAGTAAAGATTGTTGACTGAGATAACATAAAAAGCTCCCACACACAAGCGTGCACACACACACTCCCTAGTGCATCATTCGGGTCCACGTCAGGGTTGCCCTCGGCCAACCCCCTGGGACCCACAGTGCGCCTTGACACCTGCACTTTGTTCCCACCCTTGGCCCGCTGCCCACGCCTCAGCAGCAGCGGGGCCCTGTCCCCGCAGATGCTGAAGTGATGGAACCCCTTGGCTCCGGAGCCAAGGGCACGAACACCCCGTCGGTCGTCCTTTGCGGACACCTATGTCTTCGCTTTCTGGCCTTTCCACTGTATCCATTGGCTTCTCCTAACAGAATGTCCGTGTGATGACACGGGCTCCCATTACCAGCTCTGGTCTGTTCTCAGGGAGAGGACAGCTTACCCTCGGCACTCTTGATTGGCAGTGGGAAATTTTGCTTCAATACTTTATTGAAAGAAAACAATAAATAATACTGCAATAAAAAAAGTTCAGAAGTAGACTGTGCGTACTTTGTCACATATTCAGGAAGTTCACAAAAGAGTAATAGGAAAACAACGGTAAGAATGAATTGTACAAGTAAATTAAAGGTGGAACCTACATGTAAAGAGACATGCTGTCTCTGTCTACCGAGATCCAGCTGCATAATAAATATCGCACCATGATCTGAACGCATCTCTTGCTGGCTTTTTTAATGTGCCGCTGAAAAAAGTAAAAGTTACATTTGTACTTATACAATCCAGAATGGCTATGTCATTGCAATCTAAAAATGTACGCCTAGGTCCATTCTTTAAACATGTTTAGAAACAGATGTAAAAAGGTGATTTACATACAAATAAGGCCTTTGTCAGAGCTGCACTACGCTGTCTGTCTGGGAAGTGGCACCTTCGCTGTCCAGCTGGATGGCTCCGCAGCGGGCACAGGGCATCGCAATTGGTCCCCGATGAGTCTCACCGGAGAGGAGGGATCCGAGTCCAGAGACTAGGTTACCGGAGAGATTTTCATAGCCGGCTTCTAGTCATCCTTTCAGCCCAAATTTCATCAGAAGCTCACATTTAACACCCAGTATTTTTAAATCGCTTCACGCTGCAGACAAAAAGCATTTCTTGCCAGAAAAAGTACGGTTTAGGTCAGTCGTTAAAATCCAACAACCATTGGTTGGAATTAAGTTTGCTGATTTCAGAGTGATTGTTCGAGAGCTCGGTTACAGTCTGGAAGGGTAATGCACACTGTGTCGTGATTTTACAATCGCAGGAAAAGCCCTTCTCTCATGGTTTAACATGTAAAAGTTAAACAAGAATAATTACAATAAATGCATCATTTACAAAAGCCCTATATTTGTTCATAGGATTGACACAGACAAGCACTACAGTACATTCATTTGAAAGACTAAAATCAGGTATCATAACACGAATTGCTCTGAAAGGATATTTATAGCCTGAATATACAATAAAAAGTAAGTAATTATATAAATGAAGTCATAAGTTTACATAAACATAAGAAACATGGAATTCTAAAATATTTTCTCTACGGTATCCATGAGCTTTTCACTAATTAAAAACCCTGTCATAAAATATCTTCGGGTCCATATAACAAGTATCAACAGATTAAAGATTGCATCGAGTTGAAAATGTAGTCTATGTCGTATCCTGGACGCTGTCTAATCACCTGTAGAAGTAGTGTGGGTAAACTGGAAACACACAGACGAGTCAGTCCTGGGACGGCGGCTGGTGCCCGAGCCCCTGCCCCTCCAGACACACCCCCCCCCAACCCCATTCAGGGCTTCAGGGGCTTTGAGAATTCAGAGAAACACGGAGGACCAAGCAGATGAAGGAGAGAACTCTGTGGCGGACTTTATTCTGACGTATAGCTAAAAGCTGCTGGTAACAATCCCCAAAACCCAATCCAGCTTTCTAGCTGAGAGGGGAACAGGACAGAGCAGACAGCCTCCTGCCCTCAGAGCGGCTGGAGCAGGGCTGGGCCCCCGGGCCGGCCCCACCAGAGGACCGCCCAGAGCAGCACCTGCAAGGGAGGGTGGCCCCTCAGCGGCGGCCGAGCCCCAGATGCTGGTGCACCTCCGTGAGAAATGCTGGCCTCCGCACAGAGAGGCCCAGGGCAGGGCAGCCTCGAGAACCCTGGCGCCCTGGGCCCTGCTCCCTCCAAGACTGTGCACGCAGGGCATGGCCGGCAGCACTGCCTCTGTGGGAGGGACACCCGTGCGCACGGACGCGTGGGAGCCTTGGGCCGTGCTCTGACCAGTCCGGCGCCACCCGGGCACCAAGGTCACATTCTCTGCTGCTGAGGGCTCTCCCAGGCCGACCTCCAGAGACCCGCTGACCCTCCACTCCCAGGGTGTGACCGCCATGCCCCCGCGGGACCAGGCTTGCCAGTACTCACCCCGAAGCTCAGCAGGAGCAAGTCCTGCCTGCAGCGGAATCCAGACTCTGCATTCCTGCCACGCTGCCTGATCCCACGAGCGCGGGAGGAAGC
Organism: Moschus berezovskii; assembly: GCF_049115385.1. Classification (NCBI taxonomy): domain Eukaryota; kingdom Metazoa; phylum Chordata; class Mammalia; order Artiodactyla; family Moschidae; genus Moschus; species Moschus berezovskii. The sequence continues at coordinate 3,114,094 of NC_142465.1, forward strand.
GTGCAAACACAGTGCGGCTAACCGTGCAATGTCACACGAGGCACGAGGACACAGACACACTCACACCCGCAGCAGAGCCCACTCCTACTGAGGGTCTGGGGAACCTCCTAGAGGGAGGATGAGCCGGGGAGAGCGAGCCTGGCGGCTGCCATCTGTGAATCCTACCCACCCGGGGGCGGGCAGTCACACTAGAGCAGGAACGGCACAGTTGATGACAAAAACACCGACATGGGGACAGCTACTCCACGTGAGCAGCTGCCACTGTTTCTCCCTGGTCTCTCATCCCCTCCTTTCCTTAATTAACAACTGCCTGAATCTGCCCAATGGAACTCAGGGAAGGTCATGGAGGCTGAATGAAGGCCGTTAATCAAAGAAACGGGGGACACAGAATGCCTTGTGCTCAGGAGCCCCAGGGGGCCCTGCATGGTATCGCCTGTTGGCCCAGCTGCGGTTTGCTCATCCTGTCTTCCTATTCTGGGCCACCCTTCCCTTTTCCATCTCCTGCTACATTTCACTGTCAGGGCACCGACCATGACACCCGTTCTCCGGGTTCAACCACAGCAGGGTCGAAGGGCTGCAGCCTTTCAGCTTCCCCTCTGCTGGCACCTTCACCACACAGGACAGGGGCTGTGTGCACCCTGCTTGTTTACTGCAGCTGGAGACCACAGGCGGTGTGTTTGCTCGTGTGCTCATCCCTTTCGCTTCGGGCCAGGTTTGGGGGGTACTGGAGGAGCCCACCACAAGGCGCCCTGGAGGTGGGGCATCAAGGCCCGGACAGAAGGATCGGTTCTTCCAAAATTGCTGGGGATGGGGGATGGGGCAATTTCAGGGCCTCCTCCTCCTGACACTTGGGAGTCTGTTCTTTGTTTTACTTTGCGTGTTTGTCAGAGGCTTCCCCTTTCTCTGTGAGCACTTTCTGAGCCCCCTTCCGCTGTCCCTAGACCCTAGGAGAAAGCCTGGCGAAGGCGGGGACAAACTTGGGGCTGAAATCAAACAGATCATTTACTCTCTGTATATCTTTGGTCGAATTATTAACTCGTCCACACTTCGGTTTCCGTTCCAGGAACAGGCCAGAAACTCCTAGCTCCTGGGACACCCCAGAGGATGAAAGAAGGTGACCAGTTGACCGCCCATCCCCAGTCCTGGCACCAGCACACAAAGAAAGCAAGGCCTTCTCTCTGTTCTCCCAAATGTCAGGCCCCAGAGTTTCCTCCCTTATGATACCCGGCCCAGGAGAGGTATTCAGCTCAACTCAGTGTCAGGAGACATGGGGGCAGGTGAGGGAAATTGACGGTGATTTTCCACTAGCTGTTCAGCACTGCGCTGGATATTTTAGGCATTGCTAGATCTTTCAGGCATTATTTCGTTATTAGGCAGAAAGCACACAAAAATCGGTAATGACTCAGGCCTGCCTTGAACTTTCCTGCCTTCTGTGTGGCAGATTTCAGAGACTCAGGCCCTGGATTTCTCGTCCTCTGAGCCTGGCCACTGGGTGAGACCTGGTCCCCACTTTCCCTTTGCTGGGCCAGCACACAGACCCCTTCTTCAAAGTTTCACAGACAGACTGACAAAGGAAGTAACACAAGTTTCAGAATCTCACAGGGCTCTGTGACTGCAGTCTGGATTCTGCCCCCTTTTAAGAGCTGGTTCTGAGACACCCCTTGACCTCTTGCCTGTTGCAGCCATGCCTGGGGCTGGGGGTCTGCAGTCTCCTGTTTCTTTTCCAACCTGCCCCCAACTCACCCCTGGCCGCAGAGTGTTCAGGCCACAGAGAGAGGGACCTTAGGACCTCCTGAGGCATTTGTGAGGAAACCCCCATGGGGAATTTTCTCAAAATGGGATTTGGAAATTCTGCACCTTAGTCACTCTGGACAGAGGCAGCTCTGGGCAGTGACAAGAGAGGGGGGACAGGGATTTAGATCTGGGCTCTGGCCCCAGTTCAGCTCCAGTCCTCTTTGTGAGATGGCGGCAGACCTCTGCCCTTTGAGGCCCTCCATTTCCTCATCTAGGAAGTGGAGGTTTGACAGTATTGTTCCTGAGGCTGTTCTCGGTTGAAAGATACAAAACTAGAGGATTTGTGGTATTCCGGAGGAGAGTTGGGGGTACGTGTGCTATTGCCCCTAGAATCGATTCACATCACTTCTCCTGCAGCTAAGGCTGAGGGGTTATCTTATCATCTCTCCTTCCTTCCCGTCCAAGGGAAGGGACTCACCAAGACCCGGGACTCACCTTACTCCCTAGCTCATGAAGTCCTTGTGTGGGCAGTACTGGTCGGTCCTTTCACCTCACTCCCTCCGTCACTCCTTCCCTTTCTCCACCCCCTGCCGCCCCCCCCCTTCCATTCATTTCTACGTCTGTGACATATAAAATTCTTCGGGGCTTCCCTGGTGGCTCAGTGGTTAAGAACCCACCTGCCAATGCAGGAAACACGGGTTCAATCCCTGGTCCAGGAAGATCCCACATGCTGTGTGACTACTAAGCCTTTGCGCCACAACTACTGAGCCTGTGCCCTACAGCCCAGGAGCCACAACTACTGAGCCCACGTGCCACAACTATTGAAGCCCGCACGCCCTAGGGCCTGTGCTCCACAACAAGGGAAGCCACCGCAATGAGAAGCCTGTGCACTGCACCTTGAGGGCAGCTCCCGCCTGTGCAACTAGAGAAAAAAAGCCCTCACGGCAATGAAAATCCAGCACAGCCAAATAGAAATAAAATAATAAAAAATAGAATTCTTTGTTTATTAATGTAGAAAACAACTTAAGCAGGAGGGTATTGTACTGGGGGCGATGCTGAGTAGTTCACAGAGTGGACAGAGCATTGGAGAACCTGACTTGGAAAAAGGGCAAGTGAGAAACCAGGGCATCTGGACGGCAGTGCTACTGGACGGTCTCATCAGGGTACCACTGTTGAAACAAATATACCCCAACCATGTTTCCTATCCACGTCTCAATCTATTAAAGATTCATAGTCCTAGGGGAGGGAGGGTAAACAGCCAAGCTGGTGTCATTTGCTTGCTTCTTCGGTGGGAGAGGATAGAACTCTGGGATTTGCAGTACCACTGAGACTGTAGAGCCTGGAGGAGAAATAAGTCCACAAAAAGATATCAAGATGATATTTGGAAGGGAGAATGGATACTGTGTAAGGAAGTTAAAAAACAAAAACACAGAAACATATTAAACCAATATTCCGACCAACCATCCACCCATTAATCTCTCCATCTGTCCGTTTATCTATCTATACTTTCAGCCAACCCAGAAACACGCTTAAAAAAAAAAAAAAAAAAAGCCAAAACCTTTTATTCTGTATTGGGGTATGGTGCTGGAGAAGACTCTTGAGAGTCCCTTGGACTGCAAGGAGATCCAGCTATTCCATCTGAAAGGAGATCAGTTCTGGGTGTTCATTGGAAGGACTGATGCTCAAGCTGAAACTCCAATACTTTGGCCACCTCTTGCGACGAGTTGACTCACTGGAAAAGACTCTGATGCGGGGAGTGATTGGGGGCAGGAGGAGACGGGGACGACAGAGAGTGAGATGGCTGGATGGCATCACCCACTCGATGGACATGAGTTTGAGTGAACTCTGGGAGTTGGTGGACAGGGAGGCCTGGCATGCTGTGATTCGTGGGGTCACAAAGAGTCGGACACGACTGAGCGACTGAACTGAACTGAACTGATAGCTGATTAACAATGTTGTAACAGTTTCTGGTGAACGGTGAAGGGACTAGGCATACATATACATGTATCCCTTCTCCCTCAAACTCCCCTCCCATCCAGGCTGCTGCAAAACAGTGAGCAGAGTTCCCTGTGCTAGAGCAGTAGGTCCTTGTTGGTTATCTATTTTAAATATAGCAGAAGAAACACACTAAAAAAGCCGTTTTTTTTTTTTTTTTTTTTGGTCTGTGTGGCATGCAGGATCCTAGTTCCCCGACCAGGGATGGAACCTGTGCCCTCTTCATTGGAAGAGTGGAGTCTTAAACACCGGATCACCAGGGAAGTCCCTGAAGAAACACATTTTTATTCAGCACCGCTAGCTCAGACGGTAAAGCGTCTGCCTGCAATGCTGGAGTCCCATGTTCGATCCCTGGGTTGGGAAGATCCCCTGGAAAAGGAAATGGCAACCCGCTCCAGTACTCTTGCCTGGAAATTTCCACGGACTGAGGAGCCTGGTAGGCTACAGTCCATGGGGTCGCAAAGAGTAAGACACGACTGAGAGACTTCACTTTCACTTTCGTGTTCCAGAGGCCATACCAGGCACTTGATAGAGTGCAAACGTATCCCTCAGAAATATCCCAAGAGTCTTCTTGGATTTACATACAAAGGATGTATTACTGGAACTGAAACAAAGATGAGGACCCAGAGAAAGGAATTCATGTCTAGCCACGCACTGGAGGGCCTCTAACAACATTTCTAGGGACAGAGTGACTCGCTTTGCATGCGGGCAGACAAGGGATGGTTTTTGTGGACGTGTATTGCAGGAGATTGCTCACCACAAGTGCACAACAGGATGTGGCCAGGATTTAACCTCTGAATCCTAGGCTCTGCCTCTAGTCTCTTTACCTCTCTAGCAGTAAGGAAGTCCTAGTTCCTTTTTAACAGCTCTCAAACGGGGACTGTGAATATAAGAATCCCTGCCCGGCAGTGTTCTTGCCTGGAGAATCCCAGGGACGGGGGAGCCTAGTGGGCTTCCGTCTATGGGGTCACACAGAGTCGGACACGACTGAAGTGACTTAGCAGCAGCAGCAGCAGCCCGGTATAACTCAGAGAAGTTCTGTGAAGTGGGGTGAGTTAGTGGGTGTGAGGTACTTTCCAAGTACAAAGACAGAGAACTATTTTTGCCGTGCTTATTTCTGTCTCCAGAATGGCTAATGAGAACACTCCTGGCTCACGTGTCCCTCTCACTTCTTTCCAGTCCTCACTGCCCTCCACCTAGCGGTCACCACGGAGAGGGTCTGGTGAGATTTTTGGTTCTTTAGGCTGGCGGATGAATGTCCAGGATAATCACTGCTACTCACCTTGGATCTGTGAATGGTCAGGGCTCTGTGGGCCCCATGCTGGTTGGAAACAGTCCCTGGGTGAGTGTGTGTGTGTGTGTGTGAGCAGATCCCGGTTTCTTGTAGAAGTGAATACAGTGACTCAGAAAGCCCTGAAATACGTGGGTGGCTCAGCTTTCAGTTCACAGTAGAAAGGAGCTGGTTCTCCAAGTTTTTGCTAAGTCAGCACAAGAGATCAGAGCTGAGATCAGAGGGTGAAACAGATATTGTCTGGAAATTGCCCCATGCTTACAGGACCCAGGCCATGACCCTGGGTGAAGCTTGTCAATTCCCAGTGCCTGTTTTGTCATCTGTAAAATGGGTGGCTTGCCTGTTGGTGGTGTTGCTTAATCTTTGTCACTTGTCCTAGGATGAATGTCTGTCCAGGCACAGGCCCCCAGCTCATCTCTTGCAGCTAACAGTCATTCCTCATATGGAAAGCACTCTCTGCGCTGCCTTTCATTGCTGGTGGTCTACACACACTGCCACCTCTCTGGAGGGTTGATTGGCAAAATTCATTCAAATTTTCAAAGCGCATACTGTATTTAATAAGCACTAGCAATTCTACTTCTAGGAATTGATCTTACATTCATATGCACACGTGCACAAACTAATATTTACAAAATAGTCATGGTCTGTAACAATGAACGCTGCAGACAGCCTCATTGTCCATCAGGAAGGGGCTGACTGGGGCTTCCCCCATGACTCAGTGGTAAAGAATCTGCCTATTGACATGCAGGAGCTGCAGCCGATGTTTGTGCGATTCCTGGGTCAACAAGAACCCCTGGAAGAGGGCATGGCAATCCACTCCGGTATTCTTGCCTGGAGAATTCCATGGACAGAAGAGCCTGGTGGGCTACAGTCCACAGGGTTGCAAAGAGTTGAAAACAACTGAAGGGCCTGAGCATGCAAGGGGCTGATTAATCTGGTGCTTCCATATAATTGAATTTTAGGCCGCTACTAAAAGAATGATGTAGTTCTTTATGTGCAGTTATGAAATGATCTCCAAGATACAAGAGGCAAGAAACAGAGTAGCTTTTGAAGTGTGCTTCATGTGTGTGACAAAAGAAAACTCATCCATGCTTGTATATGTACAGATTCTCTTCTGGAGGCTCGTGGGAAACTAGTAATAATTACCTTCCCTTCCTATCAGAAAGGGCAATGCAAAGGAGGCCTGGGGGCATGGGTAAGAGGGGCAGTGCTTTTTTTCTTTTAAGCTTTCAGACACTTAAACCATGAGTTTAGGGACTTCCCTGGCAGTCCAGTGGTAAAGACTCCAAGCTCTTAATGCAAGGGGTACGGGGTTCAATCCATGGTAGGGGAAAAGAGCCCAAAAGAAAAAGGTGAGTTTATTTAGGACAAAAGTATACTTTGAAACATTGACATGAGTCCTTCTTTTTTAATTTGTTATTATTATTATTATTGTTTTACTTTTTGGCCACACTGCACAGCATGTGGGCTCTTAACTCCCTGACCAGGGGTTGAACCCAGGCTCCTGGAATTGGAAACACGGAGTATTAACCACTGGAGCACCAGGGAAGCCCCAACATGTATCATTTTAAACAGTATAACCATTCAAATTTATTATAGTATTTATTTTCCGTTTCTGGTAAAAAAAAAAAAAAAAAATTCCTTTTTTACATGACTCCTTCACCAAACTTGCTTGATTTTTTTTCTAAAATTTTAATTTTATATTGGGGTACCATTTTGCTGACAAACGTCTGTATAGTCAAAGCGATGGTTTCTCCAGTAGTTATTTATGGATTTGAGAGTTGTACCATAAAGAAGGCTGAATGTCTAAGAATTGATGCTTTTGAACTGTGGTGTTGGAGAAGACTCTTGAGAGTCCCTTGGATTGCAAGGAAATCAAACTAGTCAATCCTAACGAAAAGCAGCCCTGAATATTCACTGGAAGGACTGACGCTGAAGCTGAAGCTCCAATCCTTTGGCCACCTGATGCCAAGAACTGACTCATTGGAAAAGACCCTGATGCTGGGAAAGATTGAAGGCAGGAGGAGAAGGGGACGACAGAGGATGAGGTGGTTGGATGGCATCAATGGACATGAGTTTGAGCAAGCTCCAGGAGAGAGTGAAGGACAGGGAAGCCTACTGTGCTGCAGTCGCAAAGAGAAGGACATGACTTAGCGACTGAACGACAACAGTTGATTAACGATGTTGTGTTTCATGTGTTCAAGAAAGTGATTCAGTTAAACATATACATGTATCTGTTCTTTTTCAAAATCTTTTCCCATTTAGGTTATTACAGAATATAGAGCAGAGTTCCCTGTCCTTGTTGATTATCTATTTTAAACGTAATAGTGTGTATATGTCAATCCTAAACTCCCAACTTATTCCTCCCCACCAGAGGGAAGCTATTTTTGTATCTTCAGAATTTAGTATCATGTGGATTTTCTGTCAGTTTATAAACAGTCATCTGGCAGGAAGTGCCCAGGAGTCCCTTGGCATTTCAGGCTCGGTCTTAGAGTCTCTTTGATCTCTAAGTCCAATGAGGGACCCAGGTCTCACGGGGGTGGGACAACTCACCCAGAGGCTCATCCTTGCTGCAGTCTTTCACCCAATCCCTCGTCCCACCAGTTGCGTTGGCTTTTGGAATCGTGCTTTGGCCCCAAAAACACAGCCTTCTGTGCCTTCCCCTAGAAGAAGAATGATGTCTGAACCCTGGGAAAGGAGGGACGGATTACTATCCCCTCCAATAGAGGGTGTTGTGTAGTGGAAACTGCACCGGCTTTGCAGCTGCACAAGCTTAGTTTGCAATTCCAGCTTCTGCTGCCAAAGCTGTGAAAGTTCAAGAAACTGCCGTGATCTTGCTAGATGGTCTGCTCATCTGTAAAACGGGCTGACTGCTACTGAGTCCTGGGACTGGAAAGACGAGAGGAGGTCATTGTGTACAGTGCCTGGCACACAGCAGCTGCTCCGCGAATAGCTGCAGCTGCACCCATGGTCACTGAAGTCAGGGTGGCCTCTTCTCACGAGGGAGGGAAGAAACAGTGGTGGTTGGAATTGAGGGCCCCCTGAGCTTGGCCCCTTGCTGGGTAGAGGTGAAAGGGCATGGTGCCTGCCTGCCAGGAATGCTCAGTGATTAAGTAGTCTGAGAGAACCTCAAGTCTGCAGCCGCCTCTCTGTAGCTCTGACGTCTGGAGATGGTGTGGTCGGCCCCAAGGTGACTGTTTGCAGGACGGGACTTGCCCTGGTGTTCATGGTGGTGACTCTGGTCAAGGAAGAGCCTGACTCAGGAAGAAGCAGGAGTGCTGGAAGCTGCTCTGGGAGGCTGGCATGATCCCGGCATCAGCGGTTCTTATTTCCTGGCTCCACACGTGACTCTGCAGCACACTGGCCTTTCCTGCCACTTGGAAATTGTTTTTAAAATGGGGTTTTCCTCCCAGCTACAGAAACATCCACGCCTTCAAGGCGGGGGCAGTGGTGGAGGGCACAGAGTTTCGAGTAAGGCCCGCCTGGCTTGGAGTCCTTGCCTGGATGTTGATTCACTCATTGGCTGCGTTCTTTAACTTTTCAGAGCCTCAGTTTCCTTGTCTGTGAAATGGGGATAATAATGCTGCCTACTTTTCACTGTGAGGATTCACAGAAATGTGTGAGGCAGTACAAAAATGTTGTCTCAGGAGAGCTGGTTAAAGCTGAGCTGATTGGTCTAAAATGAGGGCAAAAATCTTCTTAGGGAGGGAATTACTTTTGGGTTTGGGGAAAAGGTGCATAATGGGCATGTCTGATTAAAAAGGGGAGACTCCCTGCCTTACCCCACCCTTCCTCTGTTGTCTAGAGAGGGCTAATTTTTCTGCAAAAGAAAGAAACAGGTTTGAGAGTTTTTCATGGTCAGTGTGAGAGCTGGTGTGGAGTCGTGAGGGAGGAGAAGGGAGATGCCCATGAGTCCCAGGTCTCGGGAAGAAAGTCAGGCCAGGAAGAGATTAATATTTTTCTGTCAGGAAATGGCCAGTGGATTTTAAAAATAAATTTATCTAGCTAGCTAGTTATTTATTTATTTTTGGCTGTGTTGGGTCTTTCTTGCTGTACCCGGGCTTTCTCTAGCTGAGGTGAGCAGGGGCCACTCTTCATTGAGGTGCGGGGCTTCAGTAGTTGGAGCTTAGTTGCCCCATGGTGTTTAGTTGCCCGTGGCACGTGACGTCTTCTGGAACCAGGGATCAAACACGTGTTCCCTATATTGGCAGGCAGATTCTTAACCGGTGGACTACCAGAGAAGTCTCTGGCCAGTGGATTTTTAAAGCAGGGGTTTTTACGGCTAATATCTCATTTTATTATTTATTTATTTTTAAATTTATTTATTTGGCTGGGCTGAGTCTTAGCTACAGCACGCAGGCTCTTCAATCTTTATTGCAGCATATGCGATCTGTAGTTGCTGCAACGAAACTCTTAGTTGCAGCATATGAACTCTTAGTTGTGGCATGTGGAATCTAGTTCCCTGACCAGGGATTGAACCAGGATCAGACACCCTGTATTGGGAGCACAGAGTCCTAGCCACTGGACTGCCAGGGAAGACCCTAATACCTAATTTTAAGTTCTCACCCAAATTATTCTGTGCTACATTCAGAACCTATCTTATGCCCAAATTTCCAGTAAAGATCGGTTAACACCCAATAACTCACAGAGGGGTTACTTTGGGGAGATGAGGGCCCTGCGTGTGAAGGAAGGAAGAATTCAGTGGAAGCTGGGAACTGGAGAGGAGAGGTGGCAGGACCCAGCCCCAGCCTTCGGTTCTCACGAGGGCATGTGGATGGGCTGAGCTTCCTGACAGCTTGCAGACGCTGAGATGCCGGAGAGAACCAGTTTTGGGGATATTTTGGTGAGGCTCCAGATGACCCCAGAGCAGGACCTGCCAGGTGGGTGGCTTAAAAAGGAGGGAGGACACGCTGAGACTCAGGTCGAGGAGAACGGGGTGGGGCAGAGGCTGCAAGTGAGGGACCAGGGGCTCTGGCCACCACGCCCAGTGAGCAGACCGCGAGTCCCCGGAGCTCAGAGCAAGGTGAGGTGACACCTCCTCAGGCAGAAACCGGAACCCGCAAGGTGAGAGTCACACCCCTCACCCCCAGCCAGGGCCTCCAGGCCACTTCAGTGCCCCTTGCATCCCCAGGCCCTCTTGGAGAGGGTTTCCCATCGTCCATCCTTGAGGATGGGATCCAGTGTGGGATCAGTTCCCGAGAACAAAGAGAACATCCGTCTTTGGGGGTGTAGCTAAGTGGTGACATGTCCGTTTTTGACACTGCCGCATGATGCACGGTAAAGGATCACCCCGCTGTCGCAGACGAGCGACACTCTCCAGCCACAAAACCACCCTCTTGGGTTGCAGACACACAGGCTGCTCTCCGGCCTCAGTGCTGCAGATACTCAGAGCATCTGTCTCTGCAAAGCCCTGCTGGTGCGGCTGAGAGCACAAGGGACCCTCCTTTTTCTGTCATGTAGCTGTCCTGTGACTTGTAGCTTCAGTCTCTTTTAAAAAAAGAAAGAAAGAAAGAAAACAACAAAACTTTTTATTTATGTGACTGGGCCAAGTCTTATTTGGGGCACATGGAATCTTCGATCTTTGCTGTGGCGTGTGGGGTCTAGTTCCCTGACTTGGGATTAAATCTGGGCCCCCTGCATTGGCAGTGTGGAGTCTCAGCCATTGGACTACCAGGGAAGTCGCCTTCAGTCCTCTTTATGAGGCTTAATTTCCCTCCCAGGGACCAGGTAGAAAAGGCTCAGAGAGTGGGATGTGGAATGGTTTTGTTAAAAAATTAGAAAGAAAAGAAATGGAAAGTATGGAGGTTGAGTCACAGGGCAGTGGGGCTAGACCCAGGTCACCAGGACATCAGGTGGGTAGATTTTCTCTTTACTGTTCTGTTGAACT